>NC_091469.1:483010103-483661210 GCF_036971445.1 Narcine bancroftii | reverse complement strand
TAAATGATGCCTTTAATTTCAGAAATGCTTCCTGGCATGCATCTGACCAGATAAATTTTTCTTTCTTTCCAAGTAGTTTTGTTATTGGGAGTGCAATTTCTGCAAAGTTTTTACAAAATCTATGATAGTAGCCAACCATAACTAGATATCTCCGAAGAGCTTTCTTATTACCGGGGATAGGGAATACAGTGATAGCCAATACTTTCGCTCCAACCGGTGCCACCTGTCCCTGTCCTACCACATAACCCAGATAAATTACAGTGGCATGTCCAAACTCACTCCTGTGCAAATTCACTGTGAGGTGTGCTTCCACCAGTCTCTGAAATAACTGCTCTAATTCAAGCATATGTTCTTCCCATGTATCCGTACTAATGACTAAATCATCGATATAGGCTCCTGTTTGCTCTAAACCCTGAATTACTGCATTAATCATTCTCTGAAATGTGCCAGGTGCATTTTTCATCCTGAAAGGCATAACATTATACTCATACAATCCTGAAGGTGTAACAAATGCAGAAATCTCCCTGCCTCTCTCTGTCAAAGGAACAAACCAGTATTCTTTTAAGCGATAAATCTTTGTAAGAAACTTAGTCTTCCCCACCTTATCTATACATCATCTATTGTGGGAATAGGGAACGCATCAGTCTTTATCTCCATGTTTACCTTTCAATAATCTATACAAAACCTAAATGAGCCATCTGTCTTAGGCACCAGAACACAGGGTGAATTCCAATTTGAACTTGATTTTCAGATGATGTAATTTTTGAGCATATAATCCACCTCTTGATCCAACAATTTGCTCTTTTCCTGATTAACTCGGTAAGGATGCGGCTTAGCATCACTGACCTCCACATCATGACAAGCCATAGTAGTTCTTCTTGGAACATCTGGGAATATATTCTTTAAAATTTCATAAGTAATGTCTTCATTTCTTCCCTTTCTGATTTAGTCAAATGCATTAATTTGGTGTCTAAGTTTTGCAAAACTATAGAATTTTCCAGCTTGGGGTTTATCACTTTCTGTGCTCCATGACCTTCCACAAAACTTTCTCTTCCTTACGTTCCTCTATAACTAGCACCTTGGTTGGAATTCTAGTCTCCTCCTCAGTCATTTTCTCCAAGTAAGGTTTAAGCATGTTCCGTTGACAGACCTGTGTCTCTCTTCGATGGTCAGGGGCGTCAATGACATAGGTGACTTGGTTAATTTTTGATTTCACCTTATATGGTCCTGAAAACTGAGCTCTCAAAGGGTTTGACTGTATTGGAAACAAAACCAATACTTTGTCGCCAGGTTTAATGTCACTAATTTTTGCTTTTTGATCATACCGAATTTTCATTTTTCCCTGAGCAGTTTTTAAATTTTTCCTTGCCATCTTGCAAGCCTGATGTTATCTGCTTTTAAATTTGAAAACATAATCCAACAGATTTGATTGTATATCATTATGTATCCACTGTTCCTTCAACAATAATAATGGACCCCTGACTTCATGACCAAACACCAACTCAAATGGACTAAAGCCAAGAGAGTCCTGAGTTGCCTCTCTTACAGCAAACAATAACAAATGGATTCCTTCATCCCAATCCTTATTACTTTCCCCGCAATAAGCCCTCATCATATTTTTCAGTTAAATGGATCCTTTCCAAGGCCCCTTGACTTTCAAGATGATAGGCAGATGACATAATTTGATGGGATCCCAATTCATACACCACCTGTTGAAATCTTCCAGACATAAAATTACTCCCTTGGTCCGATTGAATTTCCCTTGGTAGGCCAAACAGTGTGAAAAATTTTAGCATAGTCTTCATAATCGTCTTCACTTTAATGTTTCTCAGGGGAAAAGCCTCTGGAAACCTTGAAGCCGTGCATATGAGTGTTAACAAATATTCATTTCCTGCTTTGGTTTTAGGCAATGGGCCAACACAATCCACTATCACTTTTGAGAAGGGCTCCCCGAAAGCAGGGAATGGGTTGTAAAGGTGCCACTGATGGTCTTTGATTAGGCTTGTCCACCAGTTGACAAGTGTGACAGATTCTACAAAAGTTCACAACATCCTTTCTTAATTTTGGCCAATAAAAATGTTTCCTTATCTTTTCTACTGTCTTCTTCACTACAAGATGACCTCCTAAAGGTGTACTATGAGTCAACTTTAATATTTCATTCCTGTAAGTTTTGGGAATTACAACTTGCCTTATTACCGTCCAGTTTTCACTGGTAAGTATCACTTGTGGTCTCCACTTTCTCATCAATATTCCATCTTGAACAAAGTAACCTACTGGCACAGATTCAATTTCCTGGTTAGACAGAATCTTATCTCTTATCCCAGCAAGATCAGGATCCTGCTTTTGTCTAACTATTAATTCCTCTCTTAACAACAGCAAAGCTGGATCCATTGGTTTGTCCTCAATGCTTGCCTCCACAACAGGATCATCACAGACTTTGTCTACCTCTACCTTTTTTACTAGACATGGCTCTAGTCATGGGGCATGCAGGGTAGATTTCCAAATCCTTTTCGGACTCATAAACCAATGGCTTACTTGTGAGTTTCACTGCAGGTATGACTTTACCCTCTGCTAAATCATTTTCTAATAAAAGAGAAACTCCATCCACCTGCAGACTTGATCTTATCTCTATCGTAACTGGGCCATTAACTAAGTCTGATTTCTTCACTATTCTATGCAAAGGTATAGGCTCTGCTTCACTACCAATTCCTTTAATTAAATTCACATCTCCAGTATCGGTCTCCTCTCCAAAATTCAAAACGTTGTCTAATACAAGCAATTGGGCTGCTCCAGTATCCTGCAGGATTTTAACTGGCCCTTGATTGGATCCTTCTTTAACTGAAATGAAACCTTCAGTCATGAATGGTTTAAAAATATCCCTAACTTTTTCACTCTGAACACAGGCAGTTGGTACCACCCCTTTCTCTTTCTTCCTTTGCAGTCCAGGACAAATTGCTATTATGTGTCCTGCCTTCTTACAATAGTGGCAAATAACACTCAAACTTTTTTTCTTCACCCATTTCTCTTTCTCTCTTCCTTTAACCTCACTTCTAGATTTTCTTTCTACTCTACTTGGATTATCAGCAGTATTCCTTTGAGAGGTTTTCCCTGGTGTCCACTTAGGCTTGTGGGTTAAAGCATATTCCTCTGCGAATTTAGCCAATTCTTGCCAAATTTTTTATGTTTTTCTCTGCCAAGTACACGAATATCATCAGGAACACAATTTTTAATCTCCTCTATCAGAATGATTTCCCTCAATAAGTCAAAGTTATTTTCTGCCTTCATTGCAGCACACCACCGATCAAAACACACAACCTTCCTATAAGCAAAATCCAGGTAAGATTGTATTGCTGCTTTTTTTAAATTTCTGAACTTTTGTCTATAAGCCTCTGGGACTATAAGATCGGAGAATAGCCTAGTTTACAAATTCATAATCAGCTGCTTGTTGTACAGTGAGACCCGAGTACACCTGTTGGACTCTCTCTTTAAGAATACTTTGTAGCAGGAGATACCACTGGTCTAGTGGCCATTTTAAATTTACAGCTACTTTCTCAAAATGCTGAAAATACTGGTCTATTTCAGCTTCCTCAAATGGAGGAACTAACCTCACTTCTCTACTGACAAGAAGCCTCTCCTAACCAGAATGTGGGGTTTGGGCTTCTCCCTCTCCTTGCATTAGGGTCAGCTTTAATTTGGCTAGTTCTAGCTCATGCTTCCATTCTTTCTCTCTCTCGTCCATTTCTGCCTGCCTTACTGTTTCCCGTTTGGCTTTCCTTTCTGCCTCTCTTTTTTCCTCTAACTCTAGTTTTCTCAAAGCCAACTTTACTTCCTCTGAAGTTTTCTCCTTTGGAAACTGTTCTAATGCAGCTTCTTCAAATACCCCCTTTCCTACATAGTGCTGAACAATCTTTCTGGCCCTTTTTTTTCATCCCAGTTCTTACTGTAAGAAGTTTTAACTTGCCAACTATAACCATCAGTTCTGACTTTGTAGCCATTTTTAAATTAACCACTGAAGGGTTTGCTATGAACTGGTCAATATTCATAGTTGCTGTTTTTCCTGCTGGTGATTTATTTATACACTCACCATTTATTTTTAATTTCAAGCTGGAGGTTGAGTCAAACTCAGATGACTGATAACTAAGCACAAGTCAATCGCCCCTAAAGCTTCCAAATTGGTTTGATCCCGGATGATGTCCCCAAATTATGTTACAAGATCAAACCAGCAATCACAAAGAAGGCAGATCACACAGGGGTAAAGATGAACAATTACTTTATTAATAAAAAATAAAATTCACCTTCAAACTTTAAATCAAAAATCCCTCCTTTTATAACAATGCCCATTGGTTACTATGCAAATCTCTATAACAGTGTAAAATTAATAAATTCCCCAGCCTAAATATAACATATGTAATTCAAGTCTAAGTTATATTTCCAACCAGTCCACAGAAAAACCTACTCGCAAAACACACAAGACACACAAAACTTCGATGTCAACTGAAGCAAAGATCATAAACAAAATTCAGTTTGTTTGATAACTGAAGCCAAAAGATCTTTGAGAGAGAGAGAGAGAGAGAGAGAGAGAGAGAGCACAAAATTCATAATTATCTTCTTGTGTTGATTGCAGAGAGAGGAACAAATTCCTCTGGCTGCCTTCGGAATCTTCATCCTTTTTGGAATCCCAACATTCTAAACTGTCCTCCAGACCATGACTCATGCTCTGGGCCTTCTTCCACTCCACAGCACAGTGGTTTATCGTCCAAGTCCAGAAACTTTTCAATCATTTTCTGCACATGCCCAGTCCATCTCCCACTCTCACAGAGTCCACCTTCACCTTAGCTCTTAAAGGCAAACTGTCACTTTTTAACATAAAACCACGCAACACATTGGTTAATACACAACACAGAACTCTGTAACAATTGAAACAGCAAATATAATCAATGTCGAAATAACAAACACTCGATTCACTCCTTGTGTTTATTGAATGCATGCTTATGCTCTAAAAGCAAATAGAAAGCCAGCACTGAACTTGGCGTAGAGCCCAGCGATTACACTGCAGCTTCACAAGCCCTTCCACCTGGGATCGATCCTGACTTTCAGTGCTGTCTGTGCTGAGTTCGCATGTTCTCCTTGTGTCCGTGTGGGTTTCTCCCCTCCTCTCCCCATCCCCCCTAACTATTCCAGTTTCCTCTCCAGTCCTAAAGATGCAAGCTAATCGGTCACTGTGGATTGCACTCTAGGGCACCCATTTTCAACAGAGACATATGCCCCCCCTCATTTAAGGGGGTTCATGGATGGAAATCCTCAGTGTTTATTTTTATAGTCAGTAGGAGACAAAAGCTATTAAACTTGACTGCTTAACCACGAAGAGGACCAATAACCTTCGAGGTTAGTCAAATAAAAGGTTGAGAATTGCTGCTCTCCTGGGTAGGTTAGTGGTCGAATCAAAGAGCTATCGAGGCAGCAAGTGTGGAAGCAGGACGTTCGGCCCATCGTGCCTGTGCCAACCAAAAGGTCCCACCCACACTCATCCCACCTGTTCTGCGTTTGGCCCATATCCCTCCAAACCCATCCTATCCATGGATTCGTCCATTGTTTTCTTAAATGTACAGTAGTACCCACCTTAACCACCTCCTCTGGTGGCCCGCTCCATGCACCCACCACCCTCTGTGTGAAACAGTTACCCCTCAGGATCCTTTTAAGGGGAAGGCAGAGAGCTGGGGAGCGGGATTGCTCAAAGAGGTGGGTTTAAATGTGCTGTATTGTGTTGTAAGGGAATGCCCGAGCTCATTTTTAACCAATGTTCATCAATTTATTCTATACCTGGAGCATTCTGTGCAGTCCTGGTCATCTCATTACAGGCAGGATGTGGAGGCTTTGAAGAGGGTGCAGAGGAGATTTACCAGGATGCAGCCTGGATTGGAGAGCATACCTTATGAAGTGAGGTTGACAGAGCTGGGGCTTTTCTCTTTGGAACGATAGAGGATTGGAGGTAGATAGGAGATGAGGGGATGTAGATAAGGTGGGCAGCCAGTACCTTTTTCCCAGGCAACAATAGCAAATATTTGTACAAGGTGAGGGGAGGAAAGTTGAGGGGAGACATCAAGGGCACGTCATTTTTATACCGAGGGTGGTGGGTGCCTGGAATGCATTGCCGAGGGGTGGCAGTGGAGGCTGGTACACATTCAAAAGGGTCTTAGTCAGATACCTGGATGGAAAATAAATAGAGTCATGGTTGTGAGGGTTAGATTGTCTTGGAGCTGGGGGCAGATATCTAAATGTGAAGACAGCGCAGCTTGCAGACTGAGGCGGTGGGCCCACGGGGAGGGGGGAATGATGGGACCCGTGACGTTAAGCGGGGGGTGACGGAGGCACAACTCAAATGAAGGGTGCTGTGGCCTTCAGCAAACGCAGGGCCAGGAATAAGCACACATCAAACCCATGTCTCGAGTATTTTTGGGGGGGAAGGGGGAGGGGAGGGGGAAACACACCAATTTATTTTATGTTGTTCACTCACTTCCATCTGTCCTAGTTATTTTCTTCACCAACCGTTGTATCTTTCTCGACTCTGCGGAAATAAACTTAATCAAACTTTGTCATGTTCGACAGCTGTGTACAGAAATGCTACTGTAAGCCTCAGACAGTTAACAAGCATATCTGCAAGATGTCAGAACTGTCCACCATTACCTTGTAAGTGAAACCCTCCTCTCTCTCCCTGCCCCCTGAACCATGTCTGTTGTGTAGAGCATGCCTGGAATATTTCACCCCTTTCCCTCTTTGCTTCCGGAAGAAAGTAATGCTCAACCTTCTGCCTCACTGAACGTCTCTGATAAGGTTTTGGCTTTTCAAATTGATCCAGTACTGCTTTGAATTCTCGCACATTATAAATAGGGAGCTCTCGGTGTGGAATGCCATTTATTCAGGCTGATGGGAGAGAAGCCGTTCAAACAATACTGAAAGCAAGTGCTAACCTGCACTCCGTCTTCAAACATCGCTTACATCTGGCCGTCCGGGGCTCGAAGATCAGGCGATGATGCTGCTCAGTTGAGATTTGCGATGTTTACATGGAAATGCTTTTGCACCATGGTCCAAGTGGCTGATTTATGCTGGGTGCCGACACACACACACACACACACACACACACACACACACGGGGTTAGCCACTCTGCTGCAGGGCCTGTGAAACCTTTGAAAGGTTTCCAAGGACTTTGCTCGTGTTTAGGCCATCAGGAGGTCTCAGGAGGCCGGGGTGTGGCGGGGGGTGGGGGGGGGGGGGTCATGACTGAAATGCCGTGGCTCTACTAAAGGAGGGGATGTGGCAACATACCAACATCCTAGATACGCCCGTGTGATAATCTCCAAATGATGAGGAGGATGTGAGGGAATAAATGCCTGTCAACGTACGTCCTGCTATTGTATACAAAGCAGAGATAAAAATAAATCAAGATTCACAATTTCTTTGCTGCCGTGGAACATAGAACCTCGAACGTTACAGTGCAGGTCAGGTCCTTCAGCCCATGATTTTGTGCCGATCTATGTGAACTTACTCAACATCAATCTAACCCTTCCTTATCTCACACCCAGAACCCTCTATTCTCTTACATCTAAGAGTCTTTTAAATGTCCCTATTGTACAAGCCTCCATCACCACCCCCACCAAGGCATTCCAAGCACCCACCAGTCTCTGTGTAAAAAACATCCCTCTAAAGTCTTCCCGAGACTTTCCTCCACTCCCCTTAAACAGATACCCTCTGGTATTAGCTATTGACACCTTGGGAAAAAGGTGCAGGCCGTCCTCCCTCTCTCTATCTCTATTAAGTCATCTATCAACCTTTGTCACTCAATGGTTTTCAACCTTTTCTTTCCACTCACATACAACTTTAAGTATTCCCTATACTATCAGTGCTCTGTGATTAGTAAGTGTTACAAGCCCAGAGGACCCCAAAACCCAGCAGCAATAGATATTCACCAAGACAAATGGTTACTTAAACAATAATTGCTTTTAATTATCTTTAAACATGAAAATAGAATCAAACTTTAACTTATCACTATTGACTTAACTAACCTAACTTAACCCCCCCCCCCTTCTAATTCTAAGCGCATGTGTATGAAATGTGTGTGTAAGTTCAGAAAGGTTCTTTGGTTCACAGTCCAATCTCACTTCTCACTCCTCCAAATTTACTGGTTGCAGGCAATTCTTATACTGTGCACGGAATTTAACATTTATAAAGTTCACCAGGCTTTGGTGCTTGAAAGGTAAATGGTTACCCCTCAGGAAGGTTCTTGTCGGTTTTCAGAGAAAGATTAGTTGTTCCAGGACATCCACAACTGATTCCTTTTTAATTAGCCACTTCAGTGTCTTGCTGACAAAACCTGCCCCCATCAGGGTTCTCCAGATGATAACCTCTTTCTTTCAGGTCACCACAAGAGTTCCTTTTTGTTTCCCTTATTCCAAGTGAAACATTAGACAGCCAGTCTTCTTCTCTTACATGAACCACAAGGGCTTTGACCAGGCTGAACAAAGCACTTACAACCCATCTTCCAAATGGGGCTTTCCACAAGCTTGCCAGCTTGTGCTGTTCTAGTCCCAGCTGCTGCTGCTGACTGTAGAACTGATCTCTGTCTCTGTCTGACTCTCTCTCTCTCTTAGAGAGAAAGCCTCTTTGACTCTCTCTGCTTGCAAAACCACACGACTCTCTTAGAACAGCAAGTTTCCTTCCGGACAGAATGTGGCTCTGACAAGGTCATTAATCTGTTGCTTTTTTGTAAACAACAATCCGTTAGTTAAGTCTCTTGAGCTGTCTCCAAAACTTTTGCAAAGGTTCTGGGACTGATATGTCTAGCATTAGCAGAGCTCCAGTATTTCAAATAAGGTCTGTTTTAAAGTGTTTGTAATGTACTCGAAGGTGGAAAGAAAAAGTTTAAAAACCACTGTTTTAATCGTCCCTAATTGACTCGTAATGTGCACGGTTTCAGAACTCCACAAGGAAATGGGCCAATGGCAATTTTTCTCAAACAAAATATTTCAGTAACAATTGTGTCTCAACCTTCCCTTTCCACTCACAAACCACCTTGAGCAATCCCTTACTAATCGCAGAACACCGACGGCACAGGGATTACTTAAAGTGGGATGTGAGTGGGGAGAAAAAGGTTGAGAACCACTGCTCCAAGTGTTTGAGTTCGTAACATCCGCACATTTTTTTTTCCTTTGGAGTCTGTAACAATTTTAAACTTTTGTAACTTTTGCCTATTTATTTTCCGCATTTTTTTTAACCAGTTGCGTGAATTCCAGATAACAGGTATTTTACTGTACAAAGATCTCAGGAAAGAGCTCGTGCAGGACATTAGGAAGGCCGAAAGGGGCCATGAAATGTCCTTGGTGAGCAAGGGTAAAGTGAATCCTAAGGCATTTGATGCTCTTTCTTTCCAGAGATGCAGCACGGTAACAGGCCCTTCCACCCCATGAGTCCGCACCCACCAAATACACCAATTAACCTCTGACCACCTGTACAATTTTGATGTGCGGGAGGAAACAGGAGCAGCCAGTCGGGGGGAGGGTTGGTTAAACTACAAACTCCTTACAGATAGCATCACATTCGAACTCGGGTCGTCGGTGCTGAAAGAGCATCGCACTAACCGCTGCAGTAACCGTGCCGCCTTGTATTAAAGCCGAGAGCATAATGAGAGAGAGGAGAGGGAGACTCATGGAGAAAGAAGGGAAGTTATGCTTGGAGTCAAAGGAAGGGGGCGAGGCACTTTACGTCAGTGTTCACCAGGAAGAAGGACATATAACCATTTAACCGCTTACAGCACAGAACAGGCCAGTTCGGCCCTACTAGTCCACGCCGTAGCAAATCCCCACCCTCCTAGTCCCACTGACCAGCACCCAGTCCATACTCCTCCAGTCCTCTCCATGTAACTATCCAGTCTTTCCTTAAATGTAACCAATGATCCCGCCTCGACCACGTCTGCCGGAAGCTCATTCCACATCCCCACCACCCTTTGCGTAAAGAAATTTCCCCCCATGTTCCCATTATAATTTTCCCCCTTCAATCTTAAACCATGCCCTCTAGTTTGAATCTCCCCCTTTCTTAATTGAAAAAGCCTATCCACATTTACTCTGTCTGTCCCTTTTAAAATCTTAAACACCTCTATCGTCCCCCCTCAATCTTCTACGCTCCAGAGAAAAAAAGCCCTAGTCTGCACAACCTTTCCCTGTAACTCAAACCTTGAAATCCTGTCAACATTCTCGTCAACCTTCTCTGCTCTCTCTCTATTTTGTTTATATCTTTCCTATAATTTGGTGACCAAAACTGTACACAGTACTCCAAATTTGGCCTCACCAATGCCTTGTACAATTTCATCATAACCTCCCTACTCTTGAATTCAATACTCCGATTTATGATGGCCAACATTCCAAATGCCTTCTTCACCACACCATCTACCTGAGTATCAGCCTTGAGGGTACTATTTACCACAACTCCTAAATCCCTTTGTTGCTCTGCACATCTCAATAGCCGACCATTTAATGCATATGACCTATTTAGACATGTAATGGGATGGTAATAGAACATTACAGCACAGTACAGGTCCTTCAGCCCACAGTGTTGTGCCGACCTGTACAAATAAACCTACTCCAGGACAATCTCCCTCGCACCCATAACCCTCTATTTCTCTTACGCCAACATCCCTGTTGTACCATCTTCCACCCGGCAATGTTTTCCAGATGCCCACCACTCTGTGAAAAATCTACCCCTGACATCTCCCCTCCCCTCAACTTAAACCAATGACCTTGAGAAATCTATGGACCTGAATCTTTGCATGAATCATGCTCTCCACCTTTGACTTTTACCTTCTAAAGTGCATCACTTCACACCAGCGGTTCTCAATCTTTATCTTTCCACTCACATACCACCTTAAGTAATCCCTATGCCATCGGTGCTCTGTGATTAGTAAGGGTTTGCTTAAGGTGCAAAGTGGGTGGAAAGAAAAAGGTTGAAAACCATTGCATTAGTTTTAATCGTCCCTAATGGACTCGTTATGTGCACGGTTTCATAATTCCAAAGGAAATGGGCCAATAACAATTTTTCCCATCCCTCATGACTTTGTGAACAAGGATACCGTGGGGAATCTTGTCAAATTCATATACAGTCCACTGCCCTACTTTCATCAATTTCTTTTGTCACCTCCTCAAAACAATTCCATTAGGGCATGAGCAGCCCCTCACAAAACCATTCTGACTTTCCCCGAGGAGACTGCTTCTCTAAATGCTCGAAAATCCTGTTCCAAAGTATCCTCTCCAAAAGTTTGCCCACCACGGTCGTTAGACTCGCTGGTCTATAATGCCCTCTAACCTTTCTTCAACCAGAGGATTACATTTGCCATCCTCCAATTCTCGGTATCTCCCCTGTGGAGATAGCACACAGAACATTGCCAACCCTGCCCAGGAATCTCTCCCCTCAGTTCCTCGAGTAATTTGGATTTTCCGGTCCTGGGGACATATTAATCAAAATCAGTGCTTCTCAACCTTTTTCTTTCCACTCACATCCCACTTTAAGTCATCCCTGTGCTGTCGGGGCGCTGTGATTAGTCAGGGATTGCTTAAGGTGGGATGTGGGTGGAAAGAAAAAGTTTGAGAACCTCTGTTTTAATCGTCCTTCATTGACTCGTTATGTGTACGGTTTCAGAACTCCAAAGGAAATGGGCCAATAACAATTTTTCTCAAGCAAAATATTTTGGTAACCATTGGGTCCAGAGCAGTGATTCTCAACCTTCCCTTCCAACCCACATCCCACCTTAAGCAACCCCTGACTAATCACAGCTCCCCGATGGCACAGGGATGACTTAAAATGGGATGTGAGAAGGAAGAAAAAGGTTGAGAGCCACTGATGTAAACATTTTTAAAGAAGATCCAGCACTTACTTTATCTTAGCCTCGACATTAGCCTACTCTATTCTAAACTCGCATCCACCAAGGACCTTCTCCCTAGCGAGTGCTGAGGCAAAGTTTTCATGTAAGACCTTCCTTGCCTCCCCCCTTTATCCCTAATCTTTCCTACCCTCACTCTCGCCATTCATCTGTATGTGTTGAAGGCCTTAGGGGTTCCCTTAATCCTACTTGCCAAGACCTTCTCTTGCCTCCTTCTTGCTCTCCTAAGTCATTTTTTAAAGTACCAATTAATTGTCATGAGTCTTTCCTGTCTTTGGCTTCCTAAACCTTCCTAATCCTTCTTCCGCCTCTCTTGTCATCTATGGTTTCTTTACCCTTCCTATTCAGAAGCCCATGTGCATGGTCACCAAACATCTTCTACTTTGCTGCTGTGCAATTCCCCAAAAACATCTGTTCCCAATTTACTCTCCAGAATTCCTGCCTCATCCCATTGTAATTATCCCTCCACAATTAAACACTTCCCACCTTGTCTATTGAGATAATAAAGGTCACTGTCTCCAAAATGCTTGGAGTTGTACATGGTACAAGGCACAGAATGATCACAGAGAGAGATTAGATGGGACAGAGCAAAGTTTTACTGTTGTGAGGTTCATTCACGAGTCTGATGACAGCAGGAATGAAACTGTCATTGGTTCTAGTGGTGAAATTATCCTTGAATCTGATGGTGGATGAGCTCGTGAACCTTCTTCTCGATGGGACGGGTTTGGGGGGGGGGGGGCAAAGAGAATGTGGCCAAGGTGGGATGAATTTTTCAATATGTTGAAACTTCTGCACCAGGTGAACTTTCTGGTTGTTCAATCTCCTGACAACCTTTTGTTCTGGAGTTGTAATGTTCCTATACTAAGGGTAAATTCCAAATTCAAATGAACATCGGAAAATCACCCTTTGCTGGATAGACTAGTCAAAGGTCATCATGCCTTGACCTTTGTAAATTTTAAATTTAGATCTACAGCATGGTAACAGGCTCTTTTAGCCCTTTAACCTGTGCCACCCAATTATACCTAATTGACCTACAACCTGGTAGATTTTGTACTGGATTTGTTGATTGTAAAGTATTTCATGAACCACCTGCTGAGAAGTTGCCTTCCTAGAGTCCCTACCACTCTCCCAACTTCCCAATTCGAATCTCACCCTGTACCCACTGCAGTCCAGTGTCCACACATTCCTTGACCAAACTCCCCATGGAAGTCATTCAATCCATGCCCTCATCTATAACCCTTCACTGGGTCTGAGGAGAAGGTGAAAATCTGTTGCAGTGTTCACAGAAGAACCCAAGGAATGTGGTATTACATGGGAGACTGCAGATGGGGGAAGCTTCGGCAACACATCACATGGTCAGTGTCTCCTTCCAGACTGATAGAGCGGGGAAGAGTGTAGACCAGCTCTCTCTCTCTCTCACACACACACACACACACACACACACACACCACACACACACACACACACACACACACACACACACACACACACACACACACACACACACACACACACACACACACACTCTGCCCCCCCAATCTCTCTCTCCCACGCACATTTTCCCCTCTCTCTCCCCCACACAAACTCTCCCGATCATCCATTTGCTGTGGGTTGTCAGCTGGAAATAAGGGCGGAGTAATGGCAGATGGAGTTTCATACGGACAAGTCTGAGGTGATTCGCTATAAATTAAATTTTTAAAATTAATTAAATTTAAGCATACAGCACAGTAACAGGCCCTTCCGCCCCACGAGCCTGTGCGGCCCAATTACACCAAATTGACCCATAAACCCCCCCCCCATACATTTTGAAGGATGGGAGGAAACCAGAGCCCCTGGAGGAAACCCATGCAGACATGGGGAGAATGGGGCAACTCCTTACAGAAATGCTGGATTCGAACCCAGGTCGCTGGCACTGTAACAGCGCTAACCACCCAAATGTTGGTGGTCTAACATATGTGGTAAATAGCGTCACTGTTTAGATGGGGTGGAAGGCCATAATTCCCTGAAAGTGGCAACAGAAAGTGGATCAGGTGGTAAAGAAAGCTTGTCCTCATTGATTTTGTTTCCACATTGGTCAAGTGTAAAGCTTTGTTTTGCACGCTATCCTGTCAAGTTAACCTATACACCAAAAAGGACTGGGTGTTGTGTCACAGAAAGCTAAAGAGTCCAGGGTATAATTCCGTAAACACAGTGCAGGGTCGAGAACAGTTAAACAGTGCAAGGGCATCACCTTTTACCACCACAAAATCCATCATAGAGTCTGATGATCAGGCTCTTGAATCAGGAGGGTCGTGTTTTCAAGCTCCCGTGACCTACAAAAGGCACATCAACACTTGTATTTTCTGAAATAACTTGGCACGTCGTCAAATTCTCTATCCAACCTCGGTGGAAGGACCGGCTGCATCACAGTCTGGTTGGGAAATTCGAGCGCCCAGAAACTGCAGAAGGTTTCACAAACACAGCCAGGTCCATCTCAGGCTCCGCCCTCCCATCCACTTAAGCCGTCGATGCGAGAGGCGCGGCCTCAAGAAGGCAGCCACCCTCATAAAGGATCCACCCATCACCTTGGTCATGACCCCTTCTACCTTCGGGCAGTAGATTCAGAAGCCTGAAGACCAGCCCTCTACATTCAAGAACAGTTTCTTTCCAACAGCCATCAGGCTCTTGAACTTCCCCTTGTTACACTAACCAGGGGTTGTTCTGACACCACTATTTTTTGTACAAGGATTACTGTTAATAGATACAGTACCAATTCTATATATTTAGTGGGTTTTTTTATTTCAATTTAGTTTATTATAATAGGTTTCTTTTTTTAACAAAGAACCTATTTAGCTGCAGCAAGTTGGAATTTCGGTGCATATGGACACTGTACAAGGTGCATGACAATAAACCTGTTCTCATTACCATTTTGCCTGAAGGAAGGGGAAAGGAGACAGGGTGACTGGGGTGGGACAGGCTTTTAAATGCGTTGCCAGTTTTCCCAAGGCAGCGGGACGCGTGGACGGAGTTGATGGAGGGGATGGGGTGTGTGTGATGGTCGTTGGAGAGGAGTGGGCTGTGTGAGATGGAGGGGAAGGGGGTGAGCAATGATGTTGAAGGGGTGTGTGTGTGATGGAGTCGATAAGATGGGAGTGGGTGAGCGATGAAGTCGTTGAGGGGAGGGGGTGTGTGATGGAGGGGATGGGGTCTGTGATATAGTTGATGGAGGGGAGGGTGTGTGTGATGGAGGTGATGGAGGGGAGGGGTTATGTGTGATGGAGCTGATGGAAGGGAGGGGGTGTGTGATGGAGTCGATGGAGGGGAGGGGGTGTGAGATATGGAGTTAATGGAGGGGAGGGGGAGTATGTGATAGAGTCGATGGAGGGGGTGTGTGTGATGGAGTCAATAGAGGGGAGGAGATGTGAGTCAATGAAGGGGGTAAGGGGTATGTGACGGAGTCAGTGGAGGAGAGGGTCTGAATGTGATAGAGTCAATGGAGGAGATATGTGATGGAATTGATGGGGTGTGTATGATGGAGTTGATGGAGGGGAGAGGAGTGTGATTGAGTTGATGGAGGGGAGGGGGTGTGAGTGATTGAGTTGATGAAGGAGTAGGGGGTGTGTATAATGGAGTCGATGTAGGGGAATGTGTGGGATTGAGTCAATGGAGGGGAGGGGGTGTATGTGATGGAGGGGAGGGGGATGTGTGATGGAGTCAGTGGGGGGGGAATGTGTGTCGACAAGTTTAATGTCACCTGATTGTACAAGTACAACCTGACAAAACAGTGTTTTTCGGTCCTCGGTGCAAAACACGCAGGCACACAACCAGACACAACACACATACAGACAAACAATACATATGCAGGACAAGTATTTCATCGACACAAATAAATAAATAAATATTGTTTTGTACATGTAAGAGTTTCGGTAGGTGTGAGCAGTTTGGTGGTTCCCCATTCTCTCTGCCCGTGGGAAGAAACTGCTCCTCAGCCTGGTGGTGCTGGCTCTGATCCTCCTGTATCTCTTCCCCGACAGGAAAGGTGGAAGGGGCCCTCGATGATTTTGTGCACTCTCTTCAGCCAACAATCCTGATTGATGAGGGAGACCCCAGTGCTCCTCTCTGCCACTCTTATGGTCCAGTGAATTGACCTCTGATCCATTTCTGGATGGAGTTGGAGTGGTATTTGGTCGTGCAGATGTGGGTGTACGGGGGCGGGTACCGGGGGAACTGCTTGGACTTGAGCAGACGGGGTTGGAGTATAGATTCTGCCCTTGCCAGCACACTGTCCCAAAAAGTGATTAAATGATTTGATCAAGTAAGATTTGATATTGATAATGAGGCTATGTACAATGTCCATGTGGGCGGCACAACGTTATTACAGCATTATTACTGGGGTACGAATCCCACGCTACCTGTGCATTCTCCCCGTGTCTGCGTGGGTTTCTGCCAGTGCTCCCACCCTGCTAAACATGGGATGAGGGGGATTGCAGATTAATTTGGGCAGCATGGGTTTAAATGGCCGGCATTGGCTTCTGCCATGTTGTAAATAAAAGTTAAATTTATATACGGAGAACATCAGCTGGAGCCTAACAGGACCTTCGTAAAAAAACATAATAACCACATCAAAAATACCCGATCGAATTAAAAAAGATAATAAATATTAAGTTTACCTTGCGCAAAAAGAAGTGACTTCTTAAAAGTGCAGATCAGGGTAACATGGGGAGGTTCAAGAGCCTGATAACTGTTGGAAAGGAATGGTCCTTGAGCCTGGAAATGCTGGGCTTCTGTACCTTCTGCCCGGGGAAGAGGTTGCAACCAGAGTGATTGTGGGGGGGGGGGACGTTCCTTCAAGATGTTGGCTGCCTTCTTGAGGCAGCGCCTCAAGTCTTTCTTATGACTCCAACACATCAGGAGTTGACTAAGATGACACCGTTACCTTCCAGGCCATCTGATTTTGCATCGAAACCCACCATCTTTTCAACCAGTCTTCCAATGGTGTAGGTCAAAGGACGGGATGAGTGGAGGCACTGGATAATTCTCTGATGCTGGTATCTTCTGCCAGAGGACTTGGTAAAATCACCCTGATTCTGGATCTATTCCTTGTACTTTCCAAGTTTGTAGCAAGAGTCCTTATTTAGAAACATTGCGAATACTCGATTTGGCTCAACATTGAGAGTGTTGTGATTAAGTGCGAGACAACCATCTGCTTCGCAAGAGGGGGAACTCTTGGGGCCGCGGTGACAACTCGTATTTACTTTGGACCTTTCTGCCCCATAAATCAGCCAAAAGAGCTCAAGAGTTAATGAACCCAAGATTCTTTAAACATTAGATCAAGGTCCTTTTGACTTGAAGTCTGAAATATAAATTATTCCTCCTTACCACATCAGTCATTTAAAATGTTTTTCCATAGGCAGCTTGGTAACAGGCCCTTCCAGCCCACGAGGTTGTGCCACTCAAACAGGGGTGCAGTGTTAACTTTTTTCGGGGCAAAAACGGCAACAAGGAGGTCTTGCGAGACCCGCCCTTGGTGGCCGCCATGTTGGATTTGGCGCTGTGTAATTGAGAACATTTGTATAATTTAATAATATGATGAAGTGTGGCAGGGTTACTTTCACCCATCATCATAAAATATAATTAATAACAAATAAAGAAATAGACGGCAATCATGTATTTTACTAATTTAAAGCTAATTACCTACTGACCAGAAACTAAGCCAATGAGTTTTTTGGCCTTTTAGCCACTTAAATTGGAGCCAAGTCAAGTATGAAAAAAGAATGTCTATCGGTGTCCTGGCTCCGGCTCCCACCCCTCCTCCCCTTTCCCACCGCTGTCCCGTACGCCCACCGCCCCACCGGCTCAACACTCCCTCCCATCCCCCGGCCCTTCTCACCTTCTCTCTAACTTTTACAGTATCTGTTCCTCACCTTTTGGTTGATTTCTCTTCAGTTTCTTCCTTTTCCTTTTCCCGCCGCCGAGCACATGCTTTCTTCAGAGGAGCTGGAGATGGCGGCAATCTCTCCGTAGAACGGAACTCGGTAGATTTGATGTCACATGCATATGACTTGTGCATGCTCCCATAACACCCCCCCCCCCGCTCTCCCTCCCCAACACCTGCTTCCCTGAAATCTCTGCTGTGTTTTGTACCCGGTCGCTGCAGCCGCTCTTCAACCCCCTGCCATAGTAGTTTAGACTCCCCGCTATTTTTTTGCCATTTTTTTACAGAGGTGCAGGAGCAGAACTCCCGTGGGCTCCTGCCGCACTGCACCCCTACACCCAAATACAACCACGTGACCAATGAACCTACTGACCTGGTACGTCTTTGGAACGTGGGAGGAAGCCCGAGCACATGGAGGAAACTCTGTAGGTCATGGGGAAGAATTTGCAAACTCCTCGTAGACGGTGGTGGATTCGAGCCCGGGCTGTTGGCGCTATAATGGCATTGCGCGGACCGCTACGCTAACCATGCTGTCCCCCTGCACTAACCGTGCTGTCCCTCAAGCTGATCCAATTTTTAAATAAAAATTAGACATACAGCACGGTAACAGGCCCTTTCGGCCTACGTACCCGTGCCGTCCAATTGACCTGTTTTTAACGATTGGAGGAAACCGGAGCCCCTCGGGAAAGCCCTGATCCTGATTGCTGTTGTAACAGCGTTGCGCTAAATGCTCTGTGAACAGTGCTGCCTTATTCTGCACCAGTGGTCAGCAGAGAGGAATCTTGCCCTTTAAGCACCAGAAGGAGCAGTAGGCCATTCGACCCCCCCTCGTGTTGTCTCCAGCTGACCTTTGACCTCATTCATCATCCCTTTCCTGCAGTGACTCCATGCACCTTTGCTGCCTTTGTACCTTACTTATCCCAGGTAGATTCCGCCCTTTAGAGAAGGTACAATCTTCTCATCCCAGGAGGCCACAACTTCACCTCAAAAGGGCGTCAATTTAAAACAGTGGTGAATCTGTGGGACTTGTTGCCACGGGCGACTCTGAAAGCAAGGCCGTCAGGTGCACTTAAGGCAGAAATTGGCCAGTATTTGATTAGACAGGGCATCAAGGTATACTGGGGAGAAGGCTGAGGAGTGGGAGGATGGATCACCTCATGATGGGAATGGCGGGCAGACTCAATGGGGCCTACTTCTGCTCCTGGGTCTGTAATCAAAGCGAAAGGATTGCACCAACGGTTTTTGGCACTGCACTTCACAAGGCTCCAAAGCTAAACTTGGATACAAGAAGTCGGATGAGAACTGATAGATATTGAGGAACAAAGAGGGAGACAGAGAGAGAGAGGAGGGTGGATTAAGGGAACCAAGGTTGCTGATGCCATGGCAGTTCATGGCCCATGATGCACCTGGTTTTAATCCATTAGCATTCTGTGATTTGCCCTTTGTTCCTGCAGTTTTGATTGATGTTTTGCTCATCCTTCAGGTGAATGTACAAAGGCACTAAATCCCTTTACTGGAGGGTCCAAAGCCCTCGATTCTGCACTGTAGGCTTCCCAATGGCCACCAGGAAATGGAGGAAAAGACCTGTGGGCATATCAGGGAGAGTCGTAGTGGGAAATTTGGTTCCCCCACCATTGACTGGGGCATCCACAATCCTTGTTAAGTGGTCCAGGGGAGTTTCATGAAGACACAGGCAGCTAACCCAGCCAGAAAGGGGGCCATACTTAGACCTTGAACCCATATGGTAATCGGGAAGAGTTCGCACTGTTCAGACTACAAGACCATTAGAAGTAGCCCATTCGGCCCATCGACTCTGCCCCGCCATTCCATCATAAGCTGGTCCATTCTCCCACTTGGTGTTCCCCTCCACCCCAGCCTTCTCTCCATAACTTTAACCTGACTTTTCAGATACCCATCAATGTCTGCCTTAAATATACCCAATAACCTGACCTCTACAACCACCCATGGTGACAAATTCCAAGGATTCACCACTCTCTGCCAAAGAAATCCCTCCGCATCTCTGTTTTTGATAGGCGCTCTTCATCTCTGTTGTGCCCTCTTGTCCTCAACTCCCCTACCATGGGAAGCAATCTTTCTCCATCTACTCTGTCCAGGCCTTTCAAAATTAGAAACGTTCCCCTCACCCCTCCTGAGAGTACAGTCCAAGAGATATCAAACATTCTATCGAGTCTCATCCCTTCATTTCGGGTATAATTTCTGCTGAGCTTCTCGCTGTTTGAGGTATTTTGTGACAAAGAAATGTAAATAATTCTAGAATTGGAAGGCATGGGGGGAGAGAGTTGAGGGGCAACTTTTCACTCAGAGGGTGATTCCTATCTGGAAGGAGCTGTAGAAGTGGGTATGTCTACAATTACAGTATAGGCTTATGGATAAAAATTTAAAAAGGATAGGGACCCCATCCAGGCATTTTTCACCAGCTCAGAATGCCAACATGGTCAGCATGGACAAGTTGGGCCGAAGGGCCTGTTCCGTGCGGCTTGGCCCTGCGACCCTGTATGAAGCTGAAGTGTGCAGTGAGGAGGGTTCCCTCAGACTCAGGCAGGTCGCGTGGGAATGGACAGACCCAGGGTGCCCGCAAATTGGAGGAACATCACCTGCTATTCCGTCTGGGCACCCTCAACCGGTTGGCATTGACATCAACTTCTCTGGTTTCTGTGAGCCCCCCCCTCCCCCCCCCCCCCCCCCCCACACTCCCAAACCAGCTTTCCCTGTTTCCTTGAGAATCATAGAAAATTACAGCACAGAAAACAGGCCTTCCAGCCCTTCTAGTCTATGCTGGACCATTACTCTGCCTAGGGCCACTGACCTGCACCCAGTCCATATTCCCTCCATACCCCTCCCATCCATGTACCTGTCCACATTTGTCTTAAACGTGAAAATGGAACTCGCAGTCACCATTTCAGCTGGCAGCTCGCCCCACACTCCCACCACTCTCTGTGCGAAGGAGCTCCCCTTAATGTTTCGCCCTGGGAAGCATCGTTAGAATAGTGGTGAGCACAACGCCTTCACTGTGCCAACGATCCGAGCTGGAGTTCTTTGAGGAGCTCGTACGTTCTCCGCGTGTCTGCACGGGTTTCCCCCGTGGGCTTTGGTATCCTCCCACAGTTCGAAACATACCAGGGGGGTGTAAGTTCATTGGGTGGCACGGACTCATGGGCGGAAATGATTTGTTATCCTGCTGCATGTCTACATTTAAAAAGTAAAAAGATTTTAAAATTTAAATTTAAAAACACTTAAAATTTAAACCTTTTCCCTTCTCATCCTTAACCCATGTCCTCTGGTTTGTATTGCACCTCCATGGGAAAAAGCTTCCCAGCATTTTCTCTGTCTGCCCTCCTCATCATTTTAAATACCTCTAAGCAAATCTCCCCTCTATGCTCCAGGGAATAAAGTCTAACCTTTCCCTGTAACTCAGTTCCTCAACTCCCAGCCGCATCCCTGTAAATCTCTCCACTCCTTTGACCTTATTGATATCCTTCCTGTAGTCAGGTGACCAAAACTGCACATGGTACTCCAAATTTGGCCTCACCTTACCTCTCTCTCTCTCTCTCTCTCTCTCTCTCCCCCCTTCTCTTTTTCCTCAGTCTCCTTTCACAGAGCCTAACACAAACCCCTCCCTGCCCCCAATCAATCCTCACCTTTCCTTTCCAAACCCCCTCCCTTTCCTCTTATCCTATCCAATCAACACCTTTTGTCTGACAGTCTATACACCTCCCCTGCCATTCTTTCCTTTTCACAAGGCTGTCTGTTTTCACTCTGTCTCGTACCTTGAACAAGGTATCAACCTGAAACATCGGTAATATATCTTTATTACCTGCTGAGTTCCTGTGTTCTTACTGCAATCACAGTGCCAGCAAACTTCTTGAGCTTCATTCTGAGGCAAATGAAATTCTGTTTGGAAAACTGAACCTTGAGTTTCAAGATAGATATGGACAAGGATAAGCTCGGGCCTTGTGGCAACGAACTGAATTGGGAGAGGGCAAATTCTGTCAGGAGGCGATGGGGGGAAGCAGCAGCTGTTATCAGGCGGCCTCACAACTGGCATGAGGGAGGTGTTTAAGGACCAACTGTTTCGGGTCCATGTTCCAGTGTGAAGGAAGACAGGGGTGGCAAGGTAAGAGACCCTTGGATGAAGGGAGGGGGTCAAAAACTGAGTCAGGAAGAGAAAGGAGGTGCATGTAAGATTCATGAATTTCCAATCAGTCAGGGTACTGGAGGAAGATGAAGACTGAAAGAAAGAGCTCATGCAAGGCACTCAGAGGGGCCATGAGAGGTTCTCACTGAGCAGGATTAAAGAAAACCCCCATCAAAAACAAGAGGGGGTCAGGGAGAGGGCAGAACAGCTCAAGGACAAAATGTCCTTTGCTTGGAGTCAGAGGGAGAAGTAGATGCACTCAATGAGTACTTTGCATCGGAATTAATGACCCAGTGATGCGGCAGTTAGAAAGGGTCCGACCAGGTCAACCCCGTCGGAATCCAACTGGGTCCATGACCTACCCAGTTAGACTTACCCAGGTCGCGACTAGCGGCAGCTTGAAAACAAAAATGGCTGACCCGCTTACTCCGGTGATGCCAGCCCTCGTGTGCGTGCGTCACTGGGCAGCCAGCGTCTGAACATCTGGTGACGTGTCATGACAGGGGCGGGATTTCCCCCTTAAGTCGGTGGGTTGGCAATCTAATGGGTCGATCCCCCTTCAGTTTAAAAGGTGCTTCTAGCACCTTTGCCCCAGTAATCGTACCCGGGTCCTGGTGTGGTGGGGGGTGGGTGCCCAATTGCTGCAGTTTAAAAGAGGCTAATGTTTACCAAGGAGAATGACACCGAGATTGGCAGGGAGTGTGATAGAGCATGGAACATTCTAGCACAGTACAGGCCCTTCAGTCCCTCTTGTTGTGGTTATGGAAACCTACTCCACAAACCTTCCCCACCTCGTACCATAACCCTCTACTCTTCTTGCATCCATGTGCCTGTCTGTATCTTTTAAATGCCCCTATTGTACCAGCCTCCACCACCATCCCCGGCAATGCATTGCATTCCAGGCACCTGCCACTAACCCTAACCCTAACCCTAACCCTAACCCTAATGTGCCCCTAACGTCTCCCCTAAACTTCCCCCCCTTGTCCTTGTGTGGTCATCCTTTCATGCTTAATGTAAATAATGTGGAGAATGCTCATGTGTTGGGGCACTTTGAGATGAAGAAGAGGTGATATTGGGCCTTTTGAGGAGAATTGAGATGAGCGTCCGCAAGGTGATGAGGGGCATCAAATGGGGGGGGGGGGGGGGGGGGAACCAGCACCTTTTATTTTGGGGGAGAGGAGAGACTGGATGCAGACTGGAAGATCTCTTTGCTGGGCACCTTCACTCTGCCCGCATCGGTGACAGAGACAACCGTTTCAAATCTGCACCCCACTCCCCGTAAATTGGAGGAGCAGCCCTTAACTTCCTGTCTGGGTGGCATTAAGATCGACTGCTTTGTTCTCCGTTCTCCCTCCCTTTCCTCCAGACCTCCACCCCCTTCCCTCTTCATTCACAGAGCCATCCCCCTCCCCCTTTGCTTGCTGTTGTGCCCTCCCTCCCGTATCCACCTGTTAACTCCTGCCTGTGGGACTGCGCTCGTCCCCACTGCCCCTCCCACCTCCCCCCCACCATTTTGTTCGGGCACCTTGCGACATTGCTTTCATACGTTGATGAAGGGCTCAAGCCCATAACATTGGTTATTCCATCTTTATCTTTGCCATATAAAGTACACGTTTGACCTGCTGAGTTTCTCCAGTGTCGTGTTTTTCACAGAGGACGTCTGTATAAGGTGAGGGGAGGAAAGTTTAGGGAAGTTTAGGAGTATGTTTTTTTTTAACACAGGGAGTGGCAGTTGCCTGGAATGCATTGGCGGGGATGGTGGTGGACGCTGGCACAATAGGGTCATGCAATAAACTCTTAGACAGGCACATGGATGCAAGAGAATTAGAGGGTTATGGGTGTGAGGGAGGGAAGGACTAGATGGTGGAATAGGTTTACATAGGGCCTGTGATGTTCTCTGACGGCCCCTGGCCTGGTGGGATATTTGAAGTAAAACACGTAAGTCTGCAGACGTAGTGGTTAGTGGAGAAACTCAGTGGATCAGACAGCGTACTTAATCAGGTTACCTTGACGAAGGGCTCAAGCCCGAAACATTGGTTATGTATCTCGACTGTTCAAAGTCCTCTGTTTAACCGGCTGAGTTTGTGCTTTCATTTCTCCGGTCATTGACAGAGGGAAGTGAAAAGTTTGCTGGAGACTTAACGAAGGACCTTGCAGCCTGACTGGTGACGGGAGAGGTCCAAGGGGAATAGAAGAGAGGGCCTTATAAAATGACGGTCCAAATCATTTCCCCAGAGTAAATGTGACACACTCGAGAGGACATGCATGGCGGCAAGGTGGGAGAGTTAAAGGAGATGTGTTGAGCAAGAATTTCACACAGAGAGTGGTTAAGTGGCAGGAGTAGTGGTAGAAGCAGATCACTAGTGGTGTATGAGTTCTAGATAGACACATGAGGAAATGGGTGGGGGGTGGTGGGAGGGTGGTGTTAACTGAAAGGAGTAAAACACGAAAATCTGCGGAACCCATGGTTGAAGAAAAAACTCAACACTGGAGAAACTCAGCAGGTCAAACAGTGTCCGTTATGCAGCAAAGAGAAAGATCCAGAACCAATGTTTCGGGCTTGAGCCCTTCATCAAGGTAGGAACAAAATATAGACAGGCACCTGAACAAAATGGTGCAGTGGAGGGACAGGGGAGGAGCACAGGCAGGAGGGTAATAGGTGGATATGGGAGGAAGGTCACGGCAGCAAACGGGGGGGGGGGGAGGTGGAGGGGATCGAGAGGGAAGGGCAAGGAGAGCTGGAGGAAAGGAGACAGAGGGAGGGGGAGAGAGGGAGAATGGGGGAGCAGAAACTAGAGAGGGCGATGTTAATCCCATCCAGTTGGTGAGTGCCCAGACAGAACATTTGGAGTTGCTCCTCCAATTTACAGGAGGCCTTGTTTATGCTGGGAGGTACATCTTATCACATTAAAAGCAGCAGAGATTTAGTTGAATTTGGACAATATGTTCGGCATAAGCATCAGGGGCTGAAAGGCCTGATCCTTCTATGTGGCAGGCGGTGACCAGTGGGGTGCCACAGGGATCTGTACTGGGACCCCAGCTGTTCACAATTTACATTCATGATCTGGATGAGGGGATTGGGTGGAATATCTCCAAATTTGCAGATGACACTAAGCTAGGAGGGGTTGTGTGCACGGAAGAGGGGGTCAGGAAGCTCCAGTGTGATTTGGATAAATTGGGGGACTGGGCAGATCCATGGCAAATGCACTACAATGTGGATAAATGTGTGCACTTTGGTAATACAAACCAGAGGGCAGATTACTATTTGAATGGCAATTGATTAAGAGATGGGGAAGTGCAGAGAGACCTAGGGGTACTTGTACATCAGTCTCTGAAGGCGGTTAAAAAGGCAAATGGTATGTTGGCCTTCATATCAAGAGGGTTTGAGTATAGGAACAAGGATACCTTACTGCAGCTGTACAGGGCCTTGGTGAGACCCCACCTGGAGTATTGTGTGCAGTTTTGGTCACCTTATCTAAGGAAGGATGTTCTTGCAATGGAGGGAGTGCAGAGGCGATTCACCAGGCTGATACCTGGAATGGCAGGAATGACTGATGAGGAAAGATTGCGCAAATTGGGATTGTACTCGCTGGAGTTTAGAAGATTGAGAGGGGATCTCATAGAGACCTATAAAACTCTGGCAGGATTGGACAGAATGGATGCAGATGGGATGTTTCCAAGGATGGGAAAATCCAGAACCCGGGGCCATGATTTGAGGATAATAGGCAAACCATTTTGAACCGAGAATAGGAGGAATTTCTTTACCCAGAGGGTGGTGAATCTGTGGCATTCATTGCCACAGAGGGCAGTAGAGGTAGGTTCATTAAATCTATTTAAGAGGGAATTAGATCTATTTCTTCAGTATAAGGGTATTAAAGATTACGGAGAGAAGGCGGGGACGGGGTACTGAACTTTAAGATCAGCCATGATCTCGTTGAATGGCGGAGCAGCCTCGAAGGGTCAAATGACCTACTCCTGCTCCTATCTTCTATGTTTCTATGTTTCTATGTTCTGGTGTTGGGCCATTCTCGTCCAGAAGGTGTGGACACATTCAGAGTGTAACCTCATTACAAGTTTCGAACGTGACTCCATGGAGAAAGGAAGCCATTCGTGACTGTCACTGGACTAGTGGAGTTGAGGAGTCCTTCACAGTTTGAGAGCTGGTAAAGCTGCAACCTCCACACCTTTCTGTCATCCTGGTGTGGCCTATAAACCTCTCATACAGTCATAAAGTTCTTCCGCATAGAAACAAACCCTTGGACCCAATGTCCACAGCTGACCCAGTTCATCCCATTGCCTGCGTTCAACCCATGTCCCTCTATTGAGTATCTGAATGCCACATTTGTCCATATTTCCACCACTTCATCTGGCAGCTCATTCCATATACCCTCCACCCTCTGGGTCCCTCAGGTCCCTTATGAATTTTTTCCCCTCCCACCTTAAATCTAAGCCCTGTGAAAAAAGTGGTGACTATTTACCTTATATGTTCACTTCACGGTTTTATAAATCTCTATAAAGCGCCCCCCCCCCCCCCAAAGTTCCTACACTCCAGGGAGAAAGGTCCCAGCCTATTCAGCCCTTACATATAACTCCAGTCCTGGTTGTGAATCTTTTCTGCCCCATTGCCAGCTTAATAATATCTTGCTCTCAGCTGGGTAACCGAAGCTGGACACAAGACTCCATTTGTAGTCCTGCATCATAAGACCGTAAGCAATATCAGCAGGTGCAGGCCATTCAGCCCATCGAGTTCATTCTGCCATTCCATCGTGAGTTCCTCCATTTTTTCCCTCACCCCCTCTCCCCGACCTTCACCCCATGATCTTTGCTACCCTGACTATTCAGATACCTGCCAATCTCTGCCTTAATAGCACCTAACAACCTGGCCCCCACAGCCACCCGTGGCAGCAAATTCCAGAGGTTACCCATTTTCTGGCTGAGGAAAACCCTCCACATCTCTGTTCTGAATGGGCGCCCTTCAATCCTGAAGTTGTGCCCTTTTGAGGGGCGTGAATAAAGTCAATGATCAGTCTTTTAAATTTTTTAATTTAGACGCACAGCATGGTAATAGGCCATTTCGGCCCATGATCATGTGCCGCCCAATTGACCTACAATCCCTGGTATGTTTCGAATTGTGGGAGGAAACCAGAGACCCCGGGGAAAACTGACTCAAACACAGGGAGAATGTATAAACTCCTTACAGATAGCTTGGGATTCGAACCCCGGTCCCAATCGTTGGCGCTAACTGCTACCCTAACTGTGCTCCCCGTAGAGTATCTCTTGAATTAACCTCTACCACCCTGCCCTAGCAGCTAATGGATCTTCCCTTTAATTGTAATCCTACCATCTGTAAATTGTGCCCTCTACGCCAGTGGTTCTTGTCCTTTCTTTTTCCACTCACATCCCACTTTAAGTAATCCCTATGCCATAGGGGCTCTGTGATCAGTAAGGGATTGCTTAAGGTGGGATGTGGGTGGAAAGAAAACCACTGCTTTAATTGTACCTCATTGACTCGTTATGTGCACGGTTTCCTAACTCCAAAGGAAATGGGCCAATGACAAGTCAAATATTTCAATAACAATTGGGTCTAGAGCAGGGATTCTCAACCTTATCATTCCATCCACATCCCACTTTAAGCAATCCCTTACTAATCATAGAGCACTGATGGCCCAGGGATTACTTAAAATGGGATGTGAGTGGAAAGAAAAAGGCAGAGAACCACTGCTTTATGTGGCTGTATGGATGTTAGAGATAGCACGTTGGACTGGTCACAGGAGAACCCTTCTCACTGTATTAGATATTTTGCGACAAGTAAACTTAAGTAATTTTAGAATTAGAGGGCCTAGACTGAAGAAAAGAGAGTTAAGAGGGTCCTGGGGAACATTTTTTTTTCACTTGGAGGATGGTCCATATCTGGAACGAGCTGCCAGAGGAAGCTATAGCACTTTTCAGCACTTGGTCAGATTTATGGATAAGAGGTTGAGAAGGATCTGGGCCACATCCAAGCATTTGGCACTAGGCCAGAGCGCCAACTTACTTAAGCATGACTGAGTTGGACCAAAGGGCCTGTTTCTGTGCTGTATGGCTCTGTGACCATGTATGAAACTGAAACATGTCGTGTGCAGTGAGAAGAATTCCCTCATACTCAGGCAGGTTGTGGGAATGGACAGGCCCAAGGCATCCAGAAAGGTGAGCCATTTCTATGAGACAACATAGTTCAAATTCAAAGGCATTAGAACCGTGGGGAAGTTGGTTGGAAAGGTTAACTAGTGATCCATAGAACTCAAAAATCTGGATGTTATGGAAAACGTTTGGCAGGCATTTGACAAGGTAGACTCGTGGGATCTTTGGCTGTGTGAATTGGCTCGCCGGCAGAAAACTGGGACTAGTAGTGGATGGCAAGTATTCTGCCTGGAGGTCGGCGACTAGTGGGGTTCCACAGGGATCTGTTCTGGGACCCCTGCTCTTTGTGAATTTCATAGATGACCTGGATGAAGCTGTAGAGGGATGGGTCAGAAAGTCTGCGGATGTAACGGAGATAGGATAGAGCTGAAGGTTGTCACAGGTTTCAACTCGATAGAGACAAGAGGGCGGAAAAGTGGCAGGCGGAGTTCAATCCAATAAGTGTGAGGGGATGCATTTTGGAAGGTCAAACGGGAAAGCAGAGTACAAGGGACCTTGAAGCCCAAAATCTTAGGTCCCTCAAGGTTGCTGCACAGGTTGATAGGATTATTAAGAAGACTTATGGGATGCTGGTCTTCCATTAGTTGGAGATTGAGGTCAAAGTTATGAAATAATGTTGTAGCTCTCTCAAACTCTGACTTGAGCACACTTTGGGAATTGTGTCCAGTTCTGGTCACCTAATTATAGGAAAGATGTGGAAGCTATGGAGAGGGGGGCAGAGGAGATTCACCAGGATGTTGCCTGGATTGGAGAATGTGTCTTATGAAGCAAAGTTGATAAACTGGATCTTAATGGATTCTACATGATTATGAGATATTTAGACAGACAGCCTCTTTTTTTTTCCCGGGGTGACAACAGCAAATACCAAGGGACATTGGCTTAAGGTAAGAAGAGACCTCAGGGGTAAGGTTTATTTTTTACACAGAGAGTGGTGGGTGCCTGGAATGAATTGCCGGGGGGTGATGGTGAAGGCTGGTACCATAAGGACATTCAGTAGACTCTGAGCTAGGCACATGGATCCAAAATAAAATAGAGGGTCATGGCTTCTGGTAAATCTGGACCTGTTCCAGTTTAATGACATCATTGCCACTCCAAGTTCAATCTCGCACATGGTAACACATCAAATCCTCAGCGAATTTGAGGAAGTGAATGAAGATGGAGTGTCCCATCTAAATGAAAGTTTACGATAAGAGATTGTTAGTTCATTGGAAGTTTGGCAGCTATGGCATTGAACTTGAAACTGCTTCAGGCTTGACCGTTAAGGTCAGGGATGGGAGGAACTAAATTGACGGGGGGGGGGGGGGTGACTTCTTAAAGATTCGCAATTTTTGCTCAAAGGATTGTGAACACTTGGAAGTCTTTATCTCCCCTCACTTCCCCACCCCAAAATTTGTGAACAAACATCCCCTGGCAATTCTAAATGTCTGGCCTTTTAGCATAAGATTGATTCACTGGATCTCCAGCTTAGACTTTGTGGTGAAACTTCCCCTTTCTCTCCCATAAAGGCTGTCATGCCACAACCCTGCCCCCAGTTCGAGTCCAGGTCAGTGTGAGCCAGCTCCTCAAGGGAAGCTGTCCATCTCGAGCTCATAAAAGCCTTCAGTTCCAGTACTTCAGTCTTTGTGCAATTGATTGCGCATCAGACTCGAGGGCCAGAGCAGGGGGGACGGGAACTACTGCACACAAAACCATGAGAAACTGCAGGGAGCTGTGCACACACCTCCCCTCAATCGACTCCGTACACACCCCCCCACCCCACTATCTCGGGAAAGCTATCAATAGGTTAAAGGGCCCTTCCCTCCCTAGTCAAACTCTCTTCTCCCCCCTTCCATCAGGCAGAAGATAGACGAGCTTGAAAACTTGACCCTCCAGATTCAAGGACAGTTTCTTTCCTGCTGTTATCAGAAATGGACCCCTCATTGGTAAAAGATGTACTTTTCTCTCCACCCTGCGCACTGTCTTTGCAACACCACACCCTGCACACAGTGACTCACTGTATCTACGACAACACTGGAACAATCCATCTAATGCAGTGGTTCTCGAGCTTTTTCTTTTCACTCACATCCCTCTGCCATCGGTGCTCTGTGATGAGTGAGGGATTGCTTAAGGTGGGATGTGAGTGGGAAGGGAAGGTCGAGAATCACTGCTCTAGGCCCAATTGTTACTGAAATATTTGGATTGAGAAAAATTGTCATTGACCCATTTCCTTTGGAGTTCTGAAACTGAGCACATAACAAGTCAATTAGAGACGATTAAAGAGGTGGTTTTCAAACTTTTTCTTTCCACCCACATCCCACCTTAAACAATACCAGAGCACTGATGGCATAGAAATTACTTAAAGTGGGATGTGAGTGGAAAGAAAAGGCCGAGAATCACTGATCTAATGCATCCAGTGCTCCCCTTGTGGTCACTTCTGTACCGGAGACTGGGAGTTCACTCCGTTCAGCATCTCGTCTCTGTCCGCCCCAATAGCTACCCAGTGGCTACCTATTTCAATTCACCAGCCCTTGCCAACAAGCCTGTCTGTGGTCTCATTCTCTGCCAGACTGAGACCACCTGCAAATAGGAAGAACAACCCCTCAGCTACCTCCATCCGGATGGCAATAATAATGATTTCTCCAGTGTTTTTGGAATCCCCTACCCTGCCCCATTGTTCCCTATGTCTCCTTCCTCCAGCCCTGTCACCCTCTCTTTACACTTTTCCCTTAATCTCCTTCCACAGAGGCAAACACAAACCCCCAACCCAAACAATTCTCACCTTACTACACCCCTGCCCTCTAATAAGACCTTTTGCCTGGTGGTCTGTACTCCTCCCCCTCACATCTTCCCTATTCCGCACTCTTTTAACAGACATATAGCATGAGGAAGGGCTCAGACCTGAATCATCGGTGAATATATCTTTACCTCCTGTGAACCTGCTCATCTCCTCGAACATTTCTGAGTTTATTCTACAGTCACAGCATCAGCAGATTTCATGTTTCACTCTCACGGCAACTCCCTACCCTACACTCTGTAACTCACCGTACCCCGCACTCTGTGACCCACTGCAACATCCCACCCTGCACATATTTTATTGTTGTACTGTCTGCTTGTAGAGCTCGTCGAAAGAACCAAAGACTTGTTGATCCAAACCAAGGCTTTTATTAGCAAAAGACCGGAGCTCTTCACAGGTGGCCGACCAGTCCGGAATGATCCGACCTGGCTAGGGACACAACCCTTTAAGGCCCAAACAATAGGTGTGGCTTAGCTCTCAGCCAATCGCTGTAAGCACAGTCTAGATACAGTAACTATATACACTATGTACATTGGTGATAGATCTGTACTATCACACTGCTGTACTTAAATATGAGTCGATTTGCCATGAAAGCAGGCAAAACTTTGTGTTTTTCCTTTAACAAATGTATTTTTTACTGATTTGCATGACCAGTTTCAAGATCACTGATTCCCATCAGTAGGACAGCCATTTCAAACTCTTAATCAATGCATTGTCCCTTTTCTTGGCACTGTCTCCAAAGCAAGTGTGACTTCCCCAGTTAAAGTGACTTAATCTGTCTGCAGGCGTGGTCTCGCTAAAGTACAAAAGGTTCTCTTGCTTCATTTAAAGGCATTCCAGATGTTCTGCAAATGGACACTTAGGTTCTGCCCTGGCTGTGTGAGGACCCCATTTCTCTTTCGACAGCAACACTTAACTGTTTCTTTGATGTGCTAAATATTGACTAGAGATTTTTCTAGCTGCTCCCACTGTGACCTTAATGCTGAGCTTCAAACATCAGAGCCCAGTCCAGGCTGCAAACTGCGGCCCTGGGCCTCCTGGGTTCTTCCAGTTATGCACGGGTCAAACGCAGGCAGGTGGGACGAGCGTGGACGGGGCATTTTGGTCGGCACGGGCCAGATGGGCCGTAAGGCCTATTTCCACACTGTGTGACTCTATGAATCTAAATCTGAGCGACAGCCTACTGTAGAAACATCAGCCAAAGCTGAACCAGCTGTCAAACGATTGAGAGATCACGAATATCTATTTAATAATAATCACTTTTAAAAGTCATTTTAAAAAATAACTAAAAGGAAGACTTAAAGTGTGAGAAAGATTATTGACTCAATTGGTTGAAAACGGATTATCTCTCTCCCTCACAGGAACCGAAACAGGCCCGTCAGCCCATTTCTGCCAACCTATTATTCTGCCGAGACCCACTGACCTGCACCTCTGTATCCCTCCATACCCCTCCCATCCACACACCTATCCACATTTTTCTTTAATGTTAGAATCGAACCCGCATTCACCACCCTCTGTGTGAAGTTCTCTTCAATCCTTTCATCCTTAACCCATTGCCCACCAGTTCTTGTCTCCTCTCCTCTGGCTGAGCCTGTACTGGTTCAAGGGTGCTGCAGGTTCAATGGGCAGCATTGTCCAGTATTGCTGCAAGAAGCGGCCGATCCCCCATACAACCATTTGCACTACAGAAACAGGCCAGTTTGGCCCTACTAGTCTGTGTTCCACCTAGTCCCACTGATCCTCATTTGGCCCATAACCCTCCACACCTCTCTCATTCATTTTCCTTCCCAACCTATCCTTGAATATCGACGTCAATCTCGCTTCTACTACCACTGCCGGAAGTTCATTCCACACCCCCACCACCCTCTGCGTGAAGTAATTCCCCCTCATGTTTTCCCAAAACTTTTCCCCTTTTACTCTCAGTCCGTGTCCTCTTGTTTGATTCTCCCCCACTCTCATTGGAAAAAGCCACATTGACTCTCTCCGTCCCCCTTATAATTTTAAAATCCTATATCAAATCACCCCTACTCTCCAGTGAATAAAGTCCCAGCCTGTTCAACCGCTCCCTGTAACTCAAACCCTGGAACCCTGGCAACATTCTCGCCGAGTCCCGCATCAGTGAGTCTTGATGAAGTTAGGACCTCTGCACATCTGTGCCCCTGCAGGCATCCTTTCCCCCCGCCCCGGAATTATGAGCGGGAATGCTGGAAGTTCCACTGAGGGTGACGCGATTAGCGAAATGCTATTGCGGTGACCCAGGTTAGAATCTGCCACTGTCTGTAAGGAGTTTGCATGTTCTCCCCGTGAGTTTATTCCGAGTTCGCTGGCTCCTTCCCACATTCCAAAGACGTGCGGGGCTAGTAGGTTAATTGGGCTCCTGGGGGTAATTTGGGGTGGAAGGGCCTGTTACCCTGCTCAATCTCTAAAATTAAACCAAAAACTGCCGCCACTTGCCTCGAGAGTCCAATTTATTCTGTATCTCCCATCAGAGTAAAAATGTCTGTCCATGACTGCAGGAAAAACATGGTGCCCAACATTGCATTTTGGTTGGATTATTACAGGAATATGAGCTTCAAAAAAGAACCATTGACAGGAATTGAAATATTAGTTTCTTCCGGTTTGTGTGGCACCCATCAGTGGAGTCTTTTTGAATCTGGCATGTCAGTCTTGAACTTGCTGGTGTTAAAAGTGTGCCCTTTCTCTTCCTCTCCCTCTCCCTCCCCTTTGTCCGATCGCAGGAGGCTGGCCCGATCGACACTCCTCCTCATTCCACTGTTTGGGATTCACTACACGGTGTTTGCCTTTTACCCGGAAGACGTAAACACACAAGAGCGGCTGGTGTTCGAGCTGGGATTGGGATCCTTCCAGGTAAATTGGTCGGAGCACTGTCCATGGACTGCACAAGGCCCGAATTCATAAGATCATGAGATACAGGCCAATCAGCCCATTCAATTTGCTTCGCCATTCTATCACGTCCTGATCCATCCCACCCCCTCCCCCCCCCCCGCTACTCAGCCCCACTCCCCGCCCTTCTCCCTGTAACCCTTGATGCCCTGACTAATCAAACACCAGTCAGTCTCTGCCAAAGACTTAGCCTCCATAGCTGCCTGAGGCAACGAGTTCAATTGACTCACAACCCTCTGGCTAAAGAAATTTTTTAAATTGACGCCCTTTTATCCTGAAGTTGTGCCCTCTTGTCCTAGAATTCACTGCCTTTCATCTCCCGAAATTCTCATTCCTGGCATTAAAAAAAAAGCATTTGAATTCCTTCTCACTCTTCTCATAGAAAGTCCTCAAGAGCGTAACTGTTTGACCAAGCTGTTGATCACTTCATTTTGTGTCGAGAGGGGACATAGACTTTCCTGGCAAGATGAGTTCTCCTCAGAGAGCTTCACCATTCAAGGCAAACTTAATTTAATCTCGACATACAGCATGGCAACAGGCCCTCTTGGTCCACAAACCCGTGCCTCCCAATTACACCCAATTGACCTACAACCTTAAGTACATTTTGAACGGTCAGAAGAAACTTACGCAGACTCGGGGAGAATGTACAAGCTCCTTATGGTCAAGCACCAGAGTCGAACCCTGGTCGCTGGTCGCTGTAACAATGTTGAGCTAACCTCTACACCAGTGCTTCTCAACCTTTTTCTTCCCACTCACATCCCACTTTCAGTCATCCCTGTGCCATTGGGGCTCTGTGATCAGTAAGGGGTTGCTTAAGGTGGGATGTGAGTGGGAAGGGAAAGTTGAGAAACCCTGCTATAGGCCCAATTGTTACTGAAATATTTTGCTTGAGAAAAATTGTCATTGGCCCATTTCCTTTGGAGTTCTGAAACCGTGCACATAACGAGTCAATGAGGGACGATTCAAACAGTGGTTTTCAACCTTCCCTTCCCACCCACATCCCACCTTAAGCAATCCCTGACTAATCACAGAGCCCCAATGGCATAGGGAATAGTTAAAGTGGGACATGAGTGGAAAGAAAAAGGTTGAGAACCACTGAATTAAAGCGATTGGCCACTGGGAGGTCCCTATTATTACAGTGGGCAGAGCAAAGATGCTGGACAATATGATCTCTCAGGGTATATCCAGTCTCACCAATGTTCAGTCTCACTTGCCACTGCGCCATTAAACCAGCTTTTTTTCAACCCCAAAGCAGAAGGTTTATGGTTTTGCTTTTGGGTCTCCCCTCTGCTCTCGGAGCATCTTCACCTGCAAGGCACAACTCCAGGACAAAATGGTGGCATGATTAACAAAGCAGTCAGTGCCATGCTGTTACAGCTCCAGCGATTGGGACCGGGGCATGGACTGAGAGTAAAAGGGAAAAAGTTTAAGGGAAACATGAGGGGGAATTTCTTCATGCAGAGGGTGGTGAGAGTGTGGAACGAACTTCCGGCAGTGGTGGTAAAAGCGAGATTGATGTTAATATTCAAGGAAAGCTTGGATAGGTAGATGGACGGGAGAGGTGTCGAGGGTTATGGGCCAAATGCGGGTCAGTGGAACTAGGAGGGAGAAGATGGGGCCAAACTGGCCTGTTTCTGTGCTGTCAATGGATACATGGTTATATGGCATGTTGTGTGTGTATATGTACTGTATGTCATTTGTCTGTTCCTTGCAGGGGTTTGTGGTGGCAGTTCTGTACTGTTTCCTCAATGGAGAGGTAAGTTGTTTTCAATTTTCTTTCTTTTCTTCCTCAAAATAAGAACAAAGGTGAATTCTTCCTCTCTCTCTCTCTCTCTCTCTCTCTCTCTCTCTCTCTCTCTCTCTTTCTCTCTCTTTTTCACACTCTCTTTCCTCTCCTCTCTCTTTCTCATTCTCTTGATCTTTCTATCTCTCCCTTCACTTTCTCTCCCTCTTTCTCCTCATGCTCTTTCTCACTTTCACACTTTCTCTTTCCCTGCTCACTCCCTCTCTCTCTGTCTCTCTTTCACCCTTCCCCTCTTTCTCTCTTTCTTCTCTCTTTTCCCTTTCTCCCTCCCCTCTTTCTCGCTAGCACATTTTCCCTTTAGCACATTCTCTCTCGAGCTCTCTTCCTCCCCCTCTCCTCCCCTATCTCTACCACTTTCTCTCTCTTGCTCTCTCCCTCCCCCGTCATTGCACTGTTCAACGCGTTCCCCAATCGGCTAATGTGAGCGAGCCGCTCGGGTTCCAACGCCACTGAGCTCATTCAAATGACGCCTCCAAGTTTCCCCCCACAGGTGCAGTCCGAAATCAAGAGGAAGTGGAGGAGCTGGAAGGTAAACCGGTATTTTGCCGTTGACTTCAAGCATCGTCACCCCTCGCTGGCCAGCAGCGGGGCCAATGGCGGCACGCAGATTTCCATCCTCAGCAAGAGCAGCTCCCAGATCCGCATGTCCAGCATCAATGCCGAAAACCTGCCCACATGAACCCTGCTCCATCCTCATCCTCTGATCCACCCCCACCTGCACCATCAGAAATGCCCCCCCACCGCTTTTTGTTTTTTGGCGGGAGGGAGGGGGAGGTGGGGGGCCATCATTTCGACTGCTTCACCTTGCTCTGCCAAGCCGAGGTCAGGGCCGATTCTGGGCCTTTGGTTCAACGATGTAGCCCTGCAGCTACTCTTTCCCCTTTCCACCCTCACCCACGTCCGTCATCTTTAACCCATGAAACCAGACATTCACGGGAAACATTTCCTACCGGCCGGATGTCGTGGGATGGGGCGCTTTGTGGCGCTCGCTTGCCCTGGGGGCAGGAGGTCTTCCACCTGGCCTGAGCGACTAGCGTTGGCTGTATTCGATGTCACCAGATTTGACACCGCATCCCGCCGCACTGAGCTGGCCAATGGGAAGCCCTCCTGCCTGCCGCTCCCCTCAACCGGTTGCCCAGGAGAGGTCAGCCGTCGGAGAGGTGAGATCCTTCTGCCCACTTTCTGCTCCCCTCCTGGCCTGTGCCGGCTGAAGCAGGACCCTTGGCCACTTTCCCGGCATGACATGGGACAGCGATGAGGTGAAGTGGCCCTTTCTGGTGACACATAGCCACATGCGACCCCATACAACTTTCCCTGGTGACATGTGATCCTTTCTGATGTCATGTGGCCTCATGCAATACTGCATGGACTTTCCTGGTGTCACGCACTCTTTATGATTACACGTGGCCTCACGTGACATCATACGGCCTACCCTGCTAACTTGTGACCCTCTCTAATAACACATGGCCGCACATGGCATCATGTGGCTTAACCTGCTGACATGACTCTCCCAAATAAAACGTGACCTCACGTGACATCACACGGCCTACCCTGCTGACATGTGACCATTTCTGATGACACGTGGCCAATCGTGACATCACACGGCCTACCCTGCTGACATGTGACAATTTCTGATGACACGTGGCCAATCGTGACATCACACGGCCTACCCTGCTGACATGTGACCATTTCTGATGACACGTGGCCAATCGTGACATCACACGGCCTACCCTGCTGACTTGTGACCATTTCTGATGACACGTGGCCAATCGTGACATCACACGGCCTACCCTGCTGACATGTGACCATTTCTGATGACACGTGGCCAATCGTGACATCACACGGCCTACCCTGCTGACTTGTGACCATTTCTGATGACACGTGGCCAATCGTGACATCACACGGCCTACCCTGCTGACTTGTGACCATTTCTGATGACACGTGGCCAATCGTGACATCACACGGCCTACCCTGCTGACATGTGACCATTTCTGATGACACGTGGCCAATCGTGACATCACACGGCCTACCCTGCTGACATGTGACCATTTCTGATGACACGTGGCCAATCGTGACATCACACGGCCTACCCTGCTGACTTGTGACCATTTCTGATGACACGTGGCCAATCGTGACATCACACGGCCTACCCTGCTGACTTGTGACCATTTCTGATGACACGTGGCCAATCGTGACATCACACGGCCTACCCTGCTGACATGTGACCATTTCTGATGACACGTGGCCAATCGTGACATCACACGGCCTACCCTGCTGACATGTGACCATTTCTGATGACACGTGGCCAATCGTGACATCACACGGCCTACCCTGCTGACATGTGACCATTTCTGATGACACGTGGCCATTCGTGACATCACACGGCCTACCCTGCTGACATGTGACCATTTCTGATGACACGTGGCCAATCGTGACATCACACGGCCTACCCTGCTGACTTGTGACCATTTCTGATGACACGTGGCCAATCGTGACATCATACGGCCTACCCTGCTGACATGTGACCATTTCTGATGACACGTGGCCAATCGTGACATCATACGGCCTACCCTGCTGACATGTGACCATTTCTGATGACACGTGGCCAATCGTGACATCACACGGCCTACCCTGCTGACATGTGACCCTCTTTGATGATATGTGGCCACATGTGACATCACACGGCCTACGGTGCTGACATATGACCCTTTCTGATCACACGTGGCCACACGTGGCATCGCACGGCCTACCCTGCTGACATGTGACCCCTCCTTGATGAGATGTGACATCACACGGCCCACCCTGGCGACACGTGAACCCTCATGATGTCGCGATGCCCGTGTTGGTGACAACATGGCCTTTTATGCCAGCTGACCCTCCCCGGTGTGAGCTGAGACGTGGCCCTTTCTCATGACACGTGGCCTTCTCCCGAAGCAGATGCAGAGGAGGGGAAGAGCCAGGGAATGCTTGTAGCTTCTGTGTCCTTGATCCTGTGTGGTGTTTGTGGTGCGCTTTGCTGCAGAAATGTTGCCCAGCATTTTACTTTACCATCTTCTGCCAAACCTTTCTCTTTGAATGAAGCCAGTGCTTTGCCTGATAAGGCAAAGGGTTTCACATCTGCCTCCGGAACTTTCTTCTTTGCGACAGGCAAACTGTTTCAGAGCTAAGCCCCCCGTTGAGAAGAAGTGGTTCGATGAAGGAGAGACGGAGATGTGTATAAATGCACTTTGAAGCAATGTGCATCCTTCTCCTTGCTCTGTCTGGGCATAAAATGGCCAGATGGGTGTCAAACCTCATATTAAATGGGCCAGGGGGGTGGTGGGGAGAAGAAATGTACCCAGCTCTCTGGAAAAGGGAGCCAGCTCCACAAGTTCACACCAGGATTGAGAGAAAAAAAAATGGGGATTAGCTTCTGCCTCCACTGACCTCATCTGGAGGCCTCAAAGTTTGTCAGACTTAGGAATGGATTTAAACTAGGTCCGAAGTGAAGATGTTTCACCCCAGTATTGTTCGCTGGATCAAGCTTTCCTCTACCTGCCCGACGTGGCTTGCAGCAGCGCACGCTAGTGCCCGGAAAGGTTATTTGAACCCCTCCTCACTGCTCCCTAAGGGGTTTCATGATGGAAGCTGTGCGTAAAAAGGCTGGCCGAGGGTCCCCACTTTGTACAGTCGACTGCCATCGTCAGGCTATGCTACTACATGTGACGCGAATGCAGCAGTGTTGGCTGTTGTGAAGTGACCCCAGTGTTTTTACCAGAAATGGTGTCGTCAAATCTATCTCCCTTGTGAAAAGAAGACGTTGGCTGCCCCTCACGAGCAGCGCGGTGAGGTTGGAGCCCCTTCTGCGTCGGAGCAAGGCTCCTCGAGCAAGCGGGACACGGCGTGTGGTGCTTTCACCGTGCGTGGAAAGCAAAAATTGGGCAGCGTTGCGTTTGGCACGTGGAGTGGGAGAATCCAGCCTGAAATGGTTCAGGGATGGGTTGACATTGCCTTCAGATGTGATCTGTACCAACTGTGTTTGTATTTGCAAAGCGTTTTTTATAGAATTTCTGTGTTTATTGATTGGAGTTCTTCAGGTGCGCTGTTTTAAGGAAATAAGTCTTTTGGTGTGGGGGAGGGGGTGGTGGTGAAATGTTCCACAATGGTCCAAAGGTGCTTGTTGCTCAGAGGTGGGAGACCAATTTTTGAGGTCCAAGGCCATGTCTTTGAGACGTTTGAGCACCCTGGGCCAGGAGAGAAACCTTTTCATGACGAGGTGTGGAGGCCAGGCCCACGGAGAGTGGTCGGTGGCATTTCGCCCAGATGGGCCAATGACAGATAGTCAGGAGAAGTTTTAACACGGTAAAGCCCTTCTTATCCGGAATTCAGGCAACCGGCAGCCTCAAGCAACTGGCAAAAAAAAATTGCAGAAAATAAATAGGTTAAGAAAAAAATATGAAAGTTTAAAATTGGCGCCCTGAGCAGTTAAATCACCTATAGTGCAACACACAATCAAAGCAACTGGCAAATTCATTTATCCAGCATCGACCAATCCCCATAGGTGCCGGATACCAGGGTGGGGTTTACTGGACAGAGTTTTGAATGTGTGCAACACACTGACACAGGGAGTGATTAAGGTTTACAGGGAGAAAATTGTGGAAGGAGTTGGAAGGCTTGGACGAGACTTGTGGGGAGAGCAAATATTGAAGCGTACAGTGCAGGAAGAGGCCATTCAGCTCACAACAGTGCCAGACGTAATGCTCTAGTTAAAAGAAGACTCTTAAAAGCTCCCCTTGCACCTGCTTCCACCACTACATGCCACTCTCTGCATACATGCCCCACACCCCTTCTTACGCCCTCCCCCTCACTTTAAATGCACGTTCACAGGTGTAGTGACATTTTTACCCTGGGAAAAATGACACTATCTGCCGACCGATCGATGCTTGTTATAATTTTAGAGACTTCCATTGGATCCCACCTCAACTACTCCCCATAATTCATACCTTCTAAGACCAGGCAACATCTTAGTAAATCTCCTCCATGCCCTCTCCTAAGCTTCCATATCCGTCCTGGAATGGGGAGGGTGACAGTATTCCAAGTGTGGCCTATCCAAAGTTTTATACAGCTGCAACGTGACTTAGAATTTTAGACGGTCGTTCTGCTTCATTAGTCTACGTGACACCCTTGGCCATGTTTAGTTCTGGTCCTCTAAACCGGGACCTTGATTTGTTGAAAAAATCGATTGAGAAAATAATTAATGGTAATTAATTAAAAAACTGTTTTAGAAGCACGGCATGGGGCCCTTCCAGCCCGCAAACCCGTGGCGCCAAAGACCCAAAAATAACTGACCAACCGGAACATGTTGAGAGGATACAGGAGCACATGGGGGAAACCCACATAAGTCACGGCGAGCACATGCAGACACATATAGTCAGCGCCGGATTCAAACCCGCTTCACCTGCTGGCCAGGTTTTGGCTGTGTTATGAATTATTACTGTTGCTGAGAATTGGTCCAACTCACTGGGGGTGGACAATTGACTCTGACGGTCTGGAAAATAACATCAGCATTACCCTCACCCCCACTAACATTGAATCCTCGACCTGGCGTCCCCCGCTCCCCCCACCCACCTCCCCCAATCCCAGCTCGGTGCTTCCCCCTTCCCCCCACCATCTGAAAACAACACAGAGCTACGACGCCAGGGACCCGGGTTCGAATCCGGTGCTGTCTGTAAGGAGTTTGAATGTTCTCCCCGTGTCTGCGAGGGTTTCCTCCCACCCTTCAAAAATATACGTGTTGGGGGGGGGGTAATGGTGTATGTGAATTAGGGTATTGGGGCAGCATGGTCCCGTGGGCCAGAAGAGCCTGTTACTGTGCTGTACGTCTCAAATACTGCACTGTGTCTCAAAAATTTTAAAAATGTAAATTAAAAAATTTGACTAAGCTTTTGTTTAAGTTTTTTTGTCACAGAATGCCTGGTAGAGTGAGAAGGGTTCTTCTGTGAGCAGTCTAGCAGTGCAGCTCAGTACAAGCCCTTCAGCCCACGATGTTGTGCCTAGCATTGCCTCATCCAGCCGTGGAAAGAGCACCATGGACAGAGGGTAGGATTACAATAACAAATTAATTAATACCAAGCAAGGTCAGTGTTGCAGGGAGAGTGGTCGGAGCCTGATGGCTGCAGAGGAGAAAAGGCCTTTAAGCCCTTCGGTGTGTGCTTTCACACAAATGAGCCTTCTCCCCAATGGGAGGGGGAAGGGAGTGTGTTCGGGGTGCGACGGGACCTTCAGTGCACCAGCTGCCTTTCCCGGGCAGCGGGAGGTGGGGGAATGGGGGGAAGGAAGTCTTCCTGATGTCCTGAGCTGCAGTCGCCACCTCCTGCAGCTCCCGCCGGCCTCGAGCAGAGCAGCTCCCAGCCCCTATACCCTGACGCACCCAGCGAGTCTGCTCTCCATGGGGCAGCTGTAGAAGTTGCTGAGGGACAGAGAGTCATTGTTTAAAAATTACCACACGGTAGAAGTGTTTTTTGGCCATTTAAACCCATTCAGATCAATTACACCCAAATTAACCTACAACCCCTGTACATTTTGGTTGGGAAGACACCAGAACACCCAGAGGAAGCCCACACCGACACAGGGAGAACTTGCAAACTCCTTACAGACAGCGATGTTATGTCGCTGGCGCCGTAACATCAACATAACAACCTCAACACTAACTGGCCTTCCTCTGCCTTCTCTCATTACCACCTCGATCTCGATGTGCCGACGTGTCTGCTCCAGCCATTCCCCAGCAACGTATCCCAGACCATGCGTCTGCCATAAAGGCACTGGAATTTTGGTTAATACTGAACAGTGTTTTCACTGCTGACGATGAAGGAATTCTCCTGCTTCAGAGAATAGGTCAGACGTATTTGCGAGGCACCTTTGATCTTCTTTCAAGTATATCCCAAGACATCTCACAGTCATTTTCCTTTAATTCACTGCTGCGTGTTAAAAAGTAAAAAAATTGTGTGTGTGCATAGAAAGATCCCACAAACAATGTCGCGATAATGCCCAATATCTGATGGATTGGTTGTACAGCTGTTAGTGGTGCTGTCTTACGGTTCCGATGGGGCCTGGGTTCGGTTCTGACCTCGGGTGTTCTTACAAAAACTAAGAAATAGGAGCAGGAGCCGGCCATCAAGCCCATTGAGCCTGCTCCCCCATTCAGTGAGATCATGGCTCATCTCCACCCACCGACCTTTACCCCATATCCCTTAATTCCCCTACTTTGTAAAATCTATCCATCCTTGTCTTAAATATATTTACTGAGGTCGTCTCCACTGCTTCAATAGGCAGTGAATTCCACAGATTCACCCCCCTCTGGGAACAACAGCTCCTCCTCACCTCCGTCCTAAATCCATCCCGAATCCTGAGACCACATCCCCTAGTTCTGGTCTCCCCCACCAATGGAATCAATTTACCTTAATCTTATCTATACCTTTCAGAATTTTATGCTTTTCTATAAGATCCCCTCTCAAGTACAGTCCCAATCTCTCCTCATAGGCCAACCCCCTCATCTCCGGAATCCACCTGGTGACCCCCCACCCCGCACCGCCTCCAAAGCCAGCACATCCTTTCTCAGTAAGGAGATCAGAACTGCACGCCATTCTTCCAGAGACCATGTGGGTTCCTCTCCCACTCAACCCCTACCTCCACCCCGCTCTCCCCATTCTGAGAAACAGACGGCCAGGGCGGGAGTAGCAAACACCAGAGGACATCTGTACAATGTGGAGGGAGGAGAGTTTAGGGGAGACATCAGGGGTAGACTTTTATTTGCAGAGAGTTGTGGATGCCTTGCCAGGGGTAGTGATGGAAGCTGAAACATTGGGAGCATTTAAAAAACTCTTAGACGGGTACATGGATGGAAGAAAAATAAAGGGTTAATGGGTAGGGAGGGTTCCGTTTTATTTGGTAGGAACATATATGTCAGCATCGATGGCTGAAGGGCTGTGCTGCAGTGTTCTATGCTCCCCCCCCCCCCCCCCACCCACCCACCCCGAGAGCTCCAGTTTTAACACCGCATCCCAAGCCCATGCCGGTGGGTTAAATGGTCTCCGTAACTTACACCTTGAGTGGCAAAAGATCTGGGAAAGGAGATGCACGAGGGAGAGGTAGTTTCAAGAATACAAAGAGAAAGGGGAATGGGAATGGGACCGACAGGAGCTGGCAGGGGCAACAGCCTGAATGGATTATTCCTGAACCGCAGTAAGCCAACAACGTTGGCCAGGGTGTAACTGCTGACTGAAATATCCCCTCCCCTTACCCCTATTTAACCTCTCACCCACAAACAATCAAACAATTTCTTGAGTTTCAGGCATGGAATCTGAAATTCATGATTCAAAAGCTTCCTACGGACTAAGCCCTTAGTCATCCGTGATGATGTTATTCCCCCTTCCTATTTCTTCGAACAACTGTGAACAATAACAGGAAGATGCAACTCTTCCTGACCGATGTAAGGCAGTGTCTAGAATATGGAGAAAGAGTGAGTAAACTGGGACTTTATTCATTGGAGCGTAGAAGGTTGAGGGGGGATTTGATAGAGGTGTTTAAAATTATGAGGGGGATGGATAGAGTAGATGTGAATAGGCTCTTCCCCTTGAGGGTAGGAGAGATTGGAATGAGGGGTCATAGGTTAAGGGTTAGGGGGCAAAAGTTTAGAAGTAACATGAGATGGAGCTTCTTCACTCAGAGAGTGGAATGACCTTCCAGAAGAGGTGGTTGCAACAGGGTCAATTTTCTCGTTTAAGAGGAGGTTGGATGAGTGCATGGATGTGAGGGGATTGGAGGGTTATGGACAGGGAGCGGGTAGGTGGGAACTAGAGGAGATCACTTAAATTGGTACGGATTAGAGGGGCCGAGAGGGCCTGTTTCCCAACTGAAATTGTTGTTATATGACGTAAAATTACCCTGTGATGCAAGGAAATTTGTTTCTCTCTCAGTGAAATAAAATGTAAATTTCAAGTCTTTTAAAATATATATTTCGGGAACATAAACAGAAGATATTGGTGACCATCCAAATCAGATGCCTTTATAAAATAACAAGAGGCACAGATCGGCAAGACAGTTAGTATCTTTCTCGCAGTAAAATTGTCACACACTAGAGGTGCTGAAGGCAGAGGAGGGAGTTTCATGGAGATGTGCCCGCCACGTTTGTTTGCACGGAGTGGGGTGGGTGCTTGGAAAGGGCTGCCGGGGGGCAGCGGTGTTTAAAATGTTTCAGGACAGACACGTTGATATGAGGGGGTGTGAAGCCATGTGGAACATGTGAAGGCCGAAGAGACCATAGGAGCAGAATGAGGCTGCACCACTATTTAATCATGAGCTGATCTATTTTCACACTCGGCCCGGCCTTCTCCCTATACCCTGGCTAATCAGTAACCTTTCAATTTCTGTCCTAAATACACCCAATGACCCACCCTCCACAACCACCTGTGGCAATAAATTCCACAATCTCTAGCTGAAGAAATTACTCCACATCTCTGCTCTAAGCGGACACCCTCCAATCCTGAAATGGTGCGGTCTTGTCCTAGACTCTCCCACCGTGGGGAAACAACCTTTCCACATCTATTCTGTCCGTAACTTTCAACACTCAAAATGTTTCTAAGAGATTCCGCACCCCCCCCCCCACCCCCGCCGCCTCATGCTCCCAATGAGTAGAGGCCAAGAGCTGTCAAACGTTTCTCGTATGATGACCCTTTCATTCCCAGAACCATTCTTGTGAACCCTCTCTAACAATAACACGTCTTTCCTTAAATGAGGAGCCCAAATTCAGGTTAATTTGGGCCTCGTGTTTGGTACAGACCCTGTGGGCTGGAGGACCTGTTCGGTGTTGCACTGTTGTGTGTAATGAGCCACCATTGGCTGCCTTGATTCCATTCTGAAATTGGGCAAAATGTAAAGTGATTTGAAAATAATCAGTGTTATAATCTTTAATTCACTTTAATCAAGTAATCCCATAAATTACAACATTTAAATTTAAATTCGAACCCCAGTCACTGGCGCTTTAAATGCTAACTGTGCTATCATCCGCTGAGTTTACAGATAAAGCCTTATTGATATACTTAATACGAACGAAGACTCTAATCAGGCAAAGAAAGGGAGACACTGGGAAAGTTGCCCCAGTTGAACGGCACCAACTGTCCCTTAATCCTGGTATCCCAGTCAAACCCTCGACACAACCCGAATCACCTCCACGCCAGTATCATCAGCGAAAAGAATGTGCGTGCATTGCGGGGCCTTGTTAGTTCAGTGGGGCAAACCTGCGGGTGTCCAACAAAGACTCAGCGCTCCCCCTGCAGTGTCCATCTGCCCCATCTTATTTATTCAGAATCTATTTATTTATTTATTTCCTCTGATTTTTTTTGCCGGTTGTTTGAGTTTCCAGTTGATTGAATTCCGGATAATGGGGATTTACCTGTAACAGCATGGGAGAGGTATGGAGGGATACGTACTGGGTGGAGGTCGATGGGACCGGACCGGTGGTTCTCAACCTTTTTTTTTTCACATCCCACTTTAAGTATTCCCTACGCCATTGGTGCTCTGTGATTAGTAAGGGATTGCTTAAGGTGGGATGTGGGTGGGAAGGGAAGGTTGAGAATCACTGCTCTAGATCCAATTGTTACTGAAATATTTGGCTTGAGAAAAATTGTCATTGGCCCATTTCCTTTGGAGCTATGAAACCGGGCACATAACGAGTCCATGAGGGACGATTAAAGCAGTGGTTTTCAAGAAAAAAAAAGGTTGAAAACCTCTGGGCTGGACATAATAATTGTTCGGCAGTGACGATAAAGGCCTGTTTCTGTACTGTGGTGTTCTTCGGTTCTGTCGTTTGAAACTGAGAAGAAGCTGTCGTGCATGGAGCGCAATGGGTCTGGGAGAAGATCGCGTTTGGTTAGCGAGCACCCTCCACACTGCCAGCAGTGTTCAATCACACTGCTCGAAGCTGGCAAGCTGTGGACATTTAGAACTGGCTGCTTGGGTTTATCAGCCTGTTCCAATTTGGACAGAGCAAAGAAACAAGTTGTGATGTTGTAAACTGTTTACTCAATTCCAGTAATCCTTCTTGAAATCTGAATGTCTGTTGAAATATGTACATCAAGCAGGTTTGAGTTAATAGATTGAAGGGCAATTGGTGTGGATCACCTGATGTCTATTTTCCCCTTCTCTTCCGAAATGAGGTATGCCTTGCCATAAGGCATCTGGCCTTCTTTCCCGACCTGACGGGCAGTTTTAGAAATAACACAAACAAGAGGAATATCTGGGAACAGCTTCCCTCTGGGGTTTCAATGTGAAATCCTACAGACCCTGGGGTCGAGTGCCATACTACACAAACATGCTAGGGAAAATCAGCAGGTCACGCGTGCAGAATCCGTGGGGTGGGGGGAAGGGCGACCAACGTTTCGGGCCCTGGGCCCTTCATTTTTTATTTTTGAAAATTTTATTTATGATCAATCATCCATCCAAAATACAATTCAATACATATTTTATCCTGTAACCCCCACCCCCATTCCTAACCCTCCCAACCCACTTCTAAACTACCCCAAATAGAAGAGAAAGAAAGAGCGGAGGAAAACAACTAAATCCATACATTCAATTATGTGTCATGACTTGGGACCACACCACTAAAGTTTTGGAAAAAAAGAAATTTAATAATTTAACCACATCCAGTCCATGTACGGGCTCCAAGTTTTAATAAAGAGAGAATAATGATTTTGTGAATTATATGTTATCTACTCTAAAGGAATACATGACCCCATCTCCACATGCCATCGTTGAATATTCAATTTAGTCTCATTTTTCCATGTAATTGCAAGAAATTTCCCAGCTACTGCTAAGGCCAACCTTAAAAAAACAATTTGGAATTTATCTAATTTTAACTCTAAACTCAATGACCCAGTAAAAATATCAAAGGATCAAATGAAATCTTAAATTTAAACATAACTTCCAAAAACTCTTTAATTTTATTCCAAAGAGGTTTAACCATCTCACACAGCCAAACCGAATGTAAAAAAAGTTCCCACTTCCTTATGACATCTAAAACATAAATCTGAGGTAACATATTTAAATCTCTTTAATTTCTCTGGAGTCAAGTATAATTGGTGAATAAAGTTATAGTGAACCAATCTATATCTTACATTTACAATTTTAGTCATACTGTCCTCACATATCGACATCCAATTGTCTGGGGAAATAGATATGGACAATTTTTTTTCCCATTTCACTCTAGTTTATCAACATCTGGCTTGGGCATTTTACTCTACAATAAAATATATATATTTGATATGAAACCTTTCTTACCCCCATCAGTAAGCAAACTTTCAAATTTAGATCTTCTAGGAAGCTTCAAAGTGTGTCCAAAATTATCTAACAATAAAACTTTAACTTGATAATAAGAAAAAAAGTTCTCAAAAGAATATCATATATCTCTCATTCTCTGAAAGGAAGTTAAAAAAAAGTCCCTCATAACAATGGTCTACCAATTTTTGTTCAAAACTTCAAAACTCCGTAACTTCAAAAGTTGATTATTAACCGTAAAAGAAAAAAGCTTATTCTGAAACAAAGATGTTTTAGCCGAAATTTTACCTTCAGTTACCTACAAGTTCATTTTTATTGGTCCATAACTCAATCAAGCGTTTCAACATCAGTAAATTATAACTACGCAATAAATGAGAATTCCATCGGTAAATAAATTGGTCCAAGCTCTTTTCTCCAATCTGGGATAATTCAATATTAGTTCGTATCAGGGGGATGCCCACTCATAATCAATTTTAACTGAGCTGATTGATAATAATTTTGTAGACAATGCATATTTCCAAGTTAGTTTCTGTAATGAAACTCTTGCCATTTTGTCTTTCCACAAAAATTTTCTCACCAAAGTATTCAAATCTTTTAAAAAATTAAGCGTAATCTTACATGGAATGGATTTGGAACAAATATTGAATTTGGGGAAAGATATTCATTTTAATACAATTCACCCATCCCATCAGCATTATAGGTAAATCCTTCCACCTATTCAAATCACCCCCCGGGCCCTTCATGACGAGACCTTGGCTGCCCATCACTGCCTATGGATGCTGCGTGGGCAGGAGGTAAAATGGGAAGCCTGCAAAATGAGCCCTGGAGCAGTGCACAAAATCCCAGAGGAGCTCAATGGGTCAGGCAGCATCGGTGGAAGCCAATTCGATAGATGAAGATGCTGGGTTCCTCACGATCTGCTGGTTTTCCATGGCTGCTGCCTGCCCCGCTGAGTTCCTCTGGGGTTTTCTTTGCTTCCGCCGGTATGCGAGTTTAAAATCTGCCCCCCCCCCCCCCCCCACCATGTCTCTCACTGCTCCCAGTATTTCTGCGATCTCTGTTCAAAGATTGGAGGGAATGAACATCATTCCTGACAGTAAAAGCTGCCTCAAAGAAGGGTGGATATGACCGATACTGATCTGCACTTAGCAGCAGCGGGTGGTTCCTTTATTTTTCGGGGAAGTGGATGTTTAAAGGTTAGAAGGTCCAAGCTTGAGTCTAAATTTTCTTTTTTGGAAACGTGATGCGCTGATGTTTATCTAGTGACATAGAAGAAAAGCACTGGGTTTGACTGTCAGTTAATGTCCGCTACGCCGCACAGTAATTAGTAAATGAACCTGTTTTGTGACTATGAACAAAATTCTCTTCACCACATTTTGATTAAGGTGGTCCTGCTGATATTGAAAAGCCCCCCAAAAATTATTTCTGCTGAGAATGGAGGCTGGATAAAGCTGAAAATACTCAGCAGGTCTCTATCAGCATCTGCGGGGAGAGAAGCAGAGTTGAATTTTCCAGTCTTACTGGACCGAAGGGTGAAGTTCTGCCCTGGAGGATCTCACTGTGGTGGGGACACGCAGGGAGCTGAGGACTGCTTCCCGATTGGTTCATTTCTGAGCCTTGGCTTCCCACTCAAACCCTGCCAAAAGGAGACTTCGGGGTTTCCAGCGGAATCTTCCCTGTGGGAATTTTATTGGGGAGTGGTCGAGTTCTTACTGCATGATGTGTGCGTGACTGTGGCCAATCGTTGCTTTCATCCAACTCTTCTCCCTTAGCCCCGCTCTTCACGTTGTACGCTGTTAAAATATTCTTTATACCTTAAAGTTTGTAACGCAAAAAAAAACCCTGAGTGATACAGTGGTTGTACAAAGTGGTATTCAATCCCTTTAAAGAAATAAATGTGATCAGACAAATTTCTTTAGGGGGGGGTGTGTATGTGGGTGTGTATGGATGTGTGTGTGTGGGTCTGGGTGTGTGTGTGGATGTGTGTGTGTGTGGATGTGTGGGTGTGCGGATGTGTGGGTGTGTGCGTGTGTGTGCACATGTGCCTGTGTGCACGTGTGCGTGGGTGTGTGTGTATATGCATGTGTGTGTGCATATGTGCATGGGTGTGTGTGTGTGTGTGTGTGTGTGTGTGTGTGTGTGTGTGTGTATGAGGGGAGGGGTGGGTGGGGGAGGGTATATGTCTGGTGACCTAATTATTCTAGATGTATCAGCTGTGTTGATTTTTAGATATTATCCAAATTGTTATCAATCTGAGACGCTGCAGAATTCTACTTGAAATTATTGAGTGACATTTAAACCGAACTGGTTGAGTTGGGTCCATTCCAAGGCGTTGGATACAGAGCAGTACAGCGACCATGGGAGGTAAAGATATGCTACTGACGTTTCAGGCCTGAGTCCTTCTTCAAGGTGGAGTAAAAAGCAGGCGGGTCCCTGAATAAATAGTGGGGGAAGGAAGAGGAGGGGGAGGAAACAAAAGACATTCATTGGATGTGTCTGGGACACAGGAGGGAGGAAAGGTGAGAACTGACTGGGGGTGTGTGGAAGCTGCAACAAAATCCAAAGGTAGATGAAGTTCGTAGACTGATCAACGACGAGTACATGGGTGGCACAGCGGATGGATCCACTGCCTTGCAGCACCCGGGTTCGATCCCCACCTGCGGCACTGACTGTGTGGAGTTTGCACATTCTCCCTGTACCCCCCCCTGCCCCATGTATGTTACAGTTTCCTCCCACATCCCAAAGATGTATGGGCCCGGACGATTATCGGCCCCTGTTAGTTATCCCTAGTCTGGGGGCAAGGGTTAGAATCTGGGGGAGTGGGGGAGTTCATTGGACAGGGGGGGGGAAATATGATTATTGTAGGATTGGAGTAGGTAAAGGTTAGATGGATGACTTACTCACTAATGGACTGAAGTGTTTGGAATGAGAAGGGTTCTTCTGCGGCCAGTCTAACAGGTTATCTCTAGCATTCATGCAGCACGTATCGAGCACAATTTGCAAAGTGTAGGATTACAGTGGGAGCATTGTTGTGAGGTTCATTCAGGAGCCTGATGGCTGCAGGGAAGAAACTATCTTTAAGCCTATGGCACTTTCACACTCTTCAGCCTTCTCCCTGATTGTGGGGAGGGAGAAGAGAGTGTGTCTGGGTGTGGTGCGTCCTTCAGTATGTCGTCTGCTTTTCTCAGACAGTGAGAGGCATAGACTGAGCCCGTGGAGGTGAGGGGTTTGCCTGCTGCGCTGAGCTGCATTCTCCGCCGTCTGCGGCTTCTGCAGATATTGAGCAGAGCAGCTCCCGTCCCACGCTGTGATGCATCTAGTAGGTTTGCTCTCGGCGGATCGCCTGTGGAAAGTGTTGAGGGGCACTGGGGACACTCTAAGAAATAAGAAGAAAGCTCATTGAGAAGGTGGTTTCAAAAGAGAAGGGAGAAGGAGAAAATCTTACAAGTAAGAGCAGGCCATTGAAGAAGGTGGAGAAAACCCAAGATATGTTCTCCCATGGCTGGAGACACTAATTTGAAATGGTCAGGGGTAGTTTTGCCACCCTGGAAGAGTGTATTGAAAGGACGGGGAGCAAAGGCAGGGTGAATTCGAGGAACAGAATGGCCTCCTGTGTTCTTGCAGTGAGGCATCCTACCCACTTCCAGGGATTTGGCGGAACAGCCGTTTGCGACTCTGGCTGTTTCCAGAAGCCCCTCTTGAATTGTGCGATCATTTTTCTTCTACCCAATGAACCATGCCCAAAAGCTGAGATGAGCAAAACCATTTATTTTCTTTTTCAACGATCCAGAATAAACTCTCAGAGTGAAGAGTGCAGGGGGATCCAACCGCGACCTCCAAAATAAATCTGGGGAGATAGCAAATGTTTTCATTGTAATGATACAGCACAGAGGGAGGCCCTTTCAGCTCATGAAACCTGTGCCGCCCAGGTGCTCCAGTTTCCTCCCACCCTTCAAAATATATCAGCCTCTCCGTGGGGTTAAACAGAAACAACAATGAAATAAGATCCCACCCATGTCACGGGGAGAACATGCAAATTCCTTGCAAGCAGCACTGGATTGAAACGCTGGTGCTGTAACAGCGTGCCGCCCAAAGGGGGGGGGGGGAGAACATTTTTTCCTGGTTTTTGGGGTGGGGGGGAGATGTTCAGGTTGGAACGAAGGGCCTCTCTGTACCCCACTCAAATGCCCGAAAGCTGGGCAGGGTGGAGAGACTTTGATAAACAGCTAATTTGAATTACAAAAGAATTGGAACAGCAGCGTCGATTGATACAATTATTAAGTGTTATTATGAGGCCCTGATGAAGGGCCTCAAATCTGGCGTCGTGATAATATTCTAATTGGGAACTTATTGTATGCTGTAAGTAGAACATAATCAATGTGGATAGATGTACAAATAGAGATGATCTTTTTTTCAAAATGGTGTTCAAACTACTGTTCAGATTTCAATAAACGTCCCTCTGTGTTAAAACTCTGGATGTTGTCTGTCTTAAGCCCCTTTTCCACTGGGCATCCCAATGAACTGGCCATCCAGTGTCCCAGCCCTTTGTGCTGTTTCCACTGGGCACCCCCCCCCCCACACCGAACTGGGACACTAATCACTTTCCCACTGAACACAACTCATCCCCAGGGATCGGAGTGTTCCACCTTCAACTGGAAACTTTTTTCTGCTGTCCCTTTTCCACTGGTTCTATCAGCACGCTGGCAACAGCGAACGCCAGGGGGTATGAGTAGGGGTCGAGGGAAACAACATCATTTGCCACCAGCATTTGGACAGTGTCCCTTTTCCATTGGACCCTATCCCAGTAAATTCCCAGTTAATTCCTGGGATGGGGTGCCAGATGAGGCGATCTATGCCTTACCCTGGCGATTTTAACTAGGGTGTATTCTCAATGCCTTCTGTCGCGGGAAGTGCATTCATTGCCCACCAAGTCCTCAGGGAAAGGAAAACAGAAATCCTGAATCTGCCAAAATTCTTCATTCCTTGGCATCAGGGCCTCTGTGAAAAACAGAAATGCTGGAGGAACTCTGCAGCTCTCGCATTGTCCATAGGTGATGCTTCAGGCCTGAGCCCTTCTTCAAGGTATGATCATGGGAATGTGATGAAGAATTGAAATGGGTTGGCACTGGGAGGTCCCCAGATTTCCATGCCGCCATGTCTGTCCATGTCTCATGCATTGCCAGATGGCCTGGTTAGCATAGAGGTTAGTGCAACAATGTCACAGCACCAGTGTCTGGGGTATGAATCTGGCGCTGTGTGTAAGCAGTTTTTATGTTCTCCCTGTGTCTGCATGGCTTTTTCCCCAGGTGGGGGGTGGGGGCATGGGTCAAGTTTCCTCCCAGCATTCTGTGACGGAATATAAATATGTTTTTGGGAGATAAATTGGGGCAGGGTTTGTTAGTGCAGGTCACATACAAACACTTTAAAACAGATCTTATTTGAAGTTCTGGAGCTTTTCCCCATGCTAGACATGTCTGGGCCCCACAGCCGGATCGTTGTTTACAAAAATTCAACAGATGAAAGAGCTTGGAGCCACCTTCTGTCTGAAAGGTGAATGCTGTTCTAAGAGGGTCATGTGGTTTGGCAAGCAGAGAGAGTCAAACAGGTTTTTTTTCTCTGAGAGAAAGGAGAGAGAGAGAGAGATCAGTTCTATAGTTTTACAGTTAGCTGGAGCGGCTGGGACTGGAACAGGTCAAGCTGGCAAGCTTGTGGAAAACCCCATTTGGAAGACGGATTGTGAGTTCTTAGGTCAGCCTAGTCAAAGTCCTTGTGGTTCATGCAAGAGGAGAGGACTGACTGTCTAATGTTTCACATGGAATAAGAGAAACAAAAAGGCACTCTGTGGTGACCTGAAAGAAAGGTTATCATCTGGAGAACCCTGAAGGGGCAAGTTTCGTCAGCAAGACACTGAAGTGGCTGATGGAGGTAAAACTCTGTCACACAACAAACAACAAATCTCTCTCTGAAAACCAACAAGAACCTTTCTGAGTGGTAACCATTTACCTTTCAAGCACCAAAGTCTGATTAACTTTATAAATGTTAAATTCTGTGCACAGTATAAGAATTGCCTGCAACCAGTGAACTTGGAGGAATGAGAAGTGAGATTGGACTGTGAACCAAAGAACTTTTCTGAACTTACACACGCATTACATACACGCGCGCTTAGAATTAGAAAAAGGTGAAGTTGGGTTAGTTAAGTCAATAGTGATAAGTTAAAGTGTGATTTTGTTTTCATGTTTAAAGATCATTAAAAGCAACTTTTGTTTAAGTAACCATTTGTCTTGGTGAATATCTATTGCTGCTGGGTTTTGGGGTCCTCTGGGCTTGTAACAGTTCAAAAGCATACCTGGGATTGTGGGCTCAATTGAGTCTAAAGGGGTGGCACGGGCTCATGGGCCGTAAGGGCCCATTACCGTACTGTAAAATGGAACAGCTTATATTCCATCTGGCAACCTCCAACAGGATGGCATTAATGTGGACAACCAGTTTCCATTAGCCCCTTGTCTCTTCCGGACCCTATCCTGTCTTCTTTCCTCTAATTCTCTCTCCCTCCCCCTTCACTCTGTCTCCTTTCCTCCAGCCCTGCATTATCATAGCCACCCCCCATTCCAATCAATTCTCACCTTTCCTCTCCTCCTCTCCATGTCCACCAATGGCCTTTTACCTATTGGTCTGTGTTCCTCTCCGTCCCTTTCTTCATTCCTCCCCCAGCCTTTTAATTCAGCCGCCTGTGAGGGCTTTGCACATACCTTGAAGAAGGGCTCAGCACCGAAATGTTGGTTACATACCTTTACCTCCTAAAGTTGCTGGGAGACCGGCTGAGCTCCTCCAGCATTTCTGTGTTTTTACAACAATCACAGCGTCTGCAGACTTTGGCGGTTCACTCCATCAGAGTCTCTGTCATTTGTCCCTCCTCTCTCTACTTGCTGCTTATGTTTTTCTTTCAAATATAAGTTTAAATTCTTAAATTTTGAGGAGTCTGATGGTGGAGGGGCAGTAGGTGTTCCTGAACCCGGTGGTGCGAGTCTTGTGGCACCGATACCTCTTTCCTGATGGCGGCAGCGAGAACAGAGCATGTGCTGGGTGGTGTGGATCCTTGATGATTGTTGCTGCTCTCCCACGGCAGCGTTCCCCATAGATGGTCTCAATGGTGGGGAGGGTTTTACCTGGGGTGTCCTGGCTGTGTACACTACCTTCTAGATGGCTTTACGCTCAGGGGTATTGGTGTCCCCGGACCAGTCCATGATGCAGCCGGTCAGCCCACGTTCCACCACTCTGTAGAAATTTGCCAGGGTTTCCAGTGTCAGACCAAACCTCCGCAAACACCTGAGGAAGTAGAAGTGCTGACGTGCTTTCTTCACGATCCCATGAGTGTGTTGGGTCCCGGAAAGATCCTCCAAGGTAGTGACTCCCAACAACTTAAATTTTCTCACCCTGCAGTCCAAAGATTCCTCCCCACACCAACCCTTCACTCCATGCTCCAAGTACCAACTTTCAGGTGGTCACTCCAATCCAATGAACAGCACTGTGGGTGTGCCTTTAGACAGAGCCCATGGTTCAAGCAGACCGTCACTTCATGTGCGAATTGTGCTTTTAAAATTCTTTAATTTAAATGTAGAAAGACACCATGGTAACAGGCCATTTCGGCCCATGAGCCCGTGCCGCCCAATTCACACCCAATTAATCTGTACCCTCTGGTACATTTCAAACAGTGGGAGGAAACTGGAGCCTCCAGGGAAAACCCACACAGACATGGGGAGAACGTACAAACTACTTACAGACAGCGTGGGATTCGAACCCTGGTCCCGATCGTTGGTGTTGCAAGGGCATTGTGCTAACCGCTACGCCAACCAGGCCATCGTGAGGCAATGCATAATGGAACAGGCCCTTTGGTGCCCAATGCTGCCCAAGTTGGCATTCTGGGTTCCCTCTATTTGGACCCAAGTCCTTCTATCCATATACAGAAAAACCCCCGGTATCCAGCATGTATGGGGATCAGTAGATACCGGATAAGTGTGTTTTTCCAGTTGCTTGAGATTCCATATTGTGTGATTGGCGAACTAACTGAGAGGGGCAACAATTTTAAACTTATGTATTTTTTTATTTTCTGTGATATTGTTGTTGGTTTGCTTGAATTTCAGGTAACATGGGCTTTACCTGCCAAAATATCTTTCGAACGTCAAAATCGGGCCAACTCGATAAGGGTATAAACCTGGCCTTGAATGCAGCACTCACATAATGAATGAACTTGAATTCTTTATTGCTAGGTACATCAATCTTTCTTTGGTGAGCTAACCAGCCAAGTTAACCCGTACTTGAGTCCAGCAGAATCCATTTCTTATTCACTCCAATCCCATTTTATTAGAACACGACAGTGCAGAAACATGGCCCTTCGGCCCTTCTAGTCTGTATCAAACCATTTTTTTTGCCTAGTCACTGACTCGCAGCCAGTCCCTATCCCTCCATACCTGTCCAAATTCTTCTTAAAAGTTAAAATTGAGTCTGCATTCACCACCTCAGCTGGCAGCTTGTTCCACACCCCCACCCCGACCACACTCTTTGTGAAGAAGCTCCCCCTCACGTTCCCCCTAAACTTTCCCCCTTTCATTCTCAACGAATGCCCTTTGGTTTGTATCTCACCTACACTCAGTAGAAAAAGGCCCACCCATATTTACTCTGTCTTCCCCCTCATCATTTTAAATACCTCTATCAAATCTCCCCTCATTCTTCTACACTCCAGGGAATAAAGTCCTAACCTGTTTAACCTTTCCCTGTAACTCAGTTCCTGAAGTCCGGGCAACATCCTAGTAAATCTTCTCTGAACTCTTTCAGTCTTATTGATATCTTTCCTGTAGTCAGGTGACAAAACATAGAACATAAAACTACAGCACATTACAGGCCCTTCAGTCCTCGATGTGGTGCCGACCCATATTTTATTTAAAAAAATGTACTAAATCCTCCCTTTGCTGTAACCCTCTATTTTTTTTCCATCCATGCACCTGTCTAAGAATCTCTTAAATGCCCCTAATGTTTCAACCTCCACCACCATCCCTGGCAAGGTATTCCAGACACCCACAACTCTCTGTATAAAAAACTTACCCCTGATGTCTCCCCTAAACTTCCCTCCCTTCACTTTGTACGTCCTCTGGTGTTTGCTGATCCTGCCCTGGGAAACAGGTGCTGGTTGTCCACCCTATCTATATCTCTCATAATCTTGTAGACCTCTATTAAGTCTCCTCTCATCCTTCTTTGCTCTGAAGTGAAAAATCCCAGCTCTGCTAACTTTGCCTGATGAGATTTATTTTCCAATCCAGACAACATCCTGGTAAATCTCCTCTGCACCCTCTCCACAGCTTCCACATCATTCCTATAATGAGGTGACCAGAACTGAGCGCAATACTTGAAGTATGATCTCACCAGAGATTTGTAAAGATTAAACATGATCTCTCTACTCCTGAACTCAATCCCCCATTAATGAATCCCAACATCCCATAGGCCTTCTTAACTATTCTATCAACTTGTGCAGTGACTTTGAGGGATGTATGGATGTGGACCCCAAGGTCCCTCTGTTCATCCACAATCAAGTAACTGACGATTAACCCTGTACTCAGCCTTCTGGTTTGTCCTTCCAAAATGCATCACCTCACATTTATCCGGATTGAACTCCATCTACCATTTTTCCGCCCAACTCTGCATCCTGTCTATATCCTCTTGTAACCTTTGACAACCTTTAGCTCCATCCACAACTCCTCCAACCTTCACGTCATCCTCAAACTTACACCTCTTCACCCAGGTCATTTATAAACATCACAAAGAGCAGGGGTCCCAGAACAGATCCTTGGGGCACTCAACTAGTCACCGACCTCCAGGAAGGATATTTTCCTTCCATTACTACTCAAGTCAAGTCAAGTCAAGCCACCTTTATTTATTGTTCATACCATGCTCGCATGGTAAAGACAAGATAACGTTTCTCCAGGACCATATAAGTTAGAATAGAAGTTAAACACATTGAAATATTAAAATATTAAGACATATACAGTAAAAGTCCATGGCGGACAATCTACAAATGTTCTGATAATTCAGGAACCCTTGATGGCCTGGGGGGAAAAAACTGTTGCCCAATCTGGATGTAAGGGCCCGAGTGTCTTGGTATCTCCTACCAAAAGTCAGAAGGGCGAACAATTTACATGAGTGGTGTGTAGAGTCCTTCACAATATTTATTGTCTTTCACCTGCATTGAGTGTTGTAGATGTCTGTCATGGTAGGATGAGGCTTCCCAGTGATCTTTTATGCTGACGACACCATCCTCTGCCGGGTCTTGTGGTCCAAGGTGGTACAGCTTCCAAAATGGGCAGTGATGCAGTGGCACAGGATGCTCTCAATACTTCCTCTGTAGAATGTAGTGAGGATGGTGGGTGGGAGATGGACTTTCCTCAGCCTTTGCAGGAAATAGAGGCGCTGCTGGGCTCTCTTGGTTATGGAGCTGGTGTTAAGGGACCAGGTGAGATTCTCTGCTAAGTGCAACACCAAGGAACTTGATACTCTTGACGACCTCAATGGTTGAGCTGCCACTGGTGAGCAGAGAATGGTCCCCCGGGCCCTCCGGGGGACAACCATCTTCTGTGTTTTATTAACGTTCAGACACAGATTTTTGGCTCTGCACCAGTCCGTTAGTGACTGTACTTCATCTCTGTACGCTGACTCATCATTCTTACTAATAAGAATGGTCATGTTATCAACAAACTTGATTCTGTGGTTCAAGTTGTGTTCAGCTGCACGGTCGTGGGTCAACAGAGTGAACAGCACTGGGCTAAGCACGCAGCCCTGGGGTGGGGGCCCCCTTGCTCAGTCTGATGGTCTGGGAAGTGCTGTTTCCGATCCGGTCTCTACGACAGGAAGTCAAAAGTCCAATTGCAGAGGGAGATGGTTAGACCCAGAGGGCTCAACTTCCCTTTCAGATCTGAGGTATGATTGTGTGGAATGCCGAGCTGAAGTCAATAAACAGCATTCGATCATACGTGTCCTTGTTTTCCAGGTGGTTGAGGGCTAGATGGAGGGTGGTGGAGATGGCATCATCCGTAGAGTGGTTAGATCTATAAGTGAACTGCAGGGGGTCTAGTGACTGGGGCAGTAGGAGTTTGATGTGCCCCATGACAAGCCTCTTGAAGCACTTCATGACAGTAGAGATTGAGGCAGGACACAGACGACTTTTTCGGCATGGTTGCGGCTTTGAAGCACGTTGGGACCACAGCGCTTCTCAGGGAGATGTTAAAGAGGTCGGTGAGAACATCTACCAGCTGAGCCGCACATCCCCTGAGCACCCTGCCAGGAATGTAATCTGGTCCAGCAGCTTTCTGTGGGTTGTCTTTGCCGAACTCTCTCCTCACATCGGCCACTGCAAGACAGCACTTGATCATTTGGTGGAAAGGTGGTCTTCTTCGCCACCACATCATTTTTTTTGCCTCAAAACACGCATAGAAGTTCTTCAGTGCATCACCAGCACAGGCAGATGGTGTAGTCTTCTGGTTGGTGATATCTTGGATGTCCTTCCACATGTGTTGCGTGTCCTTGTTGTCTAGGAGATGTGCATGCTTTGCTGCCCTGATGGCCTTAGACAGCTTGACTCTTGCAATAGCTCGGGCTACCTGAAGGCAGCATCATGGTTCCAGAGCAGCACCTGCACCTCTGCAGTCATTCATGGTTTTTGTTTAGAGTGCATAATTATGGCCTTGGGTACAGTGATGTTGTTAGTGCACTTTAATAATGTAGCTGGTCACTGATGCCGTATATTCCTCCAGATTAATGAAGTCGCCATCCGTTGCTGCTTCCTTGAACATGTGCCAGTCAGTGCGCTCAAAGCAGTCTTGAAGAGCATGAATGGCCCCCGCTAGCCGGGTTTTAACCTGCTTCAGAACTGGTCTGAAGCTTTTGATGAGCGGTCTGTAGGCTGGGATCAGCATTACAGAGATGTGGTCTGAATATCTGAGGTGGGGGCAGGGCTCCGCCCAATATGCGTCAGAAATGTTTGCATACACGAGGTGGTCTACCACTCTCTGCTTTCTTCCAGCAGGCCAATTTTTTTTTTATCTGCACACAATACTCCAAATTTGGCTTCGCCAATGTCTTATATAATACCATAACATCCCAAGTCTGATACTCAATACTTTGATTTATGAAGACCAATATGCCAAAAGCTCTCTTTACAACCCTATTCACCTGTGGCATCATTTGCAGGGAATTCCCAGGTCCCTCTGTTCGACTCCACTCCTCAGTGCCCTACTGAGGTCCAGGCAGAATACTTTCCTTCTACGACTACTCTCTGCTTTCTTCCTACAAGCCAATTTCTTTTATCCACACAGCCAAGCTTCCACTGATCCTATGCCTCAAGACTTTCTGGATGAATTTTATCGTGGGTGACCTTGTCAAATGTCTACCAAAATCCATGTAGACCACATCTACTCCTCATCAATTTCTTTTGTTACTTCCTCAAAAAACTCAATTAGGCTTGTGGGGCACGACCTTCCCATCATATGGCCTTTCTTTTTCTATCTTTTTATTGAAGTTTAATATATAATATGAAACATTCAGTAGACAACGCACAGAGAGAAGAAGGATGCATGATTGACAAGATTACAATAACCATATAACAATTACAGCACAGAAACAGGCCAACTCAAGCCTTCTCATCCGTGCCGGACACTTTCTCCCACCTAACCCCAACTGACCTACACTTAACCTGTAGCCCTCCATCCCTTTCCTGTCCAGGTATGTATCAAAATTGGCCTGCTAGAAGAAAGCAGAGAGTGGTAGACACCTCGTGTATCCAACTTCTCCTTAAATACTAATATCGAGCCATTTTGTCCTCACACCCACCCTTCTCAGTAAAAAAAGTCCCCCCCCCTCAGGTTTGATAACATACAACCACCAATGGAAAATTAATAACGTCTTCATCTCCCTATGTGCAGTCAAAGAGAAAAAATAAATTCATACTATACTATAACCCTTTGTACTAATCTATAAAAAAAAGTATGATAAAGAAAAACAACAAAAAAACACTGGAAAGCCTTGGAACAGTGTTCATCAGGCATAAGAAGCCTGGTCCTCACCCACAAAAGAAATGTGATAGTATCAGGAAGGGACAGCAACACAAAAAGAAAAATGGTAGAGTTTATGTCATATAAAAATGTGGGATGAAATTTCTTCAAAGTTAATAGAAGAATCAAAAGTTGAGTCATAATTCCCTGAAAGTTGAGTCACTTGTAGATAGGGTGGTGAAGAAACCATTTTGTAGGTTGGTCTTCATCAATCAGAGTATTGAGTACAGGAGTTGGGATGTTATGTTGACGTTGTATAGGGCCTTGGTGAGGCCAAATTTGGAATTCTGGGACATAATTCTCTGAAAGCTGAGTCACTTGTAGATAGGGTGGTGAAGAAACCATTTGGTATGTTGGCCTTCATCAATCAGAGTATTGAGCACAGGAGATGGGATGTCATGTTGAAGTTGTATAAGACCTTGGTGAGGCCAAATTTGGAATATTGTGTACAGTTTTGGTCACCAAATTAGAGAAAGGATATAAACAGAATAGAGAGAGAGCAAAGGAGGTTTATGAGAATGTTGCCTGGGCTTCAGGGTATGAGTTACAGGGAAAGGTTGAGCAGGCTGGGATGTTATTCCCCAGAAGATCGAGGGGTGATTTGATAGAGGTATTTAAAATTATGAGGGGGGCAGATAGAGTCAATGTGGACAGGCTTTTTCCATTGAGAGTGGGTGAGATTCAACCGAGAGGACATGGATTGAGATTGAAGGGGGAAAAGTTTAGGGGAAACATGAGAGGGAATTTCTTCACTCAGAAGGTGGTGGGAGTGTAGAAGGAGGTTCTGGGTGAAATGATAGGTGTGGGTTTAATTTTAATATTTAAGGAAAAGTTGGGTAGGTATATGAATGAGAGAGGTGTGGAGGGTTATGGGCCGGGTGCAGATCAACGGGACCAGGTGGGAGAAGATGTTCAGCATGGATTAGAAGGGCTGAACTGGCCTGCTTCTATGCTCCAAGACAATGGTCAAATCATTTCATGATGCCATTTCACTTAGCACCTACTTGTGAAATGTGCATATCATTCTCCAAAGTTTCATTAGAGTTGCTGAATATGAATTCTTAGTATTTCAAATAAGATCTGTTTTAAAATGTGTGAATGTATGTAGCCCACTCTAATCTTACCAAATTACTCCAAATATTTATCCATTACTGTACTCGCTTAAATTGCATAAGGGAGTGTCGAGCACATATTGATGAGGTTATCAACTAATTTAAGAATCTTTTCCACATCTCTGCAGGAAAAGATTGTTGAAGCTCCTGCTCCCACAGCCTTTTAAATTTATCAGTCAAGACTATTTTAATAAAATATCATATATAATTGCTATTAAACCCTACTGGGAGGGGTTTAAACAAAGAATAGCACCCACCGTATCCGACTGATGGAGCTGGGGAAAATTAGATAATGCAGCATTCTCTAATTTGAAAATATCGAAGCAGAAGCAAATTAGGCAGACTATACTTATTTGAAAGTTGCTCCATAAACAAATCCCGAAAACAATGAATACCTTTAGCTTTCTAAAAGGAAAAAAGCACGGTCATTCACAGATGGTTGATAAAAATAATTATCGGTAGAGAGAATAAAACCAGATGGAGTAAAAAAATTTTCAAGCAAAGACCCTATTCGTAATGTCCGCTTGGGTATAGGATTGGTCATCGACTTACTAACTTTGGGAAGTGCAAAAGGAAGGGCAGGTCCCAATAAGGAAACTAGCGAATATTTCTCAACTGATTTCAATTCCAGATTTGCCCATGACGGATGTTCAAGTTTATCGGAATAAAAAAAATCCTGAATATGATATGTCGAATATTAATTGTCCAACAGTAAAATTTGAAGGTAGATAGAGCCAAGCCCCTGTCCTTTCTCAACTTCTGTAAATAAGTTTTATTTAACCATACATTTTTATTCTGCCAAATATAGGATATCTTGGAATCAATAATATCAAAATATGATTTTGGAATAAATACTAGAATGGCTTATAATAAATACAAAAACATTAGATAAAGTCTTTATCTTGATTGCATTAATTTGAGCTCCTCTTGATAATGATAGTGGAGACCATACAGAGAAGGATTGTTTCGCCTGGTCAATCAAAGGAAAGAAATTCAGCTTATGTCATTCTTTTAAATTTTTTAGGAATTTTAATACCACCACAGTTAACATAATCCTTAATAGTATATGCTCATAAATGGGTACCAGAATATTCAGAGGGAGTAATTCACTCCTGTGAAGATTTAATTTATAGACAGAATAAAAAACTGAATTGCAAAAGCCAAGATAACATAGAAGGAATAGATTTCTCTGGGTCTGAAACATGTAACAACGAATCATCTGCTTATAAAGACACTTTATGAACACTATCCCCTCACAATCCCCCTAATTTCATTAAAAGTTCAAATCGCAATTGCTAAGGGTTCCAAAGTTAAATCAAACAGTAAAGGACTAAGAGGACAGACAGCCCTGTCTAATTCCGCGCTGGAGCCGAAACAGGGAAGGGCTTTGATTGTTAATAACAACAAATGCAGAAGGAGTGACATAGATCAGTTTAATCCAAGAAATAAAACCAGGTCCAAAATTAAATTTCTCTAAAACCTCAATCACATAAGAACATTCCACCCTGTCAAATGCCGCCTTCATTTTTTTTCTTTGGCTTGGCTTCGCGGATGAAGATTTATGGAGGGGTAAATGTCCACGTCAGCTGCAGGCTCGTTTGTGGCTGACAAGTCCGATGCAGGACAGGCAGACACGGTTGCAGGGGAAAATTGGTTTGGTGTTGGGTTTTTCCTTCTTTGTCTTTTGTCAGTGAGGTGGGCTCTGCGGTCTTCTTCAAAGGAGGTTGCTGCCCGCCGAACTGTGAAGCGCCAAGATGCACGGTTTGAGGCGAGATCAGCCCACTGGCGGTGCTCAATGTGGCAGGCACCAAGAGATTTCTTTAGGCAGTCCTTGTACCTCTTCTTTGGTGCACCTCTGTCACGGTGGCCATATAACACAATCTTGGGAAGGCGATGGTCCTCCATTCTGGAGACGTGACCTACCCAGTGCAGTTCTTAGCATCCAATGAAATGACACATTCCGGAATCTCATTTGGGGGAGAATACATTATATTCATTAATCTATGAATATTTGAATATGAATAATGATTTTTAATGAACCTGTTCTGACCATTAGAAATAATATGGAGAAGAGAATTATCCAATTTTACCTAATTTTACCTAATAGGTAAAATTTTAGAAAAAAATTTGAATCAACATTTAATAATTGGTCTATAAGAAGCTCAACCAGTAGAAACTTTATTCTTTTAAGTATGTCCCTTCACAAAGCCATGCTATCCTGTACTTCTCCAAAATGATCATAGATTCTATCCTTAAGAATCCTCTCCATTAGTTTGCCCACCACTGACTTAATTCCCAGAATTCTCCCTATTCCAAGGATTCTCCCTATTACCTTTTTTAAACAAGGGGACTACATTTGCCATTCTCCAATCCTCTGGCACTTCACTTGCGACCAAAGAGGATTCAAAGACCATAGCTACTGCCCCAGCTAGCTCTTCCCTCGCTTCCCACAGCAGCCTGGGGCATATAATTTTCGGCCTCGGTGACCTCAATCTTGCTGTTTTTAAGAAGATCATTTGGCAACCCACTTACCCGCAAACGAACTGACTCCCGAAATGGTGGATGTGCTGTGGAAAATGCAGAGTATTGACCTGTAGCCAGCACAGGTTTTTAAATCTGGGCTGATGACAGCACTGATTATGTCACTTCCTGTCCATGTGACAGAAGCAGTGATGTATATAAGCCCAGCATGCATACCTGGAGGTGTCAGTCTTGCATTAGACTCCACAGTGTGTACATCGTCTTATCCGCATATACATCAACTCGACAACGTGTACAGCAATTCCACAATGTGTACACCAACATCTGTGGTAGCTCAGTATAGAATACTTCGCTGTAATCCACACTTCCACTTCCTTAATCTCCACATTGTCCAGCACACAGGCCAATTCAATTCCAACTTCAGCCTGATCAAGGTCCTTTTCTCTTGTGAATACTGATGCAATGTATTTATTTAGGACCTCCCCAACCTCCTCCTCCTCACTGCTTGCTTTCCTTACTTCCCACTACTCTACCTGTTTCCTGATTAAACACTGATGAAAAAAAACATCTCCCCCATCTTTTTTGACTCCATACAAAGTACTTTCATCTTTATGGGCACCGATTTTGTCCTTACTATCCTTATGTTCCTAAGATACCTTTAGAAACCCTTAGGATTTTCCTTCACAAGCAACCTTGTCTCTTCTTTTAGCCTTCCTGATTTATTTTTTGAGGTTTTTCTTGCATTTTTATACTCAAGTACCTCATTTGCTCCATGTTGCCTATAGCTGTTATACACCTCTCTCTTCTTCCAAACCAGATCCCCAATATCCCTCGAAAACCAAGGTTCCCGGTACCTGCTAACTTTGCCTTTAATCCTGCCAGGAACATACAAACTCTGTACTCTCAAAATTTCACCTTTGAAGGTCCTCCACTGACCTCCCACATCCTGGCCAGAAACAACTTATCCCACTCCACGTATCCTAGATCCTTTCTCATTTCCTCAAAATTACCCTTTTTCCAATTTAGAATCTCAACCTGAGGCCAGGACCCATCCTTCTCCATAACTAACTTGAAACTAATGGCATTATGATCTCTGGACCCAAAATGTTCTCCTACACATACTTCTGTCACCTGTCCTATCTCGTTCCCTAAAAGGAGACCCAGTATTACATTCCCTCTAGTTGGTACCTCTATATATTGACTTTCCTGAACATATTTGATAAGCTCTAAGCCATCCAGCCATTTTAAAATCTGGGCGTCCCAGTCAAAATGAGGAAAATTAAAATACACGACTATCACAACTTTGTATTTCCTGCAACTGTCTGCTCTCTCTCTACAGATTTGCTCCTCCATTCTCATTGACTATTGGATGGTCTAAAATACAATCCCATGAATGTGGACATACCTTTCCCATTCCTCAGCTCCACACATTTAACCTCAGTAGATGAAGTCTCTGGTCTGTCCTGCCTGAGCACAGCTTTGATATTTTCCCTGATGAGCAATGCCACTCCTCCCCCTTTCATCCCCGCCGTTATATCACATCTAAATCAATGGAAGCCCAGAATACTGAGCTGCCAGTCCTGCCCCTCCTACAACCAAGCTTCACTAATGGCCACAATGACATAATTCCACGTGCCAATCCACACTCTAATCTCGTCTTCCTTTCCTACAATACTCCTTGCATTAAAATAGATTCACCACATACAACCTGCTATCAGTGAATGTAATTTTCTTATTATCTTTTCCCTCCTCCACTCCTCTATCTGCTCTGGCATCTGGTTCCCCTCCTCCTGCAAATATAGTTTAAACCTATCGAGCAACACTAGCAAATCTTCCCACAAGGAAAGTTCAGATGCAAATCACCCCAATCGCACAGGTCCCACCTTTCCTGGAAGGGAGCCCTATAATCCAAGAACCTGAAGCCCTCCCTCCTGCATCTTGTCATTAGCCATGTGTTACGCTGCATTAGCCTCCTATTTCTACCTTACTAGCACATGGCACAGGCAGCAATCCTGAGATCACAACCCTGGAGGTCCTGTCATTCATCCTAGCGCCTAGCTCTCCGAAATCTCCTTGCAGGACCTCCTCACCCTTCCTACCCACGTCATTGGTCCCTATATGGACCACGACTTCTGGATGCTCACTCTCCCTCCTGAGAAAGCCATGAACTTGATCTGAGTTATCTCGGACCCTGGCACCAGGGAGGCAGTATACCATCCAGGATACTCGATCCCTTCCACAGAACCTCTTATGTGTCCCCCTAACTAAGGAATCCTTGATCACTGCAGCTCATCTCTTCTCCTCCCTTCCCTTCTTAGCCACAGGACCAGACTTCATTCAGAGTTCTGATTGCTGTGGCTTGTTCCTGGTTGGTCATTCCCCCACCAGGATTCTCCCATGCTCCCCACAACTCTCTGCACATTCTACCGCTCACCCATACAGTAGGTCCAACTTCCACTGGCTGATTGAGCTACCGACAACCCTTTGCTCCATGAGGAGAATTAACCAGGGCACCACAAGGAAACTCACCCATTCACAAGGAGAGGGACCTCATATGGACAGGTGCTGGAGGTCAGGTTTCGAACCCAGGTCCCCGGAACTGCTAGGCAGCATCTCTACTCACTGTGCCACTCTCCTGCCAACTACCAATTGTTGAGGCCTCATTTGAAGTACGGTGTACAGTTCTGGCCCCTTATTTAAGAAAATATACGCTGGCATTAGAGAGAGTTCAGAGATTCACAAGAAGGCGTTTTTGATGGCTCTTGGACTGTACTCCTTGGAGTTCAGATAGGAAGTAGGAACAGGAGTAGGCCAAAAATGGCCCATCGAGCTTGCTCCACCATTCAATACAATCATGGCTGATCTAATTTATGACCTAACTCCACCTACCTGTCTTCTCCCCATATCCCCTAATTCCTCTATCATGTAAAAATTTATCTAACTGAACAATGTGGAAACATTGTTTTCCATGGTAGGGGAGTCAAGGACAAGAGGGCACAACTTCAAGGTCAAAAGGTGACATTTAAAACAGAGATTTACACATACAGCACGGTAACAGGCCCCTTCGGCTCACGACGCCCATGCCGCTCAATTTACACCCAATTGACCTACGGCCCCCAGTACATTTTGAATGGTGGGAGAAAGCCAGAGCACCTGGAGGAACCTCATGCAGACATGGGGAAAGCATTCAAACTTATGACAGACAGTGCAGGATTCGAAACTAGGTCCCAGTCGTTGTAACAGCGTTGCATTAACCGCTAAGCCATCCATGCAGCCCCAGATGCAGAGAAATTTCTGCAGTAAGAGAATGGAGAATCTTTGGAATTTGCATCCGTGGAGACCAAGACGTTGTGCGTATTAAGGCAGAAACTGATATATTTCTGAACAGTTAGGGTATCAAGGGTTATGGGGAGAAGGCCGGGGAGTGGGGCTGAGAGGGAGAATGGAACAACGCATGATGGAATGGAGGAGCAGGCGGGATGGGCTGAATGGCCTACTTCTTCTCCTATATCTCCTTATGGAAGCAGGAGGTCACATGAGAAACATCCCAAGAGCACAGCCGATTGCAGCAGGTGACTCCATCATTCAAACTCACCTGGAAGAATTACTAAAAGCCACACCGTGCAATGGGGCAGCAGGACTAAGATACAAGAAGACAAGAGTACAAACAAGTTCATTGCCACAGGCATATTTATTTAACAGATTATAGATTAGGTCTTAGATATTGCGTCATTAAGAATCAACTTGAGATATTTATAGCAATTGCAGAATGAATCATAATTATGCACAGACTGACAAGCGCGTTAAACAAACATGAACTCGGGAGGTTCATATTTGCATGTATCAAAAGCATTTTCAATGCCAGAGGCTGGTTTTGGAGGATGATTCCCGGTTAACAGAGTGCACATCTCCACATCCAGATTCCTGACACGTTCTCTCCACCCTTGCACTGGTGAAGGCACAGTTTACGCAAGGGTTCAAGTTGCAATGGGCTGGCGCGGTTAACGGAATACTGTTCGGGGGAGCAATGCTGCCTTAGCTCACCGGAAGACCGCTCTGGCACCTCGTGGGGCTGCAATGAGACCTCTCCGGCACCTCATCACTCCAGGTGGGGGGGGGGGGAGGAGGGGGCAGAGCCGGCAACCCCCCTCCCCTACCCTGCACGCTATTCTGGACATACAAGGAACCCCTCATCCTACCGTTCGCTCTCAATTATACAACGTCAAATACAACATGGTGGCCACCAAGGCTGGGTCTCGCGAGACCTCCTTGTCACCATTCTTGTTGAGCTCCGGCACCTAAAATATTAGCACTGCACCTCTGACGCTGTTACAACACCAGCCACCGGGGTTCGAACAGGATTCGAATCCTGCGCTGACTGTAAGGGATTTGTACGTTCTCCCTGTGTCTGTGTGGGTTTTCCCCGGAGGTTCTGTCTTCCTCCCACCATTCAAAACATACCGGAAGTGTAAGTTAATTGGGTGTAATTGGGCGGCATGGGCTCGTGGGCCAAAAGGGCCTGTCATCGTACTGTATGTTTAAATTTATATTTTAACATGAAAGGATTTTGGCTACTTTGACCCTGACTGATGTCACAGATGACGTGGCAGCTGGTGTGTGCACCCCAGGATACCAAAAGCAATGGAATCAAGAAGGCCAATGGAACGTTGGCCTTCATCACCAGAGGGTGGTGCAACTGTACAAGGTCCTGGTGAGGCCCCATCGGGAGCACTGCATGCGGTTCTGGTCTCCTTACATGAGGAAGGAGGCAATGCAAAGGAGGTTCACTAGGTTGATTTCAGAGATGAGGGGGTTGGCCTAGGACGAGAGATTGAGTCGCCTGGGACTGTACTCACTGGAATTTAGAAAAATGAGAAGGGATCTTATGGAAATGTATAAAATTATGAAAGGTATAGATAAGATTGAGGAAGGAAGTTGTTTCCATTGGTGGGGGAGACCAGAATTAGGGGACATAAGCCTCAAGATTCAGGGTAGTAGATTTAGGAAGGAGATGCTTTAACCAGGGGGATGTGAATCAGTGGAATTTACTGCCCGTGGAAGAGGTGCAGGTGACCTCAGTAAATATGTTTAAGATAAGGCTGGATAGATTTTTATATTAAGGGAGTGAAGGGATATGGGAAAAATGCAGGTTGGTGGAGATGAGCCACCATCAGATCTCATTGAATGGCAGAGAAGGCTCGATGGGCCGGATAGTTGACTCCTGCTCCCAGCTCTTTAAAATTTTTAAATTTAGTAAAGGGACCTTTCAGCGCATGAGCCTGTACCACCCAATTAATCTACACCTCTGGTACGTTTTGAACCGTGGGAGAAAACCAGAGCCCCCGGAGAAAACCCACGCAGACATGGTGAGAATGTACAGACAGCGCGGGATTCTACGCCAACCTTGCAGCCCCCAAGGGACAAGTGGAGACACGGGAGACTTGCAGGTACTGGAATCTGGAGCAAAAAGCAAACTGCTTTTGTGTCTCACCCCAATCTTTTTCTCCTCCTCGGGCCTGTGGAGTCCCTCATGCAGTTGGATTTGTGCTGGGAAAGATTGGCAACAAACCTACCCCATGGTTCCCTGGATTGAACTCCATTTACCGCTTTCCTGCAGACTCCCTCCATGAAGCCAGTAGGAAGAGATGCTTCGTGTCCTGCGCTCACTGTTGTCACAGTAACTCAGGAGGGCGGACCTTGAGTCAAATTCAAGTTGGGTGTCACGTGCACCCAGGTATGGTGAGCAAGTTCATTTTCCAGGCAGTCTAGCTCGTCAATCCCCACATCACAATAGTGTACAGGAGTTGGGATTTTATGGCATTGTCTAGGACATTGGCGAGGCCAACTTTGGAGTATTGTGTGCAGTTTTGGTCACCTAACTACAGGAAAGATATCAATAAAATAGAAAGAGGGAAGAGAAGATTCACTAGGATGTTGCCCGGACTTCAGGAACTGATTTACAGAGAAAGGTTAAATAGGTTAGGACTTTATTCCCTGGAGTGTAGAAGAATGAGGGGAGATTTGATAGAGGTATTTAAAATTATGAGGGAGACAGACAGAGTAAATGTAGTTCAGCATTTTCCACTGAGGGTAGGTAAGATACAAACCAGAGGACATGGGTTGAGGATGAAAGGGGAAAGGTTCAGGGGGAACTTCGTCACACAGACAGTGGTGGGAGTGTGAAACGAGTTGCCAGCTGAAGTGGTGAATGTGGGCTCAAATTTAACATTTAAGAAGAATTTGAGCAGGTTCATGGATTTTGGGGCAGGGGTATGGAGGGCTATGGACTGGATGAAGGTCAGTGGAATGAGGCAGAAAAATTGTTCAGCATGGACTAGAAGGGCCAAAGGGCCTGTTTCTGTGCTGTAATGTTCTGTGGTACAGCAGTAAAAATACAATACAAGGTACTGTATTTTTCTAGTGTGTGTGTGGGGGGGGGGGGGGGGGTTCTTGCAGGCGCCTGACAACAGCAGGAAAGAATCTGTCCCTGAACCTGTTGGTGTGTGATTTCATAATCATGAATCTTCTTCCTTATGGGGAGGGGAGTTGTGAAGAGAGCATGGTCGGGGTGGTATGAATCTTTTAATGTGGTGGCGACTTTTGCAAGGCAGCTGGAGGATGTGGAGACGGAGTTGCTGGAGGGGAAAGGTGTGGTGGTCTGAGCTGTGTTTATAGGGAAGCCTTTACCTCCAGGTTGTAAAGGTGCAGGGGTTAACAACTCAGCTGAAAGAGGTACACAGAAGTATGAGGAGTACCGTATATACACTTGTAATAGTCGATCCCTTGTAAAAATCGACCACCCACTCTTTTGGCCCAAAGATTTGCATATTTTCCATATATCCTGTGTAAGAGTCAACCCCCCCCCCAACTCCCACACCTATTTTTGGTGCAGACCGCCCGCCCATGCCAACTCTTGATGCCCCAACCATAAACCCTCAACCCTGCTTCCCGCCCAAGCTCCCGATGCCCTGGCCATGAGCCCTCACCCCGGCTGCTGCCTGTTCGAGTTCCTGATGCCTCATCTTGGCCGCCCGCCCATCTTTGCTCCCGACGCCTTGTACTTATCATGGTCAAAAGTAGCATTCGTGCAGAAGTTGAACCCCCTCCCCGCTCACAAATTTGAAAATAAAAGACTATTACGAGTCTTGTATACACAGCAGACCAAATGCAAGTAGAATTTTTTTATACTGAGGTCAGGCGATGTATCTAACAATCAATTTGAACTTTGCAACAGAAACTGAGGGACATGGGTTAAGGGTAAAATGAGAAAAGTTTAGGGCAAATATTTGGGAGAACTTCATGCAGAGAGAGGTCTGCGTGTGGAATGAGCTGCCAGCCAAACTAGTAAAATGTTGGCTTAAGTTTAACATCTAAGAAGTTGGGCCGGTTCATGAAATGGAAGGTTGTGGAATGCTATGGTCCAGGCGCAGACCATTGAGACCAGGCAGAATAATAGTTTGGCACAGACTAGATGGGCTGAAGAGCCTGTTTATGTGCTGTTGTGTTCGATGATTCTAAGCCTGTGGGTGAGCTTAAATCAACATGATATGGTAGGCTGGGGACCTTGGCTGGTATAGGCAAGGAGGGCCAAAGGGCGTGTTTCTGTGCTGTACCTCTTGATATCAGGAGCAGGAATTGAACCCAAAACACAACAATGGGGTGGTAGGGGGGAGGGGGTCTGGGCGGGGGGGAGCACGGTACTGAATCCCGGATCTTGCTGGAAGGAAAATACAAGATGTATAACTGAACGATTTGAGCTTTGCACACTCATTCACAGGAATCTCCATTCCTCGCTTGCCTCAGCAGATGTTGGAAATCACAAGGGGAACGGCCCACAGACCTGGCAGCCTCACCTTCACGGAGTTAAACAAGAAAGTGTGCAAACACTGGCGTCGGGTGCAGGACCCAAACGCGTTGGAAAAACTCAGCAGGTCAGGCAGCGTCAAGAGAAAGTAAAGGGAAACCAGCATTGATTCCTGATGGCTCGGCTCTCTAACTAACCAACACTGACATTAACCATATAATAGTTACAATACGGAAACAGGTCATCTCAGCCCCTCTAGTCCACACCGATTTAAGTGAACTCCACTAGTCCCACTTACCTGCTCCTTGTCCATAATCCTCCAATCCCCTAACATCCAACCTTCTCTTAAATTACATAATTGACCCTGTTGCAACCACCTCTTCTGGAAAGTCATTCCACTCAGCCACCCCTCTCTGAGTGAAGAAGCTCCCTCTCATGTTCCTTCTAAACTTTTGCCCCCTAACCTTTCACTTATGACCCCTCGTTCCAATCTCACCTACCCTCAAGGGGAAGAGCCTATTCACATCAACTCATAATTTTAAATACCTCTGTCAAATCTCCCCTCAACCTTCTACGCTCCAATGAATAAAGTCCCAGTCTACTCAATCTTTCTCTGTATTCTAGATACTGTAATCCAGGCAACATTTTAGTAAATCTTCTCTGCACCTTCTCTACCTTATTGATATTCCCTATAATTTGGGGACTAGAACTGCACACAATATTCAAAATTTAGCCTCACCAACGCCTTGAACAGTCTCAACATCACCTCCCAGCTCCTGTATTCTATGCTTTGATTTATAAAGGCCAGCAAACCAAAAGCCTTCTTCACCACCCTATCTACATGAGAATCCACTTTCAAAGAACGATGAACCGTTATTCCAAGATCTCTCTGTTCCTCAACACCCTCCCTTTCACTGCATATGTCCTGTTTTGGTTATTCTTCCCAAAACAAAGCACTCCACACTTATCTACATTAAACTCCATCTGCCATCTTTCAGCCCACTCTTCTAAGCCGTCCAAATCCTTCTGCAGTCCATCAAAACCATCTTCACTATCCACAACTCCCCCTATTTTTGTATCCTCTGCATATTTACTCACCCAATTTATCACCCCGTCAGCCAAATCATTAATGTAAATGACGAACAACAAGGGACCCAACACCTGTCCCTGGGGCACACCGGCCTCCATCCTGACAGACAGTTAACTGCTCCAATTTCCATTAACCCCTTCCACCGAGTCGCTCTCTTCCCCTCTCCCTCTGTTTCCTTTCGTCCAGCTCTCCACACCCCCCCCCACCGTCAGAGAGCTCCCCTCTCCCCCATCACTTCTCAATTTATTTTCTCTTCTACCCTCCCATCTGTGTCCTCTACTGACTCTTATCTGTTTGACTGATATTCCGTCTGGACCCTTTACAACCTGGTGGCATTAACATCTACTTCCATTAAATTCCCCTCCCCTATGTCTCTCACTCTCCCCCCCCCCCCCCCCCCCCCGTCTCCATTCCTCCAGCAATTCACCCCTTCTTTTAGAGAGCAAACTTCTCTCATCACCTCAGCTTCCACAGTTTCGCCTGAGCTCTTACCTGGTAGCCTGCGCTCCTCCCCCTACCCCCTTCCTCTCCTGTAGTTATACCTGACGAAGGGCAAGACCCAAATGCTGGTTCCCCTTTACGTCCTGTGAATTCTGTGTGACCTGCTGAGTTTCTCCAGAACGTTGGTGAACTGCAACTTTACCAACAGGCAGCTCCAGGCACCTCCTCAGCAGCTTTTGGATCTGCCATTCTACTTGATCGATTTGCCCATTTGGCTCTGTTTCTCCAGCAGTGTCACCTGGGTGTTGCAGGTGTGGAGGCTTCCCTCCGCCAGCGTGCTGTGCTTGCGTCTCTTCGTGAACTCCAGGACTTGAGCTGGGCAGCAGAGCCTCAACTGTCTTTTCAACTCTGTCAAAACCTTGATGAAAAGAAGACAAACATGGTAAATGGTAGGACACTGAGGAATGCGGTAGATCAGAGGGAAACAGTAGGGGACTGAGGAGCTTTTGGTATCTTGGCCTTCATAAATCAAAGTTTTCAGTTTTGGAGTTGGGATGTGATGGTAATGTTGGAAGAATGGACTGATCACTCTTCTTCAGAGGTGTTCTGGTTTATTTTTTCGATGCTGGGATAAAAACCAGAACAAATATACCTGGTGGATTACACGAGGCGCCATATTGGTATCAGTTTTAGTAAGTGAAAATATTTTTGTCTTCGGATTAACTGAATGAGTGTAAAATGGGGTCAGTTATTGAGCGGGAGTCAAGACTGAATGAGAAGGAGTGAGGAACGATTAAATTGTGATCCCCCCTCATTGCAACCCACTCTCGATAAAGGGAACTTGGCTCCTCATTCTTTCTCTCCCACGGACGCTGCTCGGCTCACAGAGTTTCTCCGGTACATGGTCACGTGCACTGAGGGAAGGCTTGCAAGGATTGCAGGGGGATCTGGACTCGTTGGGAAAGTGGGCAGCAAAATGGCAGATGGAATTTAGTGCAGACAAGTGTGAAGTGTTGCATTTTGGAATGAAAAATCAAGGTAGGACACACAAGGAAAATGGTAGAACACTGAGAAATGTGGTAGAACAGAAGGATCTGGGCATGCAGATACACGCAGTAATTCCCTGCAAATGGGACTGCACATATATAGGGGTCATAAAGAGAGCTTTTGGCACGTTGGCCTTCATAAATCAAAATATTAAGTACAGGAGTTGCGATGTTACAATAAAGTTGTACAAGACATTGGTGAGGCCAAATTTGGAGAATTGTGTGCAGTTTTGGTCACCTAACTACAGGGAAGACATCAGTAAGATAGAAAGAGGGCAGAGATTTATTAGGATGTTGCCTGGACTTCAGTTACAGGGAAATGTTAAACAGGTTAGGACTTTATTCCCTGGAGGGTAGAAGAATGAGGGGAGATTTGATCGAGGTATTTAAAATGATGAAGGGGACGGAGTAAATGTAGTTTGCCTATTTCCACTGAGGGTAGATGAGATACAAACCAGAGGACATGGGTTAAGAGTGAAAGGTGAACGTGAGGGGGAACTTCTTCACACACAGAGTGGTGGGGGTGTGGTACGAGCTGCCAGCTGAAGTGGTGAAAGCAGGCTGAATTTTAACATTTAAGAAAAATTTGGTCAGGATGGGCTATGGCCAGGGTGCAGGTCAGTGGGACTATGCAGGATAAGAGTTCAGCACAGACTAGAAGGAACAAAGGTTCTGCTTTCTGTAATGTAATGGTTCTATGGTTCAAAGAACTTCAAGTTCACTGTCACATAAACTGAGCTCCAGTGAGAACACTCGCTTTGCAAGCAATCTCTCGAGTCCTCTCACACATAGCACCGCAGGGCAGACCACAGTGCAGAGATACAGGGAGAAGTCGGTTCATGCAGAGCGAAGGCAGCATGAATATACTGGTGCACATGTCGTTCAGGAGCCTGATGCCAGGGAGAAGGAAACCATCAAGGGATATGATGGTACGATTGTTATTCTGCTTCCCAAAGGGAAAGGGCCAGGAGGGAATGAATCTTTTTGTCAACAATGCACCTCCCAGCTGTCAATCGCCTTCTGTGGATGCTGCCTGTCTCGCTGAGTTTCTCCAGCATTTTGTGGGTCAACTCGGCTCCGCCCCCACCATCGCCCCTCACCCACCATGGCCCTTCCACCACCCCAGCCCAATCCCTCTCCCACCATCACTGCTCCCCACGTTATCCTCCCCAGATCTCCCATCATCACCTCCCCACTTCCACCATCACCCTCCCCCCAATCTCTCCCCACCCCCTCCAACTCACCCCTGCTACAACCCCGGGCACCCACCCTCTGCTACATCCCTCCCCATCCTCCTCCTCGTCACCCTCTGCCACACCCCCCCATCTTGCAATCCCCACCCTCCACTGCCCCTCCCCCCCCCCCCACCCTGTCTCTCTCAAACCTTTTTGATTTTCTTACCTCTGTATTTAGGAAACAATAGAGCATCCCCACCACAAGCCCCTGTCAATATAAACACAGGAGCAAGTCATTCAACATTAGAAGCTGAAGATGACATTGTGCCTAGGTCCTGCAAACACTTGGCTCACTCACTCCAAAAAGACGGTGTGTGTTGAGGACCTTCAGACTTATTGTCAGTGTACAAAGACCACATCACTTACAACCCTGAGACTCTTTTCCCTGCGGGTGAGGCAGAATTACCACTTATTGGTAGTGCAAATAAAAAGACATCCACTGTCCGTGGGACAAATGGGAAGGTTTGCAGTCCCATTGTTTCTCGCAGATCTGTTCTGGGTACCCTACTCTTTGTGATTTTTTTTATACATAAATGACCCGAACAAAGAAGAAAGGGTCAGTAAGTTTGCAGATAAAACACCGGCTGGAGGTGCCACGGACTTGTAGAAGGTTGTCGTAGGTTACAAGAGGATACAGACAGGATGCAGATTCAGGCCAAAAAGTGGCAGATGGAGTTCGATCCGGATAAGTGCAAAGTAATGCAATTTGGAAGGTCAAACCTGAAGGAGGAGTACAGAGTTGATGTCATTAATCAGGGTGCAGAGGAGATTTACAAGGATGTTGCCTGCATTAGGGAGCAGGCTTTGTGACAGCAGGTGGAATGAACTCTGCTTTTCTCCTTGGAGCGGCTGAGGAGGAGGAGAGGTGACCTGATTGGGGTGCGTAAAATGATGAGAAGTACTGATCATATGGATAGCCAGAGGCTGAAGTGGTCACCTCAAGAGGATATGGGTTCAAGGTGCCGGGGAGTCGGTAGAGAGGAGAGGTCAGGGGTACGTTTATTTTTAAGCAGAGTGTGGTGGGTGCATGGAATGGGCTGCCGGCAACGGTTGTGAAGGCGGATACTATAGGGTCTTTTAAGAGACTTTTGGATAGATACATGGATCTTAGTAAATTAGAAGGCTGTGGAAAAGCCTAGTCATTTCTAAGGTAGGGACACGTTCGGCACAACTTTGTGAGCCGAAGGGGCTGTAATGTGCTGTAGGTTTGATGTGTTTCTATGTCAGGATTCTTAAGTGCGTGGAGGAACAGTGGGACCTTGTGGGTCCAGGTCCATAGATCTCTTAAGATTGCCACCCAGGTTCATATGGTAGTTGAGAAGAATTAAGGTCTGCAGGCCTTCATTCCTCAGGGGATTAAGTTCAAGAGTCATGAGCTAATGTTGCAGCTCTATGGAACTCTGGTTAGACTGCATTTGGAATACCGTGTTCAGCTCTGTTCACCTCATTGCAGGAAGGATGTAGAAGCTATGGAGAGGATGCAGAGATTTACCAGGATGTTGCCTGGATTGGAGAATGTGTCTCGTGAGGCAAGGTTAGGAGAGCGAGAGCTTTGCTCTTTGGTGCAAAGAAAGATGAAAGGTGACTTTATAGAGGTATACAAGATTATGAAAAGCACGGATAAGGTGAAAATCCAGAAATTCTATGAGCTAGGGGAAAGAGCCCTTAAGGTTCTCTCCTGGCAGTAGAAAGCAGAACAAGTCTCCAGGAACAATAAATGTGATTAAGCTGGACTCGGAGCGGATCCTTTACAAACCGAAGGATATAAATGAAGATTTCAAGCCATTTTATGTTGATTTATATAGATCTCAATCGGTGGGGGATTTGAATAAAATTGAGAGCTTCCTGTCACAATTGGATCTCCCAAATTTGAATTTAGAAGGAAGGGAGGAGTTAAGCACTCCCTTTACTCAGATTCAGATAGGGGAAGTATTGGCCAACTTGCAAATTAATAAATCCCCAGGAGAGGATGGATTTCCACTAGAATTTTATAAAGAATTTAAAGATTTATTAATACCTGTTTATGGAGGTATTAGATCAGGCAGTGGTGACCCACACTCTCCCAGAATACTTTTCCAAATAAGATAGGGATCCATTGAAACCATCGTTTTCTAGTCCCATATCACTCTTGAATATGGAATATAAGATTATGCCAAAGCCTTGGCAAATAGATTGGCAACTTATTTGACTAAATTAATAAATACTGATCAAACTGACTTTGTGCAGGGGAAGCAATCAGTGGACAATGCATGTAGATTGCATAGTGTTATACATCTGGAGCAAACAAGAGATGACTTGAGTGTAGCCGAGGGTCTAGATGTGGAGAAAGCCTTTGACAGACTGGAGTGGGACTTTCTTTTCAAAGTGCTGGAAAAATTTGGACTAGACAAACATTTATTAATTGGGTTAGAGCTCCATATTCTGAGCCTAAAGCTGAAGTAATAACTTATGGTCAAATTTCATCAACATTTCCCACTGGTCCAGATCAAGCAGACAGGATTGTCCATTATCTCCAGCTCTTTTCCTCCTGGCTATTGAACCGTTAGTGGAATTCATCTGTCTAGATCCAGACAGAGTTTCAGGATCAATCAGGAAAAACATAAAATCATTTTATTTGCTGATAATGTTCTGATATATCTGACAGAACCAGTTAATTCATTACAAAAATTTAAGTTTAAATTGGAAGATTTTGGGATTATATCGGGTTATAAAGTGAATTGTGACAAGAGTGAAGTTATAACAAATTAAGAGAAATTCTCAATTTAAGTGGCCATTCAATGGGATTAAATATTTATGTGTTAAGGTAGATAACCTGCAGAATTTACATAAATCAAATTATCTGGCCTTGCTTCAGAAAGTTGAGGATGATCTTAATAAATGTGTGAGCCTCCCAATAACTTTGGTTGGAAGGGTCAACTGTACTAAAATGAATGTGCTGCCAAGAATACAAGTTTTTTTCAAAGTTTGCCTGTTCCTATACCTCCGAGATTCTTTCAATTCTTTCAAGGACGTTTCTGTGGAAAGGTAAGTCTTCCAGAGCCTCTATTGATAAATTAATTTAGAATTATGAATTGAGAGGATTAATGATCCTGGATTTCAAAAAATATTTTTGAGCAACCCAATGATTGTGGAGACAGACCTTCATGGGTCAAATTGGAATTGCATAAGGTAGGTGAGAAGATAGCAGAAAACCTTGTGTATAAATGGGATTCTAAATTATTATCTGGCCCTAAAGAAGCCCCCCTATTAAAGCATATAATTAAAATATGGAATGAAATTAATGGTAAAATTGAAGGGGGTGCGGGAATCTTTCACTTAAAACACCCCTGGCTCAAAATATGTTATTTCCATTAATGATTGATAATAAAATCCTGGACACTTGGTCCCAGAGAGGGGTCCAGTGTATTGAGGATTATTATGAGCAGGGAGAATTTATGACATTTGAGCAAATTAGGAATAAATATGGAGTTTTAAATATATCTTTTTTTTCTGCTATCTTCAGTTAAGATCTTATTTAAGGGACGTTAGGTCTAGCATTAACCTTAGCACAGGGTAGCGAGGCAGAGAGACTGGTTCGAAAGGGGAGCATAAAAAATGTATTTCTAAAATGTATCCTTACTTCAGGCGGGAACCCCTAAACAAGGGCTTGATAAATGAAGATAAAGGTGGGCATCAGATTTTGGTATAGAAATTGATGCAATTTGCTGGTCCAACTTCTGTCAGGACCTGATTAACATGGTTAATGTAAGGTATTGGCTGGTCCAATATAACTTCTTGCATCAGCTCTACCTTACTCCACAAAAATTATATAAATTCAAATTGGAATTATTACACCAATGGTTTCGATGTGGTCAAGGAATAGGGACTTTCTTGCATTCATCCTGGTCATGCCCTAAAATGAAGCCTTTCTGGGAAGATTTGGGTAATCTCCTGGGGGAAAAAAAATGGAATTTGATACCGTCAGGTACCTTGAATTATTTTTATTGGGGAATTTAGAGGATGTAAGACCCAAAATGAGGCTGTCAAAATATCAATTAAAGTTTGTTAAACTCGCTTCAGGAATGGCCAGGAAATGCACAGCAGTGACTTGGAAATCTGATTCCCAACTAGATTTAGCCGGCTGGAAGATAGAAATCCATCATTGTGTTCCCCTGGTCACCTATAACCTCAGAAACAGGGGGGATGTATCTTCAAGAATATGGAATTCATACCTAAGGTACATCGGGGTAAACCTTTAACTTTCCCTTCTCCTGTCTCTTCTCCCCTCCTCCCCCCAGTGCTCGCAGCACGGAGAACCCGAGATAAGTCAAGTTATTTTCCCCTTGATGGGAGTGGGGTTTATCCGAGGTGAAGCCAATCTTTTATTTTTCTTATTCTTTCCCTTTTTTTTCTTCTTTCTCTCTATTATCTCTCTATTCTCTTTTTCTCCCTTTTGGTTCAACATGAACATTGAATTTGCATTTTTGTAGTATTATTGCAGTTTTCCTTTCTTTATAATAATTGAATCACGTGTTGACTTTTTTTCTCACTTTCTTTAATATCGACCTGTAGATCAATATTTGCATTGTTTTGTTGATATTATGGATATTGACGTTTTGATTATTCTTCATTCTGTCTACATGTGGACTGAAAATTCTCAAAATAAAATATTCCAAAAAAAAGCCAATGTGTTTTTTTTTCCAGGGCAACAGCAAAAACCAGAGGATATTTGTTTAAGGTGATTGGAGGAGAGTTCAGGGGAGCCGTTATTTTACACAGAGAGTGGTGGGTGTCCGGAACGCATTGCTGGGGTGATGATGGAGGCTGGTACAACAGGGGCATTTAAAAGACTCTTCAACGTGCACATGGATGCCAGAAAAGTAGAAGGTAATGGGTGTGAGATGAGGAAGGGTAAGATGGCTGGGTGGGTTTACATAGCTCAGCACAACACCGTGGGCAGAAGGGCCTAGAACAAGGAGACCTCGCCTCATTACTTGGGGGATTTAACCCATGTCTCCACCGCCACAAGGCGGCAGCTCTACCCCGCTGCTGAGCCACTGTGTCAGAGAGGGCAGGAGGGGCGGACAGCGTACCTGGAAGGATCCTAGTCCAAGCTCGATGTAGAACCTTAGGTCCTCCGCGACGTGGTCAGGAAGAAAGACACAAACAATATAATGGATGCCCAGGAGGGGAATAAGCAGGAGAGTCGATTTTGTCAATCGTCTGGAAAAGAAATATTTTTTTCATTTATTTATTTCAATTTTAATTTAGAGCAGTGATTGTGAATAGACTTTTTCCTCTTAGATTAGGAGAGATAATTATGAGAGGACATGGCTTTAGGGTGAAAGGGATCTAAAAAGACATCTATGGTGGCCATTTTAGGTTCACTTGCATATTTTTGTTTCTCTAAACCAGCGGTTTTCAAACTGCCCCCTAAACTCACATCCCATTTGTACTCTGAGATTAGTAAGGGATTGCTGAAGGTGGGATGTGGGTGGGAAGGGAAGGATGAGAACCACTGCTCTGGACCCAATTATTACTGAAATACTTTGCTTGAGAAAAATTGTCATTAGCCCATTTCCTATGGAGTTATGAAACCATGCACATAACAAGTCAATGAGGGACGATTACAACAGTGGTGTCCAAACCTTTTCTTTCCACCTACATCCCATCTTAAGCAATCCTTTACTAATCACAGAGCACCTATAGCATAGGGATTACTTAGTGGTATGGGGGTAGTTTGAAAACCATTGCTCTAAATTGACTAAAAACGCAAGAATGAAGATATGGGCACAATTTATGATTTATTTGGTCATCATAGTTTTTCTCTTGCCATTCCTATTATAATTGATCATTTTTTTCCAACCCTCTTTGTTAGATACAGGTTTTAAGCAGTGGAATAGATTAGGCATTAAAAGTTTTAAAAATCTTTTTTATTCAAGAAAATTTTGCTTCTTTGAACAACTAACAGCAAAATTTAATCTTTCTCATGAGACACTTTTTTAGATATTTACAAATTAAGCATTTTGTTCAGTTCAAACCCTCTTGATTTTCCTCAAATTTCTGAAATGAATATTCTTAATGTTATTTTTTGATTTGCAATTTTCCCATGGAGGATTAATATCAAATAGTTATTATAATTTAATGGATTTAAGAATGGCCTCAATGTCTGGGATTAAGAATGTTTCGGAACGTGTTTTGAACAGAGTATTCACGGACAAGGATTGGGACACAACTCCGAATTTGATCAATGAGTCTTCATTTTGTGGATGACATATTTTGTTGCAATTTGATTTGGTGCACAGAATACATATGTCTAAAGTTAAATGATCTCGTTTTTATCCTGATATGGATTAATTATGTGATAAGTGTAAAATATTTGAGCTTCATATGTATTGGGAGAGTCCGAACTTAGAACATTTTTCGACGGATATTTTCCAAACTTTAACAATGATTATTGACTAAATTAGAATCATGCCCTTTGATAGCCCTTTGATCTCTGTCCTCTGTCCTCAACCCAGAAGAGAATCCTAGCTTTTGCTTTGTTGATAGCGAGACAAGCAATTTTGATGAAGTTTGATGCACCATCAATCACTCAGGAGATTCCAATAGGCGTTAATTCACTTGAGAACATGGCATGTCCCTACTGTTCAGCCGTCCTGCACTGAGTTGCAGGGGACTATGGAAGAGTCATCTTTATACAGGAGCCTGTGGGGTGGGGCCACACAGGTACAACCGGCCAATAGGAATGTTTGACCAGAAAAATTATACATTACAGTGGTTTACCTCAAAGTGGAAACATAATGTTTCTCCCGCTCACATTCAATAATTACAGGATATCATATTTGTTTGGAAAAATTAGATCTAATATTAAAGATGCAAAGTCTGAATTTGATACAATGTGGGGCCCGTTCATGGATTATTATCATAATCTGAGGAGTGAAGTGGTGTGGATCCCCTGGGGATCTAGCATATTGTAAATTCATATTTATAATATATACAGATAATAGAGGGAGGGGGTAGATTAGTAGGGATCAAAAATATCTTTTCTTTTCCTTTTTATTAACGACAGATCACGGGTCATATCACAGAACACATGATCACATCAGAGAAGGATAAAATATCTTACATAAGGGAATTTTACATGTATTATTTGTTTTCAATATTATTTTATGATTCATGATTTAATTGTTTAATGATTATAATTATGGAATTTGATGCCCTGAATGAAATAAGTTATGTGAATGCTTCTAATGTACAATTGATATGAATGGGCAACTAAAGCGGCATCATCTGCAAAGAGTAGTTCACGGACAAGTTTCTCTTGTGTCTTGGTGTGAGCTTGCAGGCGCCTCAGATTGAAGAGACTGCCATCCGTGCGGTACCGGATGTAAACAGCGTCTTCATTGTTGGGGTCTTTCATGGCTTGGTTCAGCATCATGCTGAAGAAGATTGAAAAGAGGGTTGGTGCGAGAACACAGCCTTGCTTCACGCCATTGTTAATGGAGAAGGGATGCCGCTTTAGTTGCCCATTCAGAGCCAGCTCTTCAGCGCTTGACGTCCTGCTTTGCGGAAACTGCCAAAATGTTTGGCCTGGAAGTCAGCCTGAAGAAAACTGAGGTCCTCCATCAGCCAGCTCCCCACCATGACTACCAGCCCCCCCATATCTCCATCGGGCACACAAAACTCAAAACGGTCAACCAGTTTACCTATCTCGGCTGCACCATTTCATCAGATGCAAGGATCGACAATGAGATAGACAACAGACTCGCCAAGGCAAATAGCGCCTTTGGAAGACTACACAAAAGAGTCTGGAAAAACAACCAACTGAAAAACCTCACAAAGATAAGCGTATACAGAGCCGTTGTCATACCCACACTCCTGTTCGGCTCCGAATCATGGGTCCTCTACCGGCACCACCTACGGCTCCTAGAACGCTTCCACCAGCGTTGTCTCCGCTCCATCCTCAACATCCATTGGAGCGCTTACACCCCTAACGTCGAGGTACTCGAGATGGCAGAGGTCGACAGCATCGAGTCCACGCTGCTGAAGATCCAGCTGCGCTGGATAGGTCACGTCTCCAGAATGGAGGACCATCGCCTTCCCAAGATCGTATTATATGGCGAGCTCTCCACTGGCCACCGTGACAGAGGTGCACCAAAGAAAAGGTACAAGGACTGCCTAAAGAAATCTCTTGGTGCCTGCCACATTGACCACCGCCAGTGGGCTGATAACGCCTCAAACCGTGCATCTTGGCGCCTCACAGTTTGGCGGGCAGCAGCCTCCTTTGAAGAAGACCGCAGAGCCCACCTCACTGACAAAAGGCAAAGGAGGAAAAACCCAACACCCAACCCCAACCAACCAATTTTCCCTTGCAACCGCTGCAATCGTGTCTGCCTGTCCCGCATCGGACTGGTCAGCCACAAACGAGCCTGCAGCTGACGTGGACTTTTTACCCCCTCCATAAATCTTCGTCCGCGAAGCCAAGCCAAAGAAGAAGAAAAGACAATTGATATGTATATGATATGCTTTGATTTACATTATTATTAGTTTACCTCATGTTAAGGGTTTTTGTTAAACTCAAATAAAAAATATTTTAAAAACGGGTGAAAACATGAAAGGTTTAGGGGGAACATGAGGGAGAACTTCACTCGGTGAGGAGTGGGGCTGCCAGCTGACATGGTAAATGCCGGCTCACTGTTAAGTTTCAAGAATAATTTGGACAGATACATGCACAGGGGAGATCTGAAAGGTTATGGAATGGGGGCAGGTCAATCGGACTAGCGGAGTAAAATTTTGGCACAGACTAGAAGGGCCGGATGGCTTGTTTTCTGTGTTCTATGGTTCTCAAACATTTTTCCCACTCACCTCCCTCCTTACTAACCACAGAGCACCTATGGCATAGGGGAAAAAAAAAGAAAACTACTGAATTAGAGAGACGGCATGGTAACGGGCATTAATTTGGACGTTGTGTGAACCCATACTGCAGCAACATTGGCGTTTATTATTACTGTCAAGACATATGTATTCTAGGTTTTATCTGTACTGTACCTGTCAGCGCAATACTTTGTAGACAAGAAACATGAGATACAAGTGTTGTGTGTGGAAAGCCACTACATCTGATCGGGATTTCTGAACTAACTTGATGGGACCACGGTCGTATCTGCGGATGGACATTGCCCGAATGGACGTTATACGGCGCATGACTGTATATTGAACGAGGCAAACTCTGCTGCTTCTTTGGGCAGCGAATTCCACAGAGTTACTACTCCCTGGAGACGCAGTTCCTCCTCAGCTCTGCCCTAAATCTACTCCCCCAAGCAATGAGGCGAGGTCTCCTTATTCTAGACTCACCTGCCAGTGGAAACAACCTCCGAGTTTTAACCTTCTGGATTTCATTCCCAATCATCCCCACCCGGCAAAGATTACTCTGGAATGGGCAACAAATCAGGCCCCCTAATGAGAGGCAGGGCTTTCGTACGATTGAGGAGGTGAGAAAAGTTCAGCAGATTGATCCTTGGCAGGACTGAGGAATGAAGAAAGTTTGGATAGTCTATGGGTAAACTCACTGGAATTTAGAAGGATGAGAGGGGATCTTATTGAGACATAAAATTCTGACAGAAATGAACGGGAAGAATGTGGCCGATGTTGGGGAAGCCCCAAACAAGGCGTCACGGTCGAGGGATAAGGGGGGGGGGGACCTATTTTGGACTCAGAAACCTCTTCACTTGGAGATGTGTGAACTTGCGGAACAATTGCATTGCTGTCAGAAATGGCTTTAATGGAGACAAATATACTTGCTGGAATTCAGAAGAATGAGAGGGGATTGCATAAAAATGCATAGAATTATGAAAGGACAGACAAGACCCACCAGCAGGTGAGACCAAAACTCAGGAATACAGCCGCAAAATTCGGGGCAGGGGAGTAGATTTAGGACAGAGATTAGGAGGAACTGCTTCTCCCAGAGAGGAGTAATTCCGTGGACGTCCTCCCAAGGAAGGAGTGGAGGCTACCTCTTTAAATACATTAAAAGCGCATATAGGTTTTTGCAAAGTCAGGGAACTGGGGTGGGGGGGTGGGGTGGGGTGGCGAGGAAAAACCAGGAGCAGAGACTGCAACCAGATCAGCCATAAATGGTGGTGCAGGCTCGATAGATCAAATAGTCGACTCCTGTTCCTGTTTACGATGTTCTGGTCCATGATTGTATCTTGCATTGGGCATCAATCTACTGACCCTTCCTTCAACAGTGACTCACGAGAAAGGGTTGTGCGAGATCCTTCCTGCATTTGTTGATCCTAGTTTCTGAATCAGGATGCGAATGATGTTCAGAAAGATCACGAAGTTCACCTTGACAACAAAGACAAAAAAAGAGATAGCCCCATTAATTTGACTTCTTCATCATGGAGCGATTATAGATTACAGTGTAGATTCCCATTACTGAAAAGTTGAGACTCTCTAAATCTAACCGTTGTACAAGAAAACAGGAGCCTACTGGTGTCAATTTCAGACTGTGGCATACATTATACATTCGTTACATTACCCAGCCTTCTCTTCCAAATAATTCAAGAAAGTTGCATAATATATAACCATATAACAATTACAGTATGGAAACAGGCCATCTCGGCCCCTCTAGTCGGCATCGATTTAAGTGAACTCCATTAGTTCCACCTACCTGCTCCCAGCCCATAACCCTCCAACCCCCTCACATTCCTGTACTCATCCAACCTCCTCTTAAGGAGATAATTGACCTTGCTGCAACCACGTCTTCCAGAAGGTCGTTCCACTCAGCCACCCCTCTCTGAGTGAAGAAGCTTCCTCTTATGTTACTTCTAAAGTTTCTCCCCCAACCCTAAACTTATGACCCCTCATTCCAATCTTTCCCACCCTCAAGGGGAAAAGCCTATTCAGATCTACTCTATCTATTCCCCTCATAATTTTATATAAACGTTTACAGCTCAGAAACAGGCCATATCGGCCCTACAAGTCCACACCGGATCACTTGAACAACTCGACTAATTCCCCCCTCCCACTCTCCACCCATAACCTTCCAACCCCACTCATATCCATGTACACATCCAACCTTCTCTTAAATGACAGAAAGGACCCTGCTACAACTATCTCCTCTGGAAGATCATTCCATTCTGCCACCACTCTCTGAGTGAAGAAGCATCCTCTAGCATTTCTCCTAAAGTTTTTTCTCCTTACCCTTAACTTATGCTCTCTTGTTCCAACCTCTCCTGCCCTCGGGGGAAAGAGTCTACTCACATCTAGTCTATCTCTATCAAATACCTCTATCAAATCCCCTCTCGGCCGTCTACGTTCCAGTCTCTTTAAACTTTCTCTGTACTCTAGATGTTGTAAGCCAGGCAACATCCTTGTAAACCTTCTCTGCACCCTCTCCACCTTACCTATATCCTTCCTATAATGTGGAGACCAGAACTGAACACAATACTCCAAACCTGGCCTCACCAATGCCTTAAACAGCTGCAGTATCACTTTCCAGCTCTGAACTCTACAGTATGATTTATGAAGGCCAGCATACCATATGTCTTCTTAATTACCCTGTCTACATGGGAATCCACCTTCAAGGAACTCTGTACCGTAATTCCAAGATCCCCCTGCTCCTCTGCGTTCCTCAATGCCATCACCCTAACTGTATATGTCCTATTTTGGTTAATTTTTCAAAATCCAACACCTCACACTTGTCTACATTGAATTCCATCTGCCATCTTTTCAGCCCACTTTTCCAAACAAACCAAATCCTTCTGTAATCCAAGAAAACCTTCCTCACTATCCACCACTCTCCCTTTTTTCCTATCATCTGCATATTTGCTTACCCAGTTAACCACCCCTCCTCCAAATCATTAATCTAAATGATAAACAACAGGGGATCCAGTACCAATCCCTGAGGCACACCACTCGTCACAGGCTTCTCTCCTGGCAGACAGTTGTCCACCATGACTCTCTGCTGTCTATCTTCCAGCCACCTCTGAACCCATCTCACTATCTCTCTATTAATCCCTAGTGACTGAACCTTCCTCACTAACCTTACATGTGGAACCTTATCAAAAGCTTTACTAAAATCCAGATAGATCACGTCAACTGCCCTAACTTCATCCACTTTCCTTGTCACCTCTTCAAAAAACTCAGCAAGATTTGTCAAACATGACTTTCCCTTCACAAACCCATGCTGGGTGGCCTTGATCAATCCCTGCCTATCCAGATATTTGTACATACTATCTCTAAGAATATCCTCCATAACTTTCCCCACCACTATACCTCTATCAAATCCCCCCTCAACCTTCTACGCTCCAATGAATAAAGACCCAGTCTACTCAATCTTTCTCCATATTCTAGATACTGCAATTCAGGCAGTAACTTCCTTGCAAAATCTTTTCTGCCTTATTTCTGATACCATTTTTTAAAGTAATTTTTTTATAGACGATTGTACCTTGTGTCTATGTTTAAGTCCAGTGGTCACAAAATTCCCTACACAGTGAGTAAGGTTCTTCTGTGAGCAGGCTGACAGGTCATCCCTAACATTCATACAAGCCGTGTAAAGAGCACAATTTTCAGAATTAAATTTCAATTAAAAGGACGATCAGTTAACGCCAACCAAGCACTGTGGTGGGGTTCATTCAGGAGCCTGATGGCTGTGGTGAAGAAACGGTCTCTCCAATGGGAGGAGGGAGAAGAGAGTGTGTCCAGGGTGTGATGGGTCCTTCAGTGCAGATGCTTCTCCACTTACAATGGTTCAGCTTATGATTTTTCAAAGTTACGTTGGCATGACAGCGATATGAAAATACCTGTACATAGTCCCTTGGTTCTGTAGTTTCGCGATTCACCGCGCGGTGGTGTTGATCAATTTGCCCAGCTGTAAGCTATGGTGAGTGTTCCGAGCACATTTAAGGTAGGCGAGGCTAGGCTACTTGGGATTTTTCCACTTACGATGGGTTTATTAGAATGCAGCCCCATTATAAGTCGAGGAGTATCTGTATATCCAACCAAATCCTCAACAGTGGAACAGGCGGATTGAGTTACTCCAAACTCAACAGCTGTAAAGGCGGGCGAAGGCTGCAACAAATCCATCAGCTCTGATCGCCGTGGTTTCCATTGTTGGATCTGTGAAGTATCATGCACTTCTTGGAGAGCAACATGAAGTCCACATTAAACAAACACACGCACAGGTGTCTTCACTCGGAGGGTCAATGGAACAAAAACCTCGAGGGAGTAGCCACGACGGAGCTGAATATTGACTGACTTTACCAGGCAGCGGGAGATGCAGATGGAGTCTGTGAACTGTGATGGTCTGAGCTGCGTTCAACACCTTCAACAGCTTCTTCTGACCTCGCCTCGAGCCTCAGGGTCCCTCACTGATCTGCCGCAGTGGTCACCATCCAGTAAGTCGTTCCCTGCTTCTGGTTCGCAAATGGGGAGGGGGTGGTCTCCCCTAGTTCTGGTATCCTGTGCCAGTCCTCTGGCAACCCTCGTGGCTGCTGCCGATCATGGGGAAGTATCTTGGGTGCAGACCCCCCACGGACATGGGATTTTTAAATAAAACTGCCGTCAGCTCCATTTACAGGCCGTTTAAAGCCTGAATGGAGCTGATGGCTGTCGGGCTGGACAGTTGGACCCTGCGGAGAAGCGCTGTCTCTCCTCTCCTCACTCTCAGTGGGTCCATACCAGCGGTGGCACTGCCGTTACTTATTTTCACATCCCTCAGTACCCCTCTCATCCACGTACCTGTCCAAAATCTTAAATAGTAAAATTCTCCCCGCATTCACCACCTCAGCTGGCAGCTCAATCCACACTTCCACCACTCTCTGTGTGAAGAAGTTCCCCCTAAACTCTTCCCCTCCCAACCTTAACTATTGTCCTCTAGTTTGTATCTCATCCATCCTCAGTGCAAAAAGATGACCTACATCTACTCTCTGTCCCCCTTATAATTTTAAATACCTGGATCAAATCTCCCCTCATTCTTCTACACTCCAGGGAATAACATCCTAACCTGTTTAACCTTTCCATGTAACTCAGTTCCTAAAGTCCTGGCAACATCCTAGTAAATCTTCTCTGCACTCTTTCTATCTTATTGATCTTTCCTGTAGTTAGGTAACCAGAACTGCACACAATTCTCCAAATTTGGCCTCACCAATGTCTTATACAATTTTATTGTAATATTGCAACTCCTGTATTCAATATTTTGATTTATGAAGGCAACGTGCCAAAAGCTCTCTTTATGACCCTTATATACATGCGATGCCATTTGCAGGGAATTACTGCGTGTACCTTCTGTTCTACTGCATTTCTCAGTGCCCTACCATTTGCCTTGTGTGTCCTACCTTGGTTTTTCATTCCAAAATGCAACACTTCACACTTGTCTGCACTAAATTCCATCTGCCATTTTGCTGCCCACTTTCCCAACAAGTCCAGATCCCCCTGCAATCCTTGAAAGCTTTCCTCTGCGTCCACTGCATCTCCAAGCTTTCTGACAACTGCCAACTTGCTGAACCAAATCCTTTTACCTCTGTGGACCCTGCGAGACCTGCTGACTTCCTCCAGCGTTTTCGTGCTTTCTTTCCCTACGGTCACCGCTTCTTCAGACTTTTGTGTTTCAACCCCTCCCCACAATCATGTGACTTTTTGGTGAGAATCTGATCTCTCTCTCCGTAACTCTGCACACTACCAGGGTTGTCTTGCTGTACTATGCATGGGATGACTGGCACCCCAAACTCACCCACTTTGCCTCAGTGCATGTGACCATGTACCGGAGAAACTCTGCGAGCCGAGCAATATCCGTGGGAGAGAAAGAATGAGGAGCCAAGTTCCCTTTATCGAGAGTGGGTTGCAATGAGGGGGGATCACAATTTAATCGTTCCTCACTCCTTCTCATTCATTCTTGACTCCCGCTCAATAACTGACCCCATTTAACAACCATTCAGTTAATCCGAAGACAAAAATATTTTCACTTACTAAAACTGATACCAATATGGCGCCTCGTATAATCCACCAGGTATATTTGTTCTGGTTTTTATCCCAGCATCTAAAAAATAAACCAGAACACCTCTGAAGAAGAGTGATCAGTCCATTCTTCCAACATTCTCTCGCTGAGAAGGTTTCATACCCTCCCATACTTTTGCTAATATGGAATTACTTGCCATACGATCGTGACATATCATTCCATACCTTAAAATAACACTCTTAGTTATTATTGTGTATTGGCCATAGAACCACATGGCATGAATCAGGCCCATTGGTTCAAACACTGGGGTCTCCCCTTATTCTATTCACAGGGCCCTTTCCATCCATCACACAGTACCTTTGACCCATGATAGATAGGGTCAATGGGGACAAGGTTTTCCCATAGAGAGTGGGGGGAGGGTAGATTCAAACAAGAGGGCATGGACTGAGATTGAAGGGGGAAAAGTTTAGGGGAAACATGAGGGGGAATTTCTTCACTCAGAGGGTGGTGGGAGTGTGGAAGGAGCTTCAGGCCGATGTGGTAGATGTAGGGACATATTTAATATTTTTTTAAAAGTTGGATAAGTTTATGGATGAGAGAGGTGTGGAGGGTTATGGGCCAGGTGGGTGTCAATGGGACTAGATCTTTAGCATGGACTAGAAGGGCTGAACTGGCCTGCTTCTGTGCTGTAACTGTTATATGGTTATACCATCAGATATGATATTGGCATGGGAAAGCCCTGCAAAAGGTAGCGGACACAGCTCAGGACATCACAGGGAAAACCTTCCCCCACCGTCGAGGACATCTACTTGGAACATTGCCGTTGGAGAGCAGCAGCAATCATCAAGGATTCACACCACTCAGCATACTCTGTTCTCGCTGCTGCCATCAGGAAAGAGGTATCGGGGCCACAAGACTCACCCCACCAGGTTCAGGAACAGTTGCTCCCCCTCCACCATCAGACTCCTCGACGACAAACTCAATCAGGGACTCATTTAAGGATTTTTACTTGTGCACTTCATTAATTTTTTCCCCTCTCTCGATTGCACAGTCATTTGTTCATTTGTTTACTTGTGCATGTTGAGCATATTTTTTTTGAACTACCAATAAGTGATAGTTCTGCCTGGCCCCCGGGATAAAGAATCTCAGTGATGTCATGTATGTTCTCGGACAATAAATCTGAAATCTGGAAGGAGGTGCAGAAACATCAAAATCAAGACTGCCAGGCTAGGAAATAGCTTCTTCCTGCAGACTGTGGACTGGACATTGTGTGACCTGTTGAATTTCTCCTTGTTCTTTGGAATCCTATAACCTTGGCTGTCTTATAAATGTAATGAGTAATCCCTCTCTGTCCCTCCAAGCCCATCATCTCCTTGCAGCCGCCCAATTCTACTCGAACGTTGCAATAGTCCCTGCCTCAAACCCCTCCTGCGGCAGCCCGCAATGTTCACCTCCCACCCTCTGTGTGCAAAACAAGGTTAACCCTCAGTTCCTGTAAATCCTCTATCTCTCTCTCTTGTCTCCCCCCCCCCCCCCACCTCACCTTTACCCTATTAACCACATCCTCGAGGTTTGGGGGGTGGGGAGTGTAGATTTAGGATAGAGATGAGGAGGAACTGCTTCTCCCTCAGAGTAGTGAATCTGTGGAATTCGCTGCCCAAGGAAGCGATAGAGGTTGCCTCGTTAAATATATCTAAGACAGAGTTAGATCATTTTATTTTACATAGCAGAAGGATTAAGGGTGATGGGGAACAGATGGGTAGGTGGAGCTGAGTGCACGGCCAGATCAGCCTTGATCGTATTGAGTGGAGGGGCAGGCTGGATGGGCCGGATGGAGGGCTCCTGCTCCTATTTCCAATGTTGTTATGCACACATACTGCTATCTCTCCCACCCCGCTGTTTCCCCACAACCCACATAGTGTACAACTCCCATTATCCAAAATGGTCAGGACCAGGGCTATTTCGGATAAATGGTTTATTCGGAGAACTGGTCACTTTTTAAAAACAGCTGAATAGCAAATCACCTGTATCGATATTTAAACAACAACGAACAACAAGGGAAGGTTTTTCAAGCATTAAAATAATGTTTGATTCTCACCAAATCCCCGTCGATCCCTGACGCGTCCCCATTGCAGCCGCCAATCACCAAGACCTCCCAACCGCCCCTGCCATTTTCCTCAACACGTCCGCACCACTGCTGTCGATCCCTGAGGAAGCTTCCTAGGCCGACGGAACATTCACTGGTGAGTTGGCTGGCTCCCGTCTCCCTGTGGGCTCGTTCCGGCGGGGGCTGTTCCAGCCTTGTGGCCTGGTTCTCGACATTGGAGCCCAACCCAGACATCGCCTGCACACATTCCCCCTCCCAACCGCCGCGGATGATCACCAGCACCTCCCCACAGAGGTCCCCACTCATGCCCGGGAGCCTGAGGTCCCCGCTCTTGCCCGGGAGGCCAATCTCTTGATGATGCCAGGACAAGGGACTCTTACGGCTCGCAGTTTGACAGGGAGAGATGGAGAGAAGTCAATAGGAGAAGGTAAAGAAGAAATGGAAAGAGAGAGGGGAGGGAGTTACCTGAAACGAAGACAATCATCGTTCTAGTCGAGTGAATTTTTTTTCCAACCTGTGAGGTCAGTTCGGCTCTGAAAAAATTTTGGATAAATGAGGATTTCTGATTTTTTTCAGATATCTTCATTTATCCAAAATTTTTCAGAGACGAACAGAATTCACTTCCTGGTCCAAAGAATTTTTTGGATAAATGAGGATTCCGGATAATCCGATTTCAGATCATTGGAGCTATTCTGTAGTTCCTGTCTCAAGATTCCTTTTGAATGTTTCAGTGAAGGAAGGAAGCTGTTTCCCTTTGAACTGTGAAAAAAATCCTCCTGATGTTCCACATTTCTTTTTTTCAGGTGCCCTTATATCTGTGACCTCAAATCCCCAGACACCACAATTGTTATTTTGTTTCATGAGAAGACTTCCTAATTCTGCACCAGTTTTCACCTGCAAAATTGGAAATGAACACCTTTAAGAATTCTTAACTGTGACGAACTCTCGAATGCGGTGGCTATTTCCAAGTGGAATTGTGCAGGTCTAGAGGGATATTACAAATGTTGAGCACAGTACAGACCCTTCAGCCCACTGTGGTCTCCTCTACATCAGAGAAACTGGGTGCTATTATCTGTGGATTGCAGAGGAACACATGACCTCCCTCGGTGGAATGCTGCAGATTGTGGAGGGTCATGTGACCTCCCTGTCTAAAACCTGCTCATGAGTCACATCACCTGCCAATCAAGGTTGGACTCCAACCACCCATTAGTGTACACCTTACCATCGGCTCATTTAAATGACTTGGTGCTAGACACCCAGCTCAGAACAGTATAAGACTTTGATGCTCATTGTATCTCTGTCTCTCTGCCTCTTGGTCCAAACCCCAGTCATCGGTCCATGCCAGGTCGCTACTGTGGACATCCCTGGAGGAGTCACAGGTAACATGTGCACTACACTGAGTTGAGCAATAGTACTGCAATAACCATATAACAATTACACCACGGAAACAGGCCAATTTGGCCCTTCTAGTCCACACTTATCCAAGTACCCTCCTCTAATCCCACTTACCAACACTCTGCCCATCTCCCTCCATCCCCCTCCCATCCATATACTGATCCAACTCTTTCTTAAATGACAAAATTGACCCTGCCTCCACCACCTTTCCCGGAAGCCCATTCTACACAGTAACCCCTCTCTGAATAAAGAAGTTCCCCCTCATGTTACTCCTAAACCTTTGCCCGTCAACTCTCAACCCATGACCTCTTATATCCATCTCTCCGACTCTCAATGGGAAAAGTCTTTCCACCTCAACTCTATCTATCCCTCTCATTATCTTAAACACCTCTATCAAATCCCCTCTCAGCCTTCTACATTCCAAGGAATAAAGACCTACTTTGCTCAATCTCTCCTTGTATTCCAGATGCTGAAACCCAGGCAACATTTTTGTAAATCTTCTCTGCACTCTCTCTATCTTGTTAATATCCTCCTATAAATCGGTGACCAGAACTGCACACAGTACTCTAAATTTGGCCTCACCAATGCCATGTACAGTTTCATCATTACTTCCCAACTCCTATATTCTATGCACTGATTTATATAGGCAAGCATATTAAAGGCCTTCTTCACCACTCTGTCCACATGCGCTCCTACCTTCAGGGAACAATGCACCGTTATTCCTAGATCTTTCTGCTCCACTGCATTCTTCAATGCCCTCCCATTTACCACATATGTCCTGCTTTCATTATTCTTTCCAAAATGAATCACCTCACACTTATCAGCATTAAACTCCATCTGCCATCTTTCTGCCCACTCCTCTAAGCAGTTTAAATCCCTCTGCAATCTTTGAAAACCCTCTTCATGATCCACAATTTCCCCTATTTTAGTATCATCTGCATATTTACTAATCCGATTTACTGCCCCATCCTCCAGATCATTAATATATATGACAATGAGCAACGGTCCCAATACTGAACCCTGAGGTACACCGCTTGTCACCGGCCTCCATCTTGACAAACAATTATCTACTACTACTCTCTGGCACCTTCCTTCCAGCCACTGTTGAATCCATTTGACTATATCAAAGTTAATACCTAGCGCTTGAACTTCCTAATTAACCTCCCATGCAGAACCTTATTGAAGGCCTTACTGAAGTCCATATAGACAACATCCACTGGTCTACCCTCATCAACATTCCTAGTCACCTCTTCAAAAAATTCAACAAGATTGGTCAAACACGACCTTCCACGCACAAATCCATGTTGAGAGTCCCTAATCAGACCCTATCCCTCCATATACTTATATATATTATCTCTAAGAACGCTTTCCATCAATTTACCTACCACAGACGTCAAAGTTACAGGCCGATAATTGCTAGGCTTGCTCCTCGAACCCTTTTGAAACAACGGAACCACATGTGCAACACGCCAATCCTCCGGCACGATACCCGTCTCTAATGACATTTGATCACATTGATCAGTGCTGGCAGAGAGCTGCACCTCCATTGGTACAGGGAATCGGGGGTGTGTTTGAAAGTCCCTGTTTGTGAAGTGTGTATACGTGCGGGAGAGTGCGGTGGGGTAAGAGCCACCAGTATCGAAGTCCCTTGTGCCCAATGTGCCTGATCGCACCATTATAGAAAAAGATAAGAAGCCACTGGAATCAGAGCCCAACCTGGATCTGATATGAATGTCTATATAGTTATTTAGTAGGAGAGTGATTAAGTATAATTTGCATCCCCTGTTTGTCTCCCATATGTTCAATAAAGTTAACTTTTGATTTGTAACACTTGTCTCTCTGTGAACCCACCGAACCTGATACTTTCCAAACCCAATAAGCACAGACTAGAGGTCGCTTCATTGAGCCCCTCGGCTCTGTCCGCTGCAATAGCGCGGATCTCCCAGTGGCCACCCACTTCAATCCCCCAACCCCATTCATTTGCTGACACGTCTGTCCATGGTCTCATGCCCTGCCAGACTGAGGGCACCTGCAAATTGGAGGAACAACACGTTCCATCTGGATTGCATTAACATCGACTTCTCCGGTTTCAGATAGCCCCTTCCCCATCTTCATCCCCCTGTCTCCTTTACCTCAGCTCTGCATTCACAGTTTTTTTTACAATCTTTTTATTGTTTGTTTATAATAAATACAGTGCAATGAAGAAAATGGAACAAAACTGAAAATATAATATCACATATGTAATATATATATATATATATATATATATATATATATATATATATATATATCAAGACAAAACTCCATAGAAACATAGAAAAATAGGTGCCGGAGCAGGCCATTTGGCCCTTCAAGCCTACACCGCCATTCAATATGACCATGGCTGATCAGTACCCAGTTAACCTGCCTTCTTCCCATACCCCCCGATCCCCTTCGCCACAAGGGCCAATTCTAACCTACTCTTAAATATTGACAAGGAACCAGCCTCAACTACTTCCTGTGGCAAAGAATTCCCCAGATCCATCACTCTCTGAGAGAAGAAATTTTTCCTCATCTCAGTCCTAAAAAACTTCACCCTTATTCTTAAACTGTGACCCCTTGTTCTGGTTTTACCCCAGCATTGGAAACCACCTACCTGCGTCTAGTCTGTCTAATCCCTTAAGAATTTTATATAGTTCTATAAGATCCCCCCTCAATCTTCTAAATTCCAGAGAATACAAGCCTAGTCTATCTAACCATATCCAAGTCCTTCCGTCCCTGGTATCAGTCTAGTGAATATTCTCTGCCCCCCTCCATGGTGAGTATGTCCTTCCTCAGATAAGGAGACCAAAATTGCATGCAGTACTCCAGATGTGGCCTCACCAAGGCCCTGTACAGCTGGAGCAGGATCTCTGTACTCCTGTACTCAAATCCTCTTGCCATGAACGCCAACATAGCATTCACCTTCCTCACTGCCTGCTGTACCTGCACGCCCACTTTCAATGACTGATGCACTGCAACACCCAAGTCTCTCTGCATCTCCCCTTTTCCTAAACAGATACCATTTAGATTTTCCTGTTCTTACCTCCAAAGTGGATAACCTCACATTTATCCACATTATATAAGCATCTGCCATGTCTTAGCCCATTTGGCTAATTTGTCCAAATCACTCTGCACCCTCCTAGCGTCCTCAACACAGCAAACCATGCTACTCAACTTCGTGTTGTCTGCAAATTTTGAGATATTGCTATCTATTCCCACATCTAAGTCATTGATATATAAACTCCTCTGCACTGGATGAAGACAGAAAAGACACGAAAAATATTATATATATATTAAAAAACCACCTAATCTACTCTATTCACAGTCAACACCCCCACCCCAACCCCCATCAATTCTTGTTTCCTTTCTCTTCGTCTCTTCTCCATATCCAATGAAAACCTGTTGCTTGTTGCCCTGAACCCCCTTCCCCTGCCATTTTGCCTTTAATCAGTGGCCGCCTGCTTTTACTTACACCTTGAAGAAGGGCTCAGGCCCAAAATGTCAGCTGGATACCTTCACCTCCTTTGGATGCTGTGAAACCAGCTGACTTCCTCCAGTGTTTCTGTGTTTTGACTAAGTCACAGCGTCTTTCAAACTTTTGTGTTTCACCCCAGCCCGCAAAGTTCCGCCGACTCAGATAAAACTACCCCACAACGAACTATGGACGAGCCCTCACTTTTCTCTTTTTTTCCCCACACTAATTATATTTTTAAAAAATCTTTAAGTTAGGAATTATAATTTATATTAATTTTGCACCTGCAACACACAATTCTGCTGCCTCAAAATCACAAGTTCAGGACAATAAACTTGATTCTGATCCTAACCCTTCCCGACCTCACACCCACAACCCTCCATTTTTCTTACTTCCGTGCGACTGTCTAAGAGCTTTTCTGCGTGTCCTGATTGTACCAACCTCTAACACCACCTCCAACAATGAGTGCCAGGCACCCACCACTCTGTGTTTAAAAAAAAACGTCGTCCTGACATCTTCCCTCAACTTTCCTCCTCTTACCTTAAACAGACAGCCACTGCTTTGGGCCGCTGGTAAAAACATATGTCGGCACTTTTGGCGCAGAGTTTGGTGCAACGCCTTTTCAGCACCAGTGATCGGGACAGGGGTTTTAATCCTGCGCTGGAGTTGCATGTTCTCCCCGTGCCTGTGTGGGTTTCCCCTGGGGGCTCCGGTTTCCTCCTACCGTTCAAAATGTACTGGGTGTAAATTGGGTGGCATCGACTTGCGGGCCGAAATGGCCTGTTACTGTGCGGTATTTTGTGAAGAGGTTTTGGCTCCTTTAGGCCCTGTCCTATGTTGCAGATGTCGTGGAAGCTGCTGTAATTGGGTGTCATAGACTCGTGAGCTGAAATGACCTGTTGCCTGTGCTGTATGTCTAAATCTTTTATTAAAAATTACATCTAATATTCCATCTGGGCACTTTCCAACCGGATGGCTTTAACATCAACTTCTCCAGTTCTCTGTTCTCTCCCCTTTCCCTTTCTGTGTCTTCCTTCCTCCAGCTCTCCACCCCTTCCCTTTCCATTCACAGAATCATTTCCCCCCCCCTCCGTTTGTTGCTGTGCCCTCTCTCCCTTAGCCACCTATTACCTCCTGCCAGTGGGACCATGCTCCTCCCCCTGCCTCTCCCTCCACCATTTTGTTCAGGTGCCTGCCGATATTTTGCTCAGATCCTGAAGATGGGCTCAAGCCCAAAATGTTGGTTATATGTCCTTATCTTCGGAACATAAAGGACATTGTTTGACCTGCTGAGTTTCAGGTTTCAGGTTTCAGATTTCAGATTTATTCTCAGAGTACATACGTGACATCACATAGAGCCCAGAGATTCCTTTTTCTTGTGGGCCAGGCAGAATGATCACTTATTGTAGTACAAAAAATAAACTGTACACAGCGCAAACATGCAGACAAACAAAAAACCGTAAACAGATAATGAATTTAAACAAACTGACTGTGCACTACAGAAAAAATTTAATAACTCAATAAAGTGCACAAGTCTGAGTCCTCAAATGAGTCCCTGATTGAATTTGTCATTGAGGAGTCTGATGGTGGAGGGGTAGCAGCTGTTCCTGAACCTGGTGGTGCGAGTCTTGTGGCACCCAAACCTCTTTCCGGATGGTAGCAGCGAGATCGAACATCTATTTATTATCTACTTGAATATTTATTTGAATCTTGGTTTGTGTTTTTATTGTCTTTTTAATTCAATTTAATATTTTTGTAAGTCGTTTTTTAGATGCTGCTTAGCTGCAGCAGGTGAAATGTTAGTGCATATGTACAGTCTACAGTGTGTATGGCAATAAACTCATTATCACAGGGGTGGCCAACCTTTTAGCTTTTAATGTAGACATGCAGCATGGTAACAGGCCATTTAGCTCCACGAGTATGTACTGGGGCTGTAGGCTAATGAGGCAGCACTGACTCCTGGGCTGAAATGGCCTGTTACCTTTCCTGTATGTCTACATTAAAAACTAAAAGGTTGGCTACCCCTGAAGACCCTTGTCCAATGCCCCATTCAAGGTCAAGATCAGGGTCAACATTTCCTGCTCTCCTGGGTTCTCTCCTCAAGAAACTCAACCAAATTCCTGAGGTCGAACCCCCACGCAGGCTGGCTCACCTGGGATGAAATGAGCCGACATCCTGCCCCGGAGGATTTCCTGCAGTAATTATAACTCCCCCATCACCGGCAGCCAGAGGTTACGTGGTTGGTCCCTTGGCAAGTTAAAGGAGTGATGCGAGCCATCCTCCTGTCTTCTGGCACCTCACCTGTGCCTGATGAAGTTGTAGATATCTCTGTCAGGGCCTCAGTCATCTCACCTCCTGCTTCCTACGCCATTCTGAGATGTGAGGTGGTGAGGAAGGAGTCAGTGTAATCTTGGGTAAATCTAGCTACACCCCCGCAAAAAAGTAACTTTTTTTTGATAAAAGCTGCTTCAAATTCTGTTTTTAATATAGCTGAAAGTATAAAAACCTTCAAATGGAAGCTGCGATACATAATTCCAGGATTTAAGGAATAATTCTTACCTACCCCTTATTATCAACGAACTGCTTCATAATGATCCAGATTGTTAATTCAAGGCCTGGCAGACCTGTTGAGAGAGTGAAAGGCAAAACTGGTCAGGAATCTGCCACTCCACATCAAGTTCAAAGTTTATCATCATCTGATTGTATAAGAACAACCCGGCAAAACAGCATTCTCCGGTCCTCGGTGCAAAACGCGCAGACACACAACCCGACACAACACACATCCAGACAAATGAAACGCATGCAATACGTATATAAAAATAAATATTGTTTCATAAATATGAGGGTCAGTGTGAGCCGCTCCTTTGGTCGTTCAACATCCTCACTGCCCGTGGGAAGAAGCTGCTCCTCAGCCTGGTGGTGATGGCTCTGATCCTCCTGTATCTCTTCCCCGACGGGAGCAGCTGTGCACGGGGTGGAAGAGGTCCTCAATGATTTAGTGAGCTCTCTTCAGACAATGATCTTGGTAGATCACCTCAAAATGGGTGGCGAGGAGGGAGATCTCAGTTATCCACTCTCTGCCACTCAGTCGTCCTGTGCATTGACCTCCGATCCAATGTTTGACAGCAACCGCACCCCACTGTGAATCAGCCGGGTTATCTTTACATTTTGTAGCATCACCAGAGGCCGAACTGTTCACCAACAATCCTTGGTTCTAACTGGTTACGGACCTCTCTCAGGAGTAAATGAGAGATCTAGGGCAGCTGTTTTCAACCTTTTTCTTTCCACTCACATCCCACCTTAAATCATCCCTCTGCCATCGATGCTCTGTGATCAGTAAGGGTTTGCTTAACGTGGGATGTGGGTGGGAAGGGAAAGTTGAGAATCCCTGCTCTAGACCCAATGGTTACTGAAATATTTGGCTTGAGAAAAATTGTCATGGCCCATTTCCTTTGGAGTTCTGAAACCGTGCACATAACGAGTCAATTATAACCGTATAACCATATAACAATTACTGGATGGAAACAGGCCAATTTGGCCCTTCTAGTCCACACTTATCCAAGTACCCTCCTCTAATCCATCTTACCAGCACTCCTATAATCATATAACCATATAACCATACAGCACAGAACAGGCCAGTTCAGCCCTACTAGTCCATGCCGTAACAAATCCCCACCCTCCTAGTCCCACTGACCAGCACCCGATCCATACCGCTCTAGTCCCCTCCTATCCATGTAACTATCCAGTCTTTCCTTAAATGTAACCAATGATCCCACCTCGACCACGTCTGTCGGAAGCTCATTCCACATCCCCACCACCCTTTGCATAAAGAAATTTCCCCTCATGTTCCCCTTATAATTTTCCCCCTTCAATCTTAAACCATGCCCTCTAGTTTGAATCTCCCCCACTCTTAATTGAAAAAGCCTATCCACATTTACTCTGTCTGTCCCTTTTAAAATCTTAAACACCTCTATCAAGTCCCCTCTCAATCTTCTACGCTCCAGAGAAAAAAAGCCCCATTCTGCACAACCTTTCCCAGTAACTCAAACCTTGAAATCCTGTCAACATCCTCGTGAACCTTCTCTGTACTCTCTCTATTTTGTTTATATCTTTCCTATAATTTGGTGACCAAAACTGCACACAATATTCCAAATTTGGCCTCACCAATGCCTTGTACAATTTCATCATAACATCCCTACTCTTGAATTCAATACTCCGATTTATGAAGGCCAACATTCCAAATGCCTTCTTCACCACTCTATCTACCCGAGTATCAGCCTTGAGGGTACTATTTACCACAACTCCTAAATCCCTTTGGTGCTCTGCACATCTCAATAGCCTACCATTTAATGCATATGACCTATTTAGATTTGCCTTTCCAAAATGTAACACCTCACACTTATCTGTATTAAATTCCATCAGCCATTTCTCAGACCACACCTCCAGCCTTCCTAAATCACCTTTTAATCTACGGTAATCTTCCTCACTGTCCACAACACCACGAATCTTTGTATCATCCGCAAACTTGCTTATCCAATTCTCCACCCCTACTTCCAGATCGTTAATATATATAACAAACAATAGTGGACCCAGGACCGATCCCTGAGGAACTCCACTTGTCACCGGCCTCCAATTGGACAAATAATTTTCTACCACTACTCTCTGACACCTCCCATCCAACCATTGCTGAATCCATTTCACTACCTCCTTATTTATACCTAATGCCTCCACCTTTTTTCCTAACCTCCTGTGGGGAACTTTGTCAAAAGCTTTACTAAAGTCTAAATAGACAATATCCACAGCTTTCCCTTCATCAACCTCTTTTGTAACCCCCTCGAAAAACTCTGCCCATATCCCTCCATCCCCCCCCTCCATCCATATACTTATCCAACTCTTTCTTAAATGACAAAATTGACCCTGCCTCCACCACCTTTTCCGGAAGCCCATTCCACACAGTAACTCCTCTCTGAGTAAAGAAGTTCCCCCTCATGTTACTCCTAAACCTTTGCCCGTCAACTCTCAACCCATGACCTCTTGTATCCATCTCTCCGACTCTCAATGGGAAAAGTCTTTCCACCTCAACTCTATCTATCCCTCTCATTATCTTAAACACCTCTATCAAATCCCCTCTCAGCCTTCTACATTCCAAGGAATAAAGACCTACTTTGCTCAATCTCTCCTTGTATTCCAGATGCTGAAACCCAGGCAACATTTTTGTAAATCTTCTCTGCACTCTCTCTATCTTGTTAATATCCTCCTATAAATCGGTGACCAGAACTGCACACAGTACTCTAAATTTGGCCTCACCAATGCCATGTACAGTTTCATCATTACTTCCCAACTCCTATATTCTATGCACTGATTTATATAGACAAGCATATTAAAGGCCTTCTTCACCACCCTGTCCACATGCGCTCCTACCTTCAGGGAACAATGCACCGTTATTCCTAGATCTTTCTGCTCCACTGCATTCTTCAATGCCCTCCCATTTACCACATATGTCCTGCTTTCATTATTCTTTCCAAAATGAAGCACCTCACACTTATCAGCATTAAACTCCATCTGCCATCTTTCTGTCCACTTCTCTAAGCAGTTTAAATCCCTCTGCAATCTTTGAAAACCCTCTTCATTATCCACAATTCCCCCTATTTTAGTATTATCTGCATATTTACTAATCCGATTTACTGCCCCATCCTCCAGATCATTAATATATATGACAAAGAGCAACGGTCCCAATACTGAACCCTGAGGTACACCGCTTATCACCGGCCTCCATCCTGACAAACAATTATCTAATACTACTCTCTGGCACCTTCCTTCCAGCCACTGTTGAATCCATTTAACTATCTCCAAATTAATACCCAAGGACTTAGCCTACCTAACTAACCTCCCATGCGGAACCTTATCGCAGGCCTTACTGAAGTCCATATAGATAACATCCACTGCTCTACCCTCATCAACATTCCTAGACACCTCTTCAAAAAATTCAACAAGATTGGTCAAACATGACCTTCCACGCACAAATCCGTGTTGAGTGTCCCTGATCAGACCCTGTCCCTCCATATACCTATATATACTATCTCTAAGAATGTTTTCCATCAATTTACCTACCACAGACGTCAAACTTACAGGCCGATAATTGCTAGGCTTGCTCCTCGAACCCTTTTTAAACAAAGGAACCACATGCGCAACATGCCAATCCTCCGGCACTATACCCGTCTCCAATGACATTTGAAAAATTACTGCCAGAGCCTCTGCTATTTCCTCACTAACTTCTCTCAAGGTCCTGGGGAAAATCCTTTCAGGACCTGGAGACTTATCCACCTTTATATGTTTCAAAAGCTCCAGTACTACCTCTTTCTTAATCATTATCATCTCGATATATACCCCCTTTGCTTCCTTTACCCTTCACAGTTCAATACCCTTCTCCTCAGTAAATACTGAGGAAAAGAAATTGTTCAAGGCCTCCCCCATCTCTTTTGGCTCCACACACATTTGTCTTTTCTGATTCTCTATTGGACCAATTTTATCTCTCACTTTCCTTTTGCTATTTACATATTTGTAGAAACTCTTTGGATTTATTTTCACCCTGCTTGCTATAGCCACCTCATACCCTTTAGCTTTTTTAATTTCTTTTTAAAAATTTTTAAAAAAATTTTTCACATTGTGTAGAGCATGTCAAAAGAACCAAAAATATGTTGATCTAAACCAAGGCTTTTATTAACTAAAAGACTGGAGCATCTCACAAGTAGGTCGACCAGTCCAGAATGACCTGGTCTGGCGAGGAGCAATCCTTTAAGACCTGCCAGTAGGTATGGCTTCGCTCTCAGCCAATCACAGTCATCCTACACTACCATCTATACATAGACACATTGGTGATAGATTCTGTACTATCACATTCACCCCTTCTTTGAGAACCAACCCCAGGGTGGATGGAGGTTAGGGGCTGTACTGGTCAGGGGGTTTGACCATCCAGCGTGACCACCATGGTGCCGGGATTGGGGTCGCCAGAGTCGTGTCGTGGGCAGGCCCATAGGATGCGGCCACTGCTTTGCTCAATTCCCCAACGGCGTTGTTGACAGTCTGGCGTGAGCTGGTGGGGTGGTGCTGATCCCTCTGTTCAAGCACATGACCTGGGGGAGAAGGAATAGGGGGAGGTTGGGTTAAAGGCACTGCTGTGCCTGATCCGGCTTGGGCTAGGTCCCTTACCGAGACTGTGTCCTCCCGTCTGTCCGGGTACTCAACGTAGGCATAATGTGGGTTCGCATGGAGCAGAGTCACTCTGTCAACCAAGGGGTCGTTCTTTGAGTACTGGACATGGCGTCGTAAGAGGACTGGACCGGGAACCGTGAGCCATGCCGGTATGGTCATACCCGACTCGGATTTCCTCGGGAAAGAGAACATCCTTTCGTGGGGGGTGGCATTGGTCGTGGTGCATAGGACAGAGCGGATGTAGTGTAGGGCACTAGTGAGCACGTCCTGCCAGCAAGAGGTGGGGAGACCTTTGGACCGGAGGGCAAGCGTAACTGCTTTCCAGACGGTGGCATTCTCTCATTTGACTTGCCCATTACCGTGTGGGTTATAGCCGTTGGTCCTGCTTGAAGCAATACCACACTCCAGAAGGTACTGCCGCAGCTCTGCGCTCATAAACGAGGACCCCCTGTCACTGGATGTAACTGGGGTACACGAAGATGGCAAAAATGCTGTGCAGGGCCTCTATAACTGAGGAGGCAGTCATGTCCAAGCAGGGCCCAGCAAACAGGAAGTGGGAGTACTCGTTGATGGCCGTAAGGATGTCGGTGTTATGGTTGGTCGACAGTAGAGGCCCCTTGAAGTCTACGCTGAGACGCTCAAAGGGGTGGGTGGCTTTGATAACGTGGATGTTCTCCAGATGGAAGAAGTGGGGCTTGCACTCAGTGCACACCGGGCAGGCTCAGGTCATGGAGCAAATCTCCTCGTCCGTGTAGGGCAGGTTGCAAGCTTTGGCAAAGTGTGCGAACCTAATGACCCCTGGATGACAGAGCTCCTCGTGGAGTCTCTGCAGCCTGTCCAGTTGTATGTTGGCGCAAGTCCCCCTGGAGAGTGCATCTGGCGGGTTGTTGAGTTTACCAGGCCGATAAAGTATGTCATAATTAAAGGTGGAGAGCTCGATTCTCCATCTGGCGATTTTGTCATTCTTGATCTTACCTCACTGGGTAATGCTAATCATGAAGGAGACCGCACGCTGGTCGGTCAGCAGCGTAAGGTGCCTGCCAGTGAGGTAGTGTCTCCAATGACGTACTTCGACTGTGGCCTGGGCCTCCTTCTCGACAGAGGAATGTCGGCTCTCAGGACGCTGGAGGGTTCTGGAGAAGAAGGCTACCGGCCGGCTGGCCTGGTTCAAAGTGGCTGCCAGTGCAAAGTCGGACGCATCGTTCTCGACTTGGAATGGAATAGACTCGTCGATGACGTGCAGCGTTGCAGCGGCAATGTCTGATTTGATGCGGTCGAAGGATGCTCTGGCTTCATTCTTGATGAGTGGCCATGCCTTGTCGACATAGTGTGGAACCCAGGCAATGTCTGAGTGCCTTCTGGGTGTGGGGGGTGGATGAGTCCATGAGGGGATGCATGCGGTCAGGGTCTGGCATGACCACCCCGTTCTCCACCACACAACCCAGAATTGCGAGCCGAGTGGTCCGGAAGACACACTTGTCGAAATTGTAGGTCAAGTTCAGCCGAATTGCAGTCTGAAAAAATTTCTCAAGGTTGGCATCATGATCCTCCGTGTCATGGCCGCAGACAGTGACGTTGTCCAGATACAGGAAAGTAGCAGTCAGCCCCTTCTGGTCCACCATCCGGTCTATTTCCCACTGGAAGACTGCGACGCCATTTGTGACCCCAAAGGGTACCCTGAGGAATTGATACAGCCGTCCATTCGCTTCGAAGGCCGTGAAAGGTCGGTCTTCTCGGCAGATCGGGAGCTGATGATAGGGTGGAAAATACATAGTATTGGGCGATCTGATTCACCACATCCATGATCCATGGAAGGGGGTACACACCCAGAAGCGTGAAGCGATTGATTGTCTGGCTGTAGTCAACCACCATCCGCGGCTTCTCCCCGTTTTTAGCAACCACCACCTGGGCCCTCCATGGACTCGAGCTAGGTTCAATAATGCCCTCATCCACCAATCTGTGCACCTCGCTTGTGATAAATTTCCTGAGTTCATAACTATATTGCTGGCTTTTGGTGACCACAGGCTTAAAGCCAGGGGTGAGGGTTGCGAAAAGCGCTGGCGGAGTAATTCGGAGGGTGGAGAGACTACAGGTGAGGCCCCGGGGTGCGGGGGCGGGTGGCTTGACTGCCGCTGGCAGGAAGCTTCCGGGGTGAAGTGGTTACAGACAGAGAGTGCAGAGAAACGGTTTGAAACTGGCACTGAAAATCCAGTCCCAGCAATGCAGGGGCGCACAATTGGGGAAGGACTAATAGTTTGAAGTCTGTGAACATGATACCTTGGACTTTCAGGGTCGCCACGTAGTACCCCTTTACCCCAGTCGAGTGCGATCTGGACACCAATGAAATTCTCTGTGCAGTGGGGAGAATAGCCAGTCCGCAACGGCGGGCCAGGTCCGGGCGGATAAAACTGTCAGTTCACCCTGAGTCAAATAAGCAATTGGTATAATGTCCATGCACTTTAATCAGTTCCATTGCTTTTGTGAGGGGTTGGGGGAAGACCTGGTCAAGGGTTATTGATGCAGAGATTTGTAATGGGGATAGTGGAGACCTGTATGATGACGTCACGCAAACGGTTTGGCCTGAAGAGACACCGTCGAGAAGTTGGTGTTACTGCCTGCAGCCTGCTGGGGGCGTCGGCCAGCCAACAGTAAGTGTTGGGGGTCGCTGTTTGCCGTTGGCTGTGGGGCGGTCAGCAGGGGCGGGTCCCTGGTTGGTAGCATCAGGTCCCCGGTCGGCAGCGTCGGTGGGTACCGGGTCGGTAGAGTCAGTTGCAGTTGCGGGCACCTGATCAGCTGCCTTGGTGGTGGCAGGTCCCCAATCGGCAGCGGTGGCAGGTCCTTGGTCAGTGGCAGCAGCGGGTCCCTGGTCAGTGGCGGCGGCGGTGGGTCCCTGGTCGGCGGCAGCAGTAGGTCCCTGGTCAGTAGCAGCGGTGGCCATTGAGGTCGGGGCTGGGGCCTGGTCGGACCTTGCTTCGTGAGGTAGGGTGAACGTCATTGTGGCGAGGGTGGGTCTTACCTTCCGCACTCGGCGTCTACCCTGTGACATCAAGCGCTGCCGTGCAGTGGAGTCCTCGCTCTCATTGGACGAAAGCTCTGAGGAAGAAGTGTTTGAAATGGAGAGTGGTGATTGGGCTTCACTCTGTGTTTGATGGTGGCCATTTTGGAGTGACAGACTACTGCAAGTGGCCGTTTTTAAGGCACTTCTGGCACCTGGTTTTTCTCGCTGGGCACTGGGACCTGCTGTGCTTGCTCCTCCCGCAGAAATAACACTTTGGGGTTACATCGGGCAGCATTGCGGCAGTAGTAGGGTAGAGGGAGGGCATCCTACTCACATCAGAGAGTGGGGTCCAGCCCCGAGAGTACATGTCCATACTTAAGACTGCAGCCTCCATCGTCTCTGCGATCTGGATCACATCCTTTAGGTTTTCTCCCCCATGCTCTAGCAGGCGCTGCCTCACCTCATTCGATCGAACCCCGGCCACATAGGCATCCCAAATCAGATTGTCTGTGGTCTCCGCAGCAGTTATGTCTATGCAGGCACAGTCCCTGCCCATTGCCCTTAGTGCCTGAATATAAGCTCTACAGGGCTCACCGGGCTGTTTTAGCAAGTTTGTACTGAGCATAGACCCTGTTCACCAGTCGCTCGTAGAGCCCTTTCAACACCTTCATGGCTGCAGCATAAGTGGTCGCATCCTGGACACTCTGGTAGACTCTCGGGGACACCATAGTCATCAATATTAGTAGTCAATGGCTGTCCTCTATCACGGCTGGGTCAGAGAGCTATAAGTATGTTTCGAAGCATCTCACTCATTCGAGGCTGTAGCTGACTGTGGGTCGATGTCGAGGCATTTCAGCCGTTACATACGCTCCATCTCTCCAAAATTGTTTAGTTAATAAAATTGTAGAGTGCATCGAAAGAACCAAAGACTTGTTGATCCAAACCAAGGCTTTTATTAACTAAAAGACTAGAGCATATCACAAGTAGGTCAACGAGTCCAGAATGACCTGGTCTGGCTAGGAGCAATCCTTTAAGACCTGCCAGTAAGTGTGGCTACACTCTCAACCAGTCACAGTCATCCTACACTACAATCTGTACATATGTACATATACACACACTGTAAACCATATCAATCAAAATACATACAAACATTTCCCTCTTAAATATATGCAGTGGCATTTTCTCCCTCTTTTTCCCCCTCCCTTCCCTCCCTCCTTCCCATCCCCCTCCAAACCCACTAAACGTTCAACATATACAATACATTAAACCCATTAAACAATGTCATCACACAATGAAAATAAACAAGAAAATTGTCTCATCTACTGTTACACACTGGGTCAGATCATTTCGTCTTCTTCTCATTCTATCATTTTAGGGGGTGGGGGTCCGAGGCAAGCCCTCTCTGTTGTACGGCTCCCAAATTTGTTCAAATAATGTGACTTTATTTTTTAAATTATATGTTATTTTTTTTTCCAATGGAAAACATTTATTCATTTCCGTGTACCATTGCTGTATTCTCAGGCTCTCTTCCGATCCTACGAGATAGTGTCTCCCAAGAATTTAAATCTGCTCACCCTCTCCACCTCTGATCTCCCAATGATCACTGGATTGTAAACCTCTGGCTTTCCTTTCCTGGAGTCAACAATCAGCTCCTTAGTTTTGGTGACATTGAGTGTGAGGTTGTTGTTGGTGCACCATTCAGCCAAGTTTTCAATCTCCCTCCTGTACGCTGACTCATCCCCTTCCTTTCATACAACCCACCACCATGGTATCGTCAGCAAATTTGTAGATGGTGTTATTGTCATTCTAAGCTACACAGTCATGGGTGTAAAGTGAGTAGAGCAGGGGGCTAAGAGCACAGCCCTGTGGTGCTCCGGTACTGATGGAGATTGTGGAGGAGGTTCTTACCAATCCCCATTGATTGTGGTCTGGAGGTGAGGAAGTCCAGGATCCAATTACACAGTGGGGTGTTAACTCCCAGGTCTTGGAGTTTTCTGATCAGTTTTGAGGGGATGATGGCAAACAGTAGTCAATAAAGTGTATCCTGATGTCTGCACTTTTGCTGTCCAGGTGTTCCAGGGCTTTGTGTAGACCCAGTGAGATAGAATCTGCCATAGATATGTCTCTATGATAGGTGAACTGAAATGTATCCATGTCACCGCTCAGACAGGAGCTGATCTGCTTCAACACCAGCCTTTCAGACACCTCATCACTGTTGATGTAAGTGCAACTGGTCGATAGTCACTAAGGCAGTTTACTGCCCTCTTCTTAGGCACCGGTATGATTGGCATCTATTTAAAAAAGGAGGGTATCCCACCCTGATGGAGTGAGATAGTGAAAATACCTGTGAATACCTTGGTAAGTTGGTCAGCACAGACCTTTAATACTCAGCCAGCTTCTCCATCCAGGCCGGATGCTTTCCTTGGAATTCGGGAGGTGTGAGGTAACATTCCAGCTGTATAAAACTTGGGTAAGACTACGCTTGGAGTAATGCATTTAATTCTTATCACCTTTTTATAGGAAGGATGTGGAAGAGGAGATTTACCAGGACATTACTTGGAATAAAGAAGATAAGCAAGGCTGCCAGAGGTGGGGCTTTTCCCTTTGGACCGATGAAGGATGAGAGGTGATTTAATAGAGGTCTACAAGATTATGAGGGGTGTAGGTAGGGTGGACAGCCAGCACCTTCTTCCCAAAGTGACATCAGCAAATACCAGAAGAGATCTGTTTCAGTTTAGGGGAGACATCAGGGGTAGGTTTTCTTTTACACAGAGAGCGGCTGGTGAGAGGGATGCTGGAGTCTGGGACAATGTAAGAAAAAATAGAGAGTAATGGGTGTGAAGGAGGGAAGGGTGAGATTGTGGTTGAGTAGGTTTCCATAGGTCAGCACAACATTGTGGACTGAAGGGCCTGTACTGTCCTGGAATGTCCCTCATGTCTACCATTCCCATGTACTCAGCACCCTCTGAATCAGCTTTCAGTGCACGCATTCAAGGTCAGAACCACATGGCACTTGAAAAACTGCTTCCTTCCCAGCTTCCCATAAGTCTACACTCTTTGGCTGTTTTATCAGTGTTACAGTATTTTCCATCTGTACTGCCTGAGCAGAAAGTGGAACAGGACAGAACCATGGGAGAAAACATTTAAGAGCTGGTGAGTATCTAGGATAACCTCAGTCAGATACCTGAATTGAAGAGGGCAAGGCTCCTGGCCTCCACCTTGACAACATTTCACAGGAGTACAATTGAGAGGGTCCAATCTGGCTGTATCTTTGTGCGGGATGGTGGCTGCAAAGCACCAGACTGGGAGTCAATACAGAGATTCATCAAAACAGCCAAGAAGATCGCTGGGGTCTCCCTGTCCTCCATTAATGACATTTACCAGAAGTGTTGCTTAAATAGAGTTGAAAGAATTATCGAGGACCCTTTCCATCCAGTACCTAGTATCATTGAGACCCACTGCCATCAGGAAGGAGGTAGGGGAGCTTCAAAATCAGGACTGCCAGGCTGGGGAATAGCTTCTTCCCGCAGGCTGTGAAATTGATGAAGGGTATCCTGTAACCTCCGGTCTCTTATAACCCAACAAGTAAATTATTCCAAAAAATGTATACAAGGTTATTTTATATTATATTTTTATGTGATCTTAATATGGTGTGTAAAAAATGTGGAGAGTGTGTGTGTGTGTGTGTGTGTGTGTGTGTGTGTGTGTGTGTGTGTGTGTGTGTGTGTGTGTGTGTGTGTGTGTGTGTGTGTGTGTGTGTGTGTGTGTGTGTGTGTGTGTGTGTGTGTGCGTGTGTGGACTGGAGAAACATTCTTTCACCTGGTGATATAAATCCATTAGGTGATGATAAACCTGAACTTGATTACTGTGGCTATTCATGATCTTACTCACCCATTCTCAAGCACCCCACCGCCCCCATCTACCCCCTTGGGGGCCACAGAACATTTAAGTAAAAGCCTCATTTTCTTTACACCTCTCATAATATACACTGAAGATATTTTTTGTTTTGTATGTAGTTGGTAGGAGAGAAGTACTGTAAAACACAACTAAACTTGACAGTGTCACAGGGAAAGGGGGCCCATCAACTTTGAGCAGAGTCCTGAGAGGGGCCATCGCCAAAGCAAGGCTGATCTCCACTCCTGCATTTATATTCCCTTTAATTTAATCCGATTAGTTTACCGGGGTACTTTATCTTTACACGTACAGGTACTTCTGAGAGTGAAAAGATGGCATCACTGATGGAGCCGGTGTACTGGCAGCGCTGCCGCTGGGGCAGCCCCGCGGGGAGTAGGCGAACGGAGATGCCGCACTCCCGCGGGGGTCCGGCCTCCCCGCCAGCTCCAGCCAGGTGTAGAACAGCCCATTGAGGGAGCCGATGGTGGTTTTAGTTGAAATCCCACGACTCTCTTTTGCTTCTCTCTCTGACTGTAAGTTTGACTCTAAGAGGTAGTCTGGCAATTCCTGCCGGAGGTGAATCGGTCTGCCTTGCAGCAGCCAAAAGGAATTTCATGTCATATGATGCCATCTCATTACTACGACAATAATTTGAATCTTGAGGTTGAACCTCAATTAACCAGCACTCTGTGGTCCAGCACATCTTGAATCTGCCACCGCTAGTACAAACCCCTTACAGCCAGCGCATGAGTCGAACTCCATTCCCGATCCCTGGTGCTGTAAAGATGTTGCACTAACCGCTACACCAACCGGGATTTGATTTGTGATGTAATTGATCCTTTTTAGCTCAGAAAATGGGTCTGATCGAGGAATCTTTGACAGCTATTTTCTGTGCTCTTTCTATTTTCCAGAATTTTCTGCATTTGGCCAAGGGCCAGGTCCCAGCATTGCCAGATTAAAGAGGTTCACCTGTACCTGTTCGGCTGTGGCAAGTAGGAATCTCAGGGCGCATGTACGTTGTACAATATGCTCCACAATGAACTCATCATTATCCATAACAAAGGAATCACATCCGTCCCCAGCTGACCAATCTCCCATCTTTCACCAAGGAGCGACCGCCACCTCCCCGTGAACCCTTTGAGACCCTCGATGGAGGAGAAAAGATGAGCAATACTAACCCCAACCAATCAGGCAGTAGCATAGAAAGTACTTGGCGTGGGACACGAAGGTGAGGCTGAGAAGTGCTTGCAGGAACAGCCCTTCGACCAGGAGCCACGAGACGTTCGCCAGGATGCAGTAATGGAAGAAGGCAGTGGCACATTTACACATCACCTGGAGAAGCAGAAGAGGTACCGCAAGTCAGCCTGGGTCAGAAGCAGGACGCTCCCCCACATGGGAGCTCGGTCTCCGGCATACGTGCCCACACCGGCACACAGGTCAACATCTCACATTCTGAGTGAAACTCGAAAGTCTGCAGATGCTGTGATTGTAGTAAAACACAGAGAGGTGCTGGAGGAGCTCGGCCAAGGGCGGCGGCAGCAAATACCAGAGGGCATCTGTTTAAGGTGAGGACAGGGGAGACATCAGAGGGAAGCATTTTTTACACAGAGAGTGGTGGTGGAGGCTGGTAGAACAGGGACATTCAGAAGACTCTTAGATAGGCACATGGCTTTAATGAAATTAGAGGGTTAAAAGTGTGAGGGAGGGATGAGTTTAAATGATGTGGAGTAGCTTTACACGGGACAGCACAACATCATGGGCTGAAGAGCCTGCACTGTGCTGTAATGCTCTAAGGTAATTTATAAAAAGGATGGATGGTGCTCCCAGTGCATGTGTGTTGTGTGTTGGTGTGTGTGCTTTAATGCACGTATGTGTGTGTGTTTGTGCGTGTGCGCGCGCAGGCACGCTAGTCCATATGTGTGTGTGATAGTGTGTACGTGTCCGTGTGATAGTGAATACGTGTACACGTGTGTGTGCGTGCGTGTTAGAGATGTTAAGAGAATAGCAAATACCAGAGGGTACAGAGAGTGGTGGGTGTCTGGAAAGCGTTGCCGGGTGGACAGTGGTGGAGGCTGGTACAATGAGGACATTGAAAAGACTCTTAGACATGCACCTGGATGTAAGAGAAATAAAGGGTTCTTGATGTCAGGGAGGGAAGGTTTAAATTGTTGTAAAGTGGATTTATGTGGAGTCAACACCACATTGTGAGTTGAAGGGCCTGCACTGTTCTGTGCCAGCCTTTCCTACATGAAAGTCTGAAGACACTGCGGCCGCTCTACAAACACACAGAAATGCTGGAGGAACTCAGTCGATCTCACCGTGATCTTCTGTGAGAGACTCTCTCACTGCCTTCCCATTTGCCCTCACTGCTGCTAACAAGTCTTCAGTCTTTTTTCAGATGCCTTCCTCTTCTTTGCTTATACCTTGAAGAAGGGCTTAGGCCCGAAACGTTGGTAACATAGCTTTACCTCCTATGGACGCTGCGAGACTAGCTGAGTTCCTCCACCACCGCTGTGTGTTTCTATTAACCATTTATATTCTGTCGGGGCACCCACCAACTGGATGCATTAGGGATGTAATGTTGAGACTCCATAGGGCCAGGGTCCATGTGAGAACAAGTCTAATTGGGGGTGGGGGGGGCATTACGATAAATGATGGGGGGGGTACAATCTGACGTTTGAAAACTCGCTCGGCGGGGTGGGGGAGAGAGGTGGTGGTGCCTGCCTACCTACCTTGGCGCCATCTCCATCACTCTTCCCCCTCCCTCCGACGTTACAGACAAACATGCTGGAGATTAGTGACTCAAGTGATGTGGGTGGGGGCGGGAGTCACGATACCTCGTTTGGGGGGGTAGTGACCCCCCCCCCCCCCCCCCCCACCTCCAGGCCTGCAAAGGGCGCTGGTGAGACCTCACTTGGAGTAGTGTGAACTGATTTGGGTGCCTTATTTGTGAAAGGATGTGCTGGCGTTGGAGGGGAAGGGGGGCTCAGAGATTTACTAGAACGATATGAAACATTAGCACGTGAGGAAGATTGGTCGGCTCTTGGACTGGACTTGTTGGAGTACAGAAGGATGAGGGGGGACATTTCGCACGCTGAAAGGCCTGGACAGAGTAGATGTGGCAAGGTTGTTTCCCATGGTCGAGGATTCTAGGTCAAGGGAGCACAACTTCAAGATAAAAGGGAGTCAATTTAAAACAGAAATACAGAGAAATATCTTTAGCCAGAGAGTCATGTCTGTGAAACGTGTTGACACGGGTGGCTGTGGAAGCGAGGTCGTTGGGTGTATTTATGACAGGCATTTGATTAGTCAGGTCATCGAGGGTTACAGGGAGAAGGCTGGGGAGTGGGCTGAGTGATGAGGATCAGCTCATGATTAAATGGCAGAGCAGACCCGACGGGCCGACTGGCCTCCTTCTGCTCTTGTATCTTGTGAACAAGGATTTCTTCGGTTTCCATTCACCCACCACCCCCCCCCCTCCCCACCACCCATGTCCTTTCCGGTAGCTGTCCCTCTCTTCCCTTTCCCCTCCCTCCTGTGCATGCACAGAGCCAAACCTACCCCTCCCCCATCAATACTCACCTTCCCTCTCCGCCGTCCCCCCCCCCCCCCCCGCCACTTTACTCAGCTACCTGCCTGCTCTTTCTCCACCTTGAAGAAGGGCTCAGGCCCAAAACATCAGTTACACTGTACATTATATCTTTGCCCCCTGCGGACATTGCGAGACCGGCCGAGTTCCTCCAGCGTTTCTGTTTTTGCTACAATCACAGCATTTGTGGACTTTTGTGTTTCACGTCACACAGGACCATCCCACTCCTCACTCTCTAACCTCTGCAGTGGTCACGATAGGAAGGTTCTGTGCAGGACAGGAAAACTGGTGGTGTCCTGGACAGCGAAGAAGGCTATCCATGACCTTAGATCAGTTGGAAAATTGGGTGGAGCAATTTATATTTTTTAATTCAGATGTACAGCGCGGTAACAGGCCCTTCCAGCCCATGAGCCCAATTACACCCAATTAACCTTCAACCCCCATATGTTTTGAATGGTGGGAGAAAAGTGGAACCCCCCCCCCGAGGAAAATCCATGCAGACTCAGAGAGAACATATAAATTCTTTACAGACAGTGCGGGATTCGAACTCCAGTCCCAATTGCCGCACTGTTACTGCATTGTGCTAACCATGCCGCCCAGGGCAGATGCAACTTAACCCAACAAGAGCAAGGTGATGCATCTTGGAAAGTGCAGGGGCAGTAAATGGGCACTAAGGAATGCTGATGAACTTGGAGACCTTGGTGTCCAAATCCATGGTACCAAGGCTGGTCAATGGGGGAATAAACAAGAACGGGTAGAAGAGAAAACAGTTGAGAAGTGATGGGGGAGAGGAGTAGCTCTCTGAATGGAGAGGGAAGTGAAGGGTGTGGCGGGCTGGAGGGAAGGAGAGAAAGGAAGAGGGACCAGAGAGATTTGGTGTAGGGGTGTACACGACAAGTGGGGACAAGCAGCTTATCTACCGTATATAATTGTGTAATAGTCAAGTTTTTTGGACCAATTTTCTGGTCAAATTTGGGGGATGTCTACTTTTATACATTTGATTGTGGTAAGTACGTGCATATGGAAGTAGTAAAATGGATTCAACAGTGGCTGGATGGGAGATGTCAGAGAGTGGTGGTGACTAATTGTTTGTCGAGTGGGAGGCCTGTGACTAGTGGTGGGCCTCAAGGATCTGGACTGGCTCCATTGTTGTTTGTTATATACATTAAGGATCTAGGCGATGGGGTGGTAAATTGGATTAGTAAGTATGCAGATGATACTAAGATAGGTGGCATTGTGGAGAATGAGGTAGGTTTTCAAATCTTGCAGAGAGGTTTGGGTAAGTTAGAAGAGTGGGCTGAAAGTTGGCAAATGGAGTTTAATGCTGACAAGTGTGAGGTACTACATTTTGGTAGGACCAATCAAAATAGCATATCCATGGTGAATGATGGGGCGTTAAAGAATGCAATTGAACAGAGAGATCTAGGAATAGTGGTCCACAGTTCCCTTAAGGTGGAATCTCAGGTGGAGAGGGTAGTGAAGGCGGCCTTTGGAACGCTGGCCTTTATAAATCAGAGCATAGTTAGGAGGTAATGTTAAAATTGTTCAAGGCATTGGTGAGGCCAAATTTGGAATATTGTGTTCAGTTCTGGTCACCAAATTATAGGAAGGATGTGAACAAATATAGAGAGAATGGAGAAGATTCACCAGAATGAGGCCTGGGTTTCAACACCCAAATTATAGAGAAAGGTTAAACAAGTTAGGTCTTTATTTCTTGGAGTGTAGAAAGTGGGGGAGGGGGGAGGTTTGATAGAGGCTTTAAAAATTTTGAGGGGGATAGAGTAGATGTGAATAGCCTTTTTTCCATTGAGGAGAGGGGAGATTCAAACTAGAGGACATGAGCTGAGAGTTGGGGGCAAAAGTTTAGGTGCAACACAGGAGAAGCTTCTTCACTCAGAGAGGGGGGTCTGTGTGGAACAAGCTTCTGGTGGAGGCAGGTACAATATTATCTTTTAAGAAGAATTTGGATAGGTGTATGGATGGAGAAGGAATGGGGGGTGCAGGTCAGTGGGACTAGGAGAGTGTAAGTGTTTCGGCAAGGACTAGAATGGCCGTGATGGCCTGTTTTTGTGCTGTAATTGCTATATGGTTATATAGTCGTTCAAGGCATCAGAAACTTGGATGGCTGGGACCGGATGGAAAGTCCATGTTCAGGGCATCAGGAGCTCGGATGGGCGGGTGGCCAGGACCAAGGAGAAAGTCTGTGGCATCGGGAGCTCTGGTGGGTGGGCGGCCGGGGGCGAGGATCCCTGGCCAGGGCGTCGAGAGCTTGAACGGGCGGGCTGCCGGTACCGAGGAGAGAGTCTGTGGCCAGGGTATCAGGAGTACTGGTGGATGGGTGGCCAGGGCAAGATCCATGGTTGGGGCGCCAGGAGCTCTCTGGTGGATGGGTGGCCAGGGTGAGGATCCGTTTTGGGGTGTCAGGAGCTCTTGAAGTCAGTCAGGGCATCGGGAGCTCGAATGGATGGGAAATTGAGGCGAGGGTTCACGGTTGTGGTTGTGGAGCTTGGATGGGCAGGTAGTCGGGGCCAAAAAATTGGGGCATTGACTTTTACATGGGTCATACAGAAAATACACGATTTGGGGGCCAAAATAAGGGGTGTTGACTATTACACGAGCATATATAATACTTCAAGCATCAGCTGATGAACCACAATAGCCTTCCTGGTGAGAACTGATCAAACGTCCTCAGTGGCCTATGCTCAATATCTCATCTGCCCAAAGCAACCTACCGTCGACTGGGAGCAGTAATCGATTTTGTGGCCGGGCAGCAGAACCTCGTCCTTGATGAAGACCGACACCGATCGAAGGATGAAGGAGATGAAGAGGTTCATGTGGATGTAGTTCCGGGTGCAGTGAAACTTCCTGGACAGAGAGGGAGGCATGACTAGTCACAGATACAGTGCACTGGAGGAGCAGATGCTGCCAATACAGCAAGACTCTTACCTGAAGGCTGCAAAGATCATGACTGCAATCACCAGAGCGATGAGGGAGGTTGCATATCCGGCTGTGTACACAGGCCTCAGAGCGATGAGGGAGAACTTCTGGTTTAATAATAAAAAAAGTCCAATAAACTCATGGGAAGTGTCATTGAGTGTGAGAGAGAGGAAGTCACGATTCAGCAATATAAAAGCTTGGTTGAGCCACACTTCAAGAACTGCATGCGACAGTATGTACTTGAGTTCACAAAAGAAATTGATGAAGGGAGGGTGGTAGATGTGGTCTCTGTGGATTTTAGTGAGGGCCCTCCCCCCACCCCAAAGGTGACTCATTCAGAAAGTCAGTAGGCTCGGGATTCATGGAAGCCTGGCTGTGTGGATTCAGAATCGGCTTGCCTGCAGAAAGCAGACGGTAACGGTGGATGGAACGTGTTCCACCAGATGGCCGGCGACTACTGGAGTTTGGCAGGAATCGGTTCTGGGCCCCTTGCTTTTTGTGATGCTTTATAAATCACCCGGACGAAGATGTAGCGGGGTGGATCAGTAAATTTTGTGGATGGTACAAAGGTTGGAGGAGATGTGGGGTAGGGTTGAAGATTGTCATGGGTTACAGCGGGATATAGACTGGATGCAGAGTCGGGCGGGAAAGTGGCAGATGGAGTTCAATCCAGAGAATTGTGAGGTGATGCATTTTGGAAGGTCAAACTTGAAAGCTGAGTACAGGGTTAATGGCTGGATACTTGTGTTCAGTTCTGGTCACCTCATTACAGGAAGGATGTGGAAGCTATGGAGAGGGGGTAGAGGAGATTCACCAGGATGTTACCTGGATTGGGAAATAAGTCTCATGAGGCAAGGCTGGCTTTTCTCTTAAGAAGTGACTTAATAGTGGTTTACAAGATTCTAAGAGGCATGGATAAGGTAGGCAGCCAGCACCTCTTTCCTAGGGCGGGAGTAGCAAACACCAGAGAACTAGCATATAAAGTGAAGGGAGGGAAGTTTAGGGGAGACATCAGAGGTAAGTTATTACACAAAGAGTGGTGGTTGCTTGGAATGCATTGCCAGGAGTGGTTTTGGAGGCTGGAACAACAGCGGGCTTTAAGAAGCTGTTAGACAAGCACATGGATGAAAGAAGGGGTTATGAGGTAGGGGAGAGGGTTTCATTTTTTTTAGGTAGATATTAGTCGCCACAATATTGAGGGCCGAAGGGCCTGTACTGTGGTGCAGTGTTCTATGAAAATCTGGTCACCCGATCGCAGGAAGGATGTGGGGGCTTCAGTTGTGTGCCTGGAATGGTAGTGACATCCATGCCATGATATAACTGCCAGCGCCCTGTGCTCCCGTGCAGAAACCTTATCTTCAACATACAGCATGGAAGCAGGCCCTTCGGCCCATCGTTAGCTCTGCAGACCTTCATACCTATCTGCATGAACCCCACTTGTCTGGATTAACTCCTTATGATAATGATCTCTCATAAATGTCTACAGGTGGAGAGCCTTCTGGCTGCTTCCATCACTGCCTGGTGTGGAGGCACCAATTGTCAGGAGAAGTATAAACTCCAGAGGGTTGTTAACTCGGCCTGCGACATCACAGGCGCCAGACTTCACTCCATCGAGGGCATCTGCAAGAGGTTTGTGTCTTAAGAAAAACCCCCACCACCCAGGCCACGCCATCTTCACTCTGTTGCCATCGGGGAAAAGGTACAGGAGCCTGAAGATGAACACCCAGTGGCATAAGGACAGCTTCTTCCCTCTGTCATCGGATTCCTGAAAGATCAATGAACCACGGCCTTACTTTTCATACATTATTGTTATTTTTTTATAGTAATGTTGTAAGATGGTGAATGTTTACACTGTAATGCTGCCACAGAGCATCGGATCCCATGACTTGTTCACGAAAATAAATCCTGATTCTGATGAGGCGTTTATTGCCATCCACATCATACACTTTGCCGCACTGACAGGTACCTCATCAAAATAAAAAACCCAGGATGTTATTGATTAAATGACAAAGAGATCGTGAATGCAGAAGGCAGACATAATAAACATTCACCATTGTCATAAAGCAGAAAAAAAATGTTAAAACTGCGCAAGACCACGCTTTCGTGGAATCAGAGAAATTTATGATTAATGTCATCGGGGAGGTTCAGGAAGGTGTTAGAAGGAAAATAGATCATAAATATAAAAGGACAGATAAATGAAAGTTCACAGATGCAAGATGGAGCGAAGTAACACGCTGCTCCAGACAGATATTTTGGTGGTCCTGAGGCCTGCTGATGGTCAGGTCTAGTGCAGTACAGGAAGGTTCAAGAGCCTGATAGAACCTGGAGGGGCTGGTCTTCAGGCTTCTGTACCTTCTGCCCGAAGGCAGTAGTGAGAAGAGGCTGTGACCGGGATCCTTGGTGCCTCACATAGGCATCTTCAGTGGATGGGCCTGCGATGACCTTATTGCGTTTGCTACCGTCTACGGCCACCTGCTTTCCTGGGCACTTGAATTTCCAAACCAGGCCAGCAGGCCTCCCGCAGTTGAATAAAGTTTTCACTGATGTGCTCGGACTCCTTACAAAGTCTATGCCCTCGATCATGCAAGTACCCGCCCGATGTCTCCTGGGCACTTGAATTTCCAAACCAGGCCAGCAGGCCTCCCACAGTTGAATAGAGTTTTCACTGATATGCTCGGACTCCTTATAAAGTCTATGCCCTCCTTCATGCAAGTACCCGCCTGATGTCTCCTGGGCACTTGAATTTCCAAACCAGGCGAGCAGGCCTCCCACAGTTGAATAGAGTTTTCACTGATGTGCTCGGACTCCTTACAAAGTCTATGCCCTCGTTCATGCAAGTATCCGCCCGATGTCTCCAAGTGTTGTCATTGTTCCCGCCATCACCACCTCCTCTGGCAGCTCATTCCAGAGACCAATTCCTCAAATTTTTTTTAAACCCGAGATGGCAGTGCCTGTGTTCAGCAGCCCCCTTGAGGGATTACAGACTCTGGGAAAGCAGAAGACTGGTGCAGAGCCCCAGAAAACGGGGAGAATACCCACTGTTAGGGAAAGGAGAAGCAGAGGAGATGACCCTGAGGGCCAGAAACTACGTCAGTGGACCGGTGAGGGGCTCTGTGGCTAAGAAGAAACAGGCTGGCCGGTTACTTGAGGCGAGGAACCCACATGCAGGCTCCGGGCGACTTGCGGTCAAAACACACACAGCAGACTGCAGACTTCTGGAGACCTGCTCGAGACTGATTGAAGGGGTGCCAGGAATCAGGACCGGGACGCGAGAGGGTGCCAAGGGGGGCTGAGGGCATCCTGATCATGCCAGAAGTCTGGATCTGGAACTCGGGGTTGCCGAGGGTTTCGACTGAAGACGGAGGTTGCGGAAGTGAGGGAGGCGAATCCACGGACCCTCCGTGATTCTGGGAGGGACTTACGTTTGCTTCTCTTTTTCCGACTGTAAGAGGCGCCAGGCAATTTCTGCCAATAGCGAATCTTTGTCTTCCTTATGGCAGACTAAAGGCAATATCTTGTAATATTACACCTGTTACATGACAATAAGATCATCTTGAATCCACCAGGCTCAGACAGAGAAATGTTAGGCGTGATTTTCAGTTGAAACGCTTGAAGCTGTGGACTGTTAGTTGCTTTGGGATCTGAGATACAAGGACCAGAGTTTGACGATGATGGGTGGTGATCAAGTTGCTGAGCTCTGCTCTTCCAGAGGACACACAGAGGTTGTTTCACAGTGATCCATGTTCAACCTTGATCTCTAGTGCCAACTTCCGGGATTTTTCCATTGCTCCAATTGGAGGTAAATATCACCAGTGACCTGTGCTGGTCCCACCCGCAATGGTCAAGGAAGTGCACCAAGGCCTCAACTTCCTCAGGTGCCTGAGGGAATCCAGCGTCTCACCTGCATCCCTAACAACTTCTCCAGGTGCGCCGTTGGGAGCACCCTGGCAGGGTGGGTCTCCACGTGGGATGGGAACTGTTCTGTCCAAGACCGCAACAAACTGCTGAGGGTTGTGAATGTGTCCATTGCACACACCTCTCCTCCATCACACACATACACCTCTCCCCTCCATCACACATGCACACACATCTCCTCCATCCATACCATTGCACCCCCCTCCATCGCATGGACACACATTCCCTCCATCCACACTATCGCACACCACTCCCTCCATAGCATGCACACACATCCCCTCCATCACACACACACCCCTCCCCTCCATCGACACCATCGCATATTCCCCCTCTCCATCACACATGCTTGGCTTTTTTCCATTGAGAATGGGAGAGTTTGAAACAAGAGGTCATGAGTTAAGAGTTGAGGGGCAAAAGTTTAGAAGTAACATGAGGGGGAACTTCTTCACTCAGAGAATGGTGGCTGTGTGGAATGAGTTTCCGGAGAAGTAGTGGTGGCAGGGTCCATTTTGCCATTTAAGGAAAAATTGGATGGGTATATGGATGGGAGGGGAATGGAGGGTTATGGACAAGGTGCAGGCAGGTGGGACTAGAGGAGAGGACTTGGTTTGGTGCGGATTAGAAGGCCCGAGATGGCCTGTTTCTGTGCTGTAATTGTTATAGGGTTATATATAAGTTGGATGAGACATATAAGGCAATCGAACAACTGAAAAGTGGCAAAGCAGCAGGTATGGATGGAATCCCCCCAGAAGTCTGGAAGGCTGGCGGCAAAACTCTGCATGCCAAACTGCATGAGTTTTTCAAGCTTTGTTGGGACCAAGGTAAACTGCCTCAGGATCTTCGTGATGCCACCATCATCACCCTGTACAAAAACAAAGGCGAGAAATCAGACTGCTCAAACTACAGGGGAATCACGTTGCTCTCCATTGCAGGCAAAATCTTCGCTAGGATTCTACTAAATAGAATAATACCTAGTGTCGCCGAGAATATTCTCCCAGAATCACAGTGCGGCTTTCGCGCAAACAGAGGAACTACTGACATGGTCTTTGCCCTCAGACAGCTCCAAGAAAAATGCAGAGAACAAAACAAAGGACTCTACATCACCTTTGTTGACCTCACCAAAGCCTTCGACACAGTGAGCAGGAAAGGGCTTTGGCAAATACTAGAGCGCATAGGATGTCCCCCAAAGTTCCTCAACATGATTATCCAACTGCACGAAAACCAACAAGGTCGGGTCAGATACAGCAATGAGCTCTCTGAACCCTTCTCCATTAACAATGGAGTGAAGCAAGGCTGTGTTCTCGCACCAACCCTCTTTTCAATCTTCTTCAGCATGATGCTGAACCAAGCCATGAAAGACCCCAACAATGAAGACGCTGTTTACATCTGGTACCGCACGGATGGCAGTCTCTTCAATCTGAGGCGCCTGCAAGCTCACACCAAGACACAAGAGAAACTTGTCCGTGAACTACTCTTTGCAGACGATGCCGCTTTAGTTGCCCATTCAGAGCCAGCTCTTCAGCGCTTGACGTCCTGCTTTGCGGAAACTGCCAAAATGTTTGGCCTGGAAGTCAGCCTGAAGAAAACTGAGGTCTTCCATCAGCCAGCTCCCCACCATGATTACCAGCCCCCCCACATCTCCATCGGGCACACAAAACTCAAAACGGTCAACCAGTTTACCTATCTCGGCTGCACCATTTCATCAGATGCAAGGATCGACAATGAGATAGACAACAGACTCGCCAAGGCAAATAGCGCCTTTGGAAGACTACACAAAAGAGTCTGGAAAAACAACCAACTGAAAAACCTCACAAAGATAAGCGTATACAGAGCCGTTGTCATACCCACACTCCTGATCGGCTCCGAATCATGGGTCCTCTACCGGCACCACCTACGGCTCCTAGAACGCTTCCACCAGCGTTGTCTCCGCTCCATCCTCAACATCCATTGGAGCGCTTACATCCCTAACGTCGAAGTACTCGAGATGGCAGAGGTCGACAGCATCGAGTCCACGCTGCTGAAGATCCAGCTGCGCTGGATGGGTCACATCTCCAGAATGGAGGACCATCGCCTTCCCAAGATCGTGTTATATGGCGAGCTCTCCACTGGCCACCGTGACAGAGGTGCACCAAAGAAAAGGTACAAGGACTGCCTAAAGAAATCTCTTGGTGCCTGCCACATTGACCACCGCCAGTGGGCTGATAACGCCTCAAACCGTGCATCTTGGCGCCTCACAGTTCGGCGGGCAGCAACCTCCTTTGAAGAAGACCGCAGAGCCCACCTCACTGACAAAAGACAAAGGAGGAAAAATCCAACATCCAACCCCAACCAATCAATTTTCCCTTGCAAACGCTGCAACCGTGCCTGCCTGTCCCGCATCGGACTTATCAGTCACCAACGAGCCTGCAACAGACGTGGACATACCCCTCCATAAATCTTCGTCCGTGAAGCCAAGCCAAAGAAAGAAAAGAATCAGTTATTAAAGGTGCAATCACAGTACATTTGGAGAGTAGTGGTATCATCGGACGGAGTCAGCATGGTTTTGTGAAGGCAAAATCATGTCTGACGAATCTAATAGAGTTTTTTGAGGATGTAACCAGTAGAGTGGATAGGGGGGAATCAGTGGATGTGATATATCTGGACTTTAGTAAGGCATTTGATAAGGTTCCGCACAGAAGCCTAGCATATAAACTTAAAGAGCACAGTATAGGAGGTATGGCATTAAGGTGGATAGAGAATTGGTGGAGGGACAGGAAGCAAAGAATAGGTATAAATGGGTTCTTTTCGGAATGGCAGCCAATGACTAATGGGGGACCGCAGGGCTCTGTGCTAGGACCACAGTTGTTTACGATATATATCAATGACTTAGATGTGGGAATAGATAGCAATATGTCAAAATTTGCAGACACAAAGTTAGGTAGCACGGTTGGCTGTGTTGAGGATGTTAGAAGGGTGCAAAGTGATTTGGACAAGTTAGGCAAGTGGGCCAAGACGTGGCAAACGCAATATAATGTGGATAAATGCAAAGTTATCCACTTTGGAGGTAAGTACAGGAAAGAGGACTATTACCTAAATGATATCTGTTTAGGAAAAGGGGAGATGCAGAGAGACTTGGGTGTTGCTATGCATCAGTCGTTGAAAATGAGCGTGCAGGTACAGCAGGTGGTGAGGAGGGCAAGTGGTATGTTGGCGTTCATAGCAAGAGGATTTGATACAGGAATCCTGCTGTAGGGCCTTGGTGAGGCCACATCTGGAGTACTGCGTGCAGTTTTGGGCTCCTTATCTGAGGAAGGACATTCTCGCCATGGAGGGGGTGCAGAGTAGATTCACTAGACTGACACCAGGGATGGAAGGACTTGGATATGAAAAAAGGTTGGATAGACTAGGCTTGTATTCTCTGAAATTTAGAAGATTGAGGGGGGATCTTATAGAACTATATAAAATTCTTAAGGATTTAGACAGACTAGAAGCAGGTAAGTTGTTTCCAATGCTGGGAGAAACCAGAACCAGGGGTCACAGTTTAAGGATAAAGGGGAAGTTTTTTAGGACTGAGATGAGGAAAAATTTCTTCTTTCAGAGGGTGGTGGATCTATGGAATTCTTTGCCACAGGAAGTAGTTGAGGCCAGTTCCTTGTCAATATTTAAAAGTAGGTTAGATTTGGCCCTTGTGGGGAAGGGGATCAGAGGGTATGGGGAGAAGGCAGGAACTGGTACTGCTCAGCCATGATCATATTGAATGGCAGTGTAGGCTTGAAGGGCCAAATGGCCTACTCCTGCACCTATTTTCTATGTTTCTATGTTTCATGAATGGAAATTGAACTGCACAAAGTCGGAGAGAGAGCAGCAGAAGATTTCATATATAAGTGGGACACTAAATCTATTTCTGGTGGAGCAGAAGCACCATTAACAAAGCATATTTTGAGTATTTGGCATAAACTAATCGGATTTTACAAAAACTAACTCCAAAAACATCCTTGATTCAAAATAGATAAATTCCTTTAACAATGAATAATAAAATTCTGCATGCGTGGTCATGTAAAGGGATCAGAAATGCAGAAGATTGTTATGTTCAAGGGGAATTAATGTCATTCGAACAGATAAAAAATAAATACAATATTCATAATAACACGATCTTCTGCTACTTTCAATTAAGAGCTTTTTCTCATTGGAGCGTAGAGGGTTGAGGGGGGATTTGATTGAGGTATATAAAGTTATGAGGGGGATAGATAGAATGGATGTGAATAGGCTCTTCCCCTTGAGGGTAGGAGAGATTGGAATGATGGGTCATAAGTTAAGGGTTAGGGGAAGAACTTTAGAAGTAATATAAGGGGAAGCTTCTTCACTCAGAGAGGGGTGGCTGAGTGGAATGACCTTCCTAAAGAGATGGTGGCAGCAGGGTCAATGTTGTCATTTAAGAGAAGGTTGGATGAGTGCATGGATGTGAGGGTTATGGACAGGGAGCAGGTAGGTGGAACTAGTGGAGCTCACTTAAATCGGTGCGGACGAGAGGGGCCAAGATGGCCTGTCTCCGCATTCGGACCAACCATGATGTTACCATAGTGCAGTGAGATGGAGATTCTGCTTTGAAAGGAAATTCTCATCAGCGATGTATTCTCTACTTCAATCGGGGACTCCTAAACCAGAGTTGTATAAATCAAATCAAAGATGGGATCAGATTTGAATATTAATATTGGTGTTATGAACTGGTCCGATTTACGTCAGGGGTGCAGGATTGAGCACAATTAATGAACGATATAATCTGGCGCAATATAAAGTTTTTTGCATCAACTGCACCTCACCCCACAGAAGTTGCATAAATTAAATTCCAATACATCGATATTGTTAGGTGTAGAGATAAAACAGGGACCTTTTTAGATTCCACCTGCTCATGCACTAAACTGAAACCCTTCTAGGAATATTTAAGAATTTTTTAAAACCAGATAATTGGGAAACAATTGCCACCAAGTTTATCCCTCTATTTTTCTTGAATCCATGTGTCTATCTAAATGCCCCTGTTGTACCAGCCTCCACTGCCACCCCTGGCAATGCATTCCAGGCACCCTCTACTCTCTGACATCTCCCCCTAAACTTGCCTCCCCTCACCTTCTACAGACGTCCTCTACTCTCACACCAGGAAAAAGGTGCTGGCTGTCCACCCTATCCATGCCTCTCATAAACCTCTATTAAGTCACCCTCAGAAAACCCCCAGGTCTGTTATCCTTGCCTCATGAGGCACAGTATCCCATCCAGGCACCATCCTGGTAAATCTCCCCTGCACCCTCTGCAGAGCTTTCATTATCCTTCCTTCAATGAGACGACCAGAACTGAACACAACAGACCAGTGGTTTTCTTTCCATTCACCCACCACCTTAAGTAATTCCGATGCCATCGGTGCTCTGTGTTTAGTAAGGGATTGTTTAATCGTACCTAATTGACTCATTATGTGCACGGTTTCATAGCTCCAAAGGAAATGGGCCAAGGACAATTTTTATCAAGCAAATTATTTCAGTAACCATTGGGTCTAGAGCAGTGATTCAACCTTCCCTTCCCACCCACAACCCACCTTAAGCAATCCCTTACTAATCACAGAGCACCGATGGCACGGGGATTACTTCAAGTGGGATGAGAGCGGAAAGAAAAAGGTTGCAAACCACTGCAATCGTCCCAGTGTGGTCCAACAGTTGTGTTATTAGAGTTAATGAGCTGTACTTGAATGCACGGAATGTCCGTTTGAGCTATTTGTGGTCCTTGTGATTCATGAAGTTGTTATTAGAGCAAAGTCATTGACTTTGATTTAGTGGGTGTTGAATCACACTGGAAACACTTGACATCCCTGAGAGGGGGATGGCCTTGATAGGAAGGAACTGTAAGTCACAGTGGGCCAGAGGAACTCAGAGGGCCGAGTAACGTCTGCGGGAGAAAAAGGAATGGTCAGGGTTTTGGGACATGACCCTTCATCAGGAGGATCCTGTTCAACCCATTGACTTCCTCCAGAGGGTAGTGCTTGACTCCAGATTGTAGTATCTGCCATCTCTGGTGTTCTTCTGCAGCTGTAACTCACCTCAAACTGAACCACCCATGTAAATTTAATACCAGAAGTCATCCCATGGCCACTTGCCCAGTTAGTCATCCCATGGCCACTTGCCCAGTTAGTCATCCCATGAACACTGATGGAATCTAACAAATTCAGTAAATTAATTTAGACGTACAGTACAGCAACAGGCCATTTGGCCCATGACTCCTTGCTGCCCAATTTACACCCAATTCATTTACAGCCCCAGTATGTTTCGAATGGTGGGAGGAAACCGGAGACCCCGAGGAAAACCCACACAGACACTGGGAGAACATGCCAACTCTTTACAGACAGTGAGAGATTCGAACCTCGGTCCTGATCGCTTGCGCGCTCTAAAGGCGTTGGGCGAACCACTACACCCACCTTGAACTGAAGCACAAAGGTCAGGATTGTAACAGAGTTTGGGAGGTAAATTGGGAAAGGTTTGTTAGAGCAGGTCACACACAAACACTTTAAAAAAGAATTTTTGCAGGAGCTTTTGCAAGAGGGCTCAGATACATGATGAACTGTCATTTGCAAAAGGCAACAAAGATAACAACAGGCAGTAGCAGCTTTGTCTGGAAAAGAGCATTTACTGTCTGGAAGGTCATGTGATCTTTGCAGGCAGAGAACAGGAAAAAACCAGGCTTTGCTCTCAGAGAGGAGGGAGTGAGAGAGAGGAGAGACACAGATATTGGTTCCAGAGGGACAAGCTGGCAAGTTTTGGAGGACGGCCTAGTTAAAGGGGAGGACTGGCTGTCCAGTGTTTCCCTTGGAATAGGAGAAACAGAAAGGAACTCTGTGATGACCTGAATGAAAGAGGTTATCATCTGGAGAACCCTGAAAGGGTCAAGTTTTGTCAGCAAGACACTGGAGTGGTTGATTAAAAAGGAATCAGTTGTGGATGTCCTGGAACAAGAAAAGATCTCTCTCTGAAAACCAACAAGAACCCTTCTGAGTGGTAACCATTTACCTTTTAAGCACTAAAGCCTGGTGAACTTTATTAATATTAAATTCTGTGCATAGTACAGTGAGATTGGACTGTGAACCAAAGAACTTTGCTGAACTTACACACACATTACACAAAGCTGCACTTAGAATTAAAAGGGGTTAAGTAGGTTAAATGAGTCAATAGAGATAAGTTAAAGTTTGATTCTTTTTTCATGTTCAAAGATAATTAAAAGCAACTTTTGTTCAAGGAACCCTTTGTCATGGTGCATATCTATTGCTGCTGTGTTTTGAGGTCCTCTGGACTCATAACAGGATTAAGTCTCGAAGTTTAAATCCTGTGGGGAGCAGGAGTAAATAAACAGAAAATGAAAGTGGTGACACAGATAGACAAGGTGGTGAAGGGGTTTGTCACGCTCATCTTGATTGGTCAGGGCATGGAGTCTCAAACACTCCATGTGATGTCACATTATAACTCGACAAGACATTGGCGAGAAATGTTGTTTGTATTTGGGTCGACCTGACAGGATGGATGGCCTTGATCTCAAATTGAAGATTCACCAGGATGTTGTCGGGACTAGTGGGCTTCAGTTAAGGGAAGAGGCTGGGCCAAGAAAAGGGAGGTGATTGTGGACTTCAGGAGGACAAAGGTCAACCATTCTCCATTATGCATCAATGGCTCCATCAGGGAGAGGACAAAGATCCTTGGCTTGCATCTAATGGATGACCTATCCTGGACATGGACATCCTTACACTTCCTGAGGAGGTTGAGGAGGGCAAGGTTATTGAGCCCCATCTAGGCATTCTACAGGAGCCCAAATGTCCTGCCTGGCTGCATCATTGTGTGGGACAGTAGCATTGGATCGGAAGTCTATACAGAGGATCAATTGGCCGAGAAGATCAGTGGTGTTTCCTTGTCCTCTGTTAGAACATGGAAATCTACAGTTCAATAAAGGTCATTCAGCCCACAATGTTGTGCCAACCTAATAGCCTACTCAATCAACTGCCTCGAATTTCTCTACTACATAAGCCTGGATATTTCTCAGTTCCATGTGCCCATTTAATGGTCTCTTAAAAGATCCTATTGTCCCTCCCTTAACCCCCTGGGCTAGCAGCACATTCCATGCACCCACCACTCTCTGTGTGAAGTACATCCACCCCTGTACTTTCTCCTTAGTATCTTAAAACTATTCCCCCCCCCCCCCCCCATTTCATGCCCGGGAAAAAGCCTCTGGCCATCCACTTGATCAATGCCTCTCATCGTAAGGTCAACCACTGTTTTCCCAAGGAGAAAAGACCAAGTTCACCCAACTTATGCTTGACCAAAGGCTTAATGGAGTTTTCCTTGAAGAAGAGCTCATGCATGAAACGTCAGTGATAGATCTTTGTCTCCTATGGATGCTGTGACAGATTATGTTGTATTTGTTTTGTATATAGGTATGTTTTTGGGAGATAAATTGGGGCACATTTTTTAGTGTAGGTCACATACAAACACTTCAAAACAAATCTTATTTAAAATACTGGAGCTCTGCTAATGCAAGACATGTCGGTCCCAGAGCCTTTGCAGAAGCTTTGGAGAGTGTCCAAGAGACTTCACTAATGAATTGTTGTTTGCAAAAAGGCAACAGATGAAAGAACTTGTCAGAGCCACAGACTGTCTGGAGTGGAACTTGCTGCTCTGGTAGGATCATGTGGTTTTGCAAGCAGAGAGAGTCAAACAGGCTTTTTCTCAGAGAGAGAGAGAGAGAGAGAGAGAGAGAGAGAGAGAGAGAGAGAGAGGATTCACTTCTGGAGTTTTACAGTTCAGCAGCAGCAGCTGGGACTGGAACAGGACAATCTGGCAAGCTTGTGGAAAACCCCATTTGGAAGATAGGTTGTGAGTGCTTAGTTCAGCCTAATCAATCCCCTTGTGGTTCATGCAAGAGGAGAGGACTGGCTGTCTAATATTTAACTTGAAATAAGGGAAACAAAAAGGAACTCTGTGGTGACCTGAAAGAAAGAAGTTATCATCTGGAGAACCCTGATGGGGCAAGACACTGAAGTGGTCGTTTAAAAAGGAATCCAGCGAACAACAAATCTCTCTCTGAAAACTGACAAGAACCTTCTTGAGCGGTAACCATTTTCCTTTTGAATACCAAAGTCTGTGAACTTCTTAAATGTTAAATTCTGTGCACAGTATAAGAATTGCCTGCAACCAGTGAACTTGGAGGAGTGAGAAGTGAGATGGAACTGTGAATCAAAGAACTTTTCTGAACTTACACACACACATTACAAACACATGCGTTTAGATGTAGAAGGGGGTTAAGTAAGTCAATAGTGATAAGTTAAAGTTTGATTCTCTTTTCATGTTTCAAGATAATTAAAAGCAACTTTTGTTTAAGTAACCATTTGTCTTGCTGAATATCATTGCTGCTGGGTTTTGGGGGTCGTCTGGGCTTGTAACAATACTGAAAGACCAGCTTTGTTCCTCCAGCACTTCAGTGTTTTTTTTAAAGTAGGAATACACCATTCAGCCCATCAAGTCTGTCCCACCATTCAATTATTTTAATTAAAAAATATTTTAAACATACAGCACTGTAACAGGCCATGTGTCTGGCCATCCAATTTACACCCAATTAACCTACGCCCATGGTATGTTTTGAATGGAGGGAGGAAACCGGAGGCCCCAGGAGAAACCTCATGCAGACACATGGAAAACATAAAACCTTCTCACAGACAGCATGGGATTTGAACCCAGGTCCCAATTTCTGGTGCTGTAAAGGCGTTGCACTAACCGCAATGCCAACCGTGCCATTCATGACCAGATCCATTTTCCCGCTCAGCCCCCCACTGCCCAGTTTTCTCCCCATGCCCTTTGACACCCTGCCTCATCAGGAACTGATCAATCTCTGGGGAGCGATGAACAAGCCAGGGAGCTGTGGAGAGACTAGGTCCCTGTAGAGAGGGTACCACGGAACTGGTGGTGAGATCCCCTTGTAGCTGAGAGGAATGGCGATATATACACTGGAGGCAGGAGGCCAGTGATGAAAGTTATGGACCACAGTTCTCTATCCTTGATCTCTCTAGAGAGAGGGGTGAGTGGAGGATGTGTAAGAAACAAAACGGCAGAGAGGAAGCCTTGACTGGTACTCAGTGGAGCGTGTGAAATCAGTTGGGATGCGCTGCTGCCGTTCATTTCAACAGAATATGAGAACAGGGATGTGATGCTGAGGCCTTCATAAGGAACTGGTGGGACCTCACGTGGAGTATTGTAAGCAGTTTTGATCTCCTCGTTTAGGAAAAGATGTGTTGACATTGGAGAGGGTTCAGAGAAGGGCCTGTTTCTATCACCCTTAAATTTTATACCCCTCATTCAACAGCTGTGACTGCATCGGATTCAACCAACCATAGTTGTGTATCACCCAGGGCACTTTAAAACAAACACACCAGGCACCTCATCAAAATGCGAAGAAAAGTTTTTGAATTCACAAGCTTCTGTGAAGGGGGGTGTTAACTTGCTCCATCCGTCCTTTGTGCAGGTTCGGTACATGACACCTGAAAGACAAGAAAAAGGGGAAGAACTTACACCTGGAGATAAATGACTGGTGGGAGCTCCACGGGGATCTGCTCTGGGACCCCTGCTCCTTGTGATTTCTACAAGTGGCCTGGGTGAAGAAGGGGAAGGGTGGCTCAGTAAGTATGCAGACGCCACAAAGGTTGGAGGTGCTGTGGATAGCGTTGAAGGCTGCGGTGGGTTACAAAAAACTGGGGTGGCTCGGTTGGGGCAGTGGCTAGCTTAATGCCTTTACAGCGTCAGTGATAGGGACTTGGGTCGAATCCTGCGCTGTCTGTAAGGAGTTTGTACGTTTGCCCCGTGTCTGCGTGGGTTTCCTCCAGGAGGCCTCCAATTTCTTTCCCCCACCCCGTTCAAAATAAAAAACCTTCCAGAGTTTGAGTTCAGTGTAGGATTGGTCGTCCATATCAAGCAGGCAGATTAGCATTTTGTAAAAGCAGGTCAGAGGAATTAGGGGATATGGGGAGAAGGCAGGTAGGTGGAGTTAGGTCATAAATTAGATCAGCCATGATCGTATTGAATGGCGGAGCAGGCTCGATGGGCCATTTTTGGCCTACTCCTGTTCCTACGTCCTATGTTCCTATGTTCTGGGAGATTGTAGGTTAATTGTGCAGCATGGGCTGTGGGGCAAAAGGGCCTGTTTACCGCGCTGTATGTCTAAATTTAAATTTTAAAGGATGCAGAGTTTGGTGCAGAAGTGGCAGATGGAGTTCAATCTGAATAAAGTGAGGTGATGTATTTTGGTAGGTCAAACCTGAAGCCAGAATACTGGCAAGATCCAAATCGATAGATCTCAGGTTGATAGGATGATTAAAAAGGTTTGTTGTATGCTGGCCTTCGTGAGTTCAAGATTCATGAGGTAATGTTGCAGCTCTATAAAACTCTGATTAGACCCCCCCCCCCCTTAGAATATTGTGTTCCATTGTGGTCGCCTCATTACTGGAAGGATGTGGAAGCTATGGAAAGGGCGCAGAGGTTGTCGCCTGGATTGGAGAACAAATCTTATCAGGGCATAGAGAGGGTGAACGGCCAGCACCTTTTTTTTCTGGGGCGACAATAGCAAATAACAGAGGGAATCTGCTTAAGATGAGTGGAGTAAGGGATGGCATCAGAAGAAGGTTTTTAACACAGAGAGTGGTGGGAATGCATTGCCAGGGGTGGTGGTGGAGGCTGGTGCAATAGGGGTATTTCAAAAGACTCTTCGACATGGTACATGGATGTGGGGAAAATAGAAGGCTATGGGTGTAAGGTAGAGAAGGGCTTTATTTACTGAGTAGGGTTATATAGGTCACAAAACGGCATGGGCTAAATGGCCTATACTGTGCTGCAATGTTCTGGGTTCTACTTGGATGTGCAATGAAGAAGTTGGGAACAAGAATGAACTAGTAAGGAAAGAGGCAAGAAGCTTGGTCTTTTACCCATTGTAACTCGCAGGGAAAAGAAGATGTGCTGAAGGCCAAGAAACTGGAAGTGATGGGTCAGAGTTCAGGATGGAGATGGGGGTCCTGGTTGGGTGATGACAGAACAACCATCTTGCTCTCATCGACACCAATACCAAGGCTGATTTGAGGAAGGATCGGCCAAGGCACCAGGCTCCGGTCCGCATGGATGGGACAAAGGTGGAGAGGGTCAGAAGTTCCCCAGCATTCGCATTTCAGAGGATCTCTCCTGGCACATTAAGGCAACCGTGAAGAGGGCACCCCAAAGCTTTTCTTAAATGTGTTTTAATTAATTAATTAACAATTAAACTTTTACATTTTATAACAAAATAAAATACAAATATTAAAAAATAAACATATAAATTAAAAGCGAACTATGTCTAAGATTTTTCTGAAATTTTTTTCTGAACATTGCAGTACAGAAACAGGCCTCTTCGGCCCTTCTCGTCTGTGCTGAACCATTTTTACACGTAGTCCCACTGACCTGCATGCAGTCCATAGCCCTCCCTACCCCTCCCATCCATGTACCTTTCAAACTCTTCTTAAATGTTAAAATTGAGCCCGCATTCACCACCTCAGCTGGCAGCTCGTTCCACACTCCCCACCGCTCTCTTGGTGACAAAGATCCCCCTAAACATTTCCCCCTTTCACCCTTAACCCTCTGATTTGTATCTCACCTACCCCTCAGTGGAAAAAGCCTCCCTACATTTACTCTCTGTCCCCCTCATAATTTTAAATATCCCTCTCTAATCTCCCCTCATTTTTCTACGCTCTTGGAATAAAATCCAAACCTGTTTGACTTTTTCCTGAATCTCAGTTCCTGAAGTCCGGGCAACATCTTAGTAAATCCTCTCTTCACTCTCTCAAACTTATTGTTATCTTTCCTGTAGTTTTTAGTTCTTGTTCCTTCAAAATATTCTGGATAGAATTTAAACTGGAGGTGGGGGAGGGTGTGCTTAAGGAGGTGGTTTTTGACAAAGATGTAATTGGATCGGATTGTGTGAGTATGGTCAGGTGAAGATTATTCCATGCTTTAATTGTACGGGGGAAGAATGAATTGCTGTACACGTCTGTCTTGGAAGACGACGCTACAAATTGGGTTGAGTCTGCTTCTAACAGGCTTGAGTTCGGTGTAGGATTGGTCGTCCATATCAAGCAGGCAGATTAGCATTTTGTAAAAGCAGGACAGATGTTCTGCTTCACGTCTGTCTTGGAGAGCGCTCCACTTTAATGAATCCAAGGGCTTCATCCCACTCGCATCTCTTCCATCTGTATGGGTGACAAATCGGGCTGTCCGTCTCTGGACTCATTCGAGGGGAGTAGTGTATGGGTCCCATGCAGCTACTGTGTATTCCAAATGTGGTCCTGATGAAGGTGAGGTTCAACTTTTCCTTGACAGAAGCTGAACAATGATGGAAGTTGCGTCTCGGAAAATTTAGGACTCCTGTTGCCTGATACTGTATGATACGTCTCATTGTTCCAACGCAGGTCGTTCTGGATTTTGTTTCCTCAAGGGTGGCACCCAGGATTTTGTATGATGTTTTGCCTGGTTTTCTCTTCCTGGTGACATGCACGGTTTCGCATTTGGAAGGATTGAACTTCAGGCTCCATTTTTGTGACTGCTCTACCACGCTAATGAGACCTTTTTGGAGAGCATCCTCGTTATCAGCTGGCTTAATTGGACGGTAAACCAAACAGCCGTCCGCAAATATCCCGTGGTGCTTGTGACTTTTCTGTGAATGTTGTTGATGTAGAGTAAATACAAATTGGGACTAACTCTGTGCCCTGGGGTGTACCCCTCAGCACTGGATGCCATTCAGAGCTTCTTCCATTCATTCACACCCGCTGGAGACCTTTTGTCAAGAAACAAGGAATCCATCTTTTAGTGTTGGAGTGAATTCCAAAGTTGTCGAGGTTCTTGAGTAATCTTTGGTGGGGAATTACATTGAATGCTTTGGAGAAGTCAAGCACCGTTAAATCAGTGGTGACTTTGTTATCGAAGATTTTGACCAAGTCATTTTTTGTCAGGATAAGCTGGGACTCACATGATCTATACTTCCTAAATGCTTGCTGATTATTAGCAAGAATATTGTGAGTACTAAGATGCCTCATCAGGTTGCTATTATGTGCTCCAGGAGTTTGCAGTGGGTGCTTGTAAATGAAGCAGGATGATAATTTGCTGGGATGGTGGTTGAGCACTTTGTGACAGAGTATATAGAGTATATAGATATGTTTTTGGGAGATAACTTGGGAAATGTTTGTTAGAGTAGGTCACATACAAACACTTTAAAACAGATCTTATTTGAAATACTGGAGTTCTGCCCATGCTAGACATATCGGCTCCAGAGCTTTTGCAAGAGCTTTGGAGAGTGCCCAAGAGACTTCACCAATGGATTGTTATTTACAAAAGGCAACAGGTGAAACAGCTTGTTGGAGCCGCATATTGCCTGGAAGTCAGCTTGCTGTTCTGAGAGGGTCATGTGGTTTTGCAAGCAGAGAGAGTCAAACAGGCTTTCTCTCAGAGAGAGAAAGAGAGAAAGAGGTTACAGCAAGCAGAAGCATCTGGGATTAGAACAGGACAAAGTGGCAAGCTTATGGAAAGCCCATTTGTAAGATGGCCTGGTCAAAGCCCTTGTGGTTCATGCAAGAGGAGAAGATTTGGCTTTCTAATGTTTCACTTGGAATAAGAGAAACAAAAAGGAACTCTGTGGTGACCTGAAAGAAAGAGGTTATCATCTGGAGAACCCTGAGGGGGCAAGTTTCTTCGACAAGACACTGAAGTGGCTGATTAAAAATGAATCAGTTGTGGGTGTCCTGGAACAACCAATCTCTCTCTGAAAACCGACAAGAACCTTCCTGAGTGGTGACCATTTACCTTTCGAGCACCAAAGCCTGGTGAACTTTATACATATTAAATTCTGTGCACAGTATAAGAATTGCCTGCAACCAGTGAACTTGGAGGAATGAGAAGTGAGATTGGACTGTGAATCAAAGAACTTTTCTGAACTTAAACACACATTACATACACGTGCGCTTAGAATTAGGAGGGGGTTAAGTTAGGTTAAGTAAGTCAATACTTAAGTTAAATTTTGATTCTATTTTTATGTTTTTTTCTTTGGCTTGGCTTTGCGGACGAAGATTTATGGAGGGGTATGTCCACGTCTGCTGCAGGCTCGTTGGTGACTGACAAGTCCGATGGGGGACAGGCAGACACGGTTGCAGCGGTTGCAATGGAAAATTGGTTGGTTGGGGTTGGGTGCTGGGTTTTTCCTCCTTTGTCTTTTGTCAGTGAGGTGGGCTCTGCAGTCTTCTTCAAAGGAGATTGCTGCCCACCAAATTGTGAGGCGCCAAGATGCACGGTTTGAGGCGATATCAGCCCACTGGCGGTGGTCAATGTGGCAGGCACCAAGAGATTTCTTTAAGCAGTCCTTGTACCTCTTCTTTGGTGCACCTCTGTCTCAGTGGCCAGTGGAGAGTTCACCATAAAACATGATCTTGGGAAGGCGATGATCCTCCATTCTGGAGACGTGACCCACCCAGCGCAGTTGGGTCTTCAGTAGCATGGATTCGATGCTTGCGGACTCTGCCAGCTCGAGTACTTCGATGTTGGTGATGAAGTCATTCCAATGAATGTTGAGGATGGAGTGGAGACAGCGCTGATGGAAGCGTTCTAGGAGCCGTAGGTGATGCCGGTAGAGGACCCATGATTCGGAGCCAAACAGGAGCGTGGGTGTGACAACGGCTCTGTACACGCTGATCTTTGTGTGTTTCTTCAGGTGGTTGTTTTTCCAGACTCTTTTGTGTAGTCTTCCAAAGGCGCTATTTGCCTTGGCGAGTCTGTTGTCTATCTCTTTGTCGATCCTTCCATCAGATGAAATGGTGCAGCCGAGGTAGGTAAACTGCTTGACTGTTTTGAGTTCTGTGTGCCCGATGGAGATGTGGGGGGGCTGGTAGTCATGGTGGGGAGCTGGCTGATGGAGGACCTCAGTTTTCTTCAGGCTGACTTCCAGGCCAAACATATTGGCAGTTTCCGTTTATGTTTATGTTTAAAGATAATTAAAATCAACTTTTGTTTAAGTAACCTTTGTCTTGGTAAATATCTATTGCTGCTGGGTTTTGGGGTCCTTTGGGCTCGTAGCACCTTCTTGAAGAGAGGAGTGATATTTGCCTTTCTCCAATCCAGGGGAAGGTCACCCGAATCGAGCGACTGCTGGAAGATACACTGCAGAACTGGAGCTAGTTCTTCAGCTGCGATCTTGAGGGATTGATTCTGAATCTGGTCTGGCCCAATAGCTTTTGTTGTATTGATGTTAAGCAGTAACTTTTTGACACCCTCAACCTCAATTGTGATAGGAAGCATGACTATATACAGATTGGGTGGTGGATCAGGAAAAGCTGAAGGATCCATATTTTCCCAGGTAAAGACATTCTGGGATTGGTTTGCAAGAGCGTCTGCTTTCTCCTGGTCCTTGGTGATCAGACAGTTATTCACCTTAAGCTACCCTCCAATTCTCCGGCTTCACACCCATGGCTAAGGACATTTTAAATATTTCTGCCAGAGCCCCTGAAATTTCTGCACCAGCCTCCCTCAAGGCCCGAGGGACTATCTTGTCAGGCCCTGGAGATTTGTCCATCCTTATTTGCTTTAAGACAGCAAGCACTTCCTCCTCTTTAATCTATGTATGTTCCATGACCTCACTGCTCATTTTCCTTACTTCCCATGACTGTGCATGTTTCCTGAATGAATACCGATGAATAAAAAACATTTAGGATCTTCCCCCATCTCTTTTGGCTCCATACAAAGCTAGCCACTCTGATCTTCAAGGGAACCAGTTTTATCCCTTACTGTCCTTTTGCTCTTCATATACCTGTAAAACTCTTAGGATTTTCCTTCACATTGTCTGCCAAAGTAATCTCATGTCTTCTTCTAGCCTTCCTGATTTCTTCCTTGTGGTTTTTCTTGTGTTTTTTTATATTCCTCAAGTACCTTATTTGCTCCTTATTGCCTATACCTGTTATACATCTTTCTCTTCTTCCGAACCAGATCTCCAATATCCCTCAAAATCCAAGGTTTCCTGTGCCTGCGAACCTTGCCTTTAATCCTGACAGGAATGTGCAAACTGTACTCTCAAAATTTTACTTTTGCAGGTCCTCCATTTGCCTTGCACATCCTGACCTGAAAACAACTTATCCCAATCCACGGATTCTAGATCCTTTCTCATTTCCTCAAATTTGGCCTTTCTCTAATTTAGAATCTCAACCCAAGGCCCAGACTTATCCTTCTCCATAATTAACTTGAAAATAATGGCATTAAAAACAGTGGCCCCAGTCACCTATCCTGTCTCGTTCCCTAATAGGAGATCTAGTACCGCACTCTCTCTAGTTGGTCCCTCTATATATTTGTTTATAAAACTTTCTAGAACACATTTGACAAACTCCAAGCCATCCAGGCCTTTTACAGTATGGGACTCCCAGTCAATATGTGGAAAGTTAAAATCCCCAACTATTACAACCTTGTGTTTCCTGCAGCTGTCTGCTATCTCTCCACAGATTTTTTTCCTTCATTTCTCAATGACCATTGGATGGTCTATAATACAACCCCAGGAGTGTGGATATATCTTTCCCATTCCTCAGCTACACCCATATAGCCTCAATGGACGAGCCCTGTAGTGTGTCTTGTCTGAGCACAGCTGTGATATTTTCCCTGTTGAGCAATGCCTCTCCTCCCCCTTTCATACCCCCCCCCCCATTCTATTGTGTCTGTAGTAAAGGAACATTGAGCTGTCAGTCCTGCCCCTCCTGCAACCAAGTTTCACTAATGGCCACAATATCATAATTCCATGTTACAATCCATGCTCTAAGCTCATTTGCCTTTCCTACAATACTCCATGTATTGCAATAGAAGCACCTGAGAACATTTCCACCACATGCAACCTGTTGACCTCTGAGGAGATTTGGCATGTTGTCAGATACTCTGTCAAACCTCTACAGGTGCAGTGTGGAAAGTACACTGGCTGGTTGCATCACCGCCTGGTTTGGAATCTCGGGCGTCCAGGAACACAGTGAGCGACAGAATATAGCAAACCGAGCCAAGCCAAGTCCATCACAGCCACCATTGAAAACAAAAGGGGAGAGAGAGAGAGAAAGAGAGGGAGGAACAAAGAGAGAAAGGAAATGTCAGCAGGTTTCCAAACAAAGTGGTCAGGGGCTGGGGGGAGGGGTGGTGGGGGGTGCAGGGGGAGGACCGTGGGTCCAAAGGCAGGAGGTTATAGGTGGATAAGGGAGGAAGGGAACAGCATCAAGTAGGTGGAGGAGGATTGGCTCTGTGAATGGAGTGGGAACGGTGTGGAGAGCTGGAGGAAAGGAGACAGAGGGAAAGAGAAGGGAGAGAGAACAGAGAGTAGACTAGCAGAAACGAGAGAAGTCGATGTTAATGCCTTCTGGTTAATCTGGCAAAAGGTGTTAATCGGATATGGATAAGACCCATAAGAGAGGGAATATGAGAATTGACTTGGCTGTGAATTCAGAGCTGGGGGAAAGGAGAGACGGGAGGAAGGGGAGAGGGCGGAAAGGGCAAGGGTGAAGGGGAGAGGGAGAAAGAGAGGGAGAGAGGGAAAAGGGAAGGCAGAGACTGGGAGAGAGGCAGGGAAAGAGAGAAAGGGGAGGGGAAGAGAGATGGGAGAGAGGAAAGGAAAGAGAGAGGGAGAGGGGAGAAAGGAAAAAAGGGAGAAAGAGAGGGAGGAGGAGGGCGAAGGGAAGGAGAGAGGGAGGTGGTTAGAGAGAGGGGAGAGAGATGTTGGGGTACATGGAAGAGGAAGAAATGTTCACGGGGATTGAGAGGTCAACTGGCCACAGTAAAATGCCCCCAGTGTGTCAGGGGTTCGAGAAGGAGTTGATGGGATTGTGGGGAGAATGAAAAATGGATTGTTGTGAATTGGTCAGTCTGTCATCAATGGCCTGCATCAGAGATGAACAAAAGAATTTTAGGGTTGTATGTGATGTTCTCTGACAATAAATTTGAACTTTGATCACTCTGTGGCTAACCTATACCCTCACCCTCATTCTGAATGTTTGTAAATTGATAGCATACAAAGAGATTGAGCTCAAGATGTGCCAAGCCACAGGCAGCATGTCAACACAACAAAGAACAGGTTACCTTTTAAAAAAAGGTAAGAGGGAGAATCCTGGGAATTACAGGCCGATGAGTCTTACATCAGTGGAATTACTAGAGTGGATTCTTGAGGATAGGATGTACAAGGATAGTCACCGAAGCCTTGTGAAGGGAAGGTCGTGCCTCACGAGCCTAACTGAGTGTTTTTTGAGGAGGTAACAAAAAAAATTTATGAAAGTAGGGTGGTAAATGTAGTCTATTTTGGACTTTAGTGAGGCATTTGTAAGGTCCCCCATGAGAGACTCGTGCAGAAAGTTATGGGATCCATGGAACATGGGCTGTGTGGTTGGCTCGCCTGTAGAAAGCAGAGAGCGGTAGTAGCCTGGAGTTTGGTGACTAGTGAAGGGGCCGCAGGGATCTGCTCTGGGACCCCCTGCTCTTTGTGATTTTTATAAATGACCTGGATGAAGAAGCGGAAGGATGGGTTAGAAGGTTTGCAGATGATACGAAGGTTGGAGGAGCTGTGGATAGAGCTGAAGGTTGTCGAAGGTTATAAGAGGATATAGACAGGATGCAGAGTTGGGCGGAAAAGTGGCAGATGGAGTTCGATCTGGATAAGTGTGAGGTGATGCATTTTGGAAGGACAAAGCAGAAGCCTGAGTACAGGGTTAATGGTTGGTTACTTAACAGGTTGGAGCAACAGAGGGACCTTGGGGTCCAATCCATACATCCCTCAAGGTCACTGCACAGGTTGATACAATAGTTATGAAGGTCTATGGGCTTCATTAATAGGGAGATTGAGTTCAATCTTCATCGAGAAGCCATGTTGCAACTCTACAAATCTCTAGTGAGACCACTCTTATAGTATCATGCTCAATTCTGGTTACCTCATTATAGGAAGGATGTGGAAGCTATGGAGAAGATGCAGAGGAGATTCACCAGGACATTGCCTGAATTAGAGAACAAGCCTTATGAGGCAAGGTTAGCAGAGCTGGGATTTTTCTCTTTGGAGCTAAGCATGAGAGGAGACTTGATAGAGGTCGACAAGATTCTGAGAGGCATAGATAGGATGAACAGCCAGCGCCTTTTTCCCAAGGCAGAAACAGCAAACACCAAAGGACACATGTACAAAGTGAAGTTTAGGGAAGACATCAGGGGTACAGTTTCTTTTCACACTGAGAGTTGTGGGTGCCTGGAAGGCCTTGAAAGAATGGTGGTGGAAGCTGAAACATGAGGGGCATTTAAGAGACCCTTAGGCAGGCACATGAATGAAAGAAAAATAGAAGGTTAAAGGTAGGAAGGGTTGAGATTTTTTTTGGTAGGAATATATCGGATGGCACAACATCGAGGGCTGAAGCGCCTGTACTGTGCTGTAAAGTTCTATGTAACACAATTAAATCGAAGCTTCACAGATATGGTTAAGCAATCTATCACTAGAGACACAAGGGCCAAGGGCAGAGTCAGGTGAGATATCTCAGGGAATGGGAATAAATGTGGGGGAGTTGTAGATGGTGGTCAGATGGGTTTTGCTGGGGTGACTGGGGGCTGTTCATCTGGCTTTGGCCAGATAGAGGTCAATGCACCAGACCACAACACCACCCGCCTCGCCTGCAGGATTGATAGCGAGGTTAGGAATGGTGCAGAGAGCAGAACGGTCCAAGTGGGTGAGAGTGGAATAAGCGGAGCCCTCCTCTCCTTCTGTATGATGTTCCTCGGGCAGACGTGTGCAATCAGAACATAGCTGTGACCAAAAATTGTGCACCTTTTTCTGTTCCCCGATATCTCATTTTAAAAATGTAATCGAATTAAAAGGGTGTGGTGATGGAAGCAGATACATAGTCATGGTTAAGATGCTTCTAGACAGCCATACAAGAATGCAGGGAGCAGAGGGATCTGTGTAAGGAGGAGAGGCTTGGACTTTATGTTCAGCGCAGACATAAAAATTTAAATTTGGACGTACAGTCCAGTAACAAGCCCTTCCAGCCCACATGCCTGCACTGCCCAAATACCTGCAATGAACCTACATCCCCCATGCGTTTTGAAGGGTGAAAGGAAACAGGAGCACCCAGTGAAAGCCCATCCAGACATGGGAGAATGTGTCACTAAATTCCTGATGACCTGCGCAGATGAGTGTGAGTCCACAAGCACATACCGGATGTTCCCCAACAAGAAGCTTTGGATGGATCAAAGGATTCGCGACCTGCTGAGGGCGAGATCAAAGGCGTTTAAGGCTAGGGATCCGGATCTACACAGGTACGACCTGCAGAAGGCTATCTCTGGAGCAAAGTGGCAATTCCAGAGGAAGCTAGAGACAAGGCATAGCGGTTAGTGTAATGTCGTTACATCACCAGCGATCTGGGCTGGGCCTCAAATCCTTCACTTGTCTGTAAGGAGTCTGTACGGTCTCCCTGTGTCTGCATAGCATTTCTCTGGGTGCTCTGGTTTCCTCCCACCATTTGAAACGTACCAGGGGAGTAGGTTAATTGGGTGTAAATTGGGTGGCACAGACTCCTAGGTCGCAATGTCCTGCCTACTGTGCTGTGGATCTTAAAAAAAAGACAGATACCAAGTCAAATCACTTTATTTATTGTTCATACCGTGCTCGCATGGTAAAGACGAGATAGCACTTCTCCACGAAGCATATTTACATAAATAGAAATTAAATTATTAAGACGTGTACAGTAAAAGTCCATGGTAGACAGTTCACAAATGTTCTGGGAATTCATGAGTTTGATGGCTTGGGGGAAAAGACTGTTGTCCAATCTGGAGGTAATGGCCGAGTGTTTCGGTACCTCCTACCAGATGGCAGAAGGGAGAACAGTTTACATGAGGGGTGTGTGGAGTCCTTCACAATGTTCGTTGTATTTTGCCTGCATCGAGTGTTGTAGACATCCGCACGGAAGAAAGAGAGCCCCCCCAATGATCTTTTCCGCTGACTTCAGTACTCTTTGCAGGGCCTTATGGTCTGAGGTGGTACAGCTTCCAAACCAGGTAGTGATGCAGTTGAACAGGATGCTCTCAATACGTCCTCTGTAGAATGTAGTGAGGATGGAGGGTGGGAGATGAACTTTCCCCAGCCTTCGTCGGAAGTAGAGGAGCTATGGAGCTGGTGTTAAGGGACCAGGAGAGATTCTCCGCCAAGTGCAACACCAACGAACTTGATACTCTTGATGACCTCAACAGTGGAGCCGTCAATGGTCAGGGGAATGTGATCTCCCCCGGGCCCTCCTGAGGTTTTATTAACATTCAGATACAGGTTGTTGGTTCTGCGCCAGTCCGTTAACGACTGCATCTCATCTCTGTACGCTGACTCCTCCTTCTTACTGATCAGGCCCACCACGGTCAGCGAATTTGATGATGTGGTTTGGCTTATTCATAACAATAGATTCTGATTCTGAACTCCTTACAGACAGTGCCGGATTTGAACCCCAGTTGTGCTAACCGTACCGTGTGGTACTGTGCTGCTATGCTCTATCATGGGATATCGATACCGAAACGATCAGTCGCTCAGGAGAAACGTTGAGGGAAAATGGTGTGGGTCAGACGAATGAGGATTGGATTACAACCTACTGATCTTGGAGCCAACCCCCACAGGCCAGAACCCGTGCATCATTGAACAAGGAAGAGGTTCCCACCCCACTCAAACTGGTGAAACTTTCCCCAATAGCCCGACCAACATTTTGTCAACTCCCATCGCACCTATCGGCTTAAAGCCCAAGTTTGTCCAACTTTTCCCCATGCCCTCAAAATCAGGAAACATGCAGGGTTTGTTACGAGCCTAGAGGACCCCAAAACCCAGCAGCAACAGATACTCCAAGACAAATGGTTACTTAAACAAAAGTTACTTTTAATTATCTTTAAACATGAAAAGAGGGTCAAACTTTAACTTATTACTATTAACTTACCTAACCTAACAACCCCCTTCTAATTCTAAGTGTAGGTGTATGTAATGCATGTGGAAGTTCAGAAAAGTTCTTTGATTCACAGTCCCATCTCACTTCTCACTCCTCCAATCTGCGGAATCCCCTGTCCGAGCAACCAGTAGAGGCTGCCTCAAATTACGGGGTACGGGGAACAGGTAGGTAGATGGAGCTGAGTCCACAGTCAGATCAGCCATGATCTTATCTTTCCCCCATTTAAATTTATTTTTAAATTTAGACACACCGCGTGGAATCAGGCCCTTGTGGCCCACGAGCCCGTTCGAGTCCACCATTGTCCATAAAGAGTTTGTATGTGTCTCCCCGTGTCTGTGTGGGCTTCCTCCCACATTCAAATCATACCGGGGGCTTGTAGGCCAATTGGGTATAATTGGGCGGCATGGGCTCGTGGGCCAAAAGGCCCTGTTATCGTACTGAATCTCTAAATTTTTTTTAATTCAATCTTTAAAAATTTAAAGGAGAGCAGATGGTAGACGGCCAGGAGTAGTTGTGAAAACAGAGGCAGGAGAAGTAAATACACGCCAAAAAGCTGGAGGAACTCAGCTGCTCTTTTCAGCGTTCATGGATGTTGTAGTGACAATTGTGAGAATGGAAGAGAGGAGGATATGCAGAAGGTAGAATGTAGGAGATCCCTGAGATGTATTTATTTTAATGCGAGGAGCATAGTAAGGAAGCTGGATGAGCTAAAGATATGGATTGACATGCGGCATTATGATGTTGTGGCCATTAGTGAGACATGGTTGAAGGAAAGTTGTGACTGGCAGTTGAATGTTCCAGGATTTCACTGCTTTAGATGTGACAGAGTTGGTGGATTAAGAGGGGGCGGTGTGGCATTACTTGTCAGGGAGTATATTACAGCAGTGCTGAGGCAAGATAGACTGGAGGGCTCGTTAAGGGAGGCAGTGTGGGTAGAGCTGAAAAATAAGAAGGGTGATTTTACTATTATGGGGGTATATTATAGGCCTCCAAATGGGGAAAGGGAACTAGAAGAGCAAATGTGCAAGGAAATAGGGGATGTGCAGTAGAAATAGGGTGTATTGGTTGGGGATTTCAATTTTCTAAACATAGATTGGGAAACGCAGTCGTTAAAAGGGCAGGATGGATTAGTATTTATGCATTGTGTTCAGGATTGCTTTTTGCAGCAATAATTTGAGATGCCCACTAGAGACGGAGTGGTGTTAGATCTATTGGTGATGGAGGTAAGCTTTGGAGAGAATTTCGGATCCAGTGATCACAGGTCCATTAGCTTTAGCTTAATGATGGAAAGGGATAGGTCAGGTCCGAGGTTGAAGGTCTTCGAATGGGGGAAGGCCAGATTTGGAGAAATGAGAAGGGATTTGCAGAGAGTTGTGTGGGCTGATCTTTTTGCCAGAAAGGATGTAGAGGAAATTTGGGAGGCATTTAGGGGTGAGATTGTGAGAGTACAGGATCTTTATGTTCCAGTCAGGCCGAAAGGGAAGAGTAAAGGTTTGAGGGCGCCGTGGTTTTCTGGTGAAATTAAGAAGTTGGTTCGGGACAAGTGGGAGGCCTATACCAAATATAAAAAACAAGGGAAGGAGGAGATGTACGGTCGTTACTTAGATTGCAGGAAGTACCTTAAGAGGGAAATTAGAAAGGCAAAAAGAAGGTATGAGGTATCCATTGTTAATAAGGCGAAGGTGAATCCTAAGGGATTTTACAGATATGTGAACAGTAAAAGAGGGTTAAGGATAGAATAGATCCACTGGATGATGGGACCGGTGAACTATGTCAGGAACCGTATGAGATGGGAGAAATATTGAACAATATTTTTCTCGTCCATATTCACGAGGGAAAGGGGCATTGGGCTATGCGAGATAAGAGAGGCAAGGGGCTTAGTTATGGAAAGGATAGGAATTAGTAAAGTGAGAGTTTTGGGGCTTCTAGGGTCAATTAAGGTGGATAAGTCTCCTGGTCCTGATGGGATCTTTCCCAGGACTTTAAGGGAGGTCAGGGAACAAATAGCGGGGGCACTGGCAGTCATTTTTTAAAGATCACTGGAGGAGGGGGTGTTACCACAGGATTGGAGGGCTGCAAATGTTGTTCCATTGTTCAAAAAAGGCATTAGATGTAGGCCAAATAATTATCGGCCAGTAAGTTTGACTTCGGTGGTGGGGAAGGTTATGGAGGGTATTCTTCGAGATAGTATATACGCATATCTGGATGGGCAGGGATTGATTAGGGGCACCCAGCATGGGTTTGTAAAAGGAAAGTCATGTTTGACAAACCTTGATGAGATTTTTGAGGAAGTGACAAAAAAAGTGGATGAAGGTAGAGCGGTTGATGTGATCTATTTGGATTTTAGTAAGGCTTTTGATAAGGTTCCACATGGAAGGTTAATAAGGAAGGTTCAGTCACTATGAATTAGTAGAGAGATTGTGAGATGGGTTCAGAGGTGGCTGGAAGATAGACAACAGAGAGTCATGGTGGACAACTGTCTGTCAGGTTGCAAGCTTGTGACAAGCGGGGTGCCTCAGGGATCGGTGCTGGGTCCCTTGTTTATCATTTATATTAATAATTTAGAGGAGGGTGTGGTTGTCTGGGTAAGCAAATATGTGGATGATACGAAAATAGGGGGAGTGGTGGATAGTGAGGTGGATTTTCTTGGATTACAGAAGGATTTGGTTTGTTTGGAAGAGTGGACTTAAAGATGGCAGATGGAATTCGATGTAGACAAGTGTGAGGTGTTGGAGTTTGGTAAAAATAACCAAAATAGGAGAGATACAGTTAATGGGAGGGCATTGAGACATGCAGAAGAGCAGAGGGCCCTGGGGGTTATGGTACAGAGTTCACTGAAGGTGGATTCCCATGTTGACAGGGTGGTTAAGAAGGCATATGGTATGCTGGCCTTCATAAATCATTATATGGAGTATAGGAGCTGGGAGGTGATGCTGCAGCTGTTTAAGGCATTGGTGAGGCCTGGTTTGGAGTACTGTGCTCAGTTCTGGTCTCCAAATTATAGAAAGGATATAGGTGGAGAGGGGGCAGAGAAAGTTTAAAAGGATGTTGCCTAGCTTACAGCATGCCATGAGTTAAGGGTAAGGGGGCAAAACTTTAGGAGAAATATTTTTCACTCAGCGAATGATGGCAGAATGGAATGATCTTCCGAATGAGATAGTTGCATCAGGGTCCCTTCTGTCATTTAAGAGAAGGTTGGATGTGCACATGGAGGTGAGGGGGTTGGAGGGTTATGGGCAGAGAGCGGGATGTTTGAGCTATTGGAGTTGTTCTAGTGAACTTGTGCAGACTCGAAGGGCCGACATGCCCTGTTTCAGTGCCGTAAATGGTTATATGGTTATAGGAGACAAAGATAATAATTTCGGGCCTGAGCCCTTCTTCAAAGAATAAGCAGAATGAGCCAGAAGCAGGAAATCTCAGAAAGTCTCCGAATTCAGAGTGCTGCTGGGGGGGGGGTGGGGGTGGAGGGGGAGGAGTCCAGACCAACAAAAGGTGTTAAATGGATATTGGATATATGATAAGGAGAGAGGTGATAATTTATCATGTCTATGTAAAAGGAGATGGGAGAGACAGAGCTGGGGGAAGGCAACGAGAAGAAAGAAGTGAGGGGGGTGGAGTTTTAACGAAAACAAGAGTAGTCGATATTAATGCCATCTGGTCGGAAGGTAAGGTGTTGCTCCTCCCTTTTGCAGGTAGTCTCAATCTAGCAGTGCATGAGTCCATGGACAGACATGTCGGCAAGGGAATGGGATGGGGAATAGAAATGGGTGGTCCACGCTATTACAGCAGACAGAGCCGAGGGGCTCAAAGAAGCAACCTCCCAGTATGTGTCCAGTCTCTCCAATGTAGACAAGACCACAACAGGAACAATAATGGTGTTCTAGAGGCTTCTAGATAGACTCATGAATATGGATGAGATGGAGGGGTATAGATCATCGTGCAAGCAGCAGAGCTTTAGTTTAATTTGGGAATTGTGCTGAGCACAGACATTGTGGGCCGAAGGGCCTCTTCTTGTGCTGTCCTGTTCCATGTTCTATGTTTTAAATGGAACCAGTGATGAAAAGATCAGAATGCAGTGCACAAAGGTGTGGGAGAAGCTCAGCTTCCAGAAGGCTAAACGGTAACCAATGTTTCCTGCCTGGTCCCTTCATCGAAGTACGGACAAAACGTCGGCAGGCGCCCAAACAAAATGGTGGTGGAGGGACAGTGGGAGCAGCAAAGTGAAACAGGCAGGGAGGTAATAGGTGGATAAGGGAGAGAGGGAGCACCAGCAAACAAGGGGGTGGTGGGGGGAATGACTCTGTGAATGAGGTGGAGAGCTGCAGGAAAGAAGACAGGCGGATGGAGATGAGAGAAGGCGAGCAGAAACCAGAGAGGTTGAACATAATGCCATCCAGCCGGAGAGTACAGAGATGGAAAAGCAGGTGTCATCCCTCCAATTTACGAGAGGTCTTGGTTTGACAGTGCACAAGGCCATGATCAGACATATCAGTGCGGGAGTGGGGGGCACACAGAATTGAAATGGTTTTCCACTGGGGGGTCCATCACTGATGCGGGCAGAATGAAGGTGCACTGCAAAGCTGCAAAGCGATCTCCCGGACTGTGTCCAGTCTCTCCAAAGTGGAGAGCACCGGATACAAGATGACTCCATGAATACACAGTGAAGTGTAGTTTCACTTGGAAGGACTGTTTAGGACAGAAGTTCTCAACCTTTTTCTTTCCACTCACATTCCACTTTAAGTAATCCCTATGCCATTGGTGCTCTGTGATTAGTGAGCGATTACTTAAGGTGGGATGTGGGTGGAAAGAAAAAATTTGAAAACCACTGTTTCAATTGTCCCTAATTGACTCGTTATGTGCACAGTTTCATAACTCAAAAGGAATTTTTTCCAATGACAATTTTTCTCAAGCAAAATATTTCAGTAACAATTGGGTCTAGAGCAGTGATTCTCAACCTTCCCTACCCTTACTAATCACAGAGCACCTATGGCATAGAAATAACTTAAAGTGGAATGTGAGTGGAAAGAAAAAGGCTGAGACCCAGACCTCAAATAGAGGAAATGTGGGCACAACTGTGGCATGTCCTGCAGCCACAGGGAAAGCTGCAAAATGGGATATTGGTGGGAATGGATCAGTGGAAACAGGGGAGAGGGGAGAAGGGGAAAAAGCTGATAAGTGATGGGGGGGTCACATATAGGAGAAGGAAGGGATGCGGATGATGTAGTGTGGATTATGGAGAGTCATGTGGCCTCTCTGTCTGGAACTTGGTGGGAATGTGGATTGTGGAGGGTCACATGACCTCTCCGTCTGGAACCCAGTCGAAAGTCACATCACCTGCCAATCAAGGTGGAGCTCTATCCACTCATTAGTGAACACCTGACCATTGGCACCTTTAAATCTCTCAGTGATTACCTGGGCCGGACTCCGCAGCTCACTGCACTATAAAGTCTACTACCTGTAGCAGCCCATCCTCTTTGTTCCTTGGTCCTGACTACAAATGCTGCTCTACACCAGGTCCTGAACTGTGGCCATCGCTGGAGGAGTCGTTGGTACACTACACTTAGAGCAGGACCGTAGTATGATGTGGGGATTCTTAGCACTTGAGCCACACCCTGTTGGTACAGGGAACTGGGAGTGTATGGTGAAGTCCCTGAGTTGTAAGAGGGAGCAAGTTACTGAATATTGTGTGTAACTAAGAGAGGGGGAGAGTAGGCAGCCACTGGTATCAGTGATTACTATATCTGGTGTGAAAGGCATGTAGTTTTAGTATCGTGTTGTCTTGTGTCTTCCCATTTACAATTTTTCCATATGTACAATAAAGATTATTCCTTGTTAGCTTTTTATCTCTGTGAATGCATGGAACTTGACAAATCTCACGTAACAGATGGGAAGCCTTGGAAAGGAAGCAGAGGGATAGGGCAAGAGAGTGACCAGGGAAGGAGGTGGTTAACGGAAACTGGAGAAGTCGACGTTAATGGCTCCTGGTTGGAGAGTGCCCAGATGGAATGCAAGGTATTGGGAATGAAAGGAAATAATGGTTCACCTGTTTGATGCACGAATAGATGATGCAGGTAACTGGGACACGTCCTGTTGATCACCGCTCCGTACTCACTCCGTGGCCAGCAGGTCATGTTGTCCCACCAATCTGGGCAACCTGTGGAACAAGGAGACAAAGACCAGGGCCCATCAGGAGACAGGGAGCACACCTCTGCACTCTCCAACACTCCCTCCCTGCAGGGATCAGCACAGTCCCGAACAATGAAAGGGCTGGAGAGTGTGGACATGGAGAAGACGTTTCCAGGAGTGGCAGAGTCTGGGACCAGTGGGCGCAGCCTCAGAATAAAAGAATGTCCCTTCAAAACAGAGATGAGGAGGAGTTTCTTCGGCTGGAGGGCAGTGAATCTGTGGGATTCGTGGCCACAGGCAGCTGTGGAAGCCATGTCACTAGGTAGATTTAAATCAGAGCTTCATAGGGTTCTAGTAAAAATACAACGCTGGAGAAACTTAACAGGTCAGTGGAATTTATATATCGAAGATCAAGATAAATAATTGACATTTTGGGCTTGAGCCCTTCAACAAGGTGTGAACAAAATGTGGGTAGGCGCCCCGAACAAAATGTGGGTAGGCGCCCCGAACAAAATGTGGGTAGGCGCCCCGAACAAAATGGTGGGGGGGAGGGGTGTGGCGAAAAGGACATGTGGTTTTGCAAGCAGAGAGAGTCAAACAGGTTTTTTCTCTGAGGGAGAGAGAGGGACACTGATGGTTTTCTGAAGTGGTTTTTGGAAGCTTGTTAGAAAACCCCAATTTGAAGACGGGTTGTGAGTTCTGAGTTCAGCCTGGTCAACGCCTCTGTGGTCCTTACAAGAGGAGAGGACTGGCTGTATAATGTTTTGCCTGAGATAAGGGAAACCAAAAGGAACTCTGTGGTAACCTGAAAGAAAGAGGTTATCATTTGGAAAATCCTGATGGGGGATGTTTCTTCAGCCAGACACTGAAGTGGCTGATTGGAAGGAATCAGTTTTTGTATGTCCAATGAGCAACAAATCTTTCTCTGAAAACCGACAAGAACCTTACTGAGCGGTAACCATTTACCTTTCTAGTACAAGAGATGAAATTTCATCAGATGCAAGGATCGACAATGAGATAGACAACAGACTCGCCAAGGCAAATAGCGCCTTTGGAAGACTACACAAAAGAGTCTGGAAAAACAACCAACTGAAAAACCTCACAAAGATAAGCGTATACAGAGCCGTTGTCATACCCACACTCCTGTTCGGCTGCAAATCATGGGTCCTCTACCGGCATCACCTACGGCTCCTAGAACGCTTCCACCAGCGTTGTCTCCGCTCCATCCTCAACATCCATTGGAGCGCTTTCATCCCTAACGTCGAAGTACTCGAGATGGCAGAGGTCGACAGCATCGAGTCCACGCTGCTGAAGATCCAGCTGCGCTGGATGGGTCACGTCTCCAGAATGGAGGACCATCGCCTTCCCAAGATCGTATTATATGGCGAGCTCTCCACTGGCCACCGTGACAGAGGTGCACCAAAGAAAAGGTACAAGGACTGCCTAAAGAAATCTCTTGGTGCCTGCCGCATTGACCACCGCCAGTGGGCTGATATCACCTCAAACCGTGCATCTTGGCGCCTCACAGTTTGGCGGGCAGCAACCTCCTTTGAAGAAGACCGCAGAGCCCACCTCACTGACAAAAGGCAAAGGAGGAAAAACCCAACACCCAACCCCAACCAACCAATTTTCCCCTGCAGCCGCTGCAACCGTGTCTGCCTGTCCCGCATCGGACTTGTCAGCCACAAACGAGCCTGCAGCTGACGTGGACTTTTACCCCCTCCATAAATCTTCGTCCGCGAAGCCAAGCCAAAGAAAAGACAAGAGCTTGGTAAAGATTCATAAATGTTAAAGTCTGTGCACAGTATAAAAATTGTCTGATACCAAGGAAATTAGAGGAGTGAGAAGTGAGATTAGACTGTGAATCAAAGAACACATTACATACACGTGCACTTAGAATTAGAAGGGGGCTAAGTTAGTTTAAGTTAATTAATAAGTTAAAGTTTGATCCTGTTTTTATGTTCAAAGAAAATGAAAAGTAAATTTTCTTTAAGTAATCATTTGTCTTGGTGAATTTCTATTGCTGCTGGGTTTTGGGGTCCTCTGGGCCCGTAACATGATAATAACAAAGTCTAGTGTTCTCTGATACCTTAAACTTTCCCTGCTTCAAAACAATCCTCAATCTTCTTAATATTATGACGTTGCCAAATCATTCAAAATTGATTTCTCCTTACCAGATTCTTTTTCAACCACGATAATTACAGTTATACCAAAGAAAGATAAAGATTTGTTAAACCCTACATTTTATCATCCAATGAGAAGGAGGAACTTGGAGAGAGTGATGGGCAGGTAAGCCGTTAAATTCCAGGGCTTATCGGGGCATGGGCCTTCTTGGTTCGGGCTGTGAGTCGGAGAAGGCGGCGACTGGAGTTCGGGCAATTATCTGGAGGAGGAGGAGCTTGGAGATAGTGACGGGGTTAATTGGCCAAGGGGCAAGTAAGTATAGGGGAGCAGCCCAGTGAAGGAGTGGGTCCTTGAGGCTTTGGCTCGAGGAGCTTAGGCAAGCAGAGGCTGAGGATAAGCGTGCTGGATGAAAGGTTAGACATTCACAGATAATTTAATAAGGTGTGAGGAAAAGGAGGCAGGGTGAGTGTGAGGGCAGTTTTCTGCTCTCATTGTCACATGTGGGAAGTCATGGAGTCTTCACATCTCCCGGACATCCACGTGTGCACAACGTGGGCTGAGCTGCAGCGTCTAAGGGACCGAGTCAGGGAACTTGAGCTGCAGCTCAATGACCTCTCTCTGGTTAGGGAGAGTGAGGCCATCATAGACAAGAGCTATAGGCAGGTGGTCACACAGGGGTCATGGGAGGAGGGGCAGTGGGTTACCCTTAGGAGGAGGAAAGGGAGGGGTCAGGTTCACATGCAAGCACCCGAGTCTGAAATCCTCAGAAATCGATACTCCACCTTGAGTACTGAGGTGGGGAAAGTCAGATTATGGTGGGCAGAGGTGTGGGGTCAACCTCTGTGACCCAGAAAGGTAGGGATAAAAGGAAAAGGGTGATAGTTAGGATTCAATGGTTAGGAGGACAGACAGAGGTTTTTGTGGACACGATAAGGAAAACCAGATGGTGTTTTGCCTCCCTGGTGCCAGGGTCCGGGATGTGACTATGCGCGTTCAGAACATCCTAAAAGGGGAGGGTGAGGAACCTGAGGTTATGGTACATGTTGTTACCAATGATGTTGGAAGGAAGGAGGAAGTGGTCCTGCAGAATGAGTATAGGGAGTTGGGTAGGGAGCTTAAAAGGAGGACCACTAAGGGGGGGTAATCTCTGGATTGCTTCCTGTGCCACGTGACAGTGAGGGCAGAAATAGAATTAGGTGGAGGTTAAACACGTGGCTAAAGGGGTGGAGTAAGAGACAGGGTTTCGAGTTCTTGGACCACTGGGACCTTGAAGATGGGACCTATACCGTAATGTTGGGTTACATCTTAATCCCAGAGGGACCAATCTCCTGGTGGGGGCATTTTCTAGGGCTGTGGTGGGGGGGGGGGTTAAACTAGTATGGTTGGTGACAGGGTTTCAAGTTAGGCAGGACAACAGGGTGAGGGTTAGTAGGCTAAGGAAAGAAACAAGTTTGAATAATTTGAGGGAGGAAAAGCAAGAAGTAGTAAAAAGATGTTGTAGTGAAAATTGTGAGAATGGTAGATAGGAAGATAGGCAGAAGGTAGGATGTAGGAGATCCCTGTGATGTATTTATTTTAATGCGAGGAGCGTAGTAAGGAAGCTGGATGAGCTAAAGGTGTGGATGATGTTGTGGCCATTAGCGAGACGTGGTTGAAGGAAGGTTGTGACTGACAGTTGAATGTTCCAGGATTTCACTGCTTTAAATGTGACAGAGATGGTGGATTAAAAGGGGGAGGTGTGGCACTACTTGTCAGGGAGGATATTACAGCAGAGCTGAGGCAAGATAGACGGGAGGGCTGGTCGAGGGAGGCAGTGTGGGTAGAGCTGAAAAATAAGAAGGGTGAGGTTACCATTATGAGGGTATATTATAGGCCTCCAAATGGGGAAAGGGAACTAGAAGAGCAAATGTGCAAGGAAATAGGGGATGTGCAGTAGAAATAGGGTGGTGTTGGTTGGGGATTTCAATTTTCCAAACATAGATTGGGAAACGCAGTCAGTAAAAGGCTTAGTATTTATGCATTGTGTTCAGGATTGCTTTTTGCAGCAATAATTAGAGATGCCCACTAGAGACGGAGTGGTGTTAGATCTATTGGTGATGGAGGTAAGCTTTGGAGAGAATTTCGGATCCAGTGATCACAGGTCCATTAGCTTTAGCTTAATGATGGAAAGGGATAGGTCGGGTCCGAGGTTGAAGATCTTCGAGTGGGGGAAGGCCAGATTTGGAGAAATGAGAAGGGATTTGCAGAGTTGTGTGGGCTGATCTTTTTGCCAGAAAGGATGTAGAGGAAATTTGGGAGGCATTGAGATTTTGAGAGTACAGGATTTTTATGTTCCAGTCAGGCTGAAAGGGAAGAGTAAAGGTTTGAGGGAGCTATGGTTTTCTGGTGAAATTAAGAAGTTGGTTCGGGCAAGAGGGAGGCCTATACCAAATATAAAAAACAAGGGATTGAGGAGATGTATGGTCATTACTTAGATTGCAGGAAGAACCTTAAGAGGGAAATTAGAAAGGCAAAAAGAAGATATGAGGAGTCCATAGCTAATAAGGCGAAGGTGAATCCTTCGGGTTTTTACAGATATGTGAAGAGTAAAAGGAGGATTAAGGATAGAATAGGTCAACTGGATGATGGGACCGGTGAACTATGTCAGGAACCATATGAGATGGGAGAAATATTGAACAATATTTTTCTCGTCCGTATTCACGAGGGAAAGGGACATTGGGCTATACGAGATAAGAGAGGCAAGGGGCTTAGTTATGGAAAGGATAGAGATTAGTAAAGTGAGAGTTTTGGAGCTTCTAGGGTCAATTAAGATGGATAAGTCTCCTGGTCCTGATGGGATCTTTCCCAGGACTTTAAGGGAGGTCGGGGAACAAATAGCGGGGGCACTGACAGTCATTTTTCAAAGATCACTGGAGGAGGGGGTGGTACCACAGGATTGGAGGGCTGCAAATGTTGTTCCATTGTTCAAAAAAGGCATTAGATGTAGGCCAAATAATTATCGGCCAGTAAGTTTGATTTCAGTGGTGGGGAAGGTTATGGAGGGTATTCTTCGAGATAGTATATACGCATATCTGGATGGGCAGGGATTGATTACAAACCCAGCATGGGTTTGTAAAAGGAAAGTCATGTTTGACGAACCTTGATGAGATTTTTGAGGAAGTGACAAAAAAAGTGGATGAAGGTAGAGCGGTTGATGTGATCTATTTGGACTTTAGTAAGGCTTTAGATAAGGTTCCAAATGGAAGGTTAAAAAGGAAGGTTCAGTCATTAGGAATTAGTAGACAGATTGTGACATGGGTTCAGAGGTGGCTGGGAGATAGACAGCAGAGAGTCATGGTGGAAGCCTGTGACAAGTGGTGTACCTCAGGAATCAGTGGTGCGTCTCTTGTTGTTTATCATTTATGTTAATGATTTAGAGGAGAGTGTGGTTAACTGGGTAAGCAAATATGCAAATGATACTAAAATAGGGGGAGTGGTAGATAGTGAGATAGATTTTCTTGGATTACAGAAGGATTTGGTTTGTTTGGAAGAGTGGGCTGAAAGATGGCAGATGGAATTCAATGTAGACAAGTGTGAGGTGCTGTATTTCGGTAAAATAACCTGTATAGGGCATATTCAGTTAAGGGGAGGGCATTGAGGCTCGCAGAGGAGCAGAGGGACCTGGGGTTTATGGTACAGAGTTCACTGAAGATGGATTCCCATGTAGACAGGGTGGTTAAGAAGGCATATGGTATGCTGGCCTTCATAAATCATAGTATAGAGTATAGGAGCTGGGAGGTGATGCTGCAGCTGCTTAAGGCATTGATGAGGCCTGGTTTGGAGTAATGTGCTCAGTTCTGATCTCCAAATTATAGAAAGGATATAGATAAGTTGGAGAGGGTGCAGAGAAGGTTTACAAGGATGTTGCCTATCTTACAGCATCTGGATTACAGGGAGAGATTAATGAAACTGGGACTTTATTCATTGGAATGTAGACGACTGAGAGGGGACTTAGAGGTATTTAAAATTATGAAAGGGATAGACTAGATATAAACAGACTCTTTCCCCTGAGGGCAGGAGAGATTGGAACAAGAGGCCATGAGTTAAGGGCAAGGGGACAACACTTTAGGGGAAATATTAGAGGATGCTTTTTCACTCAGCGAGTCGTGGCAGAACGGAATGAACTTCCTAATGAGATAGTTGCGGCAGGGTCCCTTCTGTCATTTAAGAGAAGGTTGGATGTGTACATGGAGGTGAGAGGGCTGGAGGGTTATTGGCAGAGAGCGGGAGGGTTGAGCTAGTGGAGTTATTTTAGTGAACTGGTGTGGACTCGAAAGGCCGACATGGCCTGCTTCCACTCCATAAATAGTTATATGGTTATATACCTTTATTGAATGTAGATTACAAAATTGTTGCAAAATTGTTAACAAATAGATTATCTAAATATTTCATGTGGATCAAACAGGATTTATTAGAAAAAGGTATTCTGCAGACAATATTGCAAGATTAATTAATTTAATTCAAAAAAGAGGGGATCATAGTGTAGCAGTAACTTTGGATGCAGAAAAAGCTTTTTATAGATTAGAATGGAATACTTTATTTAAAGTACTGGAGAGGTTTGGCATTTTGGTTCTATGTTTATAAATTGGGTTAAAGCTTTATATAAAAATACTTCAGTAAAAGTTATTACTAATGGACAAATATATGCCTCTTTACCATTAACTAGGCCAAGTGAACTAGATTATCCTTTGTCCCTGGCTTTACTTATTTTAGCAATTGAACTTTTAGCTGAATTTATTAGACAAGATTCTAAGATTAAGGGAATTAAAGTGAATCGGGATAAATATATATGAATTTATTTGCTGACGATGTTTTGGTTTATTTAACACATCCTAAAAAATATGTCCTAATTAAAGTACTCACCAGGGCTCAGGCCTAGCGGGTCGAGCAGGGAGCCATTAGAGTTGGGCTCAGAGGCATCCAGGGGAGGCAGGCCGAGGAGTGACCGACAGAGAGGTAAGTACATAACCTTGTCCTTACCGATGGTCGGGCCTTGTGTGTCGAGGAGTCGGAGAAGCAGGAGGTCGGCAAGAGGAGAGGTAAGTACAGTAATTAAAGTGCTTACCAGGTATCGGGCCTAGCGGGTCAAGCAGTGAGCCATTGGAGTCGGGCTCAGAGGTGTCCAGGGGAGGAGGGGTGAGGAGAGACTGACAGGGTTAACTGGTAGAGGGCAAATAAAAAGGTAAGGTAAAAGAGCGGCCAGCAAGGAGCGGCCAGGGAGTGAGTGGAGAGGAAAGGAGTGGGGAATTCAGGCTTTGGCTCAAGAGGCTTTGCCAAGCAGAGACTGAGGTTGAGCTTGTTAAGGTAAGACTGTTTAATTGCTTTTGTATTCTTTAGTAATTTCTACTTATTTGAGCAAGGAAGGGAGAGAAGGGATGAGTGTGAGAGCAGTTTGCTGTTCTCTGTATCAGATGCGAGAAGTCATGGAGTCTTCTAGCCTCCCTGACATCCATATCTGTACCAGGTGTACTGAGCTGCAGCTCCTCAGGAACCGTGTTAGGGAACTAGAGCTGCAGCTTGAAGACCTCGCTCTGGTCAGGGAGAGTGAGGTCATCATAGATAGGAGTTACAGCCAGGTAGTCACGCCAGGGCCACGGGAGGAGGACAGGTGGGTCACAGTTTGCAGAGGGAAGAGGAATAGTAAGGTGGTAGAGAGGACCCCTATGGCTGTGGCCCTCAACAACAGGTACTCCTCTTTGGGTACTATTGGGGGTAACAGCCCAGCTGGGGAAAGCATCAGTGGCTGTGCCTTTGGCACTGGGTTGGCCTTTGAGGCTCAGAAGTGCAGGGAAAGGAAAAGGAGGGCAATAGTCATAGGGGACTCGATAGTCAGGAGTACAGATAGAGGATTCTGTGGACAAAGCGAGGAGAACCGGATGCTGCTCGAGTCCAGGACATCCTAAAGGGGGAGAGTGATGAGACATAAGTCGTGGTACATGTAGGTACCAACGACAAAGGGAGGAATAGAGAAGAGGTCCTGAAAAGTGAGTACAGGGAGTTAGGTAGAGAGTTAAAAAGGACCACAAAGGGAGTAACCTCAGGATTACTGCCTGTGCCATGCGACAGTGAGAGCAGGAATAGAATGAGATGGAGGATGAAGGGGTGGAGCAAAGGGCAGGGATTCAAGTTTGTGGATCACTGAGACCATTATTGGGGTCGGTGTGACCTGTACAAAAAGGACATGTTGCACTTGAACCCCAGGGAGACTAGGATTCTGACGGGGATGTTTGCTAGGGTTATTCAGGAGACTTTAAACTAGAATGGCTGGGGGGGAGGGAACCAAATGAAGGAGAACAGCAAGGAGAAGGTTAGAGTGCAATCAGAGAAAGCTTGTAGACAGTGTTTGGGGGGGGGGGGGGAAAGGCAGGTGATAGAAAAGGGGGATGCTCTATATGAAGATGGACAGAAGTTGATGGCAAAAAATCATGAGAGCTGTTGGTAAAGATAGGGGCAAACAGGAAGTAAAAAGTGGGAAATCTCTAAAATGCATTTATTTTAATGCTAGGAGCATTGTAAGGAAGGTGGATGAGCTGAAGGTATGGATTGACACTTGGAAGTATGACGTGGTAGCGATTAGTGAAACATGGTTACAGGAGGGATGTGACTGGCAGCTAAATATTCCTGGATTTAGTTGCTTTAGGTGTGATAGAACCAGGGGGTGGAGGGGGCAAGAAGGGAAGGGGTTGCACTACTTGTTAGAGAAAATATTACAGTGGTGCTTAGGTGCGATAGAATAGAAGGCTCGTCCAGGGAGGCTATTTGGGTGGAATTGAGGAATGGGAAAGGGGAAGTTACAATTATAGGGGTGTAGACCACCCCTATAGACCACCGAATGGGGAATGCGAATTAGAGGAACAAATTAGTTGGGAGATAGCAGATATTTGTAATAAGCACAGGGTAGTAATTTTCTGAATATTGATTGGGAAACCCATTCCATGAAAGGCCTGGATGGGATGGAGTTTGTAAAATGTGTGCAGGATAGCTTTTTACATCAATACTTGGAGGTACCAACTAGGGAGGGAGCTGTGTTGGATTTACTGTTGGGGAATGAGATGGGTCAGGTGACAGATATGTGTGGGGGAGCACTTCGGGTCCAGTGATCATCGTGCCATTAGGTTCAAGGTAATTATGGAAAAGGATAGGTCTGGGCCCAGAGTAGAGGTTTTTGAGTGGGGAAAAGCTAGGTTGGAGGAGATGCGAAAGGATTTACAAGGGGTGGATTGGGTCAATTTGATTTCTGGGAAGGATGTAATGGAGATCTTTTAAAGGAGAGATTTTAAAGAGTACAAATCTTCATATACCCGTTAGGTTGAAAGGTAAGGTCAAAAGTTTGAGAGAGCCATGGTTCTCAAGGGATATTGGAAACTTGGTTCGAAAAAAGAGGGAGAACTGCAATAAATATAAGAAACAGGGAAAAAAGGAGATGTTTGGGTACTACATTGAATGTAAAAAGAATCTTAAGAAAGAAATTAGAAATGCTAAAATAAATTATGAGATGGCTATAGCAAGCAGGGTGAAAATAAATTCAAAGGGTTTCTACAAATATGTAAATAGCAAAAGGAAAGTGAGAGATAAAATTGGTCCAATAGAGAATCAGAAAGGACAAATGTGTGTGGAGCCAAAAGCGATGGGGGAGGTCTTGAACAATTTATTTTCCTCAGTATTTACTGAGGAGAAGGGTATTGAACTGTGAAAGGTAAAGGAAGCAAAGGGGGTATATATCGAGATGATAATGATTAAGAAAGAGGTAGTACTGGAGCTTTTGAAACATATAAAGGTGGATAAGTCTCTAGTTCCTGACAGATTTTCCCCAGGACCTTGAGAGAAGTTAGTGAGGAAATAGTGGAGGCTCTGGCAGTGATTTTTCAAATGTCATTAGAGATGGGTATCGTGCCGGAGGATTGGCGTGTTGCGCATGTGGTTCCTTTGTTTAAAAAGGGTTCGAGGAGCAAGCCTAGCAATTATCGGCCTGTACGTTTGACTTCTGTGGTAGGTAAATTGATGGAAAGCGTTCTTAGAGATAGTATATATAGGTATATGGAGGAACAGGGTCTGATCAGGGACACTCAACACGGATTTGTGTGTGGAAGATCATGTTTGACCAATCTTGTTAAATTTTTTGAAGAGGTGACTAGAAATGTTGATGAGGGTAGAACAGTGAATATTGTCTATATGGACTTCAGTAAGGCCTTCGATAAGTTTCCGCATGGGAGATTAGTTAGGAAGGCTAAGTCCCTGGGTATTAATTTGGAGATAATTAAATGGATTCAACAGTGGCTGGAAGGAAGGTCCCAGAGAGTAGTAGTAGATCATTGTTTGTCAGGATGGAGGTCAGTGACAAGCGGTGTACCTCAGCGTTCAGTATTGGGACCGTTGGTCTTTGTCATGTATATTAATGATCTGGAGGATGGGGCAGTAAATCGGATTAGTAAATATGCAGATGATACTAAAATAGGGGGAATTGTGGATGATGAAGGGGGGGTTTCAAAGATTGCAGAGGGATTTAAACTGCTTAAAGGAGTGGGCAGAAAGATGGCAGATGGAGTTTAATGCTGATAAGTGTGAGGTGCTTCATTTTGGAAAGAATGATCAAAGCAAGACATATGTGGTAAATGGGAAGGCATTGAAGGATGCAGTGGAGCAGAAAGATCTAGGAATAATGGTGCATTGTTCCCTGAAGGTAGGAGCACATGTGGACAGGGTGGTGAAGAAGGCCTTTAATATGCTTGCCTATAAAAAAAAGTGCATAGAATATAGGAGTTAGGAAATAATGATGAAACTGTACAAGGTATTGGTGAGGCCAAATTTAGAGTACTGTGTGCAGTTCTGGTCGCTTATTTATAGGAAGGATATTAACAAGATAGAGAGAGTGCAGAGAAGATTTACAAAAATGTTGCCTGGGTCTCAGCATCTGGAATACAAGGAGAGATTGAGCAAAGAAGGTCTTTATTCCTTGGAACATAGAAGGCTGAGAGGGGATTTGATAGAGGTGTTTAAGATAATGAGAGGGATAGATAGAGTTGAGGTGGAAAGACTTTTCCCATTGAGAGTCGGAGAGATGGATACAAGAGGTCATGGGTTGAGAGTTGACGGGCAAAGGTTTAGGAGTAACATGAGGGGGAACTTCTTTACTCAGAGAGGGGTTACTGTGTAGAATGGGTTTCCAGGAAAGGTGGTGGAGGCAGGGTCAATTTTGTCATTTAAGAAAGAGTTGGATAAGTATGTGGATGGGAGGGGGATGGAGGGATATGGGCAGAGTGTTGGTAAGTGGGATTAGAGGAGGGTACTTGGATCAGTGTGGATTAGAAGGGCCAAATTGGCCTATTTCCGTGCTGTAATTGTTATATGGTTATATGGTTAACATGCAAACTCCTTATATATGGTTACAGATTAGATTAAATTAATATGGTGAAGTCTCTGGTAATAAAGTTAATTGGGAAAAAAGTGATATTATGCCCTTAGCTATGGGTGATTATACAGATTGCAAAATAGTTACACAATGTAGGTGGCCAGACATAGGTATTAAATATTTAGGTATTAGAATTGATAATGATTTAAATCATTTATATAAATTGAACTGTGCTGGAATGTTTCCTGGACCATGTGTATGACAATAAACTCATCATCACCAAAAACTAAGTATGATATGGGCAGTGACACAGCAGGTAGTGCCACTTCCTCATGGAGAGCATGGGTTTGCTGGGTGACTCAGGACTCTGGACAGGGCTCTATAGGAAGGAGGTTCCCCTCCCCCACACTGACCGACACAGGGGCACCCGAGGGCTCGTGCTCAGTCGCTGCACGCTCTCAACTCCGCAGCAAGCATGGCCCCAACCTTACCTACAAATTTGATGACCTCACCCCTGTTGTTGGCCAATAACTGGAAACGATGATTCAGAAATCTGGATGGCGTTCGAAAATATGGCTGAGTGATGCAGGAACTACAATCTTGCTCTCAATTAAAAACACAACGCTGGAGAAACTCAGCAGGTCAAACAGTGCACTTCATTCAGCAAAGATAAAGATTCAGAACCATCGTTTCGGGTCTGACATCTTCATCCAAGTTTCAGACAGAATTGATGTTTGACCAAGGAGCTGGTCATTGATTTTAAGAAAGGAGAGGCCAAAGGGGCCACATACCTATCTGCATTTATGGGACGGATGTGGAGAGGGTCAGAACCTTCAGGTTCCTGGGAATCCATATATCAGAAGGCCTCTCCTGAAGATAGGACATTGAGGCAACTGTGATGACCATCAGACGATGCTCGATGGCCATTCAACCCATCGAGTCAGCCCCACCATTCTATTATGGCTGAGTTAGAACCATAGAACATTACAGCACAGAAACTGGCCCATTGGGCTCTTGTAGTCTGTGTCAAACCATATTTTATGCCTTGTCCTATGGACATACACCCAGGCCATAGCCCTCCATACCCCTCCCATTCATATCCCTGCCCAAATTCTTCTTAAATGCTAAAATTAAACCCACATTCACCACTTCAACTGGAAGCTTGTTCCACACTCCCACCATTCTCTGTGTGAAGATGTTCCCTCTCATATACCCTCTAAACATTACCCATTATTCCAGGTCCTCTGGTTTGTATTTCACCCATCCTCAGTGGAAAAAACCTGTCTGCATATACTCTGTCTGTCCCCCTCATAATTGTCAATACCTCTATCAAATCTCCCCTCATTCTTCTACTCTCCAGGGAACAAAGTCCTAACCTGTTTAACCTTTCCCTGTAACTCAGTTCCTGAAGTCCCGGCAACATCCTAGTAAATCTTCTCTGCACTCTTTCTATCTTATTGATATCTTTCCTGTAGTTAGGTGACCAAAACTGCACACAATACTCCATATTTGGCCTCACCAATGTCTTATACAACTTTACCATAATATCCCAACTCCTGTACTCAGTACCTTGATTTATGAAGGCCAAGATGCTAAAAGCTCTCTTTACAACCCCCATCCACCTGTGATACCACCTTTAGGGAATTATGTATCTGTATTCCCAGATCCCTCTGTCTACCATACTCTCCAGTGCCCAACCATTTCTTGGTTTGCCCTTCCAAAATGCAACACTTCGCACCTGTCTGCATTAAATTCCATCTGCCATTTTTCAGCCCATATTTCCAGCTGGACCAGATCCCTCTGCAAGCTTTAAAAAACTTCGCTGTCCGCAACACCTCCAGTCTTAGCAAACTTGCTGATCCAATTTACCACATTATCATTGATAGAGATGACAAACAACAATGGTCCCAGCACCGATCCCTGAGACACACATAGACATCCACAGATTTTCCTTCGTCAACTATTCTGATTTTCCATCTGGGCACTCTCCAGCCAGATGACATTTAACATTGACTTTTCCGATATCTGCTAACCTGCTCTCCTCTTTCCCCTTCCCTTCCCCTTTCCAGTTCTCCTCTTCCCCTCCTTTCACTACAGCCATCCCTCCAACCTTTGATCGCCGCTGTCCTGTCCCTCCCTTCTCTACCCCTCACCCCCTACTCTTTTGTTCAGACTCCTACTTACATTTTTTCAAACCTTGACGAAGGTAATGTATTTTTACCTTTTGCTATATAAAGGAATTTCTCCAGTTTTGTGTTTTTACTTCAACCACCGTGTCCGCAGATTTTCATATTTTACTTCTGTTACTGTTCCATTTCAACCCCATTTTCTCGTCTTTTCCTCGTAACCTTTGATTCCCTTCCTGATCAAGAATGTCACTACCTCCACCTTAATGACTTGCCATCCACAGCAACAAATTTCACAGATTAACCCCCTTTTGGGTAAAGAAATTCCCCCTCATTTCTATTTTTGTATTCTGAGGCTGTGTCCTCTGGTCCCAGAACCCCCACCCCCACCCAACCACAGGAAACATTCTCCCCATGTCCACTCTATCCAGGTCCTTCAGTATTCTGTAGTTTCCAGTGATCCACCTCATTTTTCTAAACTCAAGTCAAGTTTATTGTCATCTGATTGTACAAGTACAACCCGACGAAACAGCATTCTCCGGTCCTCGGTGCAAAACACGCAGACACACAACCAGACATAACACACATGCAGACAAACAATACATGTGCAGGGCAAGTATTTATCTGTACAAATAAATAAATATTGTTTCATGAATATGAGAGTCTCGGAGGGTTAGTGTGAGCAGTTCCTTTGGTTGTTCAGCATTCTCACTGCCCGTGGGAAGAAACTGTTCCTCAGCCTGGTGGTTCTGGCTCTGATCCTCCTATATCTCTTCCCCAACGGGGGCAGCTGAAAGATGCTGTGCGCAAGGTGGAAGGGGTCCTTGATGATTTTGCGCGCCTTCTCCAGACAACGATCCCGGAAGATCACGTCGATGGGGAGAGGAGAGACCTCAGTGATCCTCTCTGCCACTCTTCTGGTCCCGTGAATTGACCTCTGATCCTTTTCTCTGCGGCAATTGTACTGGACTGTGATGCACCTCTCCCAATGCAGGTAAGTTCATGACTGCAACGAGCCCTATGGTTTGACACTGCCAATACAAGGTGTTGTTTATTCCAATTCCACGTTATGGGTGGCCTCAGGCTCCCGGCACACAAGTCCACAACAGCATCAAGGCCTGGTTTGGGAATTCCAAGAATGCAGAAGCATCCAGAAGGTAGCATACACAGCTGGGTCTTTCATAGGCTCCGACCACACATCCATTGCACACATCGATGTGAGGCTCCACGTCAAGAAGGCAGCGGACATCATAAAGGGTCTCCCATCACCCTGGTCACAAGTTAATCCGCAGGGTAGGGGAGTCTAAAACTTAATGATTTTATGGTGAGGGGAAAGATTTAAAAGGGCACTGAGGGGTCCTTCCTTCACACAGAGAGTGGTGGGTTGACGTTCAAGTTTATTATCATCTGACTACACATACAAGCAGAAGAAATACTCTCCAGACCACGGTCCACACATGTGCGGACACACATACACAAATGCACAGCACATTATAATCACATATGAACAGCAAAACCCCTGGTAGATGCCAGATAAGTGAATTTTCTGGTTGCTTGAGATTGCGTGTTGCACGATTAGTGAACTAACGGTAAGGCGTGCCAATTTTAAACTTCCATAATTTTTACCTATTTAATCTTCTGCAATTTTTTTTGCCGGTTGCTTGAGGCTGCTGGAATTCCAGATAACAGATGTTTTACTATGCGTAAAAATATAATTTAAAAGAAATATATTGGAACGGTTTACTTGAGTATATGAAACAAGTGGCCAGAGGAGATAGTAAAGGTGAGGACCATTGTAGCATTTGAGCCCCTTTTCCACTGGCACCCTGCCCCAGGAATTAACTGGGAATTTACTGGTCCAAACGCCGGCATCAAGTAGCGTCAATTCACGCCGAGGATTAACCGCCTTGACCCCTACTCCTATCCCCGGCATCAGCTGGCACCGACATGCTGATAAAACCAGTGGTTAAGGGACAGCGGAGAGTCACCTGTTTCCAGTTGAAGGTAGAACACTCCAATCCCCGGGATGAGTGTTTTCAGTGGGAAAAGCGATTAGTGTCCCAGTTAAGGGTGGCCCAGTGGAAACGCCACAAAGGGCTTCCTATCCTGGGACACTACACTGGCATGCCCAGTGGAAAAGGGGGTTGAGACAGGAAACTGATGAGAAGGACATGGGTCAAACACAGGCAAATGGGTCAATATGGGTGTTGCTCTATTTCTGTGCTGTAGAATTCTATGGGTGCAGAGGTGATAAGGCAGGCACAGGTTGGTGTGCCGCAAGTCATGGATTTGAACAGACAGGAAGTAAATGCATGTACCAAGTGACTCCACATGTGTGCTATTGGAATCTTCCATCTTGGTGAGGTTATTCTCGACACATTTGACCCTAGCAACATGGAGGTCTTCAATATCTGAGCACGAGAACATTGTTGAGGTTGCCTGGAAGAAAAAAGTAATATCGGTTAAAATGTCTGTTCACAGTCAAACCATTACAATAGTGCAAGACCAGAGTAACAGAGTTGGAGAGCTCTGCAGCAAGGAAACAGGCCCATCAAACCACTGCTGGCCTGTATTCGACCCATATCCCTCTCCTCTCCCTGTCCGAATGCCTTTTATCCATTGTCCCCGCCACCACCACTTCCTCTGGCAGCTCGATCCACACACCCCACCCTCCTGTGGTGATATGTAATGATACCACTAGGTCACCGGGGTCATCCCGGTGACCTTGTCTATAAAGCAGTCCAGAGCTACAGTCTAGCCTTCCAGGTTTGTCTTGCAGAGAGACAAGACCTCTTAGTGTCCATATTAGTTTATTAAAGCTGTCTTATACTCACACTGTTGGTGTGGTTATTGTCAGTACACCTCCGTCTGCAGTTTTGGTCACCTAACTGCAGGAAAGATACCAAACACAGCGCCAGTGACCCGGGTCCGATCCTTCCCCTGTCTATAAGGAGTTTGTACGTTCTCCCCGTGACTGGCGTTGGCTTCCCCCAGGGGCTCCGGTTTCCTCCCACCATTCAAAATGTACCGGGGTTGTAGGTTAATGGGATGTGACTGGGCAGCAAGGGTTTCAAAGGCCTGAATCGGCTTCTGCCATGTTGTAAATAGAAGTGGAATGATTAAAAGAGTGGAGAGATTTATAAAGACCTCAGGAGCTGAGAATCAGAGAAAGATTGAACAGAAGTGCAGCTTGGAAGTCTGCAGACAGCGTGACGGAAGTAAAAACAAAGCTGGAGAAGCTCAGCAGGCCAACCAGCGTTACTTTATATAGCAAAGATGAAGACACACAACCAACGTTTTGGGTCTGAGCCCTTCATCAATAATTTTATTCCCTGGAACATTGGAGAACGAGGGGAGATTTGATAGGAGGTAGAATAAATATAGGTAGGGTCTTTCCACTAAGGATAGGTGGGTAGGAGACAAGTCAGAGGACATGGGTTATGGTTTAAAGCTGGGACGTTTAGGGGGGCGAATCTTCTTCATGTAGAGAGTGGGCGGGGGTGTGGAACGAGCTGCCCACTGAAGTGGTGAATGTGAGCTCGATGAAGAAAAATTTGGTCAGGTTCATGGATGGGAGGGGGTATGGAGGGATATGGACTGGGTGCTGCTCAGTGGGACCAGGCATTGACTGGATGGGCTGGTTCTCTGCTGTGATATTCTATGGTTCTCGTGTGAAGAAGGTACCTCTCGTCTCTTTTAAATCTTTCCCGTCTCACTTTAAATCTATACCCTCTAGTGGGAGATTCCCTAAACTGGGAAAAAGATGGTGACTATTTAACTCTGCCGCCCATGAGCTTCCCCTCAGCCTCTGACGCTCCAGGGAGAAGTCCAACTTAGAATTCAAATCAGCAAGTCCCAGCAACATATTCGCAGATCTTTTCTGTCCCCTTTCTGGCTTAACGATATATTTCCATCAGCTGGCTGACCAAAGGTTTCTCCAGCTTCGGGAGGTTCAATTTCACTCACAGGGTCTTCCGATTTTTGTGTTTTACTTCTGTGTACCCTGACGGCAGCTCACCAACATCGAGTCACGTAATGTCTCTGCTCCTGTACTTAATGAGTGACCTATGGAGGCAGGTGTGCCAGGAGCTTCTCCTCCCTGTGTACCTGTCTCGCCGGGAAATGTGTGGCACATCCCATGGCAAGGTCACTGTGGTGATATGCAATTACACCATTAGGTCACCAGGGGTCATCCCGGTGACCTTGTCTATAAAGCAGTCCAGAGCTACAGTCTAGCCTTCCAGGTTTGTCTTGCAGAGAGACAAGACCTCTTAGTGTCCATATTAGTTTATTAAAGCTGTCTTATACTCGTACTGCTGTTGTGGTTATTGTCAGTACAATTTAATAAACTAATATGATAGCTACTAGGATGGAAGCTGCTTCTGCTCCAACGCGCATTCCCGACCACCTGGAGACTCTTCCTGAGGAATGGAATCCGGGGACGACTAGCACACATGTGCTTCCGAGGACAGAGACGGCAAGGAACCGCTGTACTGGAATCGTAGTGAAATGCAGGGAAGACCACAGAAGTACGATAGGACACCTAAGAAACGGCCAAGAGCCCTTCCTGCCCATGTGTTCGCCAGTACAGGCGCCGCTGACCCTAAACCCCAGTCCAATCAGAAAGGGGCCACTACAAGTCTGGTGGAAGGATCTCCACAAGCCGTGCTCCTGATCGCCAAGTATGTGCAGAATTCCCAACCACTCCAGAGCCAGGGAAAGCAGACACCGCTACCGTCATTCCCCCAGCAGCAGTTTCCCAGTACCACGGAGACCTGACGCTACCACTGGGATACCCCCTGAGCCCGCTGCAAATGTCCCAAAGCCAGAGACTCAGCCAACAGCCCCAAGCACCCAGGTTACTCCTCCAGCAGACACAAGCCCCACAGAGGCTCTACCAGCAGCTCCCAGTACCCCAGGGTCCATCCTTGCTACACCTAAGGGACCAGAGACTGCGGCTTAGCCATGTGCTGCGACCAGGCAGGCTGGAGCTTGACCCCAGAAATCCTGGCCCAGCTCAATGTGCTGGCAGAGATGATTTCTGAATTACGTGGAGGGTGCTGAGGCATCAGATAAAGAGTTATTAATGCTGCCGTTAGCCCAGCTTGGAGACCACCCTTACTCCCTTATACAGGATGCCAGGTCCTACCAAGAGGCAATGAGCACTTTACAGAGGCATTACAGTAAGGAGGATAGCGAACTCCACTCTCGGTACAGACTCATGACCAGGTCACAACAAGTAGGGGAGTCTGCCAGAGACTTTATACTCTCTCTGAAAGACCTGGCGAGAGGCTGCAACTTTAAAGCAGTATCAGCTCAGGAGTATGCGGAGGACCTTATTAGGGACAGAATTGTTGCGGGCATATGGTCCACTGAGACGAGACATCAATTGCTGGAGAAAGGAATGGTGGGGCTAGATGAGGCAGAGACTATTGCAGAAGCTTTAGAAAGCACTAAAAAGGTGTTTGGGGCTGTTCGCTTACTACGCCCAATGGGTCCCCAACTACGCCAACAGGCCCCGCCCACTTATAAAAGCCTCAGTGTTCCCACTGTACCCAGCAGCCACCAGAGCATTCAGGGACATTAGGGACCATATCGATAAAGCTACCATGCGGTCCATAGATGAGTCGATCCCGTTTCAAGTAGAAACGGATGCATCCGGCATGGCTCTGGCAGCCACTCTAAACCAAGACGGACAACCGGTGGCCTTTTTCTCGCAAACCCTACAGGGGTCAGAAGTAAGACACTCAGCAGTAGAGAAGGAGGCCCTAGCCATTGTGGAAGCAGTAAGGCACTGGCGACACTATCTGGCGTGCAAATACTTCACTCTCGTCACGGACCAACGGTCTGTGGCTTTTATGTTCGATAACCAGAACAGGGGGAGAATTAAAAACAACAAAATCCTGCGCTGGCGGATAGAATTATCTACATTTAACTACAACATTCTATACCGCCCCGGGAGACTCAACGAGCCCCCGGACGCGCTGTCCAGATGTACTTGTGCCATCCCTAACCACACGTCCCAGTTGCAGAGCTTGCACATTGAGCTGGGCCACCTGGAGGTCGCGAGACTGTTTCACTTCATTAAAACCCAAAACCTCCCATTTTCAGTAGAAGAAGTGAGGTCAGTGAGCAAGAGCTGCCCCATCTGTGCCGCAATTTTACCAGCCAGACAAAGCCACCCTGATAAAAGCTACCATACCTTCTGAGCGCCTCAGCCTTGATTTTAAAGGCCGCTCCCATCCAATAATTGAAATGTCTATTTCCTAAATGTAATAGATGAATATTCTCATTTTCCCTTCGCAATCCCGTGTTTTGATGTATCAACAGCCACTGTTATAAAATGCCTCCAACCCATCTTCAGCATACCCGAACTACATACACACAGATAGGGGTGCTGCATTCATGAGTGCAGAAGTACAGCAGTACCTTCACGAGAGAGGGATTGCTACCAGCTGCACTACAAGTTACAATCCCAGGGGGAATGGACAAGTTGAAAGGGAAAATGCCACTATCTGGAAAACTGTCCTCTTGACCTTAAAATCAAAACACCTGCCTGTTACTAAATGGCAAGAAGTATTGCCAGAAGCCCTACACTCTATATGTTCTTTGTTGTGTACTGCCACTAACATGACCCCACATGACCGTATTTTTTCTTTCACAAGGAAAACCACGACGGGCACAGTACTGCCTAAATGGATGATGACACCGGGACCTGTTCTCCTCCGGAAACACTGCAGACCCCACAAAGTGGACCCGCTGGTGGATCAAGTGGAGTTGAGGCATGTGAACCCTCAGTACGCCTTCGTCACATTCCCAGATGGAAGAGAAGACTCGGTGGCTACCAGGGATCTACAGATCAACAAGGAGCACAGTAGCAGCCACTAGAACAGTCACCCCAAAGGACTATACCACCCACCCCGGAAATCAGGATCTTGGGTGACTCCACAAAATATCATCACCCTAGACTTGATGGCAGGACCTGATCCCATACAAAAGGATCACCAGCCCACACGGCCACATCACCAACCAGTACTTCCCATTCCCACACTTCCACCAAGAAAGGCCGAAAGGCAGACCGCATTCCCTACCCCTATACCAGTACTGAGAAGGTCCAGAAGGACACAGAAGCCACAAAAAATTTTGGACATGAACTTCTAAACAAGGGAAGGAGGACGGGGGGGTGGGGGGGAGGAGATAATTTTTTAAGGGGGGGGGTGAATGTGGTGATATGTAATTACACCACTTGGTCACCAGGGGTCATCTCGGTGACCTTGTACATAAAGCAGTCCAGAGCTGCAGTCTAGCCTTCCAGGTTTGTTTGGAAAGAGACAAGACCTCTTAGTGTACAGCCACGGTGTGTGAGAACTTACTGGCTGGGCTACAAGTCACCTGGCATTTTAATTGTCCGACTCATGAAAGAAAAGAGTGAAATGAAGGGAAAAGGAGAGAGAGAAAAAAGAGGTTGTAGAGGAGAGAAAGGGAGGGGGTAAGATGAACAAGGGGAGAGAGGGGATGGGGAGAGAGAGGGGGTGAGAGGGGGGAGAGAGAGAGGGAAGAGAGGGAAGGTAGAGGAAGAGAGAGGAAGGGGAGGAGAGAGGGAGGGGAGGAGAGAGGGAGTGGGAGAAGGAGAGAGGGTGGGGAACAGAGGGAGGGGGAAGAGAGGGAAGGGGGAGAGGGAGGGGAGGGATGGAGGGGGAAGAGAGGGAAGGGGAAGAGGGAGGGAGGGGAGGGAGGGGAAGGAAGGAGGAGAGAGGGAAGGGAGGGAGGGGAAGGAAGGAGGAGAGAGGGAGGGGAGAGAGGGAGGAGGAGAGAGGGAGGGGGAGAGAGAGAGAGAGGGAGGGGAGAGAGAGAGAGAAAGAGAGAGAGAGAGAGAGAGAGAGAGAGAATCAAATTGCAGAGATCCAAAGTGATGCTGTGAATATACAATGAAAGGAGATCCTGGAATATGTTACAGACACTTGGCAAAAAACGAGTCTTGCCTGATCTCAGCCGAGGGAAATACACAGAAGCTGCGGAGTTTCCGAATTCATTGTTCCAGAAAGTGATCAGTTTTGAATCAACAGTAATTTTAATAGTGAGCTCAACAGACCTTATGAGGGTATTAGCAGGCCTATAGAGACTGGGGGATGACATCAAAGTGCCATGGCCTTGCTGCCAGTCTCTTCTGTAGCACTCCTTACTGTCACAGCGGATTTGACAGAGTGTCTCTAACATTGCCCTGTCCTATCTTTCACCACTTGCCGTTTCTCTGATACTTTATCTTTCTCCCGCCCAAAGCAGAGCTGACTCCCTGTCTGCATGCTATCTACGTCCATAATTATTGCTAGTTCATTCAGGCTGGGAGACTGATAATGCCTTTCCCTCCCACCTACAAGCATAAAGGCTGCGTGATCTCTGAAGATGTGGAATCCCGAGTCTGGCGTCAGACAGAAGCAGGCCACTCGACCCGACTGTGCTCGCAAACTGGAACAGCGTCCTCGTGCCCCTTCAGTAATAAAGCATTCTTTCTCTTTCCCCTACCTGGGTCTCACAGAAGGTAGAACATTTCAGCACAGCGCAGGCCCTTCAGCCCACAAGGCGGTGCTGACCTATGTAAACCTTCTCCACAACAATCTAAGGCAGTGCTTCTCAACCTTTTCCACTCACCCACCACTTTAAGTAATCCCTATGCCATCGGTGCTCTGTGATTAGTAAGGGGTTGCTTAAGGTGGGATGTGAGTGGGGAAAAATATGTTTGAAAACCACTGATCTAAACCTTCTCTCCTTCGTGCAACCAGAAGGGAACATTGCACAAGTTTCCGCCACCATCCCCCACAATGCATTCCACATGCCCTCCCAAGATTGTGTTGGAACTGGGAGGCCTGAATTATAAGGGAGAGGCTGGATAGGCTGGGACATTTCTCCCCGGAGCATGGGAAGACCTCACAGAGGTTCGTTAAATCAGGAACGGCATAGAGAGGGTGAATGGTCACGCAGCATCCAGAGGAAGGGAAAAGATCACCAATGTTTCAGGCCTGGGCCCTTCGTCAGGAGTGTGGGGAAAAAAAGACCTGAACAAAGTAAAAAAAAAACACAAAAATGCTGGAGGAACTCAGCCGGTCTCGCAGCGTCCATAGGAGGTAAAGATAGATCACTGACTGAAGTTAAAAAAAATGCACAATACTCTAGAAACTCAGCAGGTCAAACAGTGTCTGTAGCGCCATCAATAACCACAAGCAGACTCGAGGTGACTGATTAAAGGCATTAATGTCCAGAAACATCAGGCACATTGTAGCACGAATAAAAGCTCTCACGACTGGAGGGAGAACATATGCCTTTACTCGCTTATAACTGAGGGTAGGGTCTTACGGTGGTCTTCAGAAGGGCTCAGGGTTTAGGCGGGAAACCAGGGTTGCATGTGGGTAGATGGGGACAGAGCTGGCCATCAGTATAACACACCACAAGTGAATCTCCGTTCACTGCATGCGTCTCTACTTGCTGCTGGCCCGGATCCACGGCTGGTATGGAGGAAGAAGACTAGGATGATCAGCCTTTATTGGGAATCTTACGGGGAGGAGTTACAGGGTTGGAGACGGGCCAGCCTGTACAGTCGAGTGTGGCCACTGTCTTCCACACACAGAGCTCTTTAAAGGGCAAAGTTAAAAATACATAACTGACGTTTCAGTCTTGAGCCCTGAAGATTTTCTATACAAAGGACACAGTTTGATCTGCTGGGTTTCTCCAACATTGTGTTTTTACTTCAATCATGGGGTCTGCAGACTTTGGTGTTTTACTTTTCGGGCCCGAGCACTTCCTCAAGTGCCTGCTAAGTTCCTCCAGCATTTCTGTGTTTTTACTACAATCACAGCCCCTGAAAACATTTGTGTTTTCTTTCCTTTAAACCTCGAGGAAGGTCTCGGGCCCGAAACATCAGTAATATATCTTTACCTCCTATGGACACTGCGAGACCAGCTGAGTTCCTCCAGCATTTCTGTTTTTACCACAATCGCAGCATCGCAGACTTTAGGCTATTTTTAAACTTCAAACCCATGAATAAAAAAGGTGGGGAGCTGGGGAGGGGAGGAGGAGAGGAAAGGGGCTGACAGGTGGACATGGGACACATTTGTGCAGGCCCAAAGTGTTGGTTACCCTTTCCTATATTCAGATGCTGCGTGGCCTGCCGAGTTTCTCCAGCACCTTTATGCTCGGCACTCGACCTCAGCATCTGCAGACTTCCTTGCACTCAAGGGGACATGAATTTAATGTTTGATGGGGTGGGGGGATGGTTTAAAGAACTTGTATAGGACAATTTTGAATTTCCACAGGGAGTGGGGGATGCCTGGAAGGGGTATCCAGGGGTAGTAATGGAAGCTGATACAATTGACAAAGGAGACGATCGTGGACTTCAAGAGGGCCAGGAACACCTCAATAACTCTGGAGAGGGGAGAGTAGAGAGCAAAGTTCCTGGAGTCCACTAACCTACCCTGGACCCAAAACATCTCCTCACTTGTCAAGAAGGAACAACAGTGACTATACAGTCAGGCTCCGCATAACGCCTGCTCGGCCAGCGTCCGAACACATATACACCCGTGGTCCCCGTCCCGATTGGACAACAGGACGTAGCGGGTGTGAGGACCAGCAGGTCACATTTAAATCACAGCTTGGGATTTGTGTGAGGGGATGGTAGCTGAGGGAGAACAGAATCCGAAGTGCAAGAAAGACATTATACACTGTAAAATGACTCGCTCAGACTTTGCAATGAGCATTTACTCGCTCCACACCACACAAGACTGAGCTTAAACAAACATTATGGCCTAGAACTATTTATGCCAAGACTATCTTAACATGATGCAGGCTTATAATCATATTAAACCATATTTATATTAAACGTGATAAATATTTGTTTTGGTTATAATACAGATAGATATTAGTTTTCACACGTCCTATTTCACAGAATATATCATGGATGTTCAGCATCACATGATTGTTCTTCTTGATAAGCCTGAAGCGTCCAAGGACTACCGGCCACCATCATGTCAACCCTCTATCGAGAGCATCCTGGCCGGCTGCAGAGAAATTAATTGGAGGTCATTCCACAGGACCATAAGAGTGGCAGAGGGGATCACTGGAGCCTCCCCTCTCCACATTGGCATGATCCACCAGGATCGTCGTCTGAAGAGGGCGCGCAAAATCACCGAGGACCCCTTCCACCCACCCCCGCGCACAGCATCTTTCAGTTGCTCCCATTGGGGGCAAGAGACACAGGAAGATCAGAGCCAGCGCCACCAGGCTGAGGAGCGGCTTCTTCCCACAGGCAGTGAGAATGCTGAACGACCAAAGGAACTGCTCACATTGACCCTCTGAGACTCTCATAGTCACAAAGCAATATTTATTTATTTATTTGTATAAATTAGATACTTGTTGGGTATGTGTATTGCTTCTCTGTCTGTGTGTTATGTCTGGTTGTGTGTCTGCATGTTTAGCGCCGGGGACTGGAGAACACTGTTTCATTGGTTTGTAATTATGCAATCAGATGACAATAAACTTGATTTGACTTGAGCAGTAGTTTGTAAGAGGCTCCAGATAGAGGATGGAGGGAGGGATCTGGATCCTTTGAAATCAGTAGAATTCAGGTCTAATTTTGGCATCATATGTGGGATGAATGGCCTGTTCCTCTTTGGTTCAGTGCTCTCTGAACACACCGCCTCAGGAATGACGGAGAACTATTGATAAAGCTGCAATTACTGATGTCACGTTAAGTCCTAAAGTCTTGGTCATCGCACCTTCAGTAAGTTATATCACAGAATCAACACATTTTGCCTTGCCTCATTACTCTGGAGTTCCCTCCCTCCACTGTTGTCTCCCAACCATGCCCTCTTTGGATCAATAATTGGAGAAAAAGGAGAACGGATAGGATTACTCACCCGCTCAAGAGTCTCTCCTGCAATACATTCAGAGAATCATGGAGCAGGCCATTCGGCCAAACTTGCCCCTTCTAAACAAGAAGGCATCCTGGATCAGTCCCGACGGCCTTCATTTGCCCACATCCTTCTAAACCTAATTCTGTGACCTCTTTTAGATATCCATTAACACGTACCTATCTTCATGGATCTTACTAGCATGCATGTCTTCTACCAGAACCGTTTTCCTTTTGACAAGTGAACTTTATCAAATATACATTTGTGCATTTATGCCTGTTTCTTTGCCTATTTTCCATGCAAATCAATATGGAGCACTCTAGAAATGTCTAAGGAGGCTCAGTAGGGGTAACATTTGATGCTGAATGTCATGACCACATTGAATTTAACCTTTAAGCTCATATGAAGTTCAAGATAAAAATTTAAGCTTGCCCATGGGACACCTCAATTAGTTGCATCAACGCACATTCAGAATAAATCAAGTGGCCAAATCCAGTTCAATCTGGGCCCAAAAAAGCAAAACAACATTGGCAGAAGCTCTTCACAAGCCCGTAGAGTTAGACAAAGGACGGCAGAGGAACATTAGTCTCACCTCCCTGTTTGTGCTTCCAGATAAGCAAGGAATAGGCAGCCGGAAACAGAACAGCAGTGATACGCCCGTCTCAGTGCTCAGGCCTCCAGACAGGCAAGGGATAGGCACTCAGTCATCAACTGAGTGTTTGTACTTCCCGGGCGACGCCGGGTATCCTGCTATTTAACGATAAAAATGTATACAAACATTGCAAGTCTGTGCACACCCTTACTGTCTTTTTCATATGTACATTCCGTTACTCTTCATCCTGCCTCGTACTACGTCCTGTGGGCCTTTTCTTTAAAAACTTTATTAACACAATTTCGCCCCCCCCACCAAAAAAATAATTGCCTTTAGGTCACCAAAGTATGAGCTGTGAATTAATCACACATTTCAGATATTAAGCCTCTTTATAAAGTCAGCTGCAAAAACCTTCCTTCCATGACAAAAATTCTACCCCTGATCAAGAACATAAGAAATAGGAACAGGAGTGGGCCATCCAGCCCATCGTGCCTGCTTCATCATTCAATGAGATCTACTACCCTGAATCTGGATTTCTAATCTCCCCCCCACCAATGGAAACAACTCGCCTACCTCCATTTTTCCCTGCCTTTCATAATTTTATATTTTCTATTTCATCCCCTCTCATCTTTCTAGTGAGTACAACTCAATGTCTCCTCAGAGGCGAACCCCCTCATCTCTGGAGTGAATCTCCTCTGCACCGCCTCCAAAGCCAGTACATCCTTCTTCAAGTCAGGAGACCAGAACTGCACGCAGTGCTCTGGATGGGCCCTCACCAGTACCTTGTACAATTGCTCCCAAATTCAATCCCTCCAGCATTGAAGGCCAACCTTCCATTTGCCTTCTTGAGAGCCTGATGAACCTGCAAATCAACCTTTTGCGATTCATGCACAAGCACTGCCAAGTCCTTCCATGTGGCAACATGCTGCAATCACTTGTCATTTAAATAATATTCTGATCTTCCATTATTCCTTCCAAACATTGTCGTCCATCCGCCAGACCCTTGCCCACTCACTTAACCTATCTATATCTCCCCTTGGAGACTTGCTTTCCCACTCAATTTAGTGCCCTTCACCTTTACAATATTGTTTCCAAATGATGCAAAATATCCATCAATGAACAGATCCGTTTTCAATATATAATTTAGCAAATGTTCATAGATGAACAAACATGAATAGAACAATGTAGAGCTCGTCGAAAGAACCAAAGACTTGTTGATCCAAACCAAGGCTTTTATTAGCAAAAAGCAGGAGCTCTTCACAGGTGGCCGACCAGTCCGGAATGATCCGACCTGGCTAGGGACACAACCCTTTAAGGCCCAGACAGTAGGCGTGGCTAAGCTCTCAGCCAATCGCTGTAAGTACAGTCTAGATACTGTAACTATATACACTATATACATTGGTGATAGATCTGTACTATCACAAACGATAATCAAAATTATATGATACTAATAGTCGGAATGATAAAACCTAGGTTACATTTTAAAAAAATACATGCAAAAAGAAAAGAAACTAGTTATTCTATTCCATATATTCGACACCCTACTGACAGAGCCAGTTGGCAAAATACATGGTCCACCAACTGATAATGAAAAGAAAAATAAACAATGAGGTCAAGAATCAAAAGTTAGTTAAGATTACAAATTTGAGAAATAATTAAGAAACCCATAAAGAAATAAAGTTTGCATTCATCGTTCTTTGAAGGTGGAATCTTATGTAGATTGGGTGATAAAGAAAGCTTTTGGTTGGCTGGCCTTTATAAATCAAAGCATAGAATATAGGAGCTGGGAAGTGACGTTGAGACTGTTCAAGGCATTGGTGAGGCCAAATTTGGAATATTGTGTGCAGTTCTGGTTGCCAAATTATAGGAAGGATATCAATAAGGTGGAGAGGGTGGAGAGGAGATTTACTAAAATGTTGCCTGGATTGCAGTATCTAGAATACAGAGAAAGATTGAGTAGACTGGGTCTTTATTCATTGGAGCGTAGAAAGTTGAGGGGGGATTTGATAGAGGTATATAAAATTATGAGAGGAATAGATAGAGTAGATGTGAATAGGCTCTTCCCTTGAGGCCAGATGGGATTGGAATGAGGGGTCATAAGTTAAGGGTTAGGGGGCAAAAGTTTAGAAGTAAAATGAGAGGGAGCTTCTTCACTCAGAGAGTTGTGGCTGAGTGGAATGACTTTACGGAAGAGGTCAATTTTGTCATTTAAGAGGAGGTTGGATGAGTACATGGATGTGAGTGCGTTCAAGGGTTATGGACAGGGAGCGGGTAGGTGGAACTAGTGGAGTTCTCTTAAATCGGTGCGGACTAGAGGGGCCGAGATGGCCTGTTTCCATACTGTAATTGTTATATGGTTATTACAGTCATGGAGCACTTAGTGTGAGTGGGAGGGACAGCATCCTTCCATCTCATTATTACAGCAATCAGGGAGGCAAAAGCTACTACATGGGATGGTGATATCAGATCATTGGGCCCCACATATTCCAAACAAGGCACTAAAAGGAGATGGAGCCAAATCAACATCAAGAAGCAAAGATTCAGTGTGAAATACACCTTCCGAATAATTGAAGACGTATCCAAAACATATGGCACAATGAACCATCCTCAGTTTTACATTTATCGCATTTAGAAGATAAGTTTTGGTCACCTTATCTAAGGAAGGATGTTCTTGCAATGGAGGGAGTGCAGAGGCGATTCACCAGGCTGAGACCTGGAATGGCAGGAATGACTGATGAGGAAAGATTGCGCAAATTGGGATTGTACTACCTGGAGTTTAGAAGATTGAGAGGGGATCTCATAGAGACCTATAAAATTCTGGCAGGACTGGACAGAATGGATGCAGATGGGATGTTTCCAAGGATGGGAAAATCCAGAACCCGGGGCCATGGTTTGAGGATAATAGGCAAACCATTTAGGACCGAGATGAGGAGGAATTTCTTGACCCAGAGGGTGGTGAATCTGTGGAATTCATTGCCACAGAGGGCAGTAGAGCCAGGTTCATTCAATATATTTAAGAGGGAATTAGATCTATTTCTTCAGTATAAGGGTATTAAAGGTTACAGAGAGAAGGCGGGGACGGGGTACTGAACTTTAAGATCAGCCATGATCTCGTTGAATGGAGGAGCAGGCTCGAAGGGTCGAATGACCTACTCCTGCTCCTATCTTCTATGTTTCTATGTAAGGAAGGGGTTGGGAGAGAAAAATTATAAAATGCAAAATATTTTCTAAACTGTGCCCAGATTTCCATAGAATATTTAACAGTTTGATTATCTATTAACTGTGCTGAGAATGAAGTGAAGAGCCCAGAAGCACTACATTAGAAAAATTTGGGGGAGAATTCAGCTCTATTCATACCCATAATGGGCGGTCTGAATGATAATGTACAATGTACTTGTAAAATTGGGGGGCATAGATCTAGATTAAGATGGGAATTAGATTTAAATACTCAAATTGGATAGATTTGTGCAAGAATAAATGGTTAAAATGGCTAGGATATAGGTTAGTTCAATATAACTTTTTACATCATTTATATTTGACTCTGCAAAAATTAAATAGATTAAATCCTGCCATATCAGATTTATGTTTTAGAAGTAGATCTGAGGTTTGAACCTTTTTTGTTCATTCAATTTGGCAATGTCCTAAAGTTAGACAATTTTGGTTAGGGTAGGTAACTTTTTTGGGACAAATTTCTGGTGTCAAACTCCCACAGGACCTGATATTATTGTTACTGAGTAATATTAGGGTTATAAGGTCAAAATTAAATGTAAATATTTATCAGGTTGAATTTGTGCTAATTGCTTTAGCAGTTTCTAGGAAATGTTTTGCAGTATCAAGGCAGTCAAAAATAGATTTGGGGGGGGTGTGGCAAGATGACATGCAATTTCACCCTTCACCAGCTAGTCTTTTAAGTATCCATTTTTAAAATGTATAAAAGTGATTAAAAGTAGTATTTACAATTATTGGAATACTAGAGGACTACAATGGCTACTAATGTAAAACAAAACGAAAGCTCAATTACAGAAGAAACTACCTTACAAGAGTGCCGAAGAATTGAGGCCTACCTGTTCAGTTGAAACCATGGAGTCGTTTGGTGGAAGTCCCCAAGGCTCAGAGGAATCCTTCCCGGTTAGGTATGACGCCGGCACCGATCCTACCTCTGAAAGATGGCGCCGGCTTGACGACAAGCTCGGCTGGCGCACGCAGTCCAGCCAAGAGAGGGGCCCTTGAGCCCGCGATGTTGTCAGGTGGGCTGGGGACGCACTTGCGCAGTCGCTGGTCCTACCGGGCATGCGCGGTGCTTCAAAAGTTCAGGATTTATTAGAACGGGTGTGGGCTGTGGGGGGGGGGGGGGCCCGAGCAGCGGCGCCCCAATGAGGTCGGGGTGCCGTCGTCGGGTGCTCAGATCTGCAGCCGCATCAGAAGAGGGCCAGCAGTCCCTGAAGAAAAATAAAACTTACCTTCACTGGGCAGCACACAGAAGAGCCCCAGCAGTGTCTGAAGAAAAATAAAATTTACCTTCACTGGGCAGCACACAAGGACAAATGGAGGTGGAGACCAGGGAAGGTAGGCCTCAAAGGGAGGTGATGGAATTTATGTGTGCTGTTTTGGAAGGGATTGCCTACCAAATGGACGATATGTTTAAACAGATGTCTCGAGGATTCCTGGAAGTAAAAACTAACATGAGCACTATGTGTGAAGACATGACAAATATGAAGCAAGATATGTCTGTAGTTTAAAGTGATGTTAATAGATGTATAAAATCAGAACAAGATCATTTTAAAGTTAAAAGTTTTTTATGATAATTTTCAATCTCAGTTTTTTGAAAATGGCCATGATGCATTAATTTTTGCCAATTCGTTGCCAGATTTGCGAGGAAATGGCCGATCTCCATTGTTGTCACCTAAAAGAAGGGCAAATGGAAATGGGCATGGGAACGGGAAGAATGGGAAGAATGGAAATAATGGAAAAAGTGGAAAGAGTGGAAAGAAAAAAGAGCTGACACAAAGTCTTCATGATATTGAAGACCCGGAACAATCATTGGGACTGGAATCACTGGGTTGAATATATTTATTGTATTTGATTATGTTTAATTGAATAATGTCTGGCTGGGGAGGGGGGGGGAGGTGGATGGAACTGAAATCTTTGACAGTAATCTGCTGCAGGTGGGGTTTATCACACCCAAAGTTTTAGGGCATTACTACCTCTGGAGCTCTGGGTGTTTTTTTTAGGGGTTATTTTTTTTTTCTTAATGTTTTATAGGGGCAGGGATTGTGATTTTAAGGATTTATAAGGGGAGCGATATTTTGTAGTGTGTGAATATGTTATTAGGATGTAGAAATGTCTAATTTGAAATTTGCAACTTTTAATGTTCAGGGGTTGAATAAATCAATTAAGCGGAAATGAGTTTTGGCCTATATTAAGAAAATGAAAGTTGATATTGTTTTTTTACAAGAAACACATTTGACTGAAAATTAACATCTCAAATTGAAGAGAGATTGGGTTGGTCATGTTTTTCTTCTTCTTTTAATTCTAAGGCGAGAGGCGTAGCGATTTTAATTCATAGGAGTTTGCCTTTTGAATTACAATCTTTGGAGGGAAATTAGTTTGGAGTTTTGAGGGTGAATTGTAAAATTTTTGCTGAAGCTTAGACTTTACTTAATGTTTATGCACCTAATATAGATGATGAATGGTTTATTTCAGAAGCTTTTATGTTGTTAAATCAGGCTAATGAAAATATCTTTGTTGGGGGAGACTTTAACTGTGTTTTGGACCCTTTATTGGATAGATCTCCGAACAGTATAAGGAAATCAAAGATGGCAATACAAATTGGGGCTTTGATTAAAGATTTAAATTTGGTGGATATTTGGAGAAGACTTAGTCCTACGGAGAAAGATTTCTCTTTTTATTCGTCTCGACATGATTCATTTTCCAGAATAGATTTTTTTTGGTATCGGCACATTTACAGGGTAGAGAATTACAAGCTGAGTATATAAAAGTAGGGTTATATCGGATCATTCTTTATTGTTTTTTTTCTTGTGTCACTTCAGACAGAAGTGGTACGTTCATCCTGCACATAGAGGTTTAATACAATGTTATTGAAAAAAAAAACCGGAGTTTGTTACTTTTGTTAAAGAACAGATCCCTTTGTTTTTGGCTGAGAATGTTCATTCTGTAGATAGTCGTTTTGTATTATGGGATGCACTGAAAGCTTATTTAAGAGAGCAGATCATTAGTTATACTACGAGAGTCCAGAAACAATAAATGGCAGAGAGTTTAAAGTTGGAGAAACAAATTGCTGAGTTAGAGAAGGAATTTCAAAAAGATGTGACAGAAGATTTTAAAAAAGCGGCTCTGGCAAACTTGAAATTACGTTATAATACATTGCAAACTTATCAATTTGAGCGTTTAATTAATCGCTCTAAGCAGCATTATTATGAATTGGGTGAGAGGGCACATAATGCATGACAATTAAAAACGGAACAGGTTTCATGGACTATTAATGCTGTTAAAAAGAATTCAATAGTTACCTATAAACCTCAGGAAATTAATGACCAGTTTTATTCATTTTATCAAAAATTATATACTTCTGAGGGGAAACAGGATCATGGTTCTATTGAATCCAATTTATCTAAATTAATATTACCGATATTAGGGGAGGAAGATGTTATGCAATTGGAATCTCTGTTTACAGATTTTGAGATTAAGGAGGCTATACAGGAGATGCCAAGTGCAAAGTCACCAGGGGATGATTGATTCTCTGTGGAATTTTATAAAAAAATTTTATGAAGACGAGCCTGCAGCTGACGTTACCCCTCCATAAATCTTCGTCCGCGAAGCCAAGCCAAAGAAAGAAGACAACAAATAACTGAAGAACAGGTGCTACCAGAATTTTGTTCGAGTGCATTAATTACTGCATTTCCAAAAAAAAATAGAGATCCGTTGAAAGTGTCTTCGTATAGACCTATTTTTTTTTATTGAATGTAGATTATAAAATTATAGCAAAAGTGTTAGCAAACCAGCTTGCCAAGTACATACCTAAGTTGATACATATTAATCAAACAGGTTTTATTAAGAATGGGAATGTGTCAGATAATATTCTTTGATTGATAACTTTAATCAATGCATATCGAAACCAGCCCAAACACCCAATAGGTAGTTGCGCTAGATGCTGAAAAACCCTTTGATAGGGTTGAATGGGATTTTTTTATTTAAGGTGTTAGAGAAGTTTAAATTTGGCCCTTTTTTTATTGGTTGGGTTAAAGCTTTATCTACAAACCCAATTGCTAGGGTGGTGACAAATGGTCAAGTTTCCTTACTATTTAAATTGACACATTTGACCCGGCAAGGGCGTCCATTGTCACCAGCCCTGCTTGCATTGGCTATTGAACTATTAGCTCAGACAACAAGACAGAATGAAAAGATGAGGGATGAGAGTTATGAATGAGGAATATAAGATTAATCTATTTGCAGATGATGTTTTGATATACTTGACAGAACCAATACAGTCATTGTTACATTTGCACTTATCTGGATATAAAGTTAATTGGGATAAGAGTGAAATTTTGCCAGTTGGAGAGGGTGATTATTCAGAGTATAAAAATATTATAAAATTGAAATGGGCTGATAAAATTAAATATTTAGGAATAACTGTAAATGCTGATTATCAATCATTATATAGATTAAAGTAAATTTAATTAAATGGAAAGACCTTCCGTTATCTCTATTTGGTCGAGTAAATTGTATTAAAATGAACATTTTTCCTCGAATCAATATTTATTTCAATCGATACCATATTCCCTTTCAAAGGGTTTTTTCAGGATTTAAATAAAGTTGTGAGGGAATTCTTATAGAAAGCCAAATTACCGCGGGTAGCATTGTATAAACACATGGAAATATGCATTAGGTGGATACCAGTTACCTCATTTTCAAAATTATTATGAAGCAGCTCAGTTGAAATTTATTAGTAGATTGATGGATTTGGACCAACCTCCAAGTTGGGTGAAAGTGGAGATGGCTTGTATTTCTGAAGTTGAGGTGCATCAATTTATATTTCGATGGAATATGAATTTGTTGCAGGAATATAACATGCTGGTATTAAAACATTTGTTAAAGGTCTGGACTAGAAGAAATAAGGTTCTAAGATCAAAAGGCAAATTATCAATTTTAACCCCATTATATAATATCAGCTTATTCCTTTTTCAATGTTTGATAATCATTTAAAGAGTTGGGATTCTAAGGGTATAAAGATATTGCAGGATTGTTTTGAGGAAGGACAACTTCTTTCTTTTAATCAATTGAGGGACCGATTTGATATCTCTGAAAATTCTTTGTTTGTTTATTACCAACTTAGAGCTTTGATAAAAGATATCTATGGTAAAGAGATGATTCTACCTGTATTGACAAAATTTGAATCTTTGATTTCCTCTATAACAAAAAAGGGTTATATTTCAGTTATGTATCAAGTGTTACAAGATAGTATGGATAAACTGGAATGGGAGAAGTCTAAGCTTAAATGGGAAAATGATTTAACCTTTATGTTTCCAGATGATAATTGGGCTATGATAGTGTAATGAAATTGATGAATGTACGATATGGAATGGTTAATTATAATTTTTTACATCAATTATATTTAACTCCGGAGAAATTGAAAAAAATATGGTTTTAATAATTCAGATTCTTGTTTTAGATGTGGTTTATGTACTGGAACTTTTTTTACACGCTGTTTGGTCCTGTGTTAAAATACAATCATTTTGGGAAGAAATTAGGTTAGTTTTGGAAAAAAATATACAATATTAAGTTACCATTAGACCCATCTATTTTTCTAATGGGCTACATGGTTCCTTTAAGGGGATTAGGGTTGGATAAGTTTCAAATTGCATTTGTACGATTAGTGTTGTCTGTAGCACGAAAATGTGTAGCTAGTACATGGAAAGATAATATAGCGATTAGTATAATACGTTGGCAGAATGAATGGAAACCTTCTATAATTATGGAAAAAAATACATCTAATCTGCATGACAATTATTCTTTTTTTGTTAATAAGTGGCTACCTTATTTGGAATATATGCATTTGGAGTACTTTGATTTATTAAATACTTTTAGTTTTTTTTGTTTATATTTTTAGCTCTTCTTAAGAGAGGTGGCTGATGGGGTGGGAGGGTGGGTTTTTTTGTTGTTTTTTTGTGTTTTCTTTTTTATATATATATATACATACAAAATTGTTCTTATTGGATTGTATACTGTTTTTTTCTTAATGATCTTTTAAATAAATAATTTTTTAAAAAATAAATATATTTAGGTGTGGAAAGACGACATCCAGAACTTCGTAGTTGCATACCACTAGAGAAAATTACTTATAATCTGAGAGATAAATATGATTTTTGTAAAATATAGAGCCCATATTTACAAAAAGTTGGTTTGCACTTCTTGGTAACCTCCAATAGACTTTATGGCTTAAAATTTTATTTTCTTGGCATTCTCCAGTTTTTCTTTTTCTTTTTTAGGCAGGATGAGTTGAGGGGGAATGGGAATATATTATCCATGTAATTTATTTTTTTAAATGGTTTACACTTGAATGTAATGTAATTATATTGTGGTTTAAAATTTGTAAATAAAATATTAAAAAACATAAGACTTCATATATTGATTGCCCAAGAGTAAAATCTAAAGTTAGCCATTCCATCATCTCTCTTAGATCTCTGTAGAAGAACTTTATTAAGGTGAGGATACTTGCCCCTCCATATGACATGGAGTAAGACAAAAAAAATGATTTAGGAACAAAAATTGGAACAGATTGGAAAAGATATAAAAAATTAGGCAAAATGTTCACTTAAATAGAATTTATACAGCCATCTAGAGTTGTAGACAAAGGTGTTCATTGAGTCAGGGAATGTTTCACTTGTTTAAGCATAGCAACATATTTCTCCTTAGAAAGATGTTTATGATTCTTTGTAATTGTAATACGAAGATAGGTAAACTGGTTTTCAATATCCTTAAAAGGACAACCACCACCCACACTGCAGAAAAATTCAAAGGATGAAATTCACTTTTATGCACATTCAGTTTAGATCCTGAGAACTGACTAAATTGTGATAGCAATGGCATCATAGGCGGGAGACTGGATTAAAATCTAAGGTAAGAGATCGTCTGCACAAAGAAAAGACCTTATGTTCAATCCCTATCCTCCATATCCCCAAGATGTCCCTGCAATCCAATGGTTCAATCACCAGATCAAATAATAAAGGGCTTAACGGGCATCCTTGATGAGTGCCACATTGCTAATTGAAAGACTGAAATTGTGATAAATTAGGAAGAATGGTGGAAGATGGCTGTGAGTACAATAATTCAATGCATGTAATAAAATCATAACCAAAATTTAAAATTTCAAGGGTTATAAAATTTCAAGGATTCTATTCAATCAAAAGCTTTTTCAGCATCCAATGAAATAATCCACTTTTCAGTTCAATCTGTTTTTTGTATACAGCTGAGTTTTTATTTTAGTTTGAGACTACTGTTGATCTAACTGTTTAATTTGTTTAATTAACTCAGATCTTTCTTTATTAGTCTTCCTTTTATTTAATTACAGCATATGAAATGATTTTTCCCTTAAGGAAAGCCTTCAAGGTATCCTGTATGGCTAAATTAGAGGTCTCTGAAGAGTGATTAGTATCAAAAAAGACAATTATCTTCAAATACCCTGTTTACTTATTATCAGGTTAGAGCCTTACTTTAGATAACTATGGGCGTACATTACGATTGCCAAGATGGTCTAAATTTGAAAGTTTACTTACTGAAGGGGGTAAGAATGGATTTATATCTGAGATGAATGCTTTATTACAACATAAAAAGCCCAAGACAGATATTTATAAATCTAGGGTTAGATGGAAAAAAGATTTGTTTATATTGATAGGGAGAAGGAAAAGATCCTGAAGTTGTGGTTCATGTCGGTACCAATGTCATTGGTAGGATGGAAGAAGTGGTCCTGCAAAATGAGCATAAGGAGTTAGGCAGGGAGCTCAGAAGAAGGACTACTTCCTGTGCCACACGATAGTGAAGGCAAAAATAGAGTCAGGTGGAGATTGAAGGGGTGGCTGAAGGGATGGAGTAAAAGACAGGGTTTTAAGTTCTTGGACCACTGGGACCGTTTCTGGGGGAGATAGGAGCTATACTGTAAGGATGGGTTACATCTAAATCCCAGAGGTACCAGTCTCCTGGCAGGGGCATTTACTAGGGCTTTAAACTAGTAAGGTTGGGGACAAGGGTTCATGTCAGGGAGGAGAGCAAGAACAGAGTCTTTAGGCAAAGAAAAAAGGCTTTTTCACATAATCTGGAGGTGGAACAGAAGAAGGTAATAAATAGTGGCCACAGTAACAATTGTAGAGAAGGTGATAGACAGGAAGTTAAAGGTGGAAGATCTCTGAGATGCATTTATCTCAATGCAAGGAGTGTGGTAAACAAGATGAATGAACTAATGGTGTGGATTGACACATGGTGTTACGATGTGATAGCAATTAGTGAGACATGGTTGAAGGAAGGTTGTGACTGGCAGCTAAATATTCTGGGATTTCACTGCTTTAGACGTGGAAGAATTGGTGGGGTAAGAGGGGGAGGTGTGGCATTGCTTGTCAGGGAAGATATTACAGTGGTGCTGAGGCAAGATAGACTGGAGGACTCATCACGCAAGTCTCTGTGGGTTGAACTAAAAAATAAGAAAGGTGAGGCTACAAATATAGGAGTATATTATAGGCCACCAAAAGAGGATAAGGAACTGGAAGTGAAAATGTGCAGGGAAAGAGCTGAGATGTGCAGTAGAAATAGGGTTGTGATAGTTGGGGATTTCAATTTTCCTAATATTGATTGGGAAACACAATCAGTGAGAAGGCAGGATAGCTGAGACTTTGTACAACATGTTCAGGATTGCTTTTTACAGCAGTATGTTGAGGTGCCTACTAGAGGGGAGGCAGTGTTTGATCTATTGTTAGGGAATGGAATAGGGCAGGTGACGGAAGTGTGCATTGGTGAGAACTTTGGATCCAGTGATCATGGGTCCATTAGCTTCAACTTAAATATGGAAAGGGATAGGTCAGGTCCGAGATTGAAGGTCTTTGAGTGGGGAAAGGCCAGATTTGAAGAAATGAGAAGGGAATTGCAGAAAATTATATGGGCTGATCTTTTTTCTGGAAAGGATGTAGAGGAGATTTGGAGGATATTTAAAGAAGAGATATTGAGAGTATAAGATCTTTACGTGCCAGTCAGATGGAAAGGCAAGGTCAAAAGTTCAAGGGAACCATGGTTTTCTGGAAAAATTAGGAAGTTGGTTCGGGATAAGAGGGGGGCACATACTAAATTTAAGAAGCAAAAAATGGATAAGATGTATGATTATTACATAGATTGCAAAAAAAGCCTTAAGATGGAAATTAGAAAGGCAAAAAGAAGGTATGAGGTGCCAATAGCTGATAAGGTAAAAGTGAATCCTAAGGGTTTTTACAGATATGTGAATGGTAAAAGGAGGGTTAAGGATAGAATAGGACTGCTGGAAAATGACTGTGAACTGTGCGAGGAACCGTATCAGATGGGAGAGATATTAAACCATTTTTTCTCATCTGTGTTCACAAAGGAAAAGGACATTGGACTATGTGAGATAAGTGAGGCAAATGGCTTAGTTATGGAAAAGATAGGGATTAGTAAAGAGAGGGTTTTGGAGCTTCTAGGGTCAGTAAAATAACTTCACATTTCGGGCCACAAATGTGACAAGTACCTCAAGGATTGGCGCTAGGTCCCCTGCTGTTCATAATTTATATTAATGATTTGGATGATGGGGTGGTTAACTGGGTAAGTAAATACACAGACGATACGAAAATAGGGGGAGTGGTGGATAGCGAGGAAAGTTTTCAGGGATTACAGAGGAATTTGGTTTGTCTGGAAAATTGGGCTGAAAGATGGCAAATGGAACTTAATGTAGAGAAGTGTGAGGTGCTTCATTTCGGAAAAAATAATCAAAATAGGACATATGTAGTAAAGGGGAGGACATTGGGGAATCCACAAGAACAAAGAGATCTTGGAGTTATGGTGCAGTGTTCTTTGAAGGTGGATTCCCATGTTGACAGGGTGGTTAAGAAGGCATTTGGTATGTTAGCCTTCATAAATCATAGCATAGAGTATAGGAGCTGGGAAGTGATGCTACGACAATTTAAGGCATTGGTGAGGCCAGGTTTGGAGTATTGTGTTCAGTTCTGGTCTCCAAATTATAGGAAGGATATAGATAAGGTGGAGAGGGTACAGAGAAGATTTACCAGGATGTTGCCTGGCTTAAAATACCTAGAGTACAGAGAAAGATTGAAGAGGTTAGGACCTTACTCGTTGGAATGTAGACGGTTGAGAGGGGATTTGATAGAGGTGTTTAAAATTATGAAGGGAATAGATAGACTAGATGCAAGTAGACTCTTCCTCCTGAGAGCAGGGGAGGTTGAAACAAGAGGACACAAGTTGAGGGCAAGGGGGCAGCATTTTAGGAGAAACATTAGAAGATGCTTCCTCACTCAGAGAGTGGTGGTTGAATGGAATAATCTTCCAGAGGAAATAGTTGAGGCAGAATCAATTCTTTCATTTAAGAGGAAGCTGGATATATACATGGATAGAAGGGCATTGGAGGGTTATGGGTGGACAATAGGTGGGGGGATCTAGCGAAGTTGTTTGAGAGAAACGGCATGGACTTGAAGGACTGAGATGGCCTGTTTCCAAGCAATAAACTGTTATATGGTTATATGATTTGTCAGGATGATTGGATGACTACATGTGAGGACTGTATGACTAAATTAGTGAATGTAAGATATAGATTGGTTCATTCTAATTTTATACATCAGTTATATTTAACTCCAGAGAAGTTAAGGAAATACAAGTTTATTTTTTCTGATTTATGTTTTAGACGTCATAAGCAAATTGGTTCTTTTTTACATTCTACTTGGTCATGTGAGATAGTGAAACCTTTTTGGATTAGAAGGTTTATTTAAATTTAAAATTTTGCTTGGCCTTATGGTATTTTTATTGGGTGATATTAAAAATTGAGTTTGGAATTAAAATTGGATAAGTTTCAAATTGTTTTTTTTTGAGACTGGCATTAGCTGTGGCAAGAAAAAGTTTGGCAATTACTTGGAAACATGAGACTGATTCAATGGCGACATTCGGAAATGAGGTCTTGTATTCCATTAGAAAAGATAATGTATAATAATTATTACTTTTTTGTTACGGTTTGGAGCCCATATATGAAATATAAGGGACTGAATTTGAAATAGTTTTGTCTTTCCCTACGGGTCTTGGGGTTGCACCAAACCATGGCAATAGTTGATGATTGGCATGTGAGTTGATCTCCTCTTCTGTCTATCTTCTATCTTTTATTGGGGAGTAGTCTAGAGGGGGGTTGGGGGGTTGTAAGGGGTAAATATTATGTATCTAATCATATTCTGATTTTGATTGTATGATTTATTTTGAATAATAAATAAAATTTTCAAAATCTATCTTTTCCTTCATAAATTTAACAAAGTCCTTATCTGATATTGACTGAATTAAAACACCAGTGTCTTTTATCTTAAGGAAAATTAAGAAAATTCAATTAGATTGTAACAGGGGTGTGATCAGATATTACAATACTGTTGTTTTCACAAGTAAGAGTTGATGAAATGAAATGATTATTAATAAAAAATAATCAACATGTAAGTGTGATTAACTTAAAAAAAGAATAATCTCCATTAGTAGGATAAAAGAAACACCAAACATCTGAAAATCCATAATCTGATAGAAAAGAATGTATTAATAAGGCAGATTTGTTTAATGTAGCTGGGTTAGAAGATGAACGATATAGGATGGGATCCAACCAGCAGTTGAAATCCCCGCTTAGAATAAGGGAGTGTAAACTTAAATCCAGCAAGTAAAAACGTTTACAAAAAACCCCAGATCATCAATGTTGGGAGCATAAACATTTGCAAAACCCACCATTTTATCATGTTCTTTCCCTAAAGCAATAACAAATCGATCGTTAGAATCCAAAACAACATTATGTATACTAAGGGGAATATTCTGATTAATAATAATTGATTCCCTTCTAGATTTAGCTTGAAAGTAAGAATGATATTGCTGCCCTTTCCACCATGACAGCAGGCATGAAATATCATTGCCACGTATATGTGTCTCCTGTAAAAATATAATTGCGGCTTTAAGTTGTTTTAAATGAGAAGCCACTTTCCTCCATTTTACTGGATGATTTAAGCCTTTCACATTCCAACTCAGGAACCTAGTAGGATTAGCCAAGATCAATCAATTATAGAAAGTGTAATGACTTCCTCGGTTGCTTGGAGGCTAATTATGCATTTATCCATGACTCATTTCCAATCATTTCTAACACAAATTCAGTTGTATTTTAAATCCTTTATTCTTAACAACACATTTAACGAGGCCTAAATGATATTCAACTGATAATTAAACAATACTAAAAATGGTCAATAGAAATTATAGACCCCTAACACACCCTCCTTCAGGTTTCAACTGCTTCTAAACACTGCTGAAGGGTCGTGCATGCTCCGCATCGCAGCCATTCACTGACGGGCCTGAGCCCAACGTGCTTGCGTCAACACAGGCCATAGCACATGCTTACTGGTGGACATGTTGGCTCTGGCTGAGGCTACCACTGCCGAGCTAACCGAGCATGCACAGGTCACCACTGCCACCTGCAGCCAAATCAGCAGGTACGTAACAAGCTTATGGCTCTTATACCAGCCCCTATAATTACTATCTGAAAGAAAAAGAAATACATAATAAATAATTAAACACATAGCATTCAAAGGTTATACAGATCTTCTTTCTTCATCTTCCCCACCACCCTACAGTCTGTAATGGACAAAGTACAAAATTCAACAAAATAAAGTCAGTTTGTGCTCATTACAGTTCTATCAGCCAAAACATCGACCAGCAAATTTCAGATCTTCCTCAGCCACAATAGACACAGATTTCCACTTAAATTTAATATGAGATATGTTTTCAGTGGGTCATTTGGCTTTCTTCAACATTCTGTTTCTCAGAGGAAAAATTTAAACTCTTAGAACCACATTTTGAAAATGTGTTTGGTTCTCTCGATTTCGATGAACAAGGCTCTTGAACTTTTGTTTTCAAGTGCAAAGTTAAAATCTTTCTGTTCTCTGTTCTCATGATTATCCAAAATTTCCAAGTCCTAAAGACAGTTGCGTCGCATTGTCCTTTACGTGTTCCTTTATTATTCCCTTACAGCACAAATTTCTGCATTCGCCAGTTTTGCAGCATGTTACGTTGTAACCTCTGGGCCACAGAAGCTAATGTAATGAGCCCAGAGAACCTCAAAACCCAGGACCAATAGAAATTCACTAAGACAAATGGTTACTTAAACAAAAGTTACTTTTAATTATCTTTAAACATGAAAACAGGATCAAACTTTAACTTGTTACTATTAACTTAATTTAAACTAACTTAACCCCCTTCTAATTCTAAGTGCACGTGTGTGTACGTTCAGAAAAGTTCTTTGATTCACAGTCCAATCTCACTTCTCATTCCTCCAAGTTCACTGGTTGCAGGCAATTCTTACACTGTGCACAGAATTTAATATGTATAAAGTTCACCAGGATTTGGTGCTTGAAAGGTAAATGGTTACCACTCAGGAAGGTTCTTGTTGGTTTTCAGAGAGAGATTTATTGCTCGTTGGACACACACAACTGATTCCTTGTAACCAGCCACTTCAGTGTCTTACTGAAGAAACTTTCCCCATCAAGGTTTTCCAGGTGATAACCGCTTTCTTTCAGGTCACCACAGAGTTTCTTTTTCTTTCACTTATTTCAAGTGAAACATCATACAGCCAGCCATCTCCTCTTGTATGGACCACAAGGGCTTTGACCAGGCTGAATTAAGAACTCACAACCAGTGTTAAAAATGTTTTTTTTTTCCACAAGTTTGCCAGCTCGTCCTGTTCCAGTTCCAGCTGCTGTTGTTGAACTGTAGAACTGAAACTGAATTCTCTCTCTCTCACACACATGCACACACACACGCACGCACAGAACCACATGACCCTCTTAGAACAACAAACTGTGGCACCGGACCCAATCTTCTAAGTTTGTTCATCTGTTTCTTCCTAGGACAATAATCCATTACTCCACAGCATGTCCAATTAACACCTACCTTGAAGAATCCCTATAGAGACTTCACAAGTTTCTACAAAGGCACCCAGAGCCTGAACTGTCTGACTTGAGCTGAGCTCTGACATTTTAAATGAAACCTGTTTTGAAGTGTTTGCATGTGACTGTTACAGAGATCTGTGTTGTGTATTGACCTATGTGTTGTGTGGTTTTATGTTAAAAAGTGACAGTTTGCCTTTGAGAGCCAAGATGAAGGTGGACTGCTGAGAGAGTGGGAGATGGACTGGGCATGTGCAGAAAATGATCAAAAACTTTCTGGACTTGGACGACAAACCACCACTGGGTGGTTCTGTGGAGTGGAAGGAGTCATGGTCTGGGAGGCAGTTTAGAATGTTGGGCATTTTAAAAGGGATGAACATTCCGAAGGCAGCCAGAAGGATCCGGACCAAGCGAGTTTGTTCCTCTCTCTGCAAGCAACACAAGACAACTTCAAATTTTGTGCTCTCTCTCAAAGATCTTTTGGCTTCAGTTTACCAAACAAACTGAATTTTGTTTATGATCTTTGCTTCGGTTGAGATTGAAGTTTTGTGAATCTTGTGTCTAAGTTTTTCTGTGGGCTGGTTGGAAATATAACTTAGACTTTGATTACATACGTTATATTTAGGCTGGGAAATTTATTAGTTTTACACTGTTATAGAAATTTACATAGTAACCAGTGGGCATTGTTATAAAAGGGGGGGATTTTTGAATTAAAGTTTGAAGGTGAATTTTTGTTAATAAAGTAATTGTTCATCTTTACCCCTGTGTGATATGCCTTCTTTGTGGTTGCTGGTTTGATCTTGTAACAGTGACCAAAACTAAAAAAAAACTGCTACAATTTATCTCATTTTAAAACATATCTATATCCAAAATATAACATAATCCATCACACTTTCAGTCATTTATTTTAGTCCTGCCTCAGATTCAATTACACAGGAACAATCGCCAGCAATAATTGTGCCATCTTCCGATACTTCCTTCTCACCTATTGATAATGAAAATAATTCCTTCGGTATTGGTTTACCTTTGACATTTTAAAATTGATCCGTTTTCTTCAGTAGTAATTCCTTATTTACAGTCTCCTGCTGTTTCCATAACTCATCAACTTTCACAGCTGAAATCCTGTTGACCCTTGTCTCTAACTATTCCTGAGTCGTATAATTATTTCATTCCAAAGCTGCATTAACTGTCCATCCAAGCCGAGTTCTAACAGCGCCTTCCCGACCTCGTATTACTTCTAGTGGAATTTTTGAACCGATCGGCATCTCTACCTCAGAATTAATTTCATGTAGAGAAACATTCCACAGATAAAGACAACGGATAGATTATGTGGGATGTTCCCTTCGTGTACAGCCATATTCTTCTGAGCGTATAAAATTGGAAGATCACAAAATTCCCTTTCATGTAATCCAGCAAACCTCGAAGCCTGAAACAATGATGGTTTCAACAACTTTTTCGGGTCCCATGGTTTTCAACATAATCTTTGAGTTTCTTCCTTGAAGATTAAGTTCATCAGTCCTACCGTGCAATAGGATGCAGTATTAAGAATCGCTTATGTTACGTTCTTGGCCTCGACTTGTACGGGCACTGCTGAGGGTTTTCTGTTGTCCTTATTGGCCCCAGTCAGTCCACTTGTCTGAACTGAGGTTGTAAAACTGTGGCTTGCGGCTCAATCTCCAATTCCTGTTCCTTTGGTGAATATGCATATTATCACAGCCGTGAAACTTACAGTGTTTACTGGCAGCGACAACATATTCCGTTTTCCTTTAGAAAAGTGATTTTCTCATCACAAGACTTCATTTCTAACTCTGCGCACTTTTTCCAAAGCATGCTCACCTTTACAGAGCCAGGCATTTTTTCCCTTCATTGTCTTCCATGACTTCACTCTTTTCCCTACATACAACGGACACATCAGTGGGAAAGGTACCCTTTCTCAATTTCTGACTCGAGTGTGGCTTGAAATTCTTTACATCTTCACTCGCTGTTGAAGCCTCCTTGATGTTCCTAAATACTGGTACAATTGGGATCCGCATGTGCTATTCAGGGCAGCTTCCCTTCCATATTTTGTCTGGAGTTTGCAAACTCCTGCTCTCCACAAATCCTTCAATTTAAAAGGTAATTTTCTGGTAATGATTAACATATTAGAGGCTAAGCTGAGCTCATTCATGCGGCCGATATCTTCCCTGACATAATAGCAGCCTCTTAAAAAGACGGCATATGCTTGTAAAGCCTTTACATCCTCCGATTTTATTGATGACCATGTAAGAACCTATATAGGCCCTGGCAATTTTATACTCATTGCCAAAATGACCTTGTAGTAGTGCCTTGGCCGTAGAGAAACCCCTTTCTGGGTCCATATGTAGGCAACTCCCCACCAGTTCCTTTATCTGTTCTCCAGCTTTAGGTAATAAAGGCGAACTCTGCAGTTTTTATTCTTACTTTCGATAATATGTTCAAAAGATCTAATGAACAATTAATACTGAAGTGGGTTTCTGTAAAAACTTGAATCTCCTTCTCGGGTATGGAATGGAGTCCTTGTTGCTGCATTAATAAAGTGTTGATTTCATTTTGTTTTGCAGTGATTGACAATATAATGTTTTGTTCACTGTGGCTTAGAGCTGGTTCTATAGCCAACAATATCACATCTTTGTTCACCCTGATTTTTACTGTAATGGATTATATATTTTATATTGTATATAGATAAGTTTTTGGGGGAGATAAATTGTGGGGGTTTAGTGTAGGTCACAAACCCTTCACAAAACAGATCTCATTTAAAATACAAGAGCTCTGCTCAAAGCAACAGATGAACGAGCTCAAAGTTTGGGTCCAATGCTGCAGTCTGGTTGCAGTTCGCCGTGTGTGTGAGAGAGAGAGAGAGAGAGAGAGAGAGAGAGAGAGAGAGAGAGAGAGAGAGAGAGAGAGAGAGAGAGAGAGAGAGAGAGAGAGAGAGAGAGAGAGAGAGAGAGAGAGAGAGAGAGAGAGAGAGAGAGAGAGAGAGAGAGAGAGAACTGGTTTCTACAGTCATGGCAAGTTGGCAGCCATTTTGAAGATCGGTTGTGAGTTCTTGAGTTCAGCCTGTTGAAACAGCCCGTGTGGTCCATACAAAATGAAATGGCTGGCTAGAGTGTTTCACCTGAATAAGGGAAACAAAAGGAACTCTGTGGTGACCTGAAAGAAAGAGGTTATAATGTGGAGAACCCTGATGGGGCAAGATTCTTCACAAGACATTGAAGAGGCTGATTGGAGGATATCAGTTTGTGTGTGTCAACAAATCTCTCTCTGAAAACAACGAGAACCTTCCTGAGCAATAACCAATTATTTTAAACACCAGAGCTTGGTGAACATTCAAAAATGTAAATTCTATGCACAGTACAAGAATTGCCTGGCCCTGGTAAACTTGGATAAGTATGAAGTGAGATTGGACTGTGAATCAAAGAACTCTTTGAACTTATACACACATACACTTAGAATTAGCAGAGGGTAAAGTTCATTGTAAAAAGTTAAAGTTTAATCCTGTTTTTATGTTTAAAGAAAATCAAAAGCAACTTTTGTTTAAGTAACCATTTGTCTTGGTGAATTTCTATTGCTGCTTGGTTTTGGGGTCCTCTGGGCCCATTACAGTATCGACACCAAATCATGCCCCAAACTTCGAATCAAATTCATTCACCTGTGGCAGTCTCATCACCTACTGTTGAACATGAGTGTCTGGGCTCCAGTATCTTGAAGGATTTTTTCTGTCAACTGTGGTGACCCTTCCTTTAATGCAGCGGTTCTCAACTTTTTTCTTTCCACTCACATCCCACTTTAAGTAATCCCTTCGCCATAGGTGCTCTGTGATTAGTAAGGGATTACTTATGGTGGTGTGTGGATGGAAAGAAAAAGTTGAAAATCACTGTTTTATCATACCTAATTGATTTGTTATGTGCACGGTTTCAGAACTCTAAAGGAAATGGGGCAATGACAATTTTTCTCAAGCAAAATATTTCAGTAACAATTGAGTCTAGAGCAGTGATTCTCAACCTTCACATCCCACCTTAAGCAATCGTTTACTAATCACAGAGCACCAATGGCATAGGGAATACTTAAAGTGGGATGTGAGTGAAAGAAAAAGGTTGAGAACCACTCCTTTAAGAAACCCTTACCCTCTGATGTTAAAGTTTCAAATTCCTTCCTAATTGGAAGTAAATTCCATGTGTTTCATCTCTTTGAATACAAGCATCCTTTTCTTTCATTTTCTTTAACATAGGACAGTTTGCTATGATGTGACCAGGTTTCTTACAATTATTGTACAGCAAACCTGAAGGTTTTTCCTTTTCTTGCCTCCTTTCTTTACCTCTAACATTACTTCCCCATTAATTTTCTACCATACATGGATATTCCAATATTCCCTTTTGAAAGTTTTATTAGGTATAAATCTAACCTTATGAATTAAAGCATACTCATCTGCTTATTTACAGACTCTTGCCAAGTTTCCATTCCCTTCGCCTCAAAATATGCTTTTATGTCACTAGGAATGTACCTTTAATTTTCCAAGATGCAGTGAGAGTTCTTCTGTGAGCAGGCCATTAGACATCCCATACATAGTACAGCAACGACAACATCACAAAAGTGTGTCGCAGCGAGAGAGAGATCATCCACAGCATGCATCGTGCTACTGGCGGTCTTGTCTGATGTTGGTGAACACCACTTACGCCTCAGTGGGAGGGGGAAAGAGTGGCTTAGGCCAGTAGGCAGACCTTGTCCGAGAAGCTAGGGACCCACTGGGAGTAGTAAGAGCCTTAGGCACCTGCGGCAGGCTTTGAGCATGTGAGGGAGGGGCAGTTCCATTAGGGGGCGCATGCATTCGGGGTCGAGACCAATGACTCCATGCTCCATGATGTACCCTAGGATGGCGAAGCGGATAGCACGGAACACGTACTTTTCCTTGTTGTAAGTGAGGTTCAGCTTCTCAGCCGCCCAAAGAAATCTCTCAGGTTGGTAACCGTGGTCTTGCTGGTCATGATCGCAGATTTTGACATTATCAAGTAGAGGAAGTTGCTCTAGATTGTGTCGGTCTACCATGTGGTCCATCTTCCACTGGAACACGGAGACTCCATTTGTGACCCCTAAAGGGAACCCAGCAGAACTGGTAGAGCTCCATCTGCCTCAAAGGCAGTAAAGCTTTAGCCCATGAATGGGGATGGGGAGCTGGTGGTAGGCCAACTTCAGGTTAATTGTGGAGATCTTATAGTGGGCTATCTCGTTGACCATGTTGGCTATTCAGGGTAGGGGATAGGCATCCAGCTGGGTGTATCAGCTGATGGTCTGGCTGTAGTCGATGACCATCATCGATTTGCTGCCCCTTTTACAACCAGGACCTGGGATCTCAGGGGCTGGTCTCTATGATACCTTCCGCCTCACCTCTGTCTTGATAAAAGTCCTGTCAGCCACACATAGCGCCTGCTCTTGCCAGCTATGGGCTTTCAGTCTGGTGTCAGCTAGTTGAAGATGGATGGAGGGGGCACCCAGAGGGTAGAAAGCCCGCAGGTGGACTGGGGGCGGTTGCTGACTTTGTGCTGTGGATGGTGAGTGGGGGGTGTTGGCCACCGAAGGTAAGGGTGAGGGCTGCGGAGGGGACACTGGAAGTCTAATCCCACGATCACTAGGGCACCGAGCTATGGGAGGACCAGGAGCCTGAATCCTTGATACATTCCCTCTCCCCATTGTTAAGTTCACTAAGCAGTACCTTAGTGCCATGATGGAGTGGTCCTGGGCCATGAAAGCGATAGTGAAGTTTGCCGAGTTTCAGCGTACGGACCATGTATGGGTGCACGAAGCTCTCAGGACTACTGCTATCAAACAGGCATCTTATTTCCTTCCCGTTGACAGTGATGTCCATAATCAAGCACATGAGTCCATAGGGAATGTCCTCCGTTAGCGTGGTGATGCTAGGACCAGCATCAGGGTCTGACTCACTGCTCCCCAACGATTGTGTGGAGTGGGTGTCTTCAGAGTGTGGGGTGCGGCAATGCACAGATTTGCATGCATGCATGTTGACTATGTCATCTGGTCGGTGAGTCGGTACAGTTGGGATGGTGGGGGCAAAAATAAATAAATAAATAAATAGATAGAAATAAATTAAAAAAAAAAAAAAAAAATCGGCTAGCCCATGATGGCGATGCCCAGGAGATGCACATGCCCTTGTCATGGTCAAGCAACTCGACCGGAAGTGACATTGATGTGCAGGCGGAAGTGACGTTGCCAGTGTGAGCAGAGGTTGGATGAAAGATGGTGGTGCCTGTGCTGAGCACATGGTGGCACAATGGTTGGACAGCTGAGCCAGAAGTGGCGTCAGTGTGGGTGAATTTGGACGATAAAAGATGGTGGCATCCATGGTGAGCACATGGCGGCAGCGTGGTTGGACGGCTGAGCTGGAAGTGATGTCATCAGTGCTGGTGAAAGTGGCGGGTAGATTAATGGCGCAGCTCAGCATCTGCACATGGGGGTGTCCAGAGAGTCGGAAGGGGTTCCGGTCAATCGCGGAGGGCTGCAGCGCTCCTGTGGGTTTGGAGAGGTTCACTTTGGCAAGTAGCCTTCTTGCCACATTGGGAGCAATGAAGTTCCTTGTGGGGCAGTTCCTTTCGAGAGTGCCTGGTGACCGACACTAGACCCGCAGTACTTACAGCAGTGGACTGTGTCGGCAGCCACAATTGTCTCTTCAACATAGGGCCACTCAGCGACTGCTGTCATCAGCGTTGGCCAGGCTGGAGGTTGGGAGAGGCAAGCATTGAAAGCCTCTACATGGTGAGTAGAAGCCTCTAGGGAGCAAACCACCTCCACGATCCTGGTAAGGGAGGTATTATTCTCCTCCAACAGCCTCTGTCGAGTCGGCCCTCGACCACAGCCCTCACACGCAGGCATCTCGGAAGAGTCGCTCCAACTCACAGCAGTCACCCCAGCTTCGATCGTGCACGGGCGTGCTAGTTCTTGCAGTGCCCCAGGTAAGCGGTCTGCCGTCTCACCTGGCTGCTGTACCCTGATGCTGAGGCAGGTACCAGGCATAGAGTTCATTCGTCAGGGGCCGGTACATGCCTCCAGGATGACCATCACTGTTCAAAATCCATGCAGTCTCGGATTGCCTGAAAGAGCGTGGGCCCAGCTTGGTGTGAAGTACCATGAATCTCTTTTGGTTTGTGTTGATGACCTCAGCCTGTGTGTGGATAATCGCCTCGATCACAGGCTTCCAGAAATCAGTTTGCTGGAGTGTCCAGGTGTTGAGGGTCAACATCCAGCCTCTCGATGTGAGAAATTCTTCATGATCCTTCACTTTTAAGCTCATTAAATTGTAATGCACAGCTGCGCAAATAATTCTGACGTAAAGTCCAGACTGTACAATTGGCTTTAATTAGCTTAAAATTGTACACACCAGTCTCAGTAAACTACTGGCTACACGTGTCTGACTGTCCACTGAAGGGGCCGGCTTGAGTCATTATAGGGGCCTGTGACTGACAGCCGACAGGTGGGGCCAGCCTCCCAGGTTGCCTACCTGCAGGTACAGTGATTACCCCCTGCAGTAGGCAGGTAGGAGTGTGGCCTGTGTAGTGACTGTATCACCACACAGAAGCGAGAGAGAGAGAGAGAGAGAGAGAGAGAGAGAGAGAGAGAGAGAGAGAGAGAGAGAGAGAGAGATAGAGAAAGAGTCACAGTGAGCGAGAGAGCGAGAGAGCCGGGATGAGAGAAGAGAGAGAGATAATTCAATATTAGCCCATATCAGGGGGCTGTCCACTTGAAACATCCTATTAATTAATTTTAACTGAGCTGATTCATAATAATTTTGGAAATTAGGAAGTTGTAAACTTCCTAATGCATATTTTCAAGTTAACTTCTGCATTGAATGCCCCGCCATTTCATCTTTCCACAGAGGTTTTCTCAAGAAAGTATTCAAATCTTTAAAAAAAATTTATGAGGGATCTTACATGGATAGATTGAAACAAATATTGAATTCTGGGAAAGATATTCATTTTAATACAATTCACACCATTCCATCAACGTTATATGTAAAATCCTTCCACCTATTCAAATCACATGTAATCCTAGTCAATAAGGGGTAAATAATTTAATGCAAATAAATGATTATTTTTACTATTAATAATAATACCAAAATATTTAATTCGATCAGACCATTTAAACTTCACAACTTGTCTACATGACAAATTCTTTGGCTTGGCTTCGCGGACGAAGATTTATGGAGGGGGTAAAAGTCCACGTCAAATAATCCATCAGTTAAAGGCATCATTTCACTCTTTTTTTCAATTTACTTTATATCCCGATAATGCACCATACTGTTAAGGGTGTGTTAAGTATATCAAAACAAGTTTATCTTGCATTCGTCAGAATTCCCTTAATAGCATTAATAGTTCTGATCCAAGGTTCAAAGACCAAAGCAAACAAAGCTGATGACAAAGGACTGCCCTGTCTGGTCAATCTAGATAACACAAAAGGTAAGGACACCTGTCTATTTGTCACCACTCTCACAGTGAATTTTTAGACAAAGCCTTAATCCAACCAGTAAAAAGAGGCCCAAAATTAAACTTTTCCAAGACTTTAAACATAAAACTCATTCAACTCATCAAAGGCCTTTTCTGCATCCAAAGAGATTACCATTGGTTGGTCAGATTGCTGCCGAGAAATAGTAATTAAAGAAATCAACTTTACCACATTGTCCGCTGAACAACAGTTCTTTTGTTTTTTGAAAACTTTATTTATTTAAAAAATCGTTAATAGAAAAGCAGTATACAATCCAATATAAGTAATTTTATATAATTGTATATAAAAAAGAAAATTAAAAACAAACAAAAAGAACAAAAAAAAATACCCCTCCCACCCTCCTACCCCATCAGCCAGCTTAAGGAGAGCTTAAAAAAGGAAAAAAATATATAATACAATCAAAGTACATCTAAATGCATATATTCCAAATACGATAAACACTTATTGATAAAAAAATAATTATCATGCAAATTATATGTAATTTGCATATGTAATAACAATGCAAGCTTTCAATTCATTCTGCCATCGCGTTATATTAAAGTCACTGTGTTATCTTTCCATGTTCTTGCTACACATTTTCAAGCTACAGACAGTACTAAACGTACAAATGCAATTTGAAATTTATCCAGCCCTAATCCCTTTAAAGGAACCATGTAACCCATTTTAAAAATAGATGGATCTAATGGTAACTTAATGTTATATAATTTTTTCAAAACTAACCTAATTTTATCCCAGAATGGTTTTACATGCACAGAAGACCAAACAGCATGTAAAAAAAAGTTCCAGTACATACACCACATCTAAAACAGGAATCCGAGTTACTAAAACCATATTTTTTCAATTTCTCTGGGGTTAAATACAACTGATGTAGAAAGTTATAATTAACTATTCCATCCCGCACATTCGTCAATTTAGTAACACTATCATGACAAATATTTGCCCAATAATCTTCAGGAAAAACAAAAGCTAAATAATTTTCCCATTTAATCTTAGACTTCTCCCATTCTGGTTTATCCATATCGTCTTGTAACACTTGGTACATAACAGAAATATAATCCTTTTTTGGTATAGAAGAAATCAAAGATTCAAATTCTGTCAATGCAGGTAAAATCATCTCTCTACCTTACATATCTTTCACCAAAGCTCAAAGTTGATAATAAACAAACAAAGAATTTTCAGCAATATTAAAATGTTCCCTCATTTGATTAAAGGAAAGAAACTGTCCTTCAACAAAACAATCCTGCAATGTCTTTATACCCTTAAAATCCCAACTCTTTAAGTAATTATTAAATATTGAAAAAGGAATAAGCTGATTATTATATAGTGGGGTTAAAATTGACAATTTACCTTTTGATCCTAAAATCTTATTTCTTTTAGTCCATACCTTTAATAGATGCTTTAATATCGGCATATTATATTCCTGTAACAAATTTATATTCCATTGATATATAAATTGATGCACCTCAATTTCAGAAATGTGAGCCATCTCAACTTTCACCCAACTTTGGGGTTGGTCAAAATTCATCAAACTACTAATAAATTTCAACTGGCTGCTTCATAATAATTTTGAAAATGAGGTAATTGAAACCCATCTAATGCATACTTCCAAGCAAGTTTATATATTGCTACCCACGATAATTTACCTTTCCATAAAAATTCTCTCACGGCTTTATTTAAATCCTAAAAAAATCCCTTTGAAAGAGAACATGGTATTGATTGAAATAAATGTTGAATTCAAGGAAAAATATTCATCTTAATACAATTAACTTGACCGATTAAAGTTAACAGGAGATCTTTCTATTTAATTAAATCTGCTTTAATCTTTTTTTAGTAAAGGAACATAATTTAACTTATATTAAGATTGATAATCAGCATTTACAATTATTCCTAAATATTTAATTTTATCAGACCATTTCAATTTTATAATATCTTTATATTCTGAAAATTCTCTTTCTCCAACTGGCAAAGTTTCACTCTTATCCCAATGAACCTTATATCCAGATAATGTTCCATATTGCAAGAAACATTCTTGCAGATACGGCAATGATTGTTCTGGGTCTGTCAAATATATCAAAACATCAGCTGCAAATAGGTTAATCTTATACTCTTCATCCATAACTCTCATCCCTCATAACTGTTCATTCTGTCTTATTGTTTGAGCTAATGGTTCAATAGCCAATGCAAACAAGGCTGGTGACAATGGACACCCTTGTCTAGTCGAACGCGTCAATTTGAACGGTAATGAAACTTGACGATTTGTCACCACCCTGGCAATCGGGTTTGTATATAAAGCTTTAACCCAACCAATAAAAAAAAGGTCAAATTTACACTTCACCAATACCTTAAATAAAAATTCCCATTCAACCCTATCAAAGGCTTCTTCTGCATCAAGCGCAACCACCATTGGATGGTTGAGCTGCTGTTGATATTCATTGACTAAAGTAATGAATTGAAGGATATTATCTGATGTGTTTCTATTCTTAATAAAACCTGTTTGATCAATATGTATCAATTTAGTTAAATATTTGGCAAGTTGATTTGCTAACACTTTTGCTATAATTTTATAGTCTACATTCAGTAGAGAAATAGATCTATATGAAGACACTTTCAACGGGTCTCGATTTTTTTTGGAATTACAGTAATTAAAGCACTGGAGCAAGATTCCGGTAACTCATGGTCTTCAGTTACTTGCTGTAATACATCCTCAAACACAGAGGATAAATCTTCATTAAAAATTTTATAAAATTCCACAGAAAATCTGTCGTCCCCCAGTGACTTTCCATTTGGCATCTCTTGTATAGTTTCCTTAATCTCAAATTCTGTAAATGGATCTTCCAATTCCATAACATCTTCCTCCTTTAATGCTGGTAATGTTAATTTGGATAAATAAGATTCAATAGAACCACTATCCTGTTTCCTCTCAGAAGTATATAATTTTTGATAAAATGAATAAAACTGGTCGTTAATTTCCTGAGGTTTATAGGTAACTATTGAATTCTTTTTAACAGCATTAATAATCCATGAAACCTGTTCCGTCTTTAACTGCCATGCAAGTACCTTATGTGCTCTCTCACCCAACTCTTAATTAATCGATCTAAGCATGCTCAAATTGATAAGTTTGCAATATGTTATAACATCGTTTCAGATTAGCCAAAACCACTTTTTTTTAATCTACTGTCACATCTTTCTGAAATTCCTTCTCCAATTCAGCAATTTGCTTCTCCAGTTCTAAACTCTCTGCCATATACTATTTCTTAACTTTAGTAGCATAATTAATAATCTGCCCTCTTAAATAATTTTTTTGTGCATCCCACAACACAAAACGACTATCTACAGAATTATCATTCTCAGTTAAGAACAAAGTAATCTGTTCTTTAATAAAGGTAACAAACTCTGTTTTTTTTCAACAATATTGTGTTAAATCTTCATCTATAAGATGAACGTACCACTTCTGAACTTACACAAGAGAAAAATAATAAAGAATCGCCCGATATATCCCTACTTTTATACTCCGCCTGTAATACTCTTCCTTGTAAATGTGCCGATACTAAAAAAAATCTATTCTGGAAAATGAATCACGTCGAGACGAATAAAAGGAAAAATCCTTCTCCAAATATGCACCAAATTTAAGTCTTTCATCAAGGCCCCAATTTGTATTCCCATCTTTGATTTCTTTATACTGTATTCCCATCTTTGATTTCTTTATACTTTTTGGAGATCTATCTAATAAAGGATCCAGAACACAATTTAAATCTCCCCCAACTAAAATATTTTCATTAGTCTGATTTAACAACAAAAAAGCATCAGAAATAAAACACTCATCATCTACGTTAGGTGCATAAACATTAAGCAAAGTCCAAGATTCAGCAAAAATTTTACAATTCACCCTTAAAACTCTTGCAGATTGTAATTCAAAGGGCAAATTCTTATGAGTTAAAATCGCTACACCTCTTGCCTTGGAATTTAATGAAGAAGAAAACACATGACCAATCCAATCTCTCTTCAATGTGAGATGTTCTTTTTCGGTCAAATGTATTTCTTGCAAAAAAGCAATATCAATTTTCATTTTCTTAATATAGCCAGAACCCGTTTTTGCTTAATCGGGTTATTTAACCCCTGAACATTAAAAGTTGCAAATTTCAGATTAGACATCCCTACAAATTAACAATATAATCATTCACTACAAAATATCGCTCCCCTTATAATATCTTTAAATCACTATCCCTCCCCTAAATATTTTTAAAAAGAGAAATTTAATTTTTTTTAAATTAACCTCAAAAAAACCCACCCAGAGGTCGTAACGCCCTAAAAAAAAACTGGGTGTGGTAAACCCCACTAGTGGCAGATGACTATCAAAGTTTTCAGTACCATCCACCCTCCCCAGCCAGAAATACATTGTTCACATCAACACAATCAAATATAGTAAAAATATTCAACCCATTGACTCCAATCCCAATTATTGTTCCGGGTCTTCAATGTCAATAAGACTTTGACCTCTTTCTTTCCATTCTTCCCATTCTTCCATTTCCATTTCCATGTCCATTTGCCTTCCTTTTAGGCGACGGTGGTGAAAATCAACCATTTCCTTGCAACTCTGGTAGTAGTGAATTAGCAAAAATTAATGCATCCTGGTCATTTCAAAAAAATGAGATTGAAAATGAGCATAATAAACTTTTAACACTGCAGGGTAATGAAAAGCAAATTTGTACCCCTTCCGCCACAGCATTTCTTTAGCTGAATTGAATTCCCGACATTGCCTAATAATTTCCTGACTCAGATGTGCGTAAAAAATACTGTTATTTCAGATCATCATTGGAGTTTGACTTTGTCGTGTCTTCTTCACCGCCAACCGTGGTATCATTTCTCTGTCCTGATATTTCAGACAACAGATTAAGACTGCGCGTGGCGGTTTGTCCCAGAAGCAGTTTCCTCCCGCAATGCTCTATGTGCCTGGTCCAACTCTAGGCCTTCCAAAAAAAACTCCTTGTCCAACATCTCGGGGAATCCAATTCTTAAAAAATTTTATTGGATTGGAACCTTCACTATCTTCTAGAAGACCCACAATCTTCACATTATTTCTCCAACTTTGATTTTCCAGTGAATCGATTTTTTTCAATATTCCTTCTGAATCCCCATTCCACAAAAGAATCTTCCACTTTCTCCACTTTTTCCCTATGACATTCAACTTGATTTTTACATTCAAGAAAAGCTATTTCCAATTTTTTTTTTAAATTTTCTTGCACTGTATCCACTGATTTGATACACTTATTAACATCACTCTTAACTGCAGTCATATCTTCAGACATAGTATTCATTTTAGTTGTCACTTCCAAAATCCTTGAGTCATTTGTTTAAACGTATTATCCATTTGATAAGCAATCCCTTCCAAAACAAAACACATAGACTCCATTCCAGATTCCAGTGCTTCTTTTTGAGGCCTACCTTCTCTAGTCTCCACTTCAGTTGTTTCCTGCGTACTGTCCAGGAGAGGTAAGTCTTCTTCCTCTTCAAATGTCGTCAGTCCCTTTCCGGTGCAGCTGTGGGTCTGAACACCCGACAAGGTCGGGATGCCACTGTTCGGGGCCCCCCCCATAGCCCACACTCGATCCAACAGCTCCTGAATCCTGGAGGCACAGCGCAAGCCCGGTAAGGCCAGGGACTGTGCAGGTGTGTCTTCCGACACCACTCTGCGTGTCCCCGGCCCCCACCAACAGCAGCACAGGCTCACGGGCTCCTCTCTCGGCCGGGGCACCCGTGCGCCCGCATCACGGGCATGCGGTTCGGCACCAACCCAGCTCGGTCGTCAAGCCGGTGCCATCTTGTGGAGGCAGGATCATCGCTGGCGTCATACTTAGCCAGGCAGGGGTCATCTGTGCCTTGGAATTCCCAAAGTCGACTCCATAGCGTCAGTTAAGCAGCTGGGCCTCAATTCTTCAGCACTCTTAAAAGGTAGTTTTTTTCTGCAATTGAGTTTTCGTTTTTTTTTACATTAGTAACCATTATAACCCACTAATGTTCCAAAAAATAAAAATATAATTTTTTAATCACTTTTATAAACTTTAAAAACGGGTTACTTAAAAAGCTAGCTGAAGAAGGGTGGGATCGCACATCTGTCCTCTATGCCATCTTGCCATGCCCCCCTGAATAATAGTTCTTGATAAAACCTGCCTGATCCACATGAACTAAATCATGTAAATATTAGCCAATTTATTAGCCAGAACTTAGGCTACAATCTTACAGTCCACATTGAGCAAAGAAATAGGTCTATAAGTCACGCCTCCAAAGGATCTCTATCCTTCTTAAGGATAATAATTGCTTGAGAAAAAGATTCTGCAAAAGAGCCAATTTTCCCTGCTTGATCTAAAATCTCCATCAACAAGGGAACTAGTAAATCTTGAAATTCCTTATAAAATTCAGAAGTAAACCCATCATCATCTGGAGATTTACCACGCGGCATAGTCCGAAATGTGTCTATTACTTCTTTAACAGTAAAAGAAGCATCCAATTCTTATCATCCTTATTGTTCAAAGAAGGTAAGGTTAAGCCAGATAGAAAATTTTCAATATTAACCTGGTCTTGCGATACCTCGGAAGTATAAAATTTCTCATAAAACATACGGAACTCATCATTAATCTGTTGAGGTTCATATGTAATCATTGAATGATGCCTAATAGCATTTATTGTTCTAGACGCCTGTTCCATTTTTAGCTGCCATGCTAACACTTTGAGCTCTTTCCCCAACTCATAATACCGCTGCCTAGTCCTCTGTAATAGCTTTTCAAATTTATACGTCTTTTTTTTAAACTTTATTTAAAGATTTTATCACATGAATAAAACAAAAAAAAATTACATTTAAAGAAAAATAAAAATAAAGTAATTATTACAACACAGCATTAATGACCTAACTTAAATCAGTCTAACCCCCCCCCCCCCCATATATACGGCCACTAAAAAAAATCTATATATATTTAAAAAAAACACCCTTCCCCCCCAAAATAAAGAGTGAAGAATTAATAAAGTTAATAATATTATATATAAAAAAACTCACAAACAAAAAAAATAGGTAAAAATACTAATAAAAAAAGTTATCAAATCTAAAATATCACACATAAAACACATTTAAGTCAAACATAATTGCATGTACTTAACAAATGGAGTCCACTTCAGCTATAAAAATACATCTTATCTTGAAAAAGATATCTTTTCCATAATTAAACAAGACTTCATCTCTAAATACCACCTATCTAAGGTTAATATATTTCTGTCTTTCCAAGTAGACGCTATACATTTCTTGGCCACCGCTAAGGCTAAATAGATAAAAGAAATCTGATAATCATTTAAGCCTAAGTCAATTAATGATTGCATATTCCCTAATAAAAATATATCAGTATCTAATATAACATAGATATTATATAAACTATTAAATATAGATTGAATACCTTTCCAAAACTGTTGCAATCGATCACAAAACCAAACAGTATGTAAAAAAGTATTGGCCGTCTGATCACAACGAAAACAACAATCTGACTTACTAAGACCAATTTTTTAAAAATTTCTCTGGTGTTAAATATAATTGATGTATAAAATTATAATTAATCATCACTAATCTAGCATTGATCAATTTCCGAATACTATTCTGACAAATTTCCATCCAGGCTTCTTCAGCTATTATAGAACCTAAATCTTTTTCCCATTTCAACTTATCTTTATCCCAATCTGTCTTGCTTTCATTTTCTTGTAAAATACAATACAAATCAGATATATACCCCTTTTTTGGTATGAAAACTAGTTTCAGGCAATAAAATCATATGTCGGCCACATATCTGTTTTACAAATGATCTTAATTGATAATATACAAATACAGAATTTCCACTAATACCAAATTTCCTTTGTAATTCCTCAAAAGAACAAAAACATCCTTCAAAAAAACAATCTGATAAATTTTTTATTCCTTTCCTTTCCCATTGTTTCAAAGTAATATTGGAGACTGTAAAAGGAACAAGTTGATTATTATATAATGGGAATCGCCCAGACTATTTATTTTTAAGCCCCAATTTATTAAGTTTATTCATCCATAAATTCAATAAATGCTTCAATATTGGTACATCATAAGTTCATAATAAATTTTTATTCCATTGAAACAAAAACTCATGTGGAAATTTTTCTGAAATAACCGACATTTCTATCTTTGCCCAACTGGGCGGATCATCCATATTCATTAATGCACTAAGAAATTTAAATTGAGCTGCCTCATAATAATTTGAAAATTCAGTAACCTCAAACCTCCAAATTGAAAATCCCACATCAATTTTCTCACTGCCACCCTCGGAAATTTTCCCTTCCATAAGAAGTCTCTAACTGCTTTATATAAATCCTTAAAAAAACTTTTTTTTTAAAAAAAATAAGGAATTGATTGAAACAAATATTGTATCCGAGGAAAAATATTCATTTTTATAGTGTTAATCCTCCCCAATAAACCTAAAGGTAAATCCTTCCACCTAATCAAGTCTAATTTAATCTTTTTTATTAAATGAAGATAATTAATTGAATATAAATCTTGATATTCTGTATTAACATTAATTCCTAAATATTTAATTTGTTTAGTCCACTTCAAATTTATAATATTTTTATATATTGAATAATCATCTTTCACTTTTAGCCCAGTTTACCTTATAACCCGATAATTGACCATAATTTTCTAAAGATTCTTGAATTGCTGGTAAAGAAATATCAGGATCCACCAAATATAATAAAACATCATCTGCAAATAAATTAATCTTATATTCCTCATTCAAAACTCTCATACCCTCAAATTTATACGTCTGTAATAAATTATACTGTAATTTCAAATTAACTGATAGTATTTTTTTATTTTCAGTAGAAGCACATTGTAAATCTTTGTCCCAAAGTCGCTATCTCCTTCTCTATTTACTAACCTCAGCCATTTGTCGTTTAACTAATAATCTGTCCTCGCGAGTAAGCCTTCAAAGTGTCCCACAAAACAAATTTACTATCAACTGAACCTACATTTATTTTCAAAAAACTTTGAATTTGGTCTCGTATAACTTTACAAAATTCAGGATCTTTCCACAAAAAGGAGTTCAAATGCCAACGATAAAAGAGAACGCATCAATTCATTTATCGAAGGAATTCTCAGTGATTCTCAATTCTAAGTAATTATAATCTCCCAGCGCTGAAGCACTTGATGGAATTATGGACGAACAAGAATGAAATTATAAGTACTCAGGGGAAAACTTTGGCTTTGTTCCAAAATAAGCTTTTTCCTTTACAGTTAGTAATCAACTTCTGAAGTTGTGGGAGCAAAAAGGAATTAAATTGGTAGAAGATTGTTATGAGGCAGGTTATTTTATTGCTTTTGGAAGAATGAAAGAGAAATATGAGATATCTTCGAATACTCTTTTTTCTTATAATCAAGTTAAAGCATTATTGTTAGATTATTTTGGACATACTTTGAGGCTTCCAAGAAGGTCTAAATTTGAAATTTCACTCACTGATGGTGGTAAAAAAGGGTTTATATCTGATATGTACACCTATTGCAGAATAAAATGCTTAAACCAGATGTTTATAAATCTAGAGTGAAGTGGGAAAAAAGATTTGTCCATATCTATTTCTCAGGATGATTGGATGTTGATATGTGAGGACAGTATAACAAAAATTTTGAATGCAAGGTATAGATTGGTTCATTATAACTTTATCCATCAATTATACTTTACTCTGGAGAAATTAAAGAAGTTTAAATATGTTTTTACTGATTTACGTTTTAGATGTCATAAGGAAGTGGGGGAACTTTTTTTTACATTCGGTTTGGTTATGTGAGTCAGTTAAACCTTTTTGGAATAAAATTAAGGAATTTTTGGAAGTTATGTTTAAATTTAAAATTCCAATTGACCCTATGATATTTTTATGGGGTTATATTGAAATGTTGAGTTTGGAATTAAAATTCGATAAATTTCAATTTGCCTTTTTAAGGCTAGCTTTAGCAGTAGCTAGGAAATGTCTTGCTGTTGCATGGAAAAATGAGTCTAAGTTGAATATCCAATGACAGCACATGGAGATGAGGTCATGTATTCCTTTAGCAAAAAATACATATAATCTATGAAATGATTTTTTTTTTAATTAAAACTTGGAAACCGTACAATGAACAGATGCGATTAAATTAATATTTCCTTCCCCATACATTAGTGGTGGGGTCCCGGCCATAACATATCATTTAATGTATTGTTTCAGTAGATCTCCTCTTTCTTCCTGCTTTTTTTTTTGTCTTTTGGGGTAGTTTAGAGGTGGGGGGTGGTTAGGGATGAGGGGTGGGGAGATTTATGCGATAAAATAATATATTGGACTGTATTTTGAATGTATGATTTATTGTTGTTTATAAATAAAAAAAATTCTAAGAGTCACGGCGAGAGAGAGAGATTCACGGAGAGAGAGAGAGATTCACGGAGAGAGAGAGAGAGATTCACGGAGAGAGAGAGAGAGATTCACGGAGAGAGAGAGAGAGATTCACGGAGAGAGAGAGAGAGATTCACGAGAGAGAGAGAGAGATTCACGGAGAGAGAGAGAGAGATTCACGGAGAGAGAGAGAGATTCACGGAGAGAGAGAGAGAGAGATTCACGGAGAGAGAGAGAGAGAGAGATTCACGGAGAGAGAGAGAGAGAGATTCACGGAGAGAGAGAGAGAGATTCACGGAGAGAGAGAGAGAGAGATTCACGGAGAGAGAGAGAGAGAGATTCACGGAGAGAGAGAGAGAGAGATTCACGGAGAGAGAGAGAGAGAGATTCACGGAGAGAGAGAGAGAGAGATTCACGGAGAGAGAGAGAGAGAGATTCACGGAGAGAGAGAGAGAGAGATTCACGGAGAGAGAGAGAGAGAGATTCACGGAGAGAGAGAGAGAGAGATTCACGGTGAGAGAGAGAGAGAGATTCACGGAGAGAGAGAGAGAGAGAGATTCACGGAGAGAGAGAGAGAGAGATTCACGGAGAGAGAGAGAGAGAGAGATTCACGGAGAGAGAGAGAGAGATTCACGGCGAGAGAGTCATGGAGGGAGAGTCACGGCCAGAGAGAGAGAGATAGAGAGAGTGAGTCACGGCCAGAGAGAGGGAGATAGAGAGAGTGAGTCACGGCCAGAGTGAGAGAGAGAGAGAGAGAGAGTGAGTCACGGCCAGAGAGAGAGAGAGAGAGAGAGAGAGTGAGTCACGGCCAGAGAGAGAGAGAGAGAGAGAGAGAGAGAGTGAGTCACGGCCAGAGAGAGAGAGAGAGAGAGAGTGAGTCACGGCCAGAGAGAGAGAGAGAGAGAGAGAGTCACGGCCAGAGAGAGAGAGAGAGAGAGTGAGTCACGGCCAGAGAGAGAGGGAGTGTCACGGCCAGAGAGAGGGAGTGTCACGGCCAGAGAGAGAGGGAGTGTCACGGCCAGAGAGAGAGGGAGTGTCACGGCCAGAGAGAGAGGGAGTGTCACGGCCAGAGAGAGAGGGAGTGTCACGGCCAGAGAGAGAGGGAGTGTCACGGCCAGAGAGAGAGGGAGTGTCACGGCCAGAGAGAGAGGGAGTGTCACGGCCAGAGAGAGAGGGAGTGTCACGGCCAGAGAGAGAGGGAGTGTCACGGCCAGAGAGAGAGGGAGTGTCACGGCCAGAGAGAGAGGGAGTGTCACGGCCAGAGAGAGAGGGAGTGTCACGGCAGAGAGAGAGGGAGTGTCACGGCCAGAGAGAGAGGGAGTGTCACGGCCAGAGAGAGAGGGAGTGTCACGGCCAGAGAGAGAGGGAGTGTCACGGCCAGAGAGAGAGGGAGTGTCACGGCAGAGAGAGAGGGAGTGTCACGGCCAGAGAGAGAGGGAGTGTCACGGCCAGAGAGAGAGGGAGTGTCACGGCCAGAGAGAGAGGGAGTGTCACGGCCAGAGAGAGAGGGAGTGTCACGGCCAGAGAGAGAGGGAGTGTCACGGCCAGAGAGAGAGGGAGTGTCACGGCCAGAGAGAGAGGGAGTGTCACGGCCAGAGAGAGAGGGAGTGTCACGGCCAGAGAGGGAGTGTCACGGCCAGAGAGAGAGGGAGTGTCACGGCCACAGAGAGAGAGGGAGTGTCACGGCCAGAGAGAGAGGGAGTGTCACGGCCAGAGAGAGAGGGAGTGTCACGGCAGAGAAGAGAGAGAGGAGTGTCACGGCCAGAGAGAGAGGGAGTGTCACGGCCAGAGAGAGAGGGAGTGTCACGGCCAGAGAGAGAGGGAGTGTCACGGCCAGAGAGAGAGGGAGTGTCACGGCCCGAAGAGAGAGGGAGTGTCACGGCCAGAGAGAGAGGGAGTGTCACGGCCAGAGAGAGAGGGAGTGTCACGGCCAGAGAGAGAGGGAGTGTCACGGCCAGAGAGAGAGGGAGTGTCACGGCCAGAGAGAGAGGGAGTGTCACGGCCAGAGAGAGAGGGTAGTGTCACGGACAGAGAGAGAGGGAGTGTCACGGCCAGAGAGAGAGGGAAGTGTCACGGCCAGGAGAGAGAGGGAGTGTCACGGCCAGAGAGAGAGGGAGTGTCACGGCCAGAGAGAGAGGGAGTGTCACGGCCAGAGAGAGAGGGAGTGTCACGGCCAGAGAGAGAGGGAGTGTCACGGCCAGAGAGAGAGGGAGTGTCACGGCCAGAGAGAGAGGGAGTGTCACGGCCAGAGAGAGAGGGAGTGTCACGGTCAGAGAGAGAGGGAGTGTCACGGTCAGAGAGAGAGGGAGTGTCACGGCCAGAGGAGAGAGGGAGTGTCACGGCCAGAGAGAGAGGAGTGTCACGGCCAGAGAGAGAGGGAGTGTCACGGCCAGAGAGAGAGGGAGTGTCACGGCCAGAGAGAGAGGGAGTGTCACGGCCAGAGAGAGAGGGAGTGTCACGGCCAGAGAGAGAGGGGAGTGTCACGGCCAGAGAGAGAGGGAGTGTCACGGCCAGAGAGAGAGGGAGTGTCACGGCCAGAGAGAGAGGGAGTGTCACGGCCAGAGAGAGAGGGAGTGTCACGGCCAGAGAGAGAGGGAGTGTCACGGCCAGAGAGAGAGGAGTGTCACGGCAGAGAGAGAGGGAGTGTCACGGCCAGAGAGAGAGGGAGTGTCACGGCCGAGAGAGAGGGAGTGTCACGGCCAGAGAGAGGGAGTGTCACGGCAGAGAGAGAGGGAGTGTCACGGCCAGAGAGAGAGGGAGTGTCACGGCCAGAGAGAGGGGGTGTCACGCCCAGAGAGAGAGAGAGAGTGTCACGGCCAGAGAGAGAGAGAGAGTGTCACGGCCAGAGAGAGAGAGAGAGTGTCACGGCCAGAGAGAGAGAGAGAGTGTCACGGCCAGAGAGAGAGAGAGTGAGTGTCACGGCAGAGAGAGAAAGAGAGAGAGAGAGAGAGAGAGAGAGAGAGAGAGAGAGAGAGTCACAGCCAGAGAGAGGAGGGAGAGACTCATGGCCAGAGAGAGGGAGATAGAAACATAGAAGATAGGAACAGGAGTAGGTCATTCGGCTCTTCGAGCCTGCTCCGCCATTCAATGAGATCATGGCTGATCTTAAAGTTCAGTACCCCGTCCCTGCCTTCTCTCCGTAACCTTTAATACCCTTATACTGAAGAAATAGATCTAATTCCCTCTTACGTATATTTAATGAACCTGCCTCTACTGCCCTCGGTGCAATGAATTCCACAAATTCACCACCCTCTGGGTCAAGAAATTCCTCCTCATCAGGGTCCTAAATGGTTTGCCTATTATCCTCAAACCATGGCCCCGGGTTCTGGATTTTTCCCATCCTTGGAAGCATCCCATCTGCATCCATTCTGTCCAGTCCTGCCAGAATTTTATAGGTCTCTATGAGATCCCCTCTCAATCTTCTAAACTCCAGGTAGTACAATCCCAATTTGTGCAATCTGAGTGAGTCATGGCCAGAGAGTGAAGGAGATAGAGAGAGTGAGTCACGGCCATAGAGAGGAAGATAGAGAGAGAGAGAGAGAGAGAGAGAGAGAGAGAGAGAGAGAGAGAGAGAGAGAGAGTGTCACGGCCAGAGTGAGAGGGAGATAGAGAGGAGAGAGTCACGGCCAGAGAGAGGGAGATAGAGAGAGTGAGTGTCACGGCCAAAGAGAGAGAGAGAGAGTGTGTCATGGCCAGAGAGAGAGAGTCACAGCCAGAGAGAGAGAGAGAGATAGAGAGAGTGAGTGTCACAGCCAAAGAGAGAGAGAGTGTGTCATGGCCAGAAAGAGAGAGAGAGAGTGTCATGGCCAGAGAGAGAGAGAGAGAGAGAGAGAGAGATACAGAGAGAGAGAGCGAGAGAGAGAGAAAGAGAGAGAGAGAGAGAGAGAGAGAGAGAGAGAGGAGAGAGAGAGAGAGTGTCATGGCCAGAGAGAGAGAGGAGAGTGAGAGAGTGAGAGCCACAGCGGGACAGACAGCAAGAGTTCAGTTGGTATGGAGCAAAGGGAGAATAATTTTACTACTTGTGAAGCTCCTTCACAAGTCTGATAAGGGCAGGAGAGAAGCTGTGGAGTGAAATCTTTAATGATAATAAGTTTATTGCCATGTACAATGTGCATTGTCTATTTGCACTGAAAATCTTGCTTGTTGCAACCCAACAAATACTTCATGAAATAAATAGTACTGTAAACCTTGAATTAAATTAAAACAGGATAACTCTAGCAATACCCGAGGGCATTATGTAAGGGGAGGTGATGGTGGAAGCTGGTAAAATAGAGACATTTGAAAGGCACATGGATGTAAGAAAAATCAAGGGTTTTTGGGTGTGAGGTGGGGGAAGGTTAGATTTTTGTGGGGTTGATATATATAGGTTGGCTCATCCTTGTGGGCTAAAAGGACCTGCACTAAAAAAAATAAATACAGAATGAAGTGGAAATTTATATTTTTTAGATGTACAGTCGACGAGCCACTGCCACCCAAATACAATTAACCACTAATTTAAGGGTGGGAGGAACTGGAGCCCCCCGGGGGAGAAACCCATACAGACACGGGGAGAGCTTACCAGCTCCTTACAGACGGAGCTGGCGCGCTGCAATTGCCTAATGGGCTAAGGAAGAACCAGCAGTGAAGTCCTTCTCTGACCTGGCGCACTCCTTCCGGCCCTCTCCCCACCGAGGCCAGCCGACCTGCTGAGGGCTCCCAGCATTGCCCTCATTTCAACCACCCTCTTTAATGCAGCTCGCCTCCAGTCCACTCCTCTGCACAACCTCGTCTCTGTGCTCTTACCCGGTGCAACGCAACAGAGCAACGACGTGGTTTGCCACGTGGCGAAAGCGAAGGAGAAGCCCTAAGAGCCAGTATACGCCTGGGATTGCCTGATCTCGGAAGCGAAGCAGGCTCAGCACTGGTCAGTCCTTGGAGTGGGGACCGCCAGCTGCTGGAGGTTCCCTCCAGGGCCGCTGGACAAAGTGAAGACTCTCTGTCTGCCTGAAGTTCAAGAATTCCGTCCTCAATGTAGTATTCACAAGTAGACTCACATAACCAACCCGAATGTAAAAAAAATTCCCACTACCTTATGACATCTAAAACATAAATCAAAAGCAACACATTTAAACTTCTTTGATTTCTCCAGAGTAAAGTATAATTGATGGATAATGAACCAATCTATACCTTACATTCCAAATTTTAGACACATATCAACATCCTCTATAAAAACAACCATGATTCCCTCTCTGGCCCTGATACCCCCTGATTTTGGAAGTTGTAGACTTGCAAATTCTGGGCTGTGGCCAGTGACCTCCCCCACCCCCCCCCCAAAAGGGCGATTCAACCCCCGGGAGACAGGACGGCCAACGTGCTCTTTGCATTCGTTACCCCACACTTCTGAGAAAGAACTGAGCTTCCACCCATCTCCTATAAACCCCGGGGGGTGGTGGTGGGGGATGTGGTGGTGGGGGATGTGGTGGTGGGGATGTGGTGGTGGGGGATGTGGTGGTGGGGGATGTGGTGGTGGGGATGTGGTGGTGGGGGATGTGGTGGTGGGGGATGTGTGGTGGTGGGGAGGGGTGTGGGGGGCTGTGGTGGGGGGGAGCGGGGGGGGCTGCTGTGGTGGGGGGAGCGGGGGGGCTGTGGTGGGGGGAGCGGGGGGCTTGTGGTGGGGGGAGCGGGGGGGCTGTGGTGGGGGGGAGCGGGGGGGCTGTGGTGGGGGGAGCGGGGGGGGGCTGTGGTGGGGGGGAGCGGGGGGGGCTGTGGTGGGGGGAGCGGGGGGGGCTGTGGTGGGGGGAGCGGGGGGGCTGTGGTGGGGGGAGCGGGGGGGCTGTGGTGGGGGGAGCGGGGGGGGCTGTGGTGGGGGGGAGCGGGGGGGCTGTGGTGGGGGGAGCGGGGGGGCTGTGGTGGGGGGAGCGGGGGGGCTGTGGTGGGGGGAGCGGGGGGGCTGTGGTGGGGGGAGCGGGGGGGGGCTGTGGTGGGGGGAGCGGGGGGGCTGTGGTGGGGGGAGCGGGGGGGGCTGTGGTGGGGGGAGCGGGGGGGGGCTGTGGTGGGGGGAGGCGGGGGGGCTGTGGTGGGGGGAGCGGGGGGGGCTGTGGTGGGGGGAGCGGGGGGGCTGTGGTGGGGGGAGCGGGGGGCTGTGGTGGGGGGGGGAGCGGGGGGGCTGTGGTGGGGGGAGCGGGGGGCTGTGGTGGGGGGGGGGAGCGGGGGGGGGGGGGAGTCGTTTGACTTTTGAACAGCTGAAAGCCGAGGGAAGGGAGAGCGCTGCCAATCTGGAGAGGGAAGCCCGCGGACCCCCCCCCCACTCCCCCCCATCCCGAACCCCACCTAATGTAGCAAAGATGATGAGACCGGACGGACTGGAGCCCCTCCAAGTCTTGCTCCAACACTCTTCACTGCGCTTTGCCCGGACCTGGGGCGAGTTGCATCTCCTTCCTCCCGGGGGCTCGTTGGGGACATCGTGGCTTTTGGGTTCGGGCTCCGCTGAAGTTCGGGGCGAAAGGGGCAACCGGCTGATCCGAACCAGGGGCCGCAGCTCGAGCAGCCGGTGTCTCCACTCCTTGGGATTTGGACACATCCCCCCCCCACCCCACCCCCCCCCCCACCACCCACCCCCCCCCCCCACCCACCCCCCCCCCCCCCCCCCCCCCCCCCCCACCCACCCCCCCACCCCCCAGGTCCCCGGCTGGTTCCAACGGGGAGAAACGAGTATCGGAGGCACCTGGAAGACACGTACCGGCAGGTGGAGGAGCAGCGCCCAGAGGGCGAGCAGAGAGCGGCTCCGCTGCGGCCAGAAGGGCAGGAGTCCCCGTCGCTCCGGACACCTTGCGAGTGGCCGCCCTCGGGAAGGGCGAGGGGGGGAAATTCCATCGTCCGGGGCTTCGCAGCCGCTCCCGTCCTCGGGAAGACGCCTGGTCCCCGCTCCGAGCCAGGGGGCGGGAAGGAGCGCTCTGGTCCTCGGCTGGGGGCACGGCTAACTTATAGGGGCACTCCACCCCCAGCCGTGACGCTCCCTCTCTCATCTCTCTCTCCCCCACCCCCGTTTCCTTCTCTCTCCCTCCCTCCCTCTCTTTCTCTCTCTCTCTCTCACACACACACACAGCCCCCACACCCCCCCCCACCACCAACAGACACCCACACACAATCACACACAGCTCCCCACATAACCCCACCTACACACATCCCTACCAACACACAATCACACAGTCCCCCCATCCACGCCCACCTAGACACACACAGCCCCCACACCCCCCCACCAACACACACCCACACACACCCACACACAATCACACACAGCTCCCCACATAACCCCACCTACACACATCCCTACCAACACACAATCACACAGTCCCCCCATCCACGCCCACCTAGACACACACAGCCCCCACACCCCCCCCCACCAACACACACCCACACACACCCACACACAATCACACACAGCTCCCCACATAACCCCACCTACACACATCCCTACCAACACACAATCACACAGTCCCCCCATCCACGCCCACCTAGACACACACAGCCCCCACACCCCCCCCCACCAACACACACCCACACACACCCACACACAATCACACACAGTCCCCACATAACCCCACCTACACACATCCCTACCAACACACAATCACACAGTCCCCCCCCCATCCACGCCCACCTACACACACACAGTCCCCCACACACCCCTACCTACACACAATCACACAGTCCCCCATACACACCCACCAAAAAACAGCCCACCCCACCTACACACCCACCAAAAAACAGCCCTCCCCACCTACACACAATCACACACCGCCCCCACATACCCCCACCTACACACACCCCCATCTACACACAATCACACACAGCCCCCACACACCCCCACCTACACACACCCCTACCTACACACAATCACGCAGTCCCTCATACACACCCACCAAAAAACAACCCACCCCACCTACACACCCACCAAAAAACAGCCCACCCCACCTACACACTATCACACACCGCCCCCACATACCCCCACCTACACACATCCCTACCAACACACAATCACACAGTCCCCCCATCCACGCCCACCTACACACACACAGCCCCCCACACACCCCTACCTACACACAATCACACAGTCCCCCATACACACCCACCAAAAAACAGCCCACCCCACCTACACACCCACCAAAAAACAGCCCTCCCCACCTACACACAATCACACACCGCCCCCACATACCCCCACCTACACACACCCCCATCTACACACAATCACACAGTCCCCCCATCCACGCCCACCTACACACACACAGCCCCCACACACCCCCACCAACACACACCCACACACAATCACACACAGCTCCCCACATAACCCCACCTACACACATCCGTACCAACACACAATCACACAGTCCCCCCCCATCCACGCCCACCTACACACACACAGCCCCCCACACACCCCTACCTACACACAATCACACAGTCCCCCATACACACCCACCAAAAAACAGCCCACCCCACCTACACACCCACCAAAAAACAGCCCTCCCCACCTACACACAATCACACACCGCCCCCACATACCCCCACCTACACACACCCCCATCTACACACAATCACACAGTCCCCCCATCCACGCCCACCTACACACACACAGCCCCCACACCCCCCCCACCAACACACACCCACACACAATCACACACAGCTCCCCACATAACCCCACCTACACACATCCCTACCAACACACAATCACACAGTCCCCCCCATCCACGCCCACCTACACACACACAGCCCCCCACACACCCCTACCTACACACAATCACACAGTCCCCCATACACACCCACCAAAAAACAGCCCACCCCACCTACACACCCACCAAAAAACAGCCCTCCCCACCTACACACAATCACACACCGCCCCCACATACCCCCACCTACACACACCCCCATCTACACACAATCACACACAGCCCCCACACACCCCCACCTACACACACCCCTACCTACACACAATCACGCAGTCCCTCATACACACCCACCAAAAAACAGCCCACCCCACCTACACACCCACCAAAAAACAGCCCACCCCACCTACACACTATCACACACCGCCCCCACATACCCCCACCTACACACACCCCCATCTACACACAATCACACACAGCCCCCACACACCCCCACCTACACACACCCCCATCTACACACAATCACACACAGCCCCCACACACCCCCACCTACACACACATCTACCTACACACAATCACACACAGTCCCCCATACATGCCCACCTACACAGACACAATCACACACCGCCCCCACACACCCCCACCTACTCACACACCTACCTACACACACACATACAGCCCCCCACATACCCACACCTACACACACCCCTACCTACACACACCCCTACCTACACACAATCACACAGTCCCCCATACACGCCCACCAAAAAACAGCCCACCCCACCTACACACACACACAGCCTACACACCCCCCCACCTACACACAATCAAACACAGCCCCCACACACCCCCACCAACACACACCCACTCACAATCACACACAGTCCCCCGCATACCCCCACCTACACACATCCCTACCTACACAGAATCACACAGTTCCCCCATACACGTCCAACTACACATCCACAGCCCACCACATACCCCCACCTACACACAATCACACACAGCCCCCCACATACCCCCACCTACACACACACCCACCTACTCACAATCACACAGTCCCCCATGCATGCCCACCTACACACAATCACACAGTCCCCCATACATGCTCACCTACACACACACAGCCCCCCACATACCCCCACCTACACACAATCACACACAGCCCCCCACATACCCCCACCTACATACACCCCCACCTACACACAATCACACACAGCTCCCCACATACCCCCACCTACGCACAATCACACACTGCCCCCACCTACACACACATCTACCTACACACACAGTCCCCCATGCACGGCCACCTACACACACACCCACACACAATCATACCAACCCCCATACACCCCCACGCACATATCCAATCACACACAAACACACTGTAATTCTGTGACTGACATGTTTTGGAATGAATCCCTGGACAGGTTTTGAAAATGTATAGGGATGTTGGAGGGGAGGGGGTATCCATGCAGAGCAGCAGCGATCAGACTCTGGAACCTCCCCTACTTCCAAGTGCTGTCAGGTGGATGAACCTCTCCATTCTACCCTAACGATGTCACCGCTGCCAAGACCATCAGAGATCTGTCTGCACTTTTGAAATTTTCTTTTCTTTGGCTTGGCTTCGCGGACGAAGATTTATGGAGGGGGTAAAAAGTCTTTGCCCTCAGATAGCTCCAAGAAAAGTGCAGAGAACAAAACAAAGGACTCTACATCACCTTTGTTGACCTCACCAAAGCCTTCGACACCGTGAGCAGGAAAGGGCTTTGGCAAATACTAGAGCGCATCGGATGTCCCCCTAAGTTCCTCAACATGATTATCCAACTGCACGAAAACCAACAAGGTCGGGTCAGATACAGCAATGAGCTCTCTGAACCCTTCTCCATTAACAATGGCGTGAAGCAAGGCTGTGTTCTCGCACCAACCCTCTTTTCAATCTTCTTCAGCATGATGCTGAACCAAGCCATGAAAGACCCCAACAATGAAGACGCTGTTTACATCCGGTACCGCACGGATATAGCTTGAAATAGCGCTGTTTAATTTGCACTCTTCCAACTGCGAATATTTATCTTTTTAGGTTTTTTTTTTCTCATCACACACTGTGTTCATTTTATTTATATGTGACAGAACTTGCAGGACAGGAACAAGCCAGTTGGCCAATGAGGTCTGCACCGGAAATAATGCCCAAATTAAACTAAATCTCTTCTGCTGGTGCCCCATCCAGTGGGAGAGGGGCGAGTGTTGTGCCTGCATCGCCGCGGTAGGGTGAGATACAAACCAAAGGCATGGGTTAAGGGTGGAAAAGGGGTAAAGGTTCGGGGGAACTTCTTCAAACACAGGGTGGTGGGGGTGTGGAACGAGCTGCCAGAAGAAGTGGTGAATGCGGCCTCGATTTTAAAATTGAGGAAGTGATGCACAATCAATTACACAAAGACTGAAGTCATCGGAACTGAGATGGATAGCATCCCTGTGTTGGTCGCTCACACTGACCCAGACTCGAACTGGCAGCAGGCTTGTGGCCTTGAGAAAGTGGAGGAATCACAAGCCGGCCAGAGAGAGCAGGAAAGGTCATGTCATTTGCATATACACACGCAAGTACAATAGTAGTCTCACCACCTTCACCCCCTTTTTTAAAGTAAAGTCCCGGGGAGGTGTGGGGTGGTCAGCCAACCTTATAAGTTCAATCTGTCCGGCGGTCTCCATTGACAATATTCCAAATTTGGCCTCACCAGTGTCTTATATAACTTCAACATAGCATTCCAACTCCTATACTCAATACTTTAATTTATAAAGATGCCAAAAGCTTTCTTTACAACCCTGTCTACCTGCAACACCACTTCCAGGGCACAATGTACCTGTATCCCCGGATCTCTTTGCTCCTCCGCACTCCTCAGTGCCCCACCATTTACAGTGTACATCCTTCCTTGATTTGCTCTTCCTAAATGCATCCCCTCACACTTGTCTGCAATCAACTCCATCATCCATTTATTAGCCCATTCTTCCAGTTGGTCCAGATCCCTCTGCAAGCTTTGGAAATCTTCCTCCCTGTCCACTACTCCTCCCATCTTTGTATAATCAGCAAACTTGCTTTTCCAATTTACCATTGAGGAATACAGAAGAGCAGAAAGATTTAGGAGTAACGGTACATTGTTCCCTGAAGGTAGAAACTCACGTGAATAGGGTGGTGAAGAAGGCTTTTAGTATGCTGGCCTTTATCAATCATTGCATGGAATATAGGAGTTGGGAGGTGATGTTGAGATTGTATAAGACGTTAGTGCGGCCTAATTTGGAGTTCTGTGTGCAGTTCTGGTCGCCTAATTATAGGAAGGATATAAACAGAGTGGAGAGAGTGCAGAGAAGGTTTACCAGAATGTTACCTGGGTTTAAGCATCTGGAGTATGGGGAGAGATTGGACAGATTGGGTCTTTATTCTTTGGAGCGTAGAAGGTTGAGAGGGGATTTGATAGAAGTATTTAAGATTATGAAAGGGATAGACAGAATGGATGTGGATAGACTATTTCCGTTAAGAGGAGGAAAGATTAAAACAAGAGGACATGAGTTAAGAATTAAGGGGCAGAGGTTTAGAGGTAACATGAGGGGGAACTTCTTTACTCAGAGAGTGGTAGCCGTGTGGAATGAGCTTCCGGGAGAAATAGTGGCGGCGGAGTCAATTGTATTATTTAAGAAAAGGTTGGACAGGTATATGATGAGAAGAAGATGGAGGGTTATGGGCATTGTGCAGGGAGGTGGGACTAGAGAGGGGTGTTTGGTTCGGTGCGGACTAGAAGGGCCTAATGGCCTGTTTCCGTGCTGTAAATTGTTATGTTATGTTATGTTATAATCCTCAGCCATGATCGTATTGAATGGCGGAGCAGGCTCGATGGGCCATTTTTGGCCTACTCCTGTTCCTACTTCCTATGTTCCTATGTTCCTATGTTCAAACAAACAACACTGATCCCTGAGACCCACCACTAGTCACAGGTCTCCAGTCTGGGAAGGAATCATCCACTATCACTCTCTGTTTTCTCCCTCACAGTCAATTATGAATCCAGTTTACTACCTCTCCATGGATACCTAGTGTCTTAAACTCCTGAACCTTGTCAAAAGCCTAAAAAAATATAGACAACATTCACAGCCTTTCCTTCATCTACCTTCTTGGTAACTCCCTCAAAAAACTCTACAAGATTTGTTAAACATAACCTACCACGCACAAAGCCATGCTGACTGTCCTCAATCAGCCCGTGGCTGTCCAAAAACTTAAATATCCTATCTCTCAGTATTCCTTCCAATAATTTACCTACTACTGATGTCAGACTCACTGGCCTACTTATCTGGTTTATTTTTGGAGCCTTTCTTAAACAGCGGGACAATGTCAGGGCCTCCGGCACCTCTCCCATGGCTAAGGACATTTTGAATATATCCATCAGGGGCCCCTGCAATTTCAACACTTATCTCTCTCAAGGTCCGAGGAAATATCATTTCTGGTCCAGGGAATTTGTCTACCTTTATTCACTCTAAGGCAGCAATCACTTCCACCTCCTTAATCTCCATATGTTTCACGACACTTTCCCTTCCATCCGTATGCATTATGCCAGTTTCCTGAGTAAATACTGATGCAAAAAACTGTTTAAGATCTCCCCCATCTCCCACAAATAGTTGACCATTCTGATCCTCTTTGGGACTAATTTTATCCCTTATTATCCTCTCACTCTCAATATACTTGTAGAATCCCTTTGGATTTACCTTCACATTATCTGCCAAAGCACCTTCATGCCTTCTTTTTGCCTTCCTGATTTCCTTCTCTAGTATTCTCTCACATCTTGTCTACTCTGCAAGTACCTTGTTTGCTCCTTGCTGCCTATACCGGTTATACACCTCTCTCTTCTTCTTAATCATATCACCAAGATCCCTTGAAAACCAAGGTTCTCTCTGCACCTTCAAAATCTCGACTTTGAATGCCTTCCACTTGCCGGGCACATCCTTGCCAGAAAACAGTTTATTCCAATCGACTCTTCTGAGATCCTTTCTCATTTCCACAAAATTGGCCTTTCTCCAATTTAGAACCTCAACTCGAGGACCAGGCCTATCCTTATCCATAAGTAAGTTTAAACTAATGACATTATCGTCACTGGACCCAAAATGCACACCTACTGCCACCTGACCTGCCTAGTTCCCTAACAGGAGATCAAGTATTGCATCCTCTCTCGTTGGTACCTCTACATATTGATTTCGAAAACTTTCCTGTGCACATTTCACAAACTCCAAACCATCCAGTCTTTTTACAGTATGGGAGTTCCATTCAATATGTGGAAATCTCCAACTACCACAACTTTCTGTTTCTTTCAATTATCTGCTATATCCCGACAGATATGCACCTCCAATACTATTGGACTATTGGGCAGTCTATAATACGTCTTTCCCATTCCTTAGCTCCACCCATAAGGCCTCTGAAGGCGAGTCCAGAGTGCTGTCCTCTCTAAGCATAGGTGTGATATTTTCCCTAACTAACAATGCCGCTCCTCCCCCTTTCATCCCTCCCCCTCTATCACGTCTGAAACATCGGAACCCTGGAACATTGAGGTTCCAGTCCTGCCCTCATGCTGCAGCCAACTCTCACTAATAGCAAAAGCGTCATAATCCCACATGCAAATCCACATCCTAAGCTCATCTGCCTTACTGACAATACTCTTTGCATTACCACTACCTTTTGCAGGGCTTTGCATTTAGAGACCTTGGTGTCCCCCATACCAGACCGTGATGCAGCCAGTCTGCACACTTTCCACCACACCTCTAGAAATGTGCCAGGGTTTCCGGTGTCAGACCAAACGTCTGCAAACTCCGGAGAAAGTAGAGGCGCTGGTTTTCATTTCTTGAAGCCAACCTTCAGCTCCTTAGTTTTGGTGACATTGAGTGCGAGGTTGTTGTCGGTGCACCATTCAGCCAAGTTTTCAATCTCCCTCCTGTACGCTGACTCATCCCCTCTCATTATACAACCCACTACTGTGGTATTGTCAGCAAACTTGTAGATGGTGTTATTGTCGTACCGAGCTCACAGTCGTAGGTGTAAAGTGAGTAGAGCAGGGGGCTATGAACACAGCCCTGTGGTGCTCCGGTACTGATGGAGATTGTGGAAGAGATGTTCTTACCAATTCCCGGAGGGTGGTGAATCTGTGGAATTTGCTGCCCATGGAAGCAGTGGAGGTGACCTCAGTAAGTATATTTAAGACAAGGTTGGATAGATTTTTACATAGTAGGGGAATTAAGGGATCTGAGGAAAAGGCAGGTAGGGGGAGATGAGCCGATCATCAAAACAGCCATTGAATGGGGGGACAGGCTCAAAGGGCCGGATTGCCGACTCCTGCCCCTATTTCTTGTGTTCACTTTTTGAGATGAAGGGATGTAACCACTGGAGAGAGATCTGAGGTTCAAAGTTCCAAGGTTCAACATTCCTATATTTGTCATACGCTCAAATACACAAAATTTATGTCTTTGATCAGTAAAGACATTCAAAGAGGGATCACCAGTCCAAAGCTCTCTCTAAGGAGAGGGTGTAATAGATCTGTGTTAATATTAATACTAGGTTGAGGATAAGGTTAAGCTATATTTCTTATAAATGTAACTAAAAATGTCGTGGGTTTGGAACAGGGTTACACACTCCCAGACAATACATTCAGAAGGGATGTCATCTTTCAGATCCATGACGTCTACAAACCAGAGGTATGAAGATCACATGTCTTTCAAGAAACTGTTCCTAACAGCTATTAAAGATGCCAGTAAATGGCCACATGATTTCAAAGAAATTAAGACTGATCTCATTGGCGATGTCATTACATATGAGTTTAAGGATATATAGATCTGAAGGCAGAAACATCTTGAGCCCAGAAACCAGAAGGGAAAGAAGATTTGATGGTGTTCTCTGGAGAAGGAGGAAGTGTTGTTCCAAGCGGCTTTAAATTAAGCCCGGCCACTTCTGACTGTCTCTCTCTGTTATTAGAAGGCAGGCTCAAGATGGAAAGAAGCTCCAGAACTCTTAAGAAGCTAAGAGGGAGATGAAGATCACCAGGAGAGTTAAAGAAGAAATCTCGACAAGATTTGTGAGTTTGACTAAGTCAGTGTTACCAAACATACTGAACACAACAATTTAAAAGAACTTGATGTTTTGTAATCATTTCTGAACTACAATTTAATAGACCTTCAAGTTCAACTGGACTTTAAAATACTGGGCCTTATAACTAACTTTACAGACTCAAGATTAAACTGAAGTAGTTTGGACTTTAACACACACACAGATTTATACAATTACATTCGTGCATAGTGGGGTTTAAGCTTAAAGTTAAGGGAGAACTGTTATGTGGTTAATAGTTTAATAAAAACTGTTATTTGGAATTTACCACTGTCTGACAAATCTTCCATCGCTGTCCCTGTGTTAGGACTAATGGGGAGGTCGGTTAGTTCGTAACAAGGGCTATGTAAAGATGGGAAGGGTTATATTGTTGTGGAGAAGGTTTAGTAGAAATAATAAATATAAGAGGATAGATCTCAATATTGACAGTTGCAATTAGTGCAGGAAAGAACTGATATTTCAGTAATGGCCCCAGAGTAGTTTATGGTTCGAGTTTGAGTCGTCCATGGATGTGCTATCAGGAAAACCTCATCCTTCTCCTTCTATGCATCTTACAATATACAGTTTGTATCCAGCACCTACGGGGATGGAGGATGCCAGATCAGTGAATTTTCTGGTTGCTTGACACTCTTCCAATGCCTAACTAATACCCCTGCATAAAAGAATAAACAACTTAAAAGACAAAAATATTACACTAAGAAAACTTCACTTGCATGAATATATAAACCTTTAAGCAATTTACTTTGTTTTCAGACACATTCATCGAACATAGAACACAACAGCGCAGTACAGGCCCTTCGGCCCTCAATATGGCGCTGACCCATATATTCCTTAAAAAAGTACTAAACCCTCCCTACCCCATAACCCTCTATTTTTCTTCCATCCATGTGCCTGTCTAAGAATCTCTTAAATACTCCTAATATTCCAGCCTCCACCACCAACTCCAGCAAGATATTCCAGGCACCCACAACTCTCTGTGTAAAAAACTTACCCCTGATATTTCCCCTAAACTTCCCTAACACGTCCTCTGGTGTTTGCTGTCACTGCCCTGGGAAACAGGTGCTGGCCGTCCATCCTTATCTATGCCTCTCATAATCTTGTAGACCATTAATGACCATTAATCATTAATGATCTAGATGATGGGGTGGTGAATTGGATTAGTAAATATGCAGACGATACTAAGATAGGTGGAATAGTGGATAATGAAGAAGGTTTTCAAGGATTGCAGAGGGATTTGGGCTGCTTAGAAAAGTGGGCTGAAAAATGGCAGATGGAATTTAATGCTGATAAGTGTGAGGTGCTTCATTTTGGTAAGAAGAATCAGAATAGGACATATGTGGTAAATGGGAGAGCATTGAGGAATACAGAAGAGCAGAAAGATTTAGGAGTAACGGTACATCGTTCCCTGAAGGTAGAAACTCATGTGAATAGGGTGGTGAAGAAGGCTTTTAGTATGCTGGCCTTTATCAATCATTGCATGGAATATAGGAGTTGGGAGGTGATGTTGAGATTATATAAGACGTTGGTGCGGCCTAATTTGGAGTTCTGTGTGCAGTTCTGGTCGCCTAATTATAGGAAGGATATAAACAGAGTGGAGAGAGTGCAGAGAAGGTTTACCAGAATGTTGCCTGGGTTTAAGCATCTGGAGTATGGGGAGAGATTGGACAGATTGGGTCTTTATTCTTTGGAGCGTAGAAGGTTGAGAGGGGATTTGATAGAAGTATTTAAGATTATGAAAGGGATAGACAGAGTGGATGTGGATAGACTATTTCCGTTAAGAGGAGGAAAGATTAAAACAAGAGGACATGAGTTAAGAATTAAGGGGCAGAGGTTTAGAGGTAACATGAGGGGGAACTTCTTTACTCAGAGAGTGGTAGCCGTGTGGAATGATCTTCCGGGAGAAATAGTGGCGGCGGAGTCAATTGTATTATTTAAGGAAAGGTTGGACAGGTATATGGATGAGAAGAAAATGGAGGGTTATGGGCATTGTGCGGGGAGGTGGGACTAGAAAGGGGTGTTTGGTTCGGTGCGGACTAGAAGGGCCTAATGGCCTGTTTCCGTGCTGTAATTGTTATGTTATGTTATGTTATGTTATGTTACTATCAAGTCTCCTTTCATCTTTCTACGCTCCAGAGTGAAAAATCCCAGCTCTGTTAACCTTGCCTCATAAGACGTTTTCCAATCCAGGTAACATCCTGGTAAATCTTCTCTGCACCCTCTCCATAGCTTCCATGTCCTTCCTATAATGAGGTGACTAGAACTGAACACAATGCTCCAAGTGTGGTCGTGTAGCTACAACTCCCAGGAGGCATCAAACCAGCCACGTGATGTCAGTCCGTGATGATGTCAGAGCGTGTTGAGCATTTGATTCTGGGCTTTAAAAGGTTGCGCGGGTGATGAAGAGTAAATCTGGTTGATTCTCTCTAGAAATGCCTTGTGAGGTTATTTCGTCGAGTCCACTGCAATTCCAGTGGCGACAATTGGTGACCCCGTCAAGTCCAAAAATGCATTTTTGGACAAACATGGACTCTGCAGCCATTGCTGTGAAGCCACCACCTTTCTGGACAGCAGAGCCTGAACTATGGTTCCAACAGGCAGAAGCACAGTTTCACCTTTGCAAAGTCAAATTGTCAGATATGATGCTTTAAAAGCACTTTTATTACGTGTATATGGTTTGTCCCATAGGGAAAGGGCAGCCAAACGATTACATCTCGATGGGTTGGGAGAACGCGCCCCTTCAGAACTAATGGATGAAATGCTGTTCCTGGCAGCTGGTGAAAGGCTCCAATATATTATTTGAGCAGCTCTTTTTAGAGCGAATGCCAGATGATATTACGCGCTTGACATCCAAGTCTTCATTTGAAGATCCAAGGGCTGTAGTGGCAGAGGGAGACATTCTACGGCTGGCTAAAAAGCACAGCAAGGAAAGACAAGTCTGCACAACCCACCCCTCCGATATTGATCCCGTGTCACACTCAGATAGTGCTCTTAGCACATCATTCCCTACAAGCAGGCAACACCCAAGACAAACAAGCAGCCTCTGGGCACCTCGTCTTGGTGTTATTACCTCGGGCGTTAGGGAGTAAATGCCCACAACTGTATTGCACCCTGCCCGTTTGCAGAAAATGCTCAGTCCCAGTGAAAATTTCTGATGGACATGGGTTCAGAAGTTAGTGTATTTCCACCCACCGGTTTTGACACACAACATCCTACCCCAGACCTGCAACTATGAGCAGTTAACAGTTCCAACATTCCAACCTTCGGCACCAGGAAGATGAATGTCAAGTTCGAGAATTATCTCCACACTTGGCCATTTATTATAGCAGCAGGATCCCGACCTTTGCTTGGTGCAGATTTTCTTCGGGCTCATTCATTCCTCATTGACTTAAAAGGGCATCGGCTAACAAGATGGAACTACTTTTTAGACCATTCCTCTGGCAGTTGCCTGTACCTCTGCTCTGCACCTCCAAACATTGAGTAAACCAGTGGATGAATTCTCCAAGCTGTTGGAAGATTTCCCTGAGATAACGACTCTACAATTTTCTGCCTCCAGTATTACTCACCGCACTTGTACTAAGGGCCCTCCTATCCATGCTAAAGCGCGCCGCTTGCCTCCATAGAAGCTGAGTTTAGCTAAGGAAGAGTTTGCCTAGATGGAGGAACTAGACATAATTCGTAGGTCCAACAGTCCCTGGGCATCTCCATTACATATGGTCCCGAAACACAATGGAGGTTGGCGACCACATGCAGATTGCAGGCGGCTTAATGACGCCAGCATCCCGGATTGTTATCCAATATCTCATATTCAGGATTTCTCGGCTAATTTGCATAGAGTGAAGATCTTCTCCAAAATAGACTTGATACGTGGCCGCCACCATGTACCGGTAGAGCTAGGACATTCCAAAAACAGCAATAATGACCCTGTTTGGGTGGTTTGAATTTTTACGAATGTCATTCGGATTAAAGAATACTGTCTGGTTTGGAGTTAAACGAGTCATGGATGCTTTAGGACGTGACATGACCCGTGTCTTTATTTACCTCAACAGCATTTTAGTGGCTAGTGGGACTAAGGTAGAACATTTGCGACTTCTTTGTGCACTTTTTATTCAATCTTCAAAAGTTTGGATTGACCATGAATCCAGATAAATGTGTTTTTGGACAAGAAATGATTGATTTCTTGAGACAAAGGATTACTCAGGAAGGCATGACTCCGCTGCGATCCAAAGTTGAGGCCGTTACCAAATACTCAAGAACTGCTACAGTTAAAGCCTTGCAGGAATTCTTGGGAATGGTACATTTTTACCATTGTTTTCTTTCGGGACCAGCTCAGATCGTGAAGCCTCTTTTCGATTTACTTTCCGGAAACGCCATTGGACTGACGAGGGAAACAATGCCTTCTTGAAGATGGAAGGTTTGCTGACTCCTGCCACTAGGCTCAGCTCCCCAGTTTTAAATGCAGCCACTGCCCTTTCTACAGTCGCTTCCAGTATGGCCGTAGGAGGTGCACTCCATTTGAGGTTTCGTCTGTAGATCAAAGTATTGACTACACAGCTTTGGCTGTGGCCCAGGAACATGAACATGAGACGAATGCTTATCAGACTGCAGTCACAGACCTGCAATTAAAGGATGTCTGGTTTGGAGTTAATGGCAAACTACTCCTTTGTGACATATCAACGGGACACCCACGCCCGTAGTTCTGGCATCAAGGAAACATTGAGTATTGGTCTCTCACATCCATCGATTAGATCGACCGTTCATATGGTTTCTGACAGGTTTGAGTGGCATGATCTTAAAAAAGACATTACACAAATGGTGAGTTCCTGCATTCCCTGCTAAAAACCACAAGTTCAGTGGCCATACTAAGGCACCACTGCAGTCCTTCCCGGCAGTTACTCGACGTTTTGTTCATGTCCATGTGGACATTGTTGGTCCATTTCCTGTTTAAAGAGGATACCGTTATCTTTTTACAGTAATAGACAGGTTTACGCGGTGGCCCAAGGTCGTGCCTCTGGTAGATGCTACAGACACTTATGCTCAGGCATTCCTCAGTTCCTGGGTGTCTCATTTTGATTTACCGGCGCATGTTACTTCAGATAGATGACCACCATTTACTTCCTCGCTGTGGATGGCCTTGTCTCGCTTGCTCAGTACAACAATTCATCATATGAATGCCTATCATCCCCAGGCCAATGGAAAGGTTTCATCAACATCTCAAGTCAGACTTGATGGCTCAGTTAGAGGGCCTGAACTGGGCTGATGAGCTTCCCTGGGTATTACTGGGCATTAGAACAACTCCAAAGGAGGTCCTCCAAGCTTCTTCTGCGTAGCTCATGTACAGCACACCGTTGCTGGTTCCCGGGGAGTTCTAACTCCAGTATTGACCCTAAGGAACAGTTGAGCAGGCTAAGGGAGACCGTAGGAAAATTGAACTCTATACCAACATCGTCACATAGAGAACACTTCTTTTGTGCCTGAAGTCCTCAAAAACTGCGAATATGTCTTTGTCCATAGGGGAACACTTGGTCAACCTTTACAGGTGCCCTATGAAGAACCTCATAGGATACTCAGACAAACTAGGACACCTGTATTTTGGATATTGGAAGGTTAAACCAGGCTTAAACCAGCTCATGTGGCAAAGTCTTCCCCACTGCAGCAGCCAACTGTCCGTCGCAGAGGTTGACCATCTAAAAGACAGACAAACCTTTCATCTGGTTCTGGGGTGGGGGGAATCATATAGCAGTGGTATGGTGGCACTACAACTCCCAGGAGGCATCAAACCAGCCATTTGATGTCAGTGCATGATGAGATGAGCACGTGATTAGGGGCTTTTCAAAGGTTGTGTGGATGATGAAGAGTAAACCCGTTTGATTCATTCCAGAAGCACCTTGTCGGGCTATTTTGTCGTATCCACTGCAACTCTAGTGGCCACAGTCTCACTTTGAAAACATTTAACTATCGCCAGGGGTGCAGTGCTGCTGGACGTCACCGGAGCGCCACCTCCGCCCCTCTGTTTTAAAAAAAAAGGCAGGGAATTGTAACTAGTGGAGAATTTAACATCAGCTGTATTGCATAAGCGTGGGAGTGGAAATTAAGATCACCTCATTTCAAGATACCCAATAAAGTGCAAAAGTTTTTCTGTCAGTCAGGTTTTATGCAAAATTCCAAAAGAGAAGACGTGAAGCCGTTTTTATTTTTGATTTCAGTCCTGCCCTTAATAAACAACACTTTGCTACTAAAACGCGATTCGATTTAATTTAATTTTCATTTCAAGTGACCTGCCGAGCGCATACCACGGAGGTTACTAAGGAATGAATGCATGGACGCAGATGGTCACTTGGACTTCCAAAGCCCTCAAATGCTTTGCTTTCGTCTGATAATTAATCTGACTTTTAATCTGTTTAATACCAGTACTTCCACTCAAATTATTTTTGTATTAATTTCAAAGCACACATTCTCTAGTGTCAATTAAGTAGTCCATTACATTTACTCAGTATGGGCCGGTGTACACGGCCGCAACCCGAAACTCCTGCTTGCCTTAAAGCCAAGCTCTTTCCTAAAGATTTGGTTTCAATCTGTTTACTTGCCTCGTCCAAAGTAAACAAATCCAGTTTCTGCGTAACTTCACTGGGTAGGCTGCTGTCTTTCACCAACCCAAATAGCTAATTAAGTTGAGCATGACTGTAACTTGTGGAATTTAACAAGTTTTTCTTTCTTTGGCTTGGCTTCGCGGACGAAGATTTATGGAGGGGGTAAAAAGTCCACGTCAGCTGCAGGCTCGTTTGTGGCTGACCAGTCCGATGCGGGACAGGCAGACACGATTGCAGCGGTTGCAAGGGAAAATTGGTTGGTTGGGGTTGGGTGTTGGGTTTTTCCTCCTTTGCCTTTTGTCAGTGAGGTGGGCTCTGCGGTCTTCTTCAAAGGAGGCTGCTGCCCGCCAAACTGTGAGGCGCCAAGATGCACGGTTTGAGGCGTTATCAGCCCACTGGCGGTGGTCAATGTGGCAGGCACCAAGAGATTTCTTTAGGCAGTCCTTGTACCTTTTCTTTGGTGCACCTCTGTCACGGTGGCCAGTGGAGAGCTCGCCATATAATACGATCTTGGGAAGGCGATGGTCCTCCATTCTGGAGACGTGACCCATCCAGCGCAGCTGGATCTTCAGCAGCGTGGACTCGATGCTGTCGACCTCTGCCATCTCGAGTACCTCGACGTTAGGGGTGTGAGCGCTCCAATGGATGTTGAGGATGGAGCGGAGACAACGCTGGTGGAAGCGTTCTAAATGTACCCACATCAGTGATATCAACTACAAAGCTTTAGACAAATTTCAAACAAATCTAAGAAATATTATGGCAATCCACATACACCAAGCGAGATTCCATCTGTCGGGAGGCACAACATTAAAGCTGTTGCTTCTCCATTTTTAAGGACACAAAATCAACATTTCCAAGTGGCTTTCTTGCTTTATTCATTTGCATTTCATTTGCTTTAAAGCAGGATTTCTCAACCTTTTTCTTCCCACTCACATCCCACTTTAAGTCATCCCTGTGCCATTGGGGGTCTGTGATTAGTAAGGAATGACTTAAAGTGGGATGTGAATGGGGAGAAAAAAGTTGAGAACCATTGGTTTAAAGGAACCATTTGGTTTAAAGGAACTTAGAGCCTGTTTCTCTTTTCACACTTTGCTTTACGGACGAACATTCACTGGCACAGAGGTTCTACAGCAACGGGCAGTTCTATATCCAATAAGTTTGTTCTCCTGCATTTTTTAGAATCCATGAAAAGCAGTTTCATCTTAATAAAAACGATTGTAAGTTAAAAAAAATGTCAAATGCAAGATTATAATAATTAAAGATCCCAACTCTGTACAAACACTTTGGCAAGTATTCTCAATTCTTCATTGCTTAATACCTGTTGAATATGTTTGATTTATGTATTGGTCATCCTTCAGTTTGAAGAAGATACTTTTTTGTGCATTCCCAGTCTGGAAGCCCAATGGGGGCACTGGAAGTCTCTTGCTGTAATAACTTTGGCTGCTGCTTTGTTCATGGCTTTCCACCCATTTTTGCCAATGCCTGTCTTCGAAACTGATGAAGGCTTCATTGAACAGGGCTCACCAATGGGACCCGTCAGCAGCTGTAGCTTCCAGTTCTCTTGGCTGGATGTCACAGAAGTGGAGATGTTTCTTCACTGCACCTTTATAGCACTTGTGTGGACGACCTTGAGGTCGCCTTCCTGCCTTCAGTTCACTATAGAGCAGCTGGCGAGGCATACGATGGTCGTCCATTCTGATGACATGTCCCACCCACCGCAGCTGGGCTCTGATGATCAGGGACTCAATGCTGGTGGACTTCATGTGACCCAAGACCGCCAGGTTGGAGACACGGCCTTTCCAACTGATGCCAAGGATGAAACGGAGGGCTCAGATGTGGAATTTCTCCATTTGTTTGATGTGACGTCGGTACACATCCATATAGGAGAGAAGGGACGACCACAGCTCTGTAGACTTGCAGCTTTGTGGAGATGCGGACGTTGTGTTGGTTGAGCAATACTCAGCCTCCCCAGAGCCTGGCTGGCCTTGCAGATCCCGGATTTATGTACTCAACAGGTAAATAACAAAACGCTGGGGTTCTAATAAGTGTATCTTAATTTTGATCTCCAAAATGTTAATATAGTTTATGTATTCTTTTTACATTAGAAAAGTAACTCTCTGGCCACGTTTATGTCAAAGATACAAAATCTCGTTCCATACTTGGGATGATTCTGTTTCATCACAACCATTTCCAGGAAATTCGGCCAGGATAAAACTTGATAATGGTTTTAAAATGCTCCTATCTGATAGATATATAGTTCATCTATATTTTTTTTGAAATGAAAATTATTCTGGATTCATTTTGCAATATCGAGAAGTTTCATATTTTTAATTCTAGTTGCTAAGCTGCGTTACCAATGAAAACCACAGGAAGCTTTGTTTAAATAAGATGAACGGTTTAATCTGTAAAGAGAAAACACAGGGAAATGTGAGTTTTAAGTACAGACAATGGCAGTGATGCGTTGGGACACAAATTTAGCACGACTTTGCAGAACCTTCAGACAGGTAATCACCTTGCCAAATATGCACAGGTCACTTAAACAGCTCAATGATTGCACGATCTAATCACTACTTCCAAAAACATCAATTATGAAAGCTTCATATTTCATCTTTACCAAACTAATTATTTCTCCGTGTGTTACAATGGATAATAGTTTTCCCCAAAACTGTAAACAGCAAGATACACAATATATTCATCGACTGCATTTATTTATAGGTAATTTAGTGCATTATTTGCCATCTATACATTCAAAACAATGTTTGCTTGACATTCTTGCCTTTTGAATCATTTTGCATCATGTTGCTTATGTAAATGGTTGATTAAAGGACAGTTTTAAAAATAATTGAATTAATCCTTTGGTAATAAGGGCACTTTGGCACGTGTGAACAAATCCTTTGTATCTAACTACACGAGGCATATTTACATCATATTCCGCACACACGCACGCACGCATGCACGCACGCACTCACACCCACACCCATACACACACACACACACACACACACACACACACACACACAAACACACGCACACACACCCACACACCCACACTCACACACACGCATGCACTCACACCCACACACATACACACACACACACACACACACACACACGCATACACACACACCAACACACACCCCCAACCACACACTCACATACACACCCCCGCGCACACACACGCGCACTCACACACACACACACACACACACACACACACACACGCGCACACACCTGTACACACACACACCCACACACTCACAACTGCACACATACACACACCCACACCCACGCACACACACACATCCCATACACACACACACCAACTCACATACACACACTCCCAACCACACACCCGCATACACACCCCTGCACACACACACTCACACACACACACACACACACACACACACACACACACACACACACACACACGCACACACGCACACAGACCCCCACCCACACACACTCTATTTCCTTTGTTTCTATCTAGATATTCTAGGTCAACTCCAGCACTTAAATTATTAACACTGCACCCCTGACCATCGCTGTCTCTAGGTTCTTCCCCCTCCACAGAGCCTCCCAAAAGACAAACAAAAATTGATTTTCTATCAGTTCCCAATTCTAATGAGTCCACTTTGACTAGAAGTTCAAGGCCGACTTTATTATCATCTGACTGTGCACGTGCAACCTGACAAAAGAGTATTTCTCCAGACCACGGTGCACACACATACACACACAATTCTCAGTGCATAAAGATATAAAATAATTAGCTACAAATATTTTGGAATAATTTATGAATTCCATGGATACAGAACATAGTTCATCAGTCTCACAGCCTGTGGAAAGGAGCTATTCCCCAGCCTGGGGGCCCTGATTTTGATGCTCCTGTACCCCCTTCCTGAGGGTAGCGGGTCAACAATCCTGGGTGCTGGATGGAAAGGGCCCTCAATAATTCCTTCAGTCCTATTTAAGCAACACTCCCGGCGAATGTCACCAATTAGAGGAAATCCCCAGAGATCTACACGGCCGTTTAGATGATTCCCCATACTGACGTCCGATCCAGTGCTTTGCAGCCACGATGACGCAGCCGGACAGGACCGTCTCAATGGTGGTCCTGTAGAGTGTTGTCCAGTCGGTGGCCGGTAGCCTTTCCATCCTTGGCCTTCTCAGGAGGTGTAGACGTTGCTGTCCCTTCCTGACGAATGAGGAGGTGTTGTGGATCCAGGAAAGTCTGTAGCAGTGGTACCTCTCTGCACGCCTTCACAGGGCTAACAACATGACACAGAGGAAGATGACGGCGCTGCTGCCGCCGTGGTAACGGCAACACTGCCACTGGTGCTGGGGATGGGGAGCAGGGACACGCATTTAAGCATTCCTCTGTGGGGTCCTACTGCCCAGTCATCACGTCCGATGGCCCCGCGCAGGTTTAAACATCCTGCGGGCTTTACATCAGAGATTCCAAGCCCCATTAGGCAGGGCACTCTTAGTTCTGCTCCTGTGAAATTGCATGCCTGCAAAGAAACATCGTTCCTCTCACCCAGATGCCGCCTGACCCGTTGAATGTTTTCTTCCATTTTGGGGGCATGATAGCCAGAAATTAAAACCAGAACACAATCTGCTCAAGGGAGGAATCTCCCCACTACCCCAACCACCCCCCCCCCATCACCAGTTCCTTCCCCCCCTCATTGAAATGATCTACCAGGATTGTTATCTGAAGAGGATGTGCAAAACCATTGAGGACCCCTTCCATCTATCAGCTTCTCCCGTCAGGGAAGGGGTACAGGAGGATCAGAGCCAGCACCACCAGGCTGAGGAACAGCTTCTACCCACAGGCAGTGAAAATACTGAATGACTAAAGGAACTGCTCACATTAACCCTCTGAGACTCTCATATTCATGAAACATTTTCTTATTTTATATATGAATACTCGTCCTGTGTATTATTGTTTATCTGGACATGAGTTACGTCTGGTTGGGTGTCTGCATGTTTTGCACTGAGGACTGGAGAACTCTGGGCTGTACTTCTGCAATCAGATGGCAATAAGCTTGACTAAAACTTTCACCTTTAAATGTAGACATGCAGCACGGTAACGGGCCCCTTCAGCCCACGAGCCCCTGCCGCCCCATTAACTTACAACCCCGATACGTTTTGAAGGATGGGAGGAAGGCAGACCACCCAGAGGAAATTCATGCAGTTGCAGAGAGAGCGTGCAAACTCCTTGCAGACTGCGCCGGATTCGCATCCCAGCCACTGGCGCTGCAATAGCTGCACTAAGAGCGCTGCCCCAGAGATTTGACCTGGAACGCAGATATTGGTGGAGAAAAGAGAATTGTTGAACGTCCAGGTCAGAACTCTTCATAAATAAAGTCGTGCTATTTTCCCCCTTCCTCAGGTTGGACAAGCAGCTCGAGGCCATCTATTAGAGGCATGAACATTTGCCAAAGCAGGTTAATGTCTGGCAATAAATATCGAGTAAATTTGCTTGATTCTCTTGTTTCCAGCGCCATGTTCACACTGATCTCTGCAGGCATTTATCTTCACTATGTTAACAAATCTGCTGTTCTAAAGATAGGAGACTCTGCGTTTGGCGTCAAACTTCAATCAAAACATTTTCTCAAACTAGCTTATAAAACATGAGATATTAACAGCTCTCATCTTAGCAAAACCAGGAGTCATAAATTCTTCAAAGGCACGCTCTTGATTTGAGAGGCCATCTAAACACTGTTGTGAGATTGCCTTCGCTGACGGATTGCTTTCAGGTTGGCCAACTTATTGAGCAGAAGCAGCTTCACTTCTTGACGTAGAAATTTAATGCCGAGTGAAACGTGGCAGCAAGGTTTTACAGTTGGGGGAGTGAGCACATAGAAAGGGCGACACGTACCAGATGGTGAGCCAGTGGTTACTTGGCAGGGATTTTTTGCTGGCATCGGACCCAGTGGGGGGTGGGGGGGTGGGTGCAGGACTGCAGTAAGCCAGATGTTGGGAAGGGGCCGGAGGAACACAGTGGGTCAGCCAGGCGGTAGTTATCAACGCTTCAGGCCGCAGCCCTTCATTTAGACTGGGAGAGTTAAAAGGGGAGAAGGAGCAACAACTGACCTTCCGCCTTGGCCGTCTACGGCTAGACGGCGCAAACATCGACAAAAGTCAGCCGGTCGTGCAGCATTCTTTACGTAGCAAAGGCCTGAGCCCTTCATCAAGGTGTGAGCCGAGAGGAGGCAGGCATCTGTATAAAATGGTCGAGGGAAGGGCATTAGCACAGGTCCATGGGCAAGAGGTGTGTGTGTGTGAGGGCACAAAAAGAATATTCTGGCAAGTGATAGGGGGAGGAGGAGAGCTCTCTGAATAGAGAGGGAAGTGGGGAGGAAAGGAAAGGAGACAGAAGGATGGGGAAAGAGGAAGAGGGAGAGGCTCAGGAGTTTGCGGAGGTTCGATATGGCATTGGAAGCCTTGGCAAAATTCTACGAGGGGGTGCGGTGGAGAGTATGCTGACTAGCTCCACACAGCCTGGTATGGGGGGGTGACCAATACCCCTGAGCGGAAAGCCCTCCAGAAGGTAGTGGGCACAGCCCAAGACATTGCGGGTAAAACCTTCCCCACAACCGAGACCATCTATGGGGAACGCTGCCATCAGAGAGCAGCAGCAATCATCAAGGATCTGTCCCACCCAGCACATGCTCTGTTCTCGCTGCTGCCATCAGGAAAGAGATGTAGGTGCCACAAGACTCACACCATCAGGTTCAGGAACAGCTGCTCCCCCTCCACCATCAGACTCCTCAACAACAAACTCAATCATGGACTTTTATTTGTGCACTTCATTGATTTTTTTTCCTCTCTGTATTACATTTCTTTATTTGCTTACATGCGTACATTGAGGACAGTTTATTTTTTGCATGACCAATAAGTGGTAATTCTGCCTGGCCCACAGGAAAAAGAATCTCAGGGTTGTATGTGATGTCCTGTATGTTCTCTGAGAATGAATCTGAAATCTGATGACACCTGGTTGGATAGTACCTAGAGGGAATATTAAGTGTTGTTCCTCCATCTTGGCCTGGCAGTTCATGAGGCCCGTGGATCAATATTGACTTCATCAATTTCTGTCAACCCCTTCCCCCAAGTTTCTCTCTTTTCCTACCCCTCTGTCTCCTTCAGCTCCCCACCCACTTCCGTCTTCTACCAGAGAGCTACCTGCTCCCCCCATCACTTTCTCTTCTACCCTCCCATCTGTAACCACCTGTGCTCACCCCTTCCCTTCCCCCCCAACTCCTCTCCTCTCCTCCTTCCCCCATCTGGGTACCACGGGGGGACAAGGTGGCGGCAAAGTCGAGTCCTAAGGCCTGTCGTAGGGTGGAAATGGACATCCAATGCTTCAGGTCAAAATCTGACTTCAGGCAGGAGCTGGTGAGTCTCTGAAAGGGAAGGGTGTGCCCCTGATAGGACTGCTCTTACAAAGAGCCGGTATGGACAATAACCTCTTGTCATCACACTTTAACTCAAATATCAGATTTATCGTCAGAGGACATGGTATCCCTTATAACGCTGAGATTCATTTTCCTGCCAGCCAGGCAGAATTTCTACCTAATAGTTTGGTAAACTGGACTCAAGAAATACACAAGTTAGAAGTTTACGCAACCAAAATTTTTAAAATGGTTGTCGTGCTACTGGAGTTGCTATAATGTCAGAGCTGCCTCTAGTGTATAACAGGAAGAGTGGAGAGCAGAGACAAAGCGCTGCTTTGAAGGGCTCCACCGCCCAGTCGTAATGCCCAGCAGCTCCCCAAAGCTCTAACCAGCCTGATAAAGGAGGCCACGGTGTTGGTAAGTAACACCCCACAACTGCGAAGGTCTGTGCCCAAGATGGCGGTGGCTACGTGTGGGGGAGGAGGCGACTCCAGGGGGACCAGGGCTACAGGAAACCCTCTGTTGAAGAGGAGAAGACATTTCAGGATGGTGACCATGGCTGCAGACCCACACAGACCCGCAGTCGGGGAGGCTGCGGGCAGCTGGAGCTCAATTCACAGGCACCAGGTATCGGAGCTGGGATTTGAGAGGGCGCTAAGGGCAAGAAGGGCTCCCCAAGGGTCCTCGGGCGCTGGAGGCTTCCCTGATCATGTCAGGGGCTCAGACCAGAGCTCGGGTCTCGTTCTGTAATGGCTACTGGTTGATAATAAAGACAACTTTGTCTGCCTAATGGCAAGCAGAAGGAAATTTCCTGTAATATTACTCATTCTGTACTATTACATGATAATGAAGGAATCTTGATCTTGAATCTTGGAATTTTGAAATAAAAACTAGTGGTGTAATACCGGAGTGGGGGGGGGGGTGAAAGCATATTCGTTAATAAATAATGTGCAAGTAAGTGTCTTAAAATGAGTCCCTGATTGAGTTTGTCGTTGAGGAGTCTGATGATGGAGGGGTAGCAGCTGTTCCTAAACCTGGTGGTGCGAGTCTCGTGACACCGATACCTCTTTCCTGATGGCAGCAGCGAGAACAGAGCGTGTGCTGGGTGGTGTGGATCCTTGATAATCGCTGCTGCTCTCCGACGGCAGTGTTCCCTGTAGATATTCTCGATGGTGGGGAGGGTTTTGCCTGTGATGTCCTGGGCTGTGTCCACTACCTTTTAGAGGGCTTAACACTCAAGGGTATTGGTGTCCCCATACCAGTCGGTGATGCAGTCGGATAGCACACTTTTCACCACACTTCTGCATTTTCTCACGACCATGAAACAAGACTTCCTGCTTGATCCACAGCGATAAACTGACCCACCTCCTCCCCCACTGCTCACCTCAAATGCTCAAAACTGCACCATAGACTATGACCTTCACAGAATACAGCAAAAATTCGAAACAGGCAGTACCGACGGCAGTGCTTCTTGTCGATTTTCTGTATGGTGGGGAGAGTTTTTTCCTGGTTTGTGTTCCCTAACTTTTGCAATGCTTTCTGCTTCCTTTAACACGCACCTTATCAATACCCACACTGCTACTCTGTGTTATCACTAGACCAATTATCTCTCCTGCTCTGATCAGTGCAGTCTGCCATCCACCTTGGTGCTTATGTCTAATCTCCAGATATGGAGAAGCAAGGGAAACTTCAGATAAAGCCTCAAAATTCAGAGAGGGAGGAAGAAGTCTTGTCATCGGCTTCTATTGCCATCTTATGTCGATCTCTCTCCAAACAGGCATTGAAACGCCTCTGGATAAGTGCACTTGTTCATATGGGAGTGAGAGTGAAGGCAAGAAAAAAAATCTTTCCGGATTAGATACATCCTGGGTTACTGAAGTAAGCGAGAGTCAACACCACGACATTGTTGCTCTAATCTCCTGTGTTTGTTCAGCTGGGTGCCCCAGAGAGAGAGAGTGGGTTGGAGACATCATACATCTGTCTGAAAGCACAGAGAAGCCCAGACGTGGAGCCATCGTTATGGAGGTCTACGGCAGGGAAACAGGCCCTTTGGACGAACTCGTTTGCCTACATTAGGCCCAGGCAGGAGTGACCAACCTTTTAATTTTTAATTTAGACTTAAAGCACTGTTACAGGGCCATTTTGGCTCATGAGTCCGTGCCGCCCAATTAACCCACACCCCCAGTATGTGCTCTAAACCCATCCACCCAGTGTCTCTGCAATACCCCCTAGATGGTGAATCTGCCTGCCTTACAGCAGACAAAAGCTATTTTGTTTAATTGGACACTTTTTTATTATATGGCAATAAATTGAATCTTGAATCTTAAATATGTTCTGATGCTAGGTATTCATGGAGAGGTAGTGAATTTGATTCGACAATTACTGGATGGGAAAAGCCAGAGGATGATTGCTTCTCAGACTGGAGGCCTGTGACTAGTGGTGTTCTTCAGGGATCGGTGCTGGGACCATTGTTGTCTGTCATCGATATCAATGATCTGGATGATAATGTGACAAATTGGATCAGCAGGTTTCCAGATGACACTAAGATTGGAGGCGTTGTGGACAGCAAAGAAGGTTTAAAAACCTTGCAGAGGGATCTGGACCAGCTGGAAAAAATGGCAGATGGAATTTAATACAGATAAGAGTGAGGAGTTACATTTTGGAAGGACAAACCAAGACTGGACGTACACAGTGAATGGGAGGGCACTGAGGAGTGCGGTAGAACAGAGAGATCTGGGAATACAGATACATAATTCCTTGAAAGTGGCAGATAGGGTTGTAAAGAGAGCCTTTGACAATCAAAGTATTGAGTACAGGAGTTCGGAAGGTATGGTAAAGTTGTGTAAGACATTGGTGAGGCTAAATTTGGACTAATTGTGTGCAGTTTTGGTCACTTAAGTACAGGAAAGATATCAATAAGATGGAAAGAGTGCAGAGAAGATTTACTAGGATGTTGACTGGACTTCAGGAACTGAGTTACAGGGAAAGGTTAAACAGGTTAGGATTTTATTCTCTGGAGCATAGAAGAATGAGGGGAGATTTGGGAAGGGTATCTAAAATTATGAGGGGACAGACAGAGTAAATGTAGGTGAGCTTTTTCCACTGAGGGTGGGTGAGATACAAACCAGAGGACATGCGTTAAGGGTAAAAGGGGAAAAGTTTAGGGGGAACCTCTTCACATAGAGAGTGGTGGGGGTGTGGAATGAGCTGCCAGCTGAGGTGGTGAATGCGGGCTCAATTTTAACAATTAAGAAGAATTTAGACAGGTCCATGAATGGGAGAGCATGGAAGGATATGGACTGGGTGCAGGACAGTGGGACTAGGCCAAAACAATGATTCAGCACAGGCTAGAAGGGCCGAATGGGCCTGTTTCTGTGCTGTAGTATTCTATGATTTGTCCCGCTTCTACCATTTCCTCCAGCAGCTCATTCCACAGACCCATGTGAAGAACACATCCCTGAGGTCCCTTCTGAACCTGCCACCTTTCATCCTAAATCAATGCTCTCTAGTTTTAGAATCCCCTACTCTAGGGAAAAAGCCCGTGCCCCTCTCTCTGTGCCTCCCTATAAAACTCTTCTTCACCTACTCTTGGAGAGCCGCGTTCAGTCCTGATTGGGTCATTACAGGAAGGAGGTAGATGCTTTGGAGGGGAGATTTACCAGGATGTGACATGGATTGGAGAACGTGTCAGATGAAGCAAGGTTGTTTTCCCTGGGGTGACAGTAGCAAATAACAGAGGACATCTGTTTAAGGTGAGGGGAAGAGATATCAGAGCTTTGTTTTCTCACACATTGTTTTTTTTAATATTATTTAAAATCACATAACATTAGTACTCCATATTAATACAGACATAATGTGATTAGTCATATATATATATATATATATATATATAAAACAAACCCCAACCACCCCACTAATACCCTCCCTCCTCCCTCTCCCACCGACAAAGAAAGAAAATGGAGATCATCATCTACTACAATCACATTTAAACTTTTTGGCTGCAGGAATGGTGGCACCTATCGGAGCGGACTGATAGTTTTCAAATAAGGGCTCCAAACTTCAGTAAACAAAAATTATTTATCTCTTAAATTATATTTGATTTTTTCTAAAGGAAGGCAAGCTCTGATTTCATTATGCCATCTTTTCATACCTAAAACCAAGTCAAATTTCCACGTAATAGCTAAACACTTTTTAGAAACAGCCTAGAGACAAACGCAAGAATTCAATTTGGTACCTGGTCAATCTCGATCTTAAAGCTGTTGACTTAATATCTCCAAATAAAAACAACACTGGATCAAAAGGTAAATTTACTTTTAATATCTGTTCTAAAAACGATTTAATTTGCAAACAAAAACTTTTAACCTGTCTATCCTAACGTGTGAAGACCGACTCCGGCGGACTGAGTGAACGAGACCAATGAAGGGTCCAATGGTCACAGAACGCGAAGAGCACGAGAAGGCTGTTGAGAAGAGGTCCTGGCCATCCACTGAGCCTAGTCCCATGGCGACTTTTGTCCTACCACTGGATCCAGATGGGAATTGGGAAGAGAGAGGGAGGGTCCGCCACTCTCCTCACCTCAATCCAAATCAAACCCTAGTCTCGATATCATGGTGTCGAGGTCTTCCTCAGCAATGATGGACGAACAGCAGTACATCCTTCCTGCAATGAGGTGACCAGAACTGACCACAGCATTCCAAGAGTTTTATAGGGCTGCAACATTACATCATGCTCCTGAACTCAATCCCCTGCCTAAGGGCAGCACTACCATCCTGTCACCTGGTGGGAATCGTGGACCTGCACTCCAAGCTACTTGCCCAGTGGTGTTGCTAATCTACACTGAGTAGGGTCTTCTGATGAGGATCCAGATGTGGAGAGGTTAACGGAGTCCCTGAGTTTAACTTTTGATGCTATGAAGGTGTTAAACAGCAAGCTGTAGTCGATGGCCAATTGACTATGTATTTATGGTTTTATTTATGAACTAAATATGTCCCTGGTGAAGTGTAGCAAATTCTGGAAGGCCTGCTCCCAACAGGTCCTCTCTCTCCAGGAAACAAAATCATACATCTCTGCTCTTGTTATTACCACTGGGATTCCTCTCTTAAATTCTTCCACGGATCTGGAGATTTTCCCGATGCCAGAATCGACTCTTTTCTCATTGTAACTCTTTCCTCTGTCACTGTGCACTCTCACCTTTCTATTTTATACAGCTGGATGTGTAGTGATACACCACTGTACACTGTTACTTGGTTACTGGCACTGTGTATGGTCCATATGCATGGCTGGCCCGCCTTCCCTCGGTGACTCCACCTCCTGGGAATCCCTTAATAAAGGCAGTTAGACCAGATCCCTCCCTCAGTACGAGTCCTGGGATCAGGCCAGGACAGGAGCATGGTCCAAGTCTCATGGCATTAAAAGCCTGTCTTCCAGCAATTCCAGCCGTTTGGTATTATTGATAGTGTATCAGTATGAGTTGGTCGTTGAGTGCAGTGAGCTGGGATTCACTGGTAGGGTGTTGTGTTGATGGCTGGCTCTGCCCCCATCTGCTCACATATAACCCTGGTTTCCCGCCTCAACCCAGAACCCTTCTACAGTGAAGCCCAACCCTTAGTTATAAGCTAATAAAAGCATATGTTCCAGTCGTGAGAGCTTTTATTTGCGCTACAATTTTATTGGCTTATTCCCTAGAAGATGAAAGCGCTACTCAAGCCAGGCATGCTGCTGAAGGACCCTCTGTCCCACGACGCGGCTGAGGAGTTCACGTACTGGCTAGACTGCTTCCAGGCCTACCTGAATGCGACCAGAGACGTCTTCCACACCGATGAACTCAGGAGGTCTGCACTTGTTTCGAGGGTAGGAACGAAAGGGTACACAGTCATCAGGGACTCCACTACAACTGCCATCGAGGCGTTGAAGGCTGGTTACCTGAAGTCGCAAAACGAGGTCCTAGCAAGGCACCAACTTGCTCTGTCACCAACAGCCAGGAGGGACCATCAATGACTACCTGCTGGATCTGTGGACGCTAGCCAAGAAGTGCAGGTGTGAAGCGGCCACAGGCCGTGTTCATGAGGAAGAACAGATCCGGGACACTCTAGTGGCGGGGGTCCGCTCGAGGTACGAGGCAGTAACTGCTCGAGCCGGGTGAGAAGGACCTGACTAGCCATGACCAGCTGGCCAAATCGCTGGAACAGGCCAAGCTCAAGAACGACAACTTCGAAGCTAGTGAGCTCACTCACCCAGGTGACCCCCTCCAAAGGGGTCCTGCTACCCCAGCCCCTAACGGCTGTTGCTTCCCATGCTAGGGAGCGCTCCGGCACTAGGGGGAGCTTTTTTCTGCAGCAGAAACCAGCCAGCATCCCTGATCATGTTGCCCAGCTAAAGATTCAGTGTGTTCCAGGTGTGCAAGAAAGGGCATTGGGCAAGGCTTTGCCGCACGAGGGGAAGCCCGGGGAAGCCCATAGCCTGCACCGCTCTCGAATCCGATTCCAGCTCCAAGTCATCCACTCCGAATTCACATGAACCTACTTGCTACGGTTCACACTGACAGAGGTTGCAGTGAGGAAATGGCGCAAAAAAGGTTCGACGGCCATCTTGCCACAACCCAAATTCAAACTCAATACCATCATCATCGGAGGAGGAAGGAGAGGGCGGCCATCTTGTCACACCAACAGGTCAACGCCATCTTACCCACGCAGGGCAACCCGGGTCAGTGGGGGCCACTCAAGTGAGGAGTATGGAGTCTCTGGGATCCAAGATCAGGACAGACCTCACCGGTTCAGCAACTCCATAGCGACTGTGACGGTAAATGCCTAATCGAAACAGGCTCTACTGAAAGCTTCATAGACTCACGAACTGTGCAAGAATACAACTTAAAGATTTATCCTTCCAGTTACCGCATATTGCTTGCATCTCATTCGCATTCTACACAATATTGTATAGTACATCTGTTGTTTGAAGGGGGGATTTCTGTAAGATTTACCTGTACGTGCTTGATGAATTGTGCGCTCTGGTGTTGTTGGATCTGGACTTCCTGAGTCACCTTAAAAGTGTGACCTTGGAGTATTCTGGTTCCCTCCCCCTGTAATGGTTTGGAATGGAGAGCCCCTACAATCAGAACCCCTATGCACCCTCTCCACACTGAATACTGACCCCCCCCCCACCCCCACCCCCACCCATTCTTCCCAAATCTGTCCCTGGACTGCAAACCCATTGCTACGAAGAGCAGGAGGTACAGCACAGCAGACCGACATTTTATAAAGTCTAAGACACAATGTCTGCTTGACGAAGGTATCATCAAACCTAACCCTGGCCCGTAGAGAGCACAAATGGTAGTGGTAAAAGGGGAAAACAAGTCCAGTCTAGTAATTGACTATAGCCAAACTATTAATCAGTGCACACTCCTGGATGCATGCCCCCTCCCTCAAGTTTTGGGCATGGTGAATGATATTGCACAGCATCAGGTCTAATCCACCATCAACCTGAAAGCTGCTTATCACCAGCTGCCAATCCATTCTGAGGACTGTCCATATATGGCATTTGAGGCTAATGGTCATCTCTATAAATTCCGGAGGGTCCCTTTCAGTATCACTAACAGGGTTTCTATCTTCCGGAGGCAACAAGACACAATGGTGAATGAGTATGAATTGAAGGCTACCTTCCCCTACTGGAAGATCATGACACCAACCTCCAGAGTTTTCTCCACGCGGCGAAAGTCCTGAACCTCACTTATAATTCTAACAGTGCATGTTCAGGACTAAATGTCTGGCTATCCTGGGCTACGTGGTGGAGAATGACATAATTGGCCTGATCCTGATAGGGTGCACCCCATGTTAGAGCTCCCCGTTCCCAGGACCACAAAGGCTTTGAAGAGATGCCTGCAGTTTTTCTCATATTACACCCAGTGGATCCCTCAATACGCTGATAAGGTTCACCCTCTCTTAAAAGCCACTACTTTCCCCCCTTCGGTTGAAGCCCAAATGGCTTTTAACTACCTCCGGAACCACATTGAGAAAGTCGCCATGCACGTAGTGGACGAGAATGTACCTTTCCAAGGGGAAAGCGACACTTTGGACGTAGCCCTGGCCACTACCCTCATCCAGCGAGCAGGCCGTTTGCATTTTTTTCCATGGACATTACAAGGCCACAAGCTCCAGAACAAATTGGTGGAAAAAGAGGCTCAAACCATTGTAGAAGCCATGAGACACTGGAGACACTACCTGGCTGGTAGGAAATTTACGGTCCTCACTGATCAGCGCTCAGTCACATCCTGGCTCACCACTCCTGGTCCAGTCCTTCTCAGGAAGCACGTGAGGAGAAGCCCTGGTGGAAAGGGTGAAACTGCTCCACGCCAATCCCATGTAGGCCTGTGTGGAGTACATGGATGGCAGGGAGGATACGTCTCCATCAGGGACCTGGGACCCGCCAGAACAGAGGGTCCGTTGCCTCATGTGCCCTGTGAGCCACAGAGTTCATTCTCGTCACCCCCAGTCAGGGCCTCGGTGCAACCCCCCCTCCACTGTTGAGCTGGAGACCCAGCCCGCCTCTCCTCCCTCACAAGGGGACCAGGAGACCCAAAGAGTTCAAGGTCCCCACCGGTTTAGATTACTCCTGAAGATCTCACTGTATCATGTGACAAATAAATGTTCACATTTTGTTTACTTATTTTGGGTTCCTTTTTTATCTTTTCTTGTCTTTTTGGATCCTTATGTGTTAATAAAATTGTTGGTGTGTTTTATTGGAAGCTGCAGCAAGGAAGGCTACTCTCGAGAGTGTGAACTCAGTCCCCTACTAGAGCCCCTCTATGGCCGTCGCTGTATGCCCCCATCCTCATATCGAAGGCCTCAAAGCCCTTCATTTCTTTTAGTGCAATAGATTCAACCAGTCCCCCTCCACCACTGCCCTCATCCAGCTGGCAGTACATGTCCTCACCCTCAATAATCTTTTCTTTGACGCATCCCACTCTCTCTGGGTTAAAAGGGTAGCCATGGGCACCCACATGGGCCCCAGCCATGACTTCCTCTTTGTTGGCTACCTACTGATCTACACAGGCAAGGCCCCTCAACTCTTCCTCCGCTACATCGATGACTACTTTGGTGCTGCCTCATGTACATGCGATGAATTGGTCAACTTCATTTGCTGTCATCTTCCACCCTGACTTCAAATTCACTTGGTTCATCTCAAGCAACACTCTACCTTTCCTCGATCTCTCTCTGGGAGACAGGCATCTTCTATAAAACCGCCAACTCCCACAGCTACCTCGACTCCATCTCTCCCCACCCTGTCCCCTCTAACGATTCCATTCCATTCTCTCACTTCCTCTGTCTCCGTCCCATCTGCACCCAGGATGGGAACTTCCATGCCAGTTCATCAGAGGTGTCCTCCTTCTTCATACAATGTGGCTTTCCCTCTACCACCTTCAACTCGGCCTTCACCCCCATATCCTCCATTACCCACACATCAGTTCTGGCCCCCCTCTACCCCCGCATGCAACAAGGACAGGATTCCTCGTCCTCACCTACCACCCCACCAGCCTCTGCCACTTCCACCACCTACTACGTGATCCCACCACGGGACACCTATTGTCTCCCTTCTCCACCTTCTGCAGGGGCCACTCCCTCCATGACTCCATTGTCCATTCTTCCTTCCCAACCAATCATCCCCTTGGTACCTACCCCTTTGACTGCCAAAGATGCTCCACTTGCAGCCACACCTTCTCTCTCACCACCATTCAAGGCCCCAAACGGTTCATCCAAGTGAAACAAGATTTCACTTGTGAATCTGCAGGGATCATCTACTGCATCTGGTTCTCCCGCTGTGGTCTCCTCAACATCGGAGAGACTGGGTGCAGACTGGGAGATCACTTTGCCGAGCTCCTCGACTCCGTCTGTCACAATAGCGTGAACCTCCCAGTAGCCAGCCATTTCAATTCCCCCTCCCAATCCCTTGCCAAAATGTCTGTCCATGGTCTCATGCACTGCCAGACTGAGACCACCCACAAATTGGAGGAATAGCACCTCCTCTTCTGATTGGGCACCCTCCAACCAGATAGGATTAACATCGTCTTCTCTGGGTTTCATAAACAACTTCCCCCCCCACCCCTCCCTGTCACCTTCCCCCAGCTCTGACGCTCTCTCTGTTCCCTGCCTCCTTTCAAACAGACATAATCAATTCTCACCTCTTCCTTATCATATCTAATTTAGACTGTGTGTGGGTCTGGATTCCTCCCCCGGCCAGCACTCTCTGTTTGGACATTTCCTGTTTTTAACTAATTCATGCTTATCCCTCAAAGAAGGGCTCAGGCCCAAAACATCGGCAATGGACCTTTGTCTCCTATGGACGCTGCGAGACCAGCTGGGCATTTTGGTGTGTTTTGACTACAATTACAGCATCTGCAGATCTCATGTGTCTCTCAGCTATTTAGCGTTCCAACCCTATCTTCAAATTCAACCACGGCACGGCCGGGAGTCAGATTACGACGATGTGAAGTACGGGAAAGGGGTTGAACGTCTAGTGGAATGGCACCTCTCTCTTAATGTCAGTAAGGTGAAGGAGGTGATGACTAAAATGGAGCAGAGTCCATGCACCTGCCCACATCAATAGCACTGAAATGGAGAATGTAGATATATCCACATTCTTAAGAATGAGCATCTCCAATGACCCGACATTGATTCAATAATCAGGCAAGCATTAACACCTCAACAGAAGACTAAGAAGATTTGGCACATCCCACCATCCCACCATCCCCCCATCCCTCAATGACTTTCCCCAAAGGCCCCTTCGAGAGCAGACTTGCTGGTTGCATCACTGCATGGGGCCGGGAGCTGCTCTGCTCAAGATCGGAAGAGGCTGCAGAAGGTGGTGACTGCAGCTCAGAGCATCACATAGACTTCCCTCCCCTCCACTGACTCCATCGACACATCCCACTGCGCAGCGCACTGAAGGACTCATCACACCCTGGGCACATTCTCTTCTCCCTCCTCCCATCAAGGAGAAAGGCTTAAGAGTCTGAAAGCATGTGCCAACAGTTTCTTGCCCACAGCCATCAGGCTCCTGAATGAGCCCCACATTGCCATGCTGCCCTTGCTTGATGTTAATCAATGCTAGACATGATCTGCGGGTAAAGCAGCTTCAGTGGGATGTTGCTTGACCCATGGACTTCCTCCTTTAGATTGCATTTGTCCATATTCCAGTGGCGACCATCTCGGGTGTGCACCTTGGGCTAATGGACCTTGCTTTTCACTGTAACCCCACACTCCGTAAACTGCTCTTTACACAGCTGTATGAATGTTGGAGGTAACCTGATTGTCTACTTGGAGAACAACCCTTCTTACTATGTGCAGTATAATGTGATAAATAAACTTTACTAGCACCTGTGCATTGTACACACCAGGCCGCAGACTGCTGGAGACCGGCTTCAGGACACCAGGCCGTGGACAGCTGGAGACTGGCTCCAGGACTCCAGGCCATGAGCTGCTGGACACTGGCTCCAGGACACCAGGCCATGGACAGCTGGACACTGATTCCAGGACACCAGGCCACAGACAGCTGGACACTAGCTCCAGGACACCAGGCTGCGGACTGCTGGAAACCAGCTTCAGGACACCAGGCTGCGGACAGCTGGACACTGATTCCAGGACACCAGGCCGCGGACTGCTGGACACTGGCTCAAGGCTGGCTTGGTGAGTACCAGGTATTGAAACCAGGTGTGAGAGGGTGGTGATGGTGCTGGAAATTTCCTGATTGTGTTGGAGGTTTGGATCTGGCTGCTGACTTTTTGGTCTGGACTCCGTGTTGCTGCGGGGGCTGGTGGCCAATCCACGGACTGTCTGGGGGGACTCTCTTTTGCTTCTCGTTCTCTGACTGTAAGTGGGGCTCCAGGCAATTTCTGCTGTTGGCAAATCTGTCCGCCGGCCAACAAAAGTAAACTCCATTTAAAATTGCCCTGTTTTTATTATATGGCAATAAAGCAATTTTGTTCTTCCTGAACATTGTCCTTCCCCTTGCATCATAAAGGTGAATTCAACCGTGGAAATAAAAATCCCTCCAGAAGCTGACAACCCTGGGATATCTGTCTCTGAATCTGGTGTCATATCCTCCTTCAAGGGAGTGAACCCTCGCAAGGTGTCAGTCCCCAGTGGCATATCTACTCAAAATCTCTGCCAACCAACTAGCTGGAATATTCACAGACATTTTCAATTTTTCATTTCCGGAGTCAGAAGACTCCACCTCCACCCCCCACCCTTCTTCAAAAGGACATCGATCATACCGGAACCAAGAAGAGCAGGGGGAGCTGCTTCAATCATCTGGAGGCACTCACATCAACATTTTTTCAACAGTCACTGGAGGAGGGCGTGGTGCCATGGGATTGGCGTGTTGCAAACGTGGTTTCTCTGTTTGAAAGGGGCTCCAGGTGCAGGCCCAGCAATTATTGGCCAACAAGTTCGACGCCGGTGGTTTGTAAACTAATGGAGAGCATTCTTAGACATATGTATCAGTATGTAGAGAGGCTGGGACTAATCAGGGACACCCAAGATGGGTTTGTGCGGGGAAGGTCATGTTTGACACATCTTGTAGAATTTTTTGAGGAGGAGACTAGGAAGGTTGATGAGGGTAGATGTAGTCTATGTGGATTTCAGTAAGGCCTTCAATAAGGTACCACATGGAAGGTTGGTGAGGAGGGTTCAGGCACTAGGGATTAATGTTGAGGTAGTCAAATGGGTTCAATGGTGGCTGGAAGATTGGCACCAGAGAGTCATGGTGGACAACTGTCTGTCAGGATGGAGGCCAGAGATTAGAGGTGTGCCTCAGGGATTGGTGTTGGGTCCCTTGTTTGTCATTTACATTAATGATTTCGATGATGGATTGGTAAATTGGGTTAGTAAGTTTGTGGACAATACAAAAATAGGGGGAGTTGTGGATAGAGAAAATGGTTTTTGGAGACTGCAGAAGGATTTGAACTGCTTAGAAGAGTGGGTGGGAAGGTGGCAAATGGAATTTAATCCCGATAAGTGTGAAGTGCATCATTTTGGGAAGAAGAATCAAAACAGGACATATGCAGTGAAGGGGAGGGTGTTGAGGAATCCAGAGGAACAGAGATCTTGGAATAATGGTTCATCGTTCTTTGAAAGTGGATTCTCATGTAGATAGGGTGGTGAAGAAGGCTTTTGGTTTGCTGGCCTTTATAAATCATAGCATAGAATATAGGAGTCGGGAGGTGATGTTGAGACTGTTCAAGGCATTGATGAGGCCAAATTTGGAATATTGTGTGCAGTTCTGGTCGCCAAATTATAGGGAATATCAATAAGGTAGAGAGGGTGCAGAGAAGATTTACTAAAATGTTGCCTGGATTGCAGTATCTAGAATACAGAGAAAGATTGAGTAGACTTGGTCTTTATTCATTGGAGCGTAGAAGGTTGAGGGGGGATTTGATAGAGGTATTTAAAATTATGAGGGGGATAGATAGGCTCTTCCCCTTGAGGGTAGGTGAGATTGGAATGAGGGGGTCATAGGTTAAGGGTTAGGGGGCAAAAGTTTAGAAGTAACATGAGAGGGAGCTTCTTCACTCAGAGAGTGGTGGCTGAGTGGAATGACCTTCTGAAAGAGGTGGTTGCAGCAGGGTCAATTTTGTCATTGAAGAGAAGGTTGGATGAGTGCATGGATGTGAAGGGATTGGAGGATTATGGGTAGGGAGCAGGTAGGTGGAACGAGTGGAGTTCACTTAAATCGGTGCGGACTAGAGGGGCCAAGATGGCCTGTTTCCGTACTGTAATTGTTATATGGTTTATATGAAATGCTTTGAGAGGTTGGTCTGGCTAGAATTTAACACGTTAAGATCTGGACCCACTGCAATTCGTCTACTGGCACAATTACTGCACAGTGGATGCAATCTCACTGGCCCTCTACACAGCCCTGGATCACCTGGACAACAGCAACACCTTATTTTCATCAGCCACAGCTCAGGCCTCAACCCCATCATCTCCTCTGCACTCCCCTCTGCCATTGGATCCTTGACTTCCTCATCGGAAGACCAGGGACAGCACGAATTGGGAACGTCTCCTACTCACTGAAAATCAACACAGGGGCACTTCAAGGATGCACGCTTAGCCCACTGCTCTACTCTTTCTCTACACCCGTGGCTGTGCAGCTCGACACAATTCCAGTGCCGTCTACCAGTTTGCCCATGACACCACAGTTGTTAGCAATGAGGAAGCGTATGGGAGGGAGGCAGAACAGCATATTAAGCAATGTTACCATTACAACCTTGCAGTCAACGTCAGCCAAATGAAGCAGATGATTGTGGACTTCAGGAGGGGGAACTCAGGAGAACACCAACCATTCTGTGGGGGGCGGGGGTGTCAGTGGTGGAGAGGGTTAAGAACGTCAAATTCCTGGGTGTCAACATCTCTGAAGATCTGTCCTGAAGCCAATACAATCACAAAGAAGGCTCACCATTGAAGAATTTGTGATTCGGTACGTCACCAAAGACTCTTGTAAATTTCTACAGGTGCACCACGGAGAGAGCACTCTGACTGCTTGCATCACTGTCTGGTATGGAGGTGCCAATGCACAGGACAGGAAAAGACCACAGAGGGTCGTTAACTCGGCCAGCACCACCACGGGTACCAGTCCTCACTCCGTCAAGGACATCTAAAAGAAGTGTTGTCTTAAGAAAGCAGCCTCTATCCTCGAGGACCCCTACCACCCAGGCCATGCCCTCTTTTCCCTGCTACCATTGGAAAGGCCTGAAGTCAAAAACCCAGTGGCACCAGAACAGTTTCTTCCCCTCTGCCATCAGATCCCTGAATGGACAATGAACCACAGACACTCACTCGCTTTATCTTCTTATTTTTTTAATGTAATTTATAGCAATACTTGCATGCACAAATCTGCTGTAAAACTACAAATTCCATGTTGAGGACAATAAATTCTGATTCTGAATTCTCAGTAAACTGACGAACAAATGGCAGTAAACTTGATTAATTTATTGGAGATCAGCTGTGACCTTATTGAAGCATGGCACAGGAAGGATGGGCCAAATGGCCTGCCCCTGTTTCTGTTTCCTGTGCCCTGATTATCCCAGAATGGGTGCAACTTGTTCAGTGTGTCGGTCGAGTGAATTCAAGAGGAATTGATCTGGATAAATAATAAAGCTGTCCTCATAAAACATTCCAGAAGAATCCCTGCCTGACGGCATCTGGAGAGGATCACGCTGGTGAGACTTCACTGACTGCTCCACTGACAGCTCAGTGTCACTGGCCCAGCTTGCAGGCTGCCAGGGGAGAGGAGCGAGAAGTCGGTGGGGTTGTGGGAAAGGTCTGACACAAGAACAAAGCTCATTCAGAAAGTGAGCAGGGACCTTCGGGGGTGAATCAAGTCGGGGGTTGGATGTGAAGGTTTGACGGGATGCAAAGGGACTTTAGATGATGGAATCCAGAGCGAAAGGCAACGCAGCACGTCGACCAGCATCTGTTGGGGGGCCGGGGGGGATAGTGGGGGAAGGGAGAACAGATGACATTTCAGGCCAGATCCCTTCATCCAGACAACAGAGAGTTCCTGTTCTCCTGATGCTGCCTGACCCATTGAGCTCCTGGGGCAGATTCCTCAAAGGTTGGGAGCTCCGCATGATCTGGAGAGGAGGCCACATCTGGAGAAACTGGGATCGTTGCCTGAAGAGGGCGCGCAAAATCATTGAGAGCCCTTTCCACCCCGCACACAGCATCTTACAGCTACTCCCAACGGGAGAAGAGACACAGGAGGATCAGAGCCAGCACCACCAGGCTGAGGAGCAGCTTCTTCCCACAGGCAGTGAGAATGCTGAACGACCAAAGGAACTGCTCACCCTGACCCTCTGAGACTCTCATATTCACAAAACAATATTTATTTACTTATCTGTATATATGAATTCTGCATGTGTATTGTTTACCTGTGTGTGTGTTATGTCTGGTTGTGTGTCTGCGTGTTTTGCACCGAGGACCAGAGAGTGTTGTTTTGTCGGGTTATACTTGTGTATTCAATGACAATAGACTTGACTTGAAATGTATGTGGCAAACAGAACTGGGAGATGATTTCACCGAGCACCTTCATACTGCCCTCTGCAACAAGAGCCTCCCAGTAGCCAGTCACTTCAATGCCAGACACCGGCGTGTCGGTCCATGGTCTCAGGCACTGCCAAACCAAAGACACATGTAAATTGGAGGGAAACCACCTTATATTCTGCCCGCGTCCTCTCCAACCAGATGACCTTAGCACCGACTTCTCTGATTTCCAATAGCCCTCTCCCCCAGGCACCCTTTCACAGTCCCTGTCTCCAGCTCCCCATGGCCTTCTCTTCCTTCTCCTATCAGAGCCCTCTGCACTCTCCCATCACTTCTCAAATTCTTTTTCTTCTACCCACCCCCCCCCAACTGTATCCAACTGTCAGCCTGTTGCCTTACCTTTGACCTCCCCCTCCCTCGTCCCTTTCCTTCCTCCCTTCTCTTCTCTCCTCCCCACCTTTTAATTCTGGGGTTTTTCAGATTTTCCCAAAAACCAAAGTTACTTATACCTGTCAGTCTCACCTTTAATTCTGACGGGAATGTGCAAACGCTGTTCTCTCAAAATTTCATTTTTGAAGACCTCCCACTGACCAGGCACAACTTTTCCCGAAAATAACCAGTCCCAGTCCACACGTACCAGAGCCTTCCTGGTACCATCAGAATTGGCCTTTCTCCAATTTAGAATCTCAACGCAAGGCCCAGACCTATCCTTCTCCATAATAAACTTGAAACTAACGCTATTATGATCACTGGAACCAAAACGTTCCCTTACACATACCTCTATCATCTGTCCTGTCTCGCTCCCTAATAGGAGATCCAGTATTACACTCCCTCTAGTTGGTACCTCTATATATTGATTTAGAAAACTTTCCTGAACACGTATGACAAATTCCAACCCATCCAGCCCTTTTACAGTATGGGAGTCCCAGTCAATATGTGGAATATTAAAATCTCCTACTATCACAACCTTGGGTTTCCTGCAGCTGTCTGCTCTCTCTCTACAGATTTTCTCCTCCAATTCTCATTGACTAGTGGAAGGTCTATAACACAACCTCGTTAATGTGGTCAGACCTTTCCTGTTCCTCAGATCCACCCATATAGCCTCAGTGGATGAGCCCTCTGGTCCAGAAATGGGCAACGTTTTTTTTTTAATCTCACATTCCACCTTAAGCAAACCCTATGCCAACAGTGCTCTGTAATTAGTAAGGTGGGATGTGGGTGGAAAGAAAAAGTTTGAGAACCCCTGTTTTAATCGTCCTTCATTGACTCGTTATGTGCACAGTTTCAGAACTCCAAAGGAAATGGGCCAATGGCAATTTTTCTCAAGCAAAATATTTCAGTAACAATTGGGTCCAGAGCCGAGATTCTCAACCTTCCCTCCCCACTCACATCCCACCTTGAGCAATCCCTTACAGAGCACTGATGGCATAGGGATTACTTAAGGTGGGATGTGAGTTTTTAAAAAAAGGTTGCCCACCCCTGCTCTAGTCTGTCCTGTCTGAACACACCTGTGATATTTTCCCTGACTAGCCACTTCCCCCCTTTCCACTCTGCCCCCTCTCTATGATGTCCAAAATGCCAAATAATGAGAGGTCATGCTAAGCAGAATGTGGAAGAGTGCACAGCAAGAACAGGCCCTTTGGCCCACAAAGTCTGTGCTGACCATGATAGCAATTTTAATCAATCTGCCTGCATTTGCTCTATGTCCCCTCCCTATTCATGTGCCTGTCTAAATGCTTCTGAAACACTAATATGGTATCTGCATCCACCCCTGGCAGGCCATTCTGGGCACTCACCACACTCTGTAAGAAAAAAAACCTCTTAAAACTCCTTTAGACATCCACTCTTGCACCTTAATACCTTCAGATATTTGAAATTCCATCCAGAAAAAAGACTTTAACTCAACCGTATCAATGTCTCTATCGGGTGATCCCTCAGTGTCTTATGCTTAACTAATATACTGGAGAAACTCAGCAGGTCACACCACATCCAAGGTAACCAACATGATGGACCAGAGCCCTTTGTCAGGACTCAGGAAAAACAGGCACCTGAATTACCCTTAACCTGTTAGCCTGTGCTCCTCCCCATGCCCCTTCCTCCCTCCTCTCCTCCCTCCCTCCTCTCCTCACCCCCCCCCATCTTTTTATTCAGGCATCGACCTGTTTTACCTGCTTCCTGTCGAAGGTCTCAAGCCCAAACCATCAGTTCCCTTTTGCTTCTGTTTGATGTGGTGTGACCTGCTGAGTTTCTCCAGTATATTGGTTAAGCATAAGACACTGAGGGATCACCCGATAGAGACATTGATACGGTTGAGTTAAAGATACGTTAGGTAGGCAGCTTGTTCAGCATGGACTAGTTGGGCTGAAGGGCCTGTATACGGTGTGGTTAAAATCTGTGACTCTTAATAGTGTGGAGGAACAGAGAGGCCTAGGGGTTCAGGGCCAGAAATCCCTCAAGGTAGTGGCATGAGTTAATAAAATGGTTAAGAAGGTGTGTGATGTGCTGAGTGAAACACGAAAGTAAAAACACAGAAATGCTGGAGGAACTCGGTTGGCCTTGCAGTGTCCATAGGAGATATATTGCTGATGCTTCAGGCCTGAGCCCTTCTACAAGGAATAGACAAAGAATAAGCAAGAAACAGGAAATCTCAGAAGAGAGATAGTGTTGGCTGGGAGAGGAGTCCAGACCAACAAAAGATTGGTATGATAAAGCAATGGTTCTCAACCTTTTCATTCCCATTCACCTCCCACTTTAAGTAATCCCTATGCCGGTGGTGCTCTGTGATTAGTAAGGGATTGCTTAAGGTGGGATGTGGGTGGAAAAATTTTTTGAGAACCACTGTTTTAATCGTACCTAATTGACTCGTTATGTGCACGGTTTCAGAACTCCAAAGGAAATGGGCCAATGACAATTTTACTCGAGCAAAATATTTCAATACCAATTTGGTCTAGAGTAGTGATTCTCGACCTTCCCGTCCCACTCACATCCCACTGTAAGCAATTCCTTACTAATTACAGAGCACCGATGGCATTGGGATTACTTAAGGTGGGATATGAGCGGTTGAGAACCACTGTAATAAGCGGAGAGGTGAGAATTAATTCAATCTGTGTGGGGGGAGACAGAGCTGGGGGAAGGTGATGGGGAAAATACTGGGGGGGGGGTGTAGATGTTAACAAAAACTGTTGTTAATACCACCCAGTTGGAAGGTGCCCAGTCAGAAGATGAGGTGTTGATCCTCCATTTTGCGGGTGGTCTCAGTCTGACAGTGCATGAGACCATGGACGGACATGTCAGCAAGGGAAAGGGGCCAGGAATTGAAATGGGCGGCCACTGGGAGATCGGCACTACTGCGGCGGACAGAGTCGAGGTGCTCAATGAAGCGATCTCCCAGTCTCTCCAATGTAGAGATCACAGCGGAAGCACTGAATGCAGCAGACAACCCCTGCAGATTCACAAGTGAAACACTGCTTCACCTGACAGGACAGTTTGGGGCCCTGAATGGTGGTGAGGGAGGAGGTTTGGGTGCAAGTGGAGCATCTCCTGTGGTCACAGCTGTAGGTCCCAAGGGGGCAATTGGTGGGGAGGGAGGAGTGGATGAGGGGGTCGCGGAGGGAATGGTGTTGTAGCTCCAAGAAACCCTGTCAGAGCACATTTAGTAAAGGGCGTGTTCAGTTCTGGTCTCGTCATTACAGGAAGGATGTGGATGAGGGCGCAGAGGAGATTTACCAGAATGTTGCCTGGATTGGAGAACATGTCAGATGAAGCAAGGGCTTTTCTCATTGGAGTGAAGAAGGATGAGAGGTGACTTAATGGAGGTCTACAAGATTATGAGTGGCTTAGATAGGGTGGGCAGCCCAGCAGAGGTAATTTTTTTTTAGAGAGAATGATGGGTGCCTGAGATGCATTGCTGGGGGTGGTGGTGGAGGTTGGTACCATAGGGGCATTTAAAATATTCTTAGACAGGCACATGGATAGAAGTAAAATAGGGGGTTATGGGAGCGAGGAAGGGAAGGGTTAGATGTTAGCACAACATCATGGGCTGAAAGGCCTGTTCTGTGCTGTAATTATTCAAATTACCATAAAGGGGGAGAACTGGAAGATGATAAGGATACATTGGATTACATTTCCAAAGACCCAGCACAGACAACAGGCCGAATGGTCTCCCACTTTTGATTTATTACTCCATTCGTTGACAGTAACGTAGGTTTGAGAAGTAAATAATGATCATGTGGTTCATTCTTCCCACAGTGAGCACCCTTGATTCCACTGGGACTTGCACCCGCAGCGTTCTCAGTTACGGACAAGTGCTTCACCTGTCAATTATTTCACACAGGTGCCAATAGAATAACAGCTGGGAAGAAGGTAAGGAAGGACAAAGCCATTCCAGGCAGCAGAAAGACGAGGGTCTCAACGGCAAAATGAATCAGCTCATGATTAAAGGAAAGGCCATGGATGTTGCCTATGTGAGCTTTAGTCAGGCCTTTGACAAGGTCCCACATGGGAGGTTAGTCAGGAAGATTTAGGCGCTAGGTATTCAGGGCGAAGTAGTAACTGAATTCGACAATGGCTTGATGGGAGAAGCCAGAGAGTAGTGGTGAGTGATTGCTTCTCTGACTGGAGGCCTGTGATGAGTGATGTTGCCTCAGGGATCGATGCTGGGCCCTTTGTTGCTTATCATCTGCATCAATGATCTGGATGATAATGTGGTAAAGGTAAAAGTTCCATTATTGTCACATAATACTACACTTAGAATGTAATGTACCTGAAATTCTTTAACCTTGTCTACCGTAAGGCAGACAGAAAGTCTTCACTTTGTTCAGCCCTCCTCACCTGGTGTTCCTGGGCCGTCTCCCCTCCAAGTACTGACCAGGCCTGAACCTGCTTAGCTTCCAAGATCAGAGAATCTCAGGCGTATTCAAGGTAAATTGGATCAGCAAGTTTGCAGATGACACAAAGATTGGAGGCGTTGTGGACAGCGAGGAGGATTTTCAAAGCTTGCAGAGGGATCTGGACCTGCTCGAAAAATGGGCTGAAAGATGGCAGATGGAATTTAATGCTGACAAGTTGCATTTTTGAAGGACAGACCAAGAATGGACATACACGTCGGGCACTGAGGAGTGCAGTAGGGCAGAGGGACCTAGGAATACAGATACATAATTCCCTGAAAGTGGCATCAAAGGTGGATGGGGGTTGTAAAGAGAGCTTTTGGCATATTGGCTTTCATAAATCAAAGTATTGAGTACAGGAGTGTGGTAAACCACTGTATCTATGTTGGGATGTATGAGAACATGCCCCTGGCTGACTGTGCCTGAGGCTCCTCTCACTGACCCCTGAATAAAGGTGACTGTGTCACAGTGCCGTCCTCAGACAACCAGCATGGATGAACCTCCATTCTGTTGTGAATAAAAGCCTATCAGTTTCTCTACAACGTCTAGTCTTTGAAGTTATTGATAGTGCATCAATTTTATTCACTACAGTTTTTTTTGATAATGGAGCACATCCAACTGGCCAAACTCTGGCTGCATTGCTTGGAGCGTTCCTGCCGGCCTCCTCCAATCAGAGGACGACAAGATATAGGTTCTTTATTTCCAGGTCGGCCCCCTGGTGGACTTGATGATCAGGGACACCACGTCATACCCAGTAGCAATGGGCATATTGAAAACCCAGTACCGGAGGAAGGTAAACGAGGCGCCTCCTGGGTACCCAAAAACAGCAACCCGAGGAATCGAGCATCAAGTTCTTCGGGCCCTGTGAGGTCTCGGTCGGGCCTGCGACTGCAAGGCTGTGACTGCCACAGTGAACATGGAGCATCTGATCAGAAGCACCTATGTTGTGGGCATAAGGCAGTTGAGCTAGCAGACACGCTAGAGATGGCCCTCCAAAACATGGACGCATACTCAGCCAACAATGCGGCCATCTCGTGGTTACCACGGGTGCCACCATTTTGAGAGTGGGAGGGCCGCAAGCTTGCAGAAAACTGCCATGTCCTACCAGCGACCTGACCACGGCCGCTGTACTCCATGTGCACCCAAAGTTCTACTTCTGTAGCCTGCACAAGCACCCGAGTAAATACTGCCGGACGAAAGATGCAGTTTGCGCCAACTATGGGAAGAAAGGACATTATGTAAATCTGAGTCACCGTCTAAACCCAGCAGTGAAACACAGAATGGTCAACTACAGTCAGACCATTATCCACGAAGCCAAGCCAAAGAAAGAAAGAAGAAGAAGATTATTAGATATACACAGCTGGACATGTACCCTCTTCCCCCCATATCTGACATGACAAATCAGATCACTCAATATCAGGTATTCAACACTATTGATTAAAGTCGGCATGCCACCAGCTCCCTATCCACCCAGAGGACCAGTAATACACTGCCTTTGAGGCAAATTGCCACCTCTACCATAACCTGAGGGCTCCCTTTGAATTCACCAACAGAGTCTCGGTCTTCCAGCGAAGATGGACCGCATGGTAGACCAGTACGAACTGCAAGCCACATTCCTGTATCTGGACAACGTCATCATTTGCGGCCATGACCTGCAGGATCATGATACCAATCTCCAAAAATTTCTCCAGACCACCAAACTCCTTAACCTCACATACAATAAGGATTGGTGTGTGTTTCACACAACTCGCCTCACTATACTTGGCTGCATCGTAGAAAACGGAGTAATTGGCCCTGATCCCAATCAGATGTGCCCTCGTTTGGAACTCCCCCTTCAAGGCTCTGGAAAAGTTCCTGGGCTTTTTCTTCTATGCCCAGGGGGTCCCAAATTATGCGGACAAGACCAGCCCCCTCATCAAATCCACCTCTTTTCCCCTGATGTCAGAGGCCCGTACGGGCCACATCAAGACAGATGTTGTCAAGGCCATGATCCAGGTGGAGAACGATGCATCTGACTTCACCATGGCCGCCACCCTTAACCAGGCAAGCAGACCCATACCCCTTTCCTCCTTCACCCTTCAGGGCCTCAGCCAAGAAGGAGGCCCAGGCCATTTCCGAGGCAGTACGGCGCTGGAGACATTATCCCACCATCAAACGATTTACCTTGCTGACTGACCAACATGCAGTTAATCCAAACAATGATGGTACGGTACTCAACGATTTTGCGAAACTATTGCCACCCCTTCCTCATCCGACTTGAGAACCTGGGGGTTAGCTTGCTTGCGTCATGACATGGGGACAGATACATCAGCGAGGCATATACATTTTTTTCACAACTACCGACTTGCAAAATTATGGGAATCAGCGTGGTAGGAGAGGCGCAAGTCTGCATGTCAGTATTTCATTATGATTGTCAATAACGCATTGCGATTAATCATCGCCATCTTTGACAGACAATTGGGTTCTTTCCAGAGGGAGTGGAGACATCTTGAGATTATTCAAATTACAAGGAAGAAGGTGTGTGTGTGAGAGAGAGAGAGATAGAGAGAGAGATAAAGAGAGGGAGAGAGAGAGAGAGAGAGAGAGAGAGAGAGAGAGAGAGAGAGAGAGAGAGATAAAGAGAGGAGAGAGAGAGAGAGAGAGAGAGAGAGAGAGAGAGAGAGAGAGAGAGAGAGAGAGAGAGAAAGAGAGGGAGAGAGAGAGAGAGAGAGAGAGAGAGAGAGAGAGAGAATGTCACGGCCAGATAGAAAGAGAGAGAGCGAGTCACATCCAGAGAGAGACAGAGACAGAGAGAGAGAGACAGAGAGAGGAATAGAGCCAGTGATCAATAGGCTGTGGCCCCATTTACATGCAAGGCTCAGTGAATGCTGCTCTCAGTTATTTCCCAAGGCCAGCGAGCAGTTAGACAACCCAGTAGACAAGAAGCCTTGGAGGAGTTTGCAGAAAACCAGGAAGGGTCTTTTCGGAATGATGGTCCTCCTCCATCCTGTTGTGAAAAGTCTTCTTCAGATCTTGTTGTCACTGAATAATTATAATTTAGGAAACGGTCGCTGTTTTCCAAATCGCAGTAACCACATTTCGTGTTGATTGGAGTCATGTATAGCAGGGTTTACCTGTATAGCAAACTGAAACTTTAACAGAGGAACAATGGAATTAAAACCATGGAGAGGCTGAATGAGAGAGTCCAGGACAAGAGGGCACAATGTTAGGATTGAAGGGCGTCCGCTTAGAACAGAGATGCGGAGGAATGTCTTCAGCCAGAGGGTGGTGAATCTGTGAATTTTGTTGCTGCGGGCAGTTGTAGAGGCCGGATCATCGGGAGCATTTAAAGCAGAGATTGATAGGTTCTTGATTCGCCATGGCATGGTGTATAGTGATTGGATGTCCATGGTGAAGATGAAGCAATCAAGTTCAGGGAACTAGAAGCTGTTGAAGGGATGGAGGGCAGGTGAAGTTGTAGCGGCCCACGAATCGGGTCACGATCCAGCTCACAAAATGGTCAGCGATCGCGAGGGCCCCACCGGGGACCAATAGCCATCACCCCACATGACCTCCTGCATGGCAGGAAACAGTGGGAACGCCGGCCAGTTGTGGGCCGGCGCTGAGATAACGTCACTTCTATCGTCAGAGGCAGGGAGTGAATATAAACAGAGCTGGTAGAGCAATAAATCAGTCCCCGCCCTCGACTCGACTGCGTCATTCTTACTCCACACTTTGTGTAGTGCGCACACTACAACGTATCACGGTCGGTGGGCTAGAAGCACGCAGAAATAGGGATGATAGGGTTGGTGTTTCTATTCTGTACCCCTTCCAAAGCCTCCTTGAATGGGTAGAGGACTGGACTAGTCTCCTTTCACCAGTTCCTAGGTTTGCTGGGATCTATGATGGTAGTTATGCCCCATCCTTGAAGCCAAAGAGTGGCAATGGCCACACACAAACATGCTGGAGGGTCTCTGCGGGTCATACAGGATCTAGTCAGCATGAAGGAAAGGGTTACCAACGCTTTAGATCCGGGCCCTTCCATCAGACAGACAGGCTCGGCATCCCACAGACCATACCCGCCTTCTGAGTTATTCTGCCACCCCCCCACCCACCCGCAGCACGAGCATCACATAGATTCCTCTCTACACGCTCTAAACATGCACGTTTGTAACGTCGGAGGGAAGGGAAAGTGTGATGGCGGAGCACGGAGGAGGTTTATGGCAGTTAAGGTGCCCGCTCCCACCATCCCCCTCCCCGGTGAGTTTTCCAATGTTAGTTTGTGCCCCCACCCCTAATGTCCACCCCCCACCCCAATTAGACTTGTTCTGGCGCCAACTCTATCATCAGGTAGAAGCAAAAACCAGGAAGGCATCTGAATAACAATGTGGTGGGGGTAGGGGGAGGGGAGAGGAGGAGGAGTACAGGCTGCCAGGAAAGAGGTCATAGGTGGATACAGGTAGGAGGGAACAGGAAGCCACTCTCAGATAGGGAAGGGAAAGGGGAGGGAAGCTGGAGGAGAGGAGAGAGGGACCGGGAAGAAAGAGATGGGAGGAGGGTGTTAACAGAAACTGGAGAAGACCATTTTAATGCCGTTAGAGAGTCGGATGGAATATTAGGTGGTCAGCGCACATCTTCTCTGGATGAAAAGAGTATTTCTCCAGGCTCACAAATTGCCAATATCTTCCTTAGCAGAGCTCCTCATAGCTGCTGGAGGCGGTTAGTTCATTCGCCCCGTTCAACCTCTCTGTTTTCAATTCCATTGTTCCTCTGTAATCACAGACCATAAGACAGAGGGGCAGAAGTAGGCTATTCAGCCCATTAAATCTGCCCTGCCATTTATTCATGAGCTGATCCATTGCCACTGCCCGGCCTTCTCTCCATAACCTTTGATACCGAAGGCCTCAAAGCTCTTTTGTTTCTTTCTCGACAATAGATCCAATCAGTTCCCCTCCACCAGCACCCTCCTCCAGCTGGCAAAACTTATCCTCACCCTCAGTAACCTCCTTTGATTCATCTCACTCTCTCTGGGTTAAAGGGATACCCACGGGGCCCCAGTCACACTTGCCCTTTTGTTGGCTACATGGAGCAATCCCTCCTCCAAGCCAATACAGGAAAGACCCCTCAACTCTTTCTCTGCTACGTCAATGTCTGCTTTGGTGCTACCTCATGTACCCATGATGAGCTCGCCGACTTCATCCACGTTCCTGCCAACTTCCACCCCGACCTCAAATTTACTTGTTCCACCTTGAGCAAGATTCTCCCTTTCCTCCATCTCTCTGTCTCCATCTCGGGAGACAAACTCTCGACAGGCATCTTCTATAAGCCCATCTCCCACAGCTACCTCGACTACACCTCTTCCCACCCTGTCCCCTGTAAGGACTCCATCCATTCTCTCACTTCCTCCATCTCCGTCACAACTGCTCCTCGGATGAGGTCTTCCCTGTCAAATCATCGGAGATGTCCTCCTTCTTCAAAAAAAATATGGCTTCCCCTCCACCACCATCAACTCGGCCCTTACCCACATAACCCCCATGACCCACACATTGTGGTCTCTTCTACGTGGGAGAGACTGGACGCAGACTGGGAGATCACTTCGTTGAGTACCTTGGCTCCCTCTGCCACAATAGCAGGAATCTCCTACTGCTGCTCATTTCAATTCCCCACCCCATTGTCTTGCTGACATGTACGTCTATGATCTCAAGCACGGCCAGACTGAGACCACCCACAAATTGGATGAACAACACCTTTCATCTGGGTGCCCTCCAATTGGATGGCAGTAACATTGACCTCAGATTTCCGGTAGCGCCCCCTCATCCCCTTTCCCCATCTCTATTTTTTCTTTCCTCTGTCTGTCTCCCTGCTCTCTCCATCTCTCTCTCTTTCTGTTCCCCTCCGTCCCCTTTCCTCCAGCTCACAGAGCCACCCCCTCCCCTGATCAATTCTCACCTTTCCTCTCCTGTCCGCCGATCATTACATAAGAACGTAAGAAGTAAGAGCAGGAGTCAGCCATTCGGCCCATCGAGCCTGCTCCTACATTCAATAAGATCATGGCTGATCTGATTATTGACTCAACTCCACTTACCTGCCTTTTCCCCATATCCCTTAATTCCTTTCTTATGTAAAAATCTATCTAATTGAACTTTAAATATGTTTAATGAAGTCACCTCAACTACTTCCCTGGGCAGAGTATCCCACAGATTCACGATTCTCTGGGAAAAACAGTTTTTCCTCACCTTTGTCTTAAATCTATTCCCCTGAATCTTGACGCTGCGTCCTCTAGATCTGGTCTCACCTACCAGTGAAAATAATTTTCCTGCTCCAATGATATGGATTGTATATAGTCATTGGTCGGTAAAGGCTTGGGCTGGCCCACCCCCTGATGACACTCTCCCCTGGACTCCTCCCCTGTGGCCTAGGCCATAAAGGTCGGGCCACCTCTCCCTTCCCGGCACTTCCCTAGCTTGGATCCGGGCCAGCTCAAGTCGTCTGTACAATAAAGCCTATCGTTCCCCTCAATCCTTGTCCTTGTAATTATTGGGGCAACTGATTGTGCCCAACAATTTATTGTACAGAAAATTTTAACGTCTCCAGTAATGGAGAAGTTGCTCTGCCCCGATCAGCTAGAGGTGGATCCCCAAGTCCCAGAACTCCCATCGGAACTCTTCAAACAGTGGATCAGCTGTTTTAACATCTTCCTGGAGGCCGCTGCTGGAGAGGTCGACTTGGAAGAGAAGAGGCTGAAGGTTTTAGAGGCAAGAGTCGGCCAGAGGGCTTTCCAGGCCATCAGAAGCTGCGCGACCTACACCGAGGCGATGGCTGAACTACAGGCGCCATATAAGCCCAAGGTCAATGAGGTCTACTCCCGCTAATTCCTGGTGTCTCGAAATCAACAGCCTGGTGAGTCAGTAGAGGAGTTCGTCCGAGCCCTGATCACACTGGGAAAAGTCTGTTTGGGGAACCCCACGGTCCCTGTGCCAGGGGCCCAGTGCGTGGAAGACCTGGTCCAGGACATTTGCGTGTCAGGGTTGAGGTCAGACTATATCTGACAACGTCTTCTCAAGGAAGATCAACTACCGCTGAAATGGGCAATCCAACTGGCCAGGAATTTAGACTCAGCCCAGTGCCACACGGAGTCGATCGCGGGCAGAAGCAGGTCTACCCAGTGCACGCCGCTGCAAGGGCTGCCATCCTGGGAGTCAGCATCGGGGATGGATGATCTGACCGCGGCTACAGTGGCGCCGGGATCTATGGGATGCCACTTCTGTGGGCAGGCAAGACACCTACGACATCTCTGCTCCGTGAAAGGAGCTACCTGCTCAGGCTGCAGGAAGAAGGGCCATTATCAACGGGTCTGTAGGACCAGAACCTCATCCCAAAGCAGCGCGGCTTGTATGGCCGAGAAGATTCTGGTGCCGGCTGCGTGCGTGGTAAGGGGGTCCATCTTACTCGCTGCCGCCCCCATCTTCTACGCAGCGGCAGTTCACACCAACAACGTCACTTCCGCCCCCAATGATGCCACTTCCGCCTTCTTCATCGACGTTGGCAGCGTGGTCAACATGGAGGCCGCTATCATGGACATTGGGCCTCCCCACTACCAACGAAGACGACGTACCCATCCTGGTACCGATCACCTTGAACCAAGCCAGCCCTTACCCGATCATGAACTCCATGATGCAGATCAAGGTGAATGGGGACAAATCAAATTGCCTCTTCAAGAGTGGGAGTACCAAAAGTTTTATCCACCCCAAGGCGGCCCATAGACTCTCGATACCCATTTTGCCGATGACCGAGTCCATGTCGATGGTGGCGAAAGACTAGCAGACTTGTATCCAGGGGTACTGTGTAGCGTCTCCGATGGTGGGGGGGGAATGTTAAAATGACTTTTTGTTCTTGGTCATGCAGCAATCCTCCTGGGACTCAACTTCCAGAGTCAGTTCAAGAGTGATGATGGCGTTCAGGGGACCCCAAACTCCACTCACCTTTTACAACCCGCAGCTCATGGACCCCCCTCCCCCCAACTGAGCACCCAGCTTCCGGCACTGACCTGGAGGCTCACCACCCTGTGGGTGGCCCCTCCATCACTATTTGCAGAACTCACCCCAGACTGTAAACCGATCGCCACCAAGAGTAGGAGCTACAGCAGTGAGGATATGGCGTTCATTCAGGCCAAGGTTTAGTGACTCTAGGGGATCATAGCCCCCTAGCTCCAGCCCCTGGAGGGCACAGGTCCGCATGGTCAGAGGGGCAGGCAAGTCCTGGATGGTGGTTGACTACAGTCAAACTATCAACCATTTCACCCAGTTGGACATGTACCCGCTACCCCTGATTGTCGACTTGGTCAACAAGGTCACACAATACAGAGTCTTTTTGACCATTGACCTCAAATCGCCTTATCATCAACTTCCCCTTTGCCCGAGTGACTGTTGGATGCAATTACATGCCAGCTGATTTGGACAACCAATTATTGGATCAAGTCGTACAGCACTGTAGATCAGATAAACTCAGAAGACGTCTACTGGAAAGAGGGAGTGAGTTGGAACTCACCAATGCTTTAGCTATTGCTGCTGCATTAGAGGCTGTTGAAGGGCAATTTCATACCATGACCCTGAAAGACAACTCAAGCCAGCAAATTAAGAGGCTCTCACATTGCCATAACCAGCCAAGATATACGTCGACACAGGACGTGGAGTGTTATCGATGTGGAAACCGAGGTCACTTTGGAAAAGACCCATATTGCCCGGCCAAAGGCAAAGTTTGCAGAAAGTGTGGAGGTAAGGACCACTTTGCAAAGAAGTGCAAAAGCAAGTCCAATGCAGACCAGAAGAGGAAGAGTACAACTTCCAAAGGCAAAGCCTGGGGGAAAGGAAAGTATCCTGGAAAGAAAGATACCATTCGCCAGATAGACGGTGACGATGATGATACCCAGGAGGAACAGAGTTGTTACCAATTTACATTGAATGAAGTACATCATGAGAAGGTCCCAGTGATCATTAGTGGAGTGACAGTTCAGGTCATTGTAGACTCAGGCAGTGACAGTAATGTGATTGATCGACATTTATGGGAGAAGTTGAAAAGGAAAAAGATCATCTGTACCTCAAAGAAGTGTTCCAAGAAACTGTATCCATACACAGCAACCAAGCCATTGCAGACCATTGGATGTTTTACTGCAACTGTTGAAGCTGGAGATAAGTACACTGAAGCAGAGTTTATGGTCATAGAAGAGAGGGGAGAACCATTGTTGAGTAGAAAAGCGCAAGACCTGGCAATACTTCATATTGGAGCTTGTGTCAATTCAATTCAGTCATACGAGGATATGCAGCAAGAATTCCCCGCAGTCTTCCAAGGAGTAGGAAAGCTGAAAGGTCGACAATTGAAGCTAGCGGTAGATGAAACGGTCAAACCCAAGGCACAACCAATGCGCCGAACTCCGTTTGGACTTCGTGGGAAAGTCAAAGCCAAAATTAAAGAATTGATCGAACAAGACATTATTGAACCGGTGGAACATTCGTCACAATGGGTCAGGCCCGTAGTAATTGTGCCCAAACCAAAGGGTGACATAAGACTATGTGTTGACATGAGAATGGCCAATGAAGCTATAATTAGAGAACGACACCCTATACCAACAGTGGAAGAAATATTTCAAGAACTAACTACCAGCAAGGTATTCTCAAAAATTGATCTGAAATGGGGCTATCATCAATTAGAGCTGGATCCAGGTTCCCGAGTTGTAACAACATTTGTGACTCACTGTGGATTGTATCGTTACAAGAGACTATCATTTGGAATTAATGCAGCTTCGGAGATATACCAGTATGAAATCCATCGAGTGATTCAAGGTATTCCTGGAGTTGCCAACATTTCTGACGACGTCATAGTCCATGCACCAACGAAGGAAGAGCATGACAAACGGTTGAGGCGTGTACTATCTAGACTACAGGAGGCAGGCCTTACCGTGAATGGAAACAAGTGCCAGTTCGGTGTGTCAGAAATGGACTTCATGGGACACAGACTTACACGGAAAGGACCAAACCCTGCAGAGGCCAAGGTGAAAGCTATTGAAGAGGCACGTGCACCTCAGAACGCAACAGAGGTGAGGAGTTTCCTGGGATTGGTCAATTTTTGTGCAAAGTTCATTCCTAATTTCGCTACAGTGGCAGAACCACTAAGGAAACTAACCAGGAAAGGTGTACCTTTTCATTTTGGATCTGAGCAGAAGAAAGCGTTTACAGCGCTGAAGCAAAGCCTGACAGATGCAAAAACTCTTGGATATTACGATCCGGCGGCATCAACCAAAGTCATAGCGGATGCCAGCCCAGTTGGTTTAGGAGCCGTGTTGGTCCAGATGCATTGTGGAGGACCAAGAATCATTGCCTATGCCAGCAGATCATTATCAGATGTGGAAAGAAGATACTCTCAGACAGAGAAAGAAGCACTCGGACTTGTATGGGCCTGTGAGAGGTTCCATGCATACTTATACGGCATTGAATTTGAACTCATCACAGATCATAAGCCATTAGAGGTGATCTATGCACCTAGATCCAAACCATGTGCCAGAATAGAGAGATGGGTACTCAGACTACAACCCTACAAATATAAAGTAATCCACATTGCAGGGAAAGCAAACATTGCTGATCCGCTGTCTAGATTGGTGAAAGTTGGTGGTCCACAATCCAAGTCAGAATTAGGAATAGAAACAGAGAGCTTTGTACGCTTCGTAGCTATTCAGGCGACACCGAAAGCTGTGACTACGAAGGAAGTCGAGAGAGAATCCGAACGTGATCCAGAACTCATGGAAGTAAGAGAATGCATACAGAGTGGACAATGGGACAAGTGTACTCACAAGGCTTACATTCCCATTAGAGACGAACTTTGTTGCATCGGACAGTGTGTATTAAGAGGTTGCAGATTGGTGATACCGCAAAGATTGAGACCGAAGATCGTATCCTTAGCGCATGAAGGACACCTAGGTATTGTTGGTACCAAGCAAAACCTCAGGACCAAGGTATGGTGGCCAAGTTGTGATAAAGACGCAGAGAAATTTGTTAAAACTTGTCACGGATGTCAAATCACAAGTAGGAGTAATCCGCCAGAACCGATCCGGAGTACGCAACTCCCGACAGGACCATGGATCGACGTAGCTGTTGATTTTCTTGGACCTTTACCGACGGGTGAATCAATTATGGTAGTGATAGATTACTACAGCAGATACTATGAGTACATGGTGTTGAAGTCCACAACCACTGAAAAAACAATACAAGCATTAGCAGAGATATTCGCAAGATATGGATTACCTGTTACATTATACTCTGACAATGGTCCACAATTCATTTCAGAGACATTTGCGGAATACATGAGGACCACAGGTATCCATCATCATAAAGTAACTCTGAAATGGCCGCAAGCCAACGGAGAAGTAGAGAGACAAAATCAATCTATTGAAAAACGATTGAGGATTGCACACGCAGAAGGACAAAATTGGCGAGAAGCATTGCTATCTTATGTGGCTGTCTATCGAGCAACGCCTCATGCAACCACTGGAAAAAGTCCTGCAGAAGCATTTTTTGGGAGAAAAATCCGCACGAAAATGCCAGAAATAAAGGAAATCCGAGACGACCAGGAGATGAGGGACCACGATGCTGAAAAGAAAGGTGCAGCAAAGCTGTACACAGATTCGAAACGTGGAGCCAAGTACTCAGACATCATGCCAGGAGATAATGTTCTAGTGAGGCATGAAACTGGTGGTAAGCTAGACACACCTTATTACCATCAACCCTATACTGTCGTATCCAGAAGTGGCAGTATGGTGACAGTCAAGTCTCCGACTGGAGTCCTGTATAAGAGAAATGTATCAGGTGTAAAAAGGTACCAGTCCAGAGATACATCGAGCGAAGAGGTTGAAAGGCCAATACGAGATGCTGAAACTGAGAGACCTGATGATGTTCCAGAGGCAGTTACCAGCACTCCCGATGAAGTGACTAGACCGCCAGAAACACCCGAAGCCGTGGCGAGCAGTATGTCCGACGCCGAGAGTGAACAACCGAGAAGCGACGACAATATCGCAGGCAGGCCGAAACGAAACCGGAAAGTGCCCAAACGATACGAAGACTTTGTGCCATAGTTTTAATAAGAACTTTGGGACAGTATTTAATCTTATATCATAAAGTGCATGTATGAGTGCTGTAGGAAGTAAACTTTATGTAGTTGAGTTATAGTATTACCATTAGTTACGATGTCTGTAAGTTTCCGAGGGATATTGATAATTGAAGGTAAAGTTTATTTCTGATTAAAGGAGGGATGTCATGATAATGAATATGTATGAGATGTACCGGAAGTCACGTGGTATGAGAGAGAGATAAGAGCACAAGCAGGAGAACAAAGGAAACGGGAAAATAAAGCCACTGAGAAGTTTACCTGATAAAAGTTGTGTTTAATGTTTTATTAACTTCACATTTCGGGCCACAAATGTGACAGTTACCTCTCGTCTTTCTTTATTCCAAAGAGAAAAGCCCCAGCTTTGCTAAACTTGCCTCATATTTTCCCAATCTGGGCAACATACTAATGAAATCTCAAGATTCTATTTATTTTTCATGTTTAAAAAAAAATTCTTTTGCCTGCGGTAGGGCAGACAGATTTGGCATCTGTAAGCACTTCTTACAAGCGGAAAAAGAAAAGTAAAAAAGAGTTCCCCCAGAGCCACTGAGTGCCCGTAGATGTGCCTCCAACGCTCCCGCGGCCTCCTCAGCCACACAAGGCCCTTTCAGGTGGCCTGAACACCCCAGTGTGAAACCGTATAATCTCCCCCCTTGCAGCTGAGACATATCTACTTGAATGCGGCAGAAGTGCCACCGAGGCGGTGACACCAACCCTCCTCCAGGAGGGATAATCAGAAGAGCGACAGGCTGCCCCAACACACCTGAATGTGCAGCCACTGCAAGTAGCTGCCTGGGGGGCGGGATAATGACTCCATCAGCCCGCGACCCAATTCCCCGCTGGCTGAGAGCCCTCCCCATCCCGCTGTCTGACAGCCATCCCCCCCACCCCACTGCCTACTAGGCAACCATCAGGTTGCAGACCTCAGAGGGGCGCCATCGAAGTAAGATTCCAACAGCTCCGGCTTGTCTGCGTCGTGCTACAAGCACACGCATTAGTCTGGTAAGGTGGGGGAGGAAGCGGTATGGCGCACACGAACATCACCCTCCGCTCAGTCTGGTCAACACCCTCACCCCTGCGCACATCCCAGCCTAGGGCGCAAAAGAGTCTGGCACCAGTCCTGACCGGGGGTGCAGGGTAATTGGGTGTAAACTCGGCGGCACGGACTCGTGGGCCAAAATGGCCTATGACCATGCTGTGTTCCTATATTTAAAAGATAAATTTATCAGAGAGTTATTGTATGTCTGAAGAGCAGCCAGAGGTGCTTCTAGCTCAGTCTGCTGTTGACCCCCCCTTCCCCCCACCTCACACCCCACACACTTAGTCTGGTCCTGGGACAGGAAGTTCAACGCTGAACCAGCTCAGCTGCCTGACTGTGCCTGAATGCTGGAAAAAATGCTCAGAGGGGAAATCCATGTTTTCCTGAAAGCTCGGAGTGAATCTAGTCCAAGCAGCCACCTAATTGTCCTTGTGTGATTTGTGAACTCACTGCAAGTGGCAAGCGAAAGGGTCGGTGGGGGGGGTGGGGGGGGTTGCAGACGGAATGTGGTGTGAAAGGACGGTCTATCACGTGCTCCGTGACAGTGACTACATCTTACTGTGTTTATATTGTCAAAAGGCCACTTGAAGAATCTGTTCAGAGAGAGCGAGTGAGGGGTCTGAGGCAACAGGTCTGGTCTCAAGGCCACCGACACCTGCAGCATTCTGTCCGCTCGAAGCTCCCTGGCACCGAGTCAGGGCGTCCGCCAGAGGAAGGGCGGACTCCAGGTGTGGGCTCTGATTGTTCTCCGGGGCCTGAAGATCCTCTCTTCCCATTCGGGGAGTCCCTGATCAGGAGGGTGAGGGCAGACTGCTCCATCCTTGTCAGGGAGGGTGGGCAGTGACAATAAGCAACTGCCAGGAACTCCTGGGGGTTGACAACAAGATTATTCATGGGTACCATAGGCACTCCCTCCAAGTGATGTGGGAGATGTCTTGCTTGTTTTTTAAAATGCATCTATCTATTTATCTACCTACCTATCTACCTATCTGTTATTTTCAAGAATAGGTTCAATGGGTTCAAAGAGAATCAAGACTGGATATGTTATCAACAAACAGTGGGCTTTATTTATGCACAGAGGAGTTCACAAAAGAGCACACACTCACACAGGCTATACAACACCCACAAGCATGGTATACACAAAACAAGGGTTTAACTTGTTCAGCACCCACCATCCACAGGCAATGTATACCCATAAACAATGGTTAACTTGTTCAACACCTACCAACCCACAGATAAAGTATATCAATATAACCATATAACAATTTATAACAATGCCTTAAACAGTCTCAACATCACCCCCCAGCTCCTATATTCTATGTTATGATTTATAAAGGCCAGCACACCAAAAGCCTTCTTCACTACATGGGAATCCACCTTCAAGGAACGCTGAACCATTATTCTAAGATCCTCTATTCCTCTGCATTCCTCAAACAGGCCATATCGGACCTTCTAGTCTGCACTGTTTACGTGAAACCCCACTAGTTCCATCTGCCCACTCCCTTGCCCATAACCCTCCAACCCCCCTCACATCCATGTACTCATCTAACCTCCTCTCAAATGACAGAACTGATCCTGGCACAACTACCTCTTCCGGAAGATCATTCCACTCAGCCACCACCCTGAGTGAAGAAGCTTCCCCTTATGTTACTCCTAAAGTTTTTCCCCCTAACCTTTAACTTATGACCCCTTGTTCCAATCTCCCCTACCCTCAGGGGAAAGAGCCTATTCACATCTACTCTATCTATTCCCTTCATAATTTTAATTACCTCAATCAAATCCCCTCTCAATCTTCTACACTCCAATGAATAAAGTCCCAGTCTACTCAATCTATTCAAGATACTGCAATCCAGGCAACATTTTTTTAAATCTTCTCTGCGCCTTCTCTACCTTATCTATATCCTTCCTATAATTTGGAGACCAGAACTTCACACAATACTCCAAACTTGGCCTCACCAATGCCTTAAACAGTCTCAACATCACCTCCCAGCTCCTATATTCTATGCTATGATTTATAAAGGCCAGCATATCAAAAGCCTTCTTCACTACATGGGAATCTATCTTCAAGGAATGCTGAACCATTATTCCAAGATCCCTCTGTTCCTTTGCATTCCTCAATGCCCTCCCCTTCACTGCATACATCCTATTTTGGTTATTCCTTCCACTCATCTACATTAAACTCCAGCTGATACTTTTCAGCCCACTTTTCCAAACAGTCCAAATCCTTCTGTAGTCCATGGAAACCCTCTTCACTATCGTGTATCGTCCGCATATTTACTCACCCAAATTACCACCCCATCATCCAAATCATTAATATAAATGACGAACAACAAAGAACCCAACACCGATCCATGAGGCACACCGCTCGTCACTGGCCTCCATCCTGACAGACAGTTGTCCACCATGACTCTCTGGTGCCTATCTTCCAGCCACCTCTGAACCAATCCCTAGAGATTGAAATTCTTCACTAATCTTCCATGTGGAACCTTGTCGAAAGCCTTACTAAAATCCAAATAGACCACATCATCTGCTCTACCTTCATCAACCTTTCTGATCACCTCTTCACAAAATTCAACAAGATTCGTCAAACACAACTTTCCCCTCACAAACCTATATTGGGTGTCACTGATCAATCCCTGCCTTTCCAGATATTTATACATATTATCCCTAAGAATTCCTTCCATTAGTTTCCCCATCACTGATGTCAAACTTACTGGTCAATAATTGCTTGGCTTACACCTTGCGCCCTTTTTAATTCACAGAACCACACTGCAACCCGACAATCCCAAGGCAACTCACCTTCCTCCAGTGACCATTGAAAAATCACCTTCAGAGCCTCCGTTATTTCCTCCCTGACCTCCCTTAACAAGGGTTTAACTTGTTCAGCACCCACCACCCACAGGCACGGTATACCCAGAAACGAGGGTTTAACTTGTTCAGCACCCACCACCCGCAGGCACGGTATACCCAGAAACGAGGGTTTAACTTGTTCAGCACCCACCACCCACAGGCACGGTATACCCAGAAACGAGGGTTTAACTTGTTCAGCACCCACCACCCACAGGCACGGTATACCCAGAAACGAGGGTTTAACTTGTTCAGCACCCACCACCCACAGGCACGGTATACCCAGAAACGAGGGTTTAACTTGTTCAGCACCCACCACCCACAGGCACGGTATACCCAGAAACGAGGGTTTAACTTGTTCAGCACCCACCACCCACAGGCACGGTATACCCAGAAACGAGGGTTTAACTTGTTCAGCACCCACCACCCACAGGCACGGTATACCCAGAAACGAGGGTTTAACTTGTTCAGCACCCACCACCCACAGGCACGGTATACCCAGAAACGAGGGTTTAACTTGTTCAGCACCCACCACCCACAGGCACGGTATACCCAGAAACGAGGGTTTAACTTGTTCAGCACCCACCACCCACAGGCACGGTATACCCAGAAACGAGGGTTTAACTTGTTCAGCACCCACCACCCGCAAGCACGGTATACCCAGAAACGAGGGTTTAACTTGTTCAGCACCCACCACCCACAGGCACAGAATACCCAGAAACGAGGGTTTAACTTGTTCAGCACCCACCACCCACAGGCACAGAATACCCAGAAACGAGGGTTTAACTTGTACAGTACCCACCACCCACAGGCACGGTATACCCAGAAACGAGGGTTTAACTTGTTCAGCACTCACCACCCGCAGGCACGGTATACCCAGAAACGAGGGTTTAACTTGTTCAGCACCCACCACCCACAGGCACGGTATACCCAGAAACGAGGGTTTAACTTGTTCAGCACCCACCACCCACAGGCACGGTATACCCAGAAACGAGGGTTTAACTTGTTCAGCACCCACCACCCACAGGCACAGAATACCCAGAAACGAGGGTTTAACTTGTTCAGCACCCACCACCCACAGCGTCTCCACCATGGTGGTCATCGTCCGGGAGCTCCTTCAGATATACGAGGCCTATGGTGGTTCACGTTCCAGATAGCAGTCGCAGTACCATCCCGGGGGGCGACCTGACAGCCGTGCATCCAGGACGCACTGTTGAGCCCCCAGCGAGCATCCACCTTCACTGGGCTGTGAGCTGCGGACCCTCTCGTGCATGGATACTGTTCCTGCTCGCACGTTCCCCCCCCCACCCTGTGATTACTCAGAGCAGCGTTGGCTTTACCGTCTGCACAAACATTCCCACTAGCTGCTAACAGTTCATGGACTCACTCTGAGAGTCAGGACATTGTATTGGCCAGATTGTGCACAGCAAGGACCTGCTCTCCCCAACCCCCCCACCCCACCCCCCACCCCGGGCCAGTCACCGCATTGGGAAGTTGGATGTGTGCTGTTACTGGGGTGGGGTGAAGTTGGTTGGCGATCCTAACCTTCCCAACACAGGAATGTCAAACCCCATGGAGCTGGATAGTTCCCCATAGTCTCTGTTTTCAGTGTCGGCAGGGATCAGTGTTTGCGGTAGGTCCTTCAGTAGTGTTCATGCCACCACACTGCCTCCATCATCCACGGGTCAATCATCCTATGAAGAAAGGAAACTCACTCTCTCCGGGTTAGTCTGTGTGCATGAGTGTGTAAACGCCATTCCCGTATCCCCTGCTATCGTCACCCATAATCACATATTTCCTATTCCATGCACTGCAAACCTCGCCCCCCCTTCTCGGTGCCCCCTACCCAGCCAGGAGACTCGATGCTCCACCTATCCACAGAACACTTCACCAGTCCACAGGACACTACACCAGTCCACAGCCCACTCCACCTGTCCACAGGCTACTCCACCTGTCCACAACCCACTCCACCTGTCCACAGCACACTCTACCTTTCCAGAGCCCACTCCACCTGTCCACAGGCCGCTCCACCTGACCACAGGTCATTCCACCTGACCACAGGCCACTCCACTTGCAGACAGCCCACTCCACCCACCGACAGCCTACTCCACCTGTCCAACACCTACTCCACCTGTCCGCAGCCCACTGCACCTGCCCACAGCACACTCCACCTGTCCACAGCACACTCTACCTTTCCAGAGCCCACACCACCTGTCCACAGGCCGCTCCACCTGACCACAGGTCATTCCACCTGACCACAGGCCACTCCACTTGCAGACAGCCCACTCCACCCACCGACAGCCTACTCCACCTGTCCATAAGCCACTTTACCTGACCACAGGCCACTCCACCTGAGCAGAGGCTGCTTCCCCCATCCACAGGACACTTCACCAGTCCACAGGACACTACACCAGTCCACAGCCCACTCCACTGTCCACAGGCTGCTCCACCTGTCCACACCCACTCCACCTATCCACAGGACACTCCCACTTGTCCACAGGCTGCTCCACCTGACCACAGCCCACTCCACCTGTCCACAGGCCACTCCACCTGTCCCCAGCCCACTTCACCTGTCCACAGCCCACTCCACCTGTCCACAGGCCACTCCACCTGACCACAGGTCATTCCACCTGACCACAGCCCACTCCACCTAACCACAGGCCACTCCACCTGCACACAGCCCACTCCACTCACCAAAAGCCCACTCCACCTGTCCATAGGCCACTTTACCTGACCACAGGCCACTCCACCTGAGCAGAGGCTGCTTCCCCCATCCACAGGCCATTCCACTTCCCTACCTTCTCTAAGAGTCGGATGCTGAGGGGAGACCCAATAGAGGTTAATAAAATGAGAGGCACTGATTGGAAGGACACTCAGAATCTTTTCTCCCCAAGGTAAAAATATCAAATAGTAGAGGACACGTGCTAAAGTCGGGGGGGGGGGGGGGGGTTGTGGGGAGTTTAAAGAAGATGTATGGGCCATTGTTCTTGCCAAAGAGAATGGGGTGGGTTCCTGGAATGGGCTGCTGGGTTAATGGTGGAAGCAAACACAATAATAGAGTTTAAGAGGCTTCTAGATGGACACATTTCACTTGCAAATCTGCAAGGGTCATCTCCTGCATCTAGTGCTCCCATTGTGGTCTCCTCCACATCTGAGAGACTGGCCCAGATGGGAAGATATCTCGGCTCTGTCCGGCGCAATAGCATGCGTTTCCCAATGGCAGCCCATTTTCAATTCCCCGCCCATTTCCATGGAACAACATTTGGAGGAACAACACCTCATTTTCCCTCCGGTCACCCTCCAACCAGATGGCATTAACACGGACTTCTCTGGTGTCTGCTAAATCCTTCCCCCCCCCCCCACCCGCCCCATATTTCTCCCCCTCTCACCTTTCCCCATCTCTCTCTTTCTTTTTCCCCTTTTCCTTCTGTCTCCTGTCACGGAGCCTACATTAATTCTCACGTCTCCTCTTCTCATATCTAGTTCATACCTTTTCGCTGTTGGTCTGGGTTCTTCCCGCTCCCAGCTCGTCAGTCTTTATTCAGACACCTTCTTATTTTTTGCTTATACCTTGAAGAAGGGTACAGCCCTGAAATATTGGGGATATATCCTATGGATGTAGTATTTTTACTACAATCACAGCGTCTGCAGACTTTCGGGCATAGAGGGTCACGTTTTCAACATAAAGCATGGTAACATCCCGGAGGAGTCACGTGATGGAGTAGTGGCCGGACGGTGAACTCCAGCCCTCTCCAGAAAAGTCGGGAAAAACAAGAGAAAATACAAAGGCACAGAAATACAAGTTAAAGAAAAGTGAGTATAAAGGTGGAAAGAAGATGGAGACAAAAGGAGAAAAATCAAAATCAACGGAAAGAAGAGAGGAAGAGAAGACAACGGAGGAAAATGGTGAAGGCCTTACCTGTCCGAAGAGGCCCGCTGTGGAGAGAAGACCCCACTACCTCAGGTCGGTAGAAAGAGAACTACAACAATGGCTCACAGAGCCGAGTAAAAGTGCGCAACCGCGCATGCGCGAGGAGTCGCGCATGCGCGATGCGCATGAAAAAAAACACACCGACGGGAGGGGGGACCAGCTGGGGAGTCAATCTCCACAGCCGGCAACGACAGCTGCAGAACACCTGCAGCAAGAAGAGACCACAGAAGACAATGGAAACAAGAAAGAAGAGGAGGAAAGGGCAACAAAGAAACAACAGATGGCCAACCCAGAGGAAGAAGAAGAGGAAGAGGAAGAGTACAGGGAAATAGAAGAAGAAAAGAAAGGCAAGGTAAAGGAGGTACTTGCTCTTGTTAGAGGATACATGGAGTCATTTAAAGAATGGCAAACACAGGAATTCAATGATTTAAGAAGAAGAATAAACAACACAGAAAAGAAAATAAATAAAATGGATATAACCTTAACAGAAATGGGGAAAAAAATGGACAAGATGGAAGAACGGGCAGTAGCAGCAGAAATGGAGGTAGAAGACTTAAAAAAGAAATTGGAGGAATCTAATAAAAAAACTAAAGAGACACAAGAATTACTAGCCCAAAAAATAGATATAATGGAAAATTATAACAGAAGAAATAACATAAAGATAGTGGGCCTTAAGGAAGATGAAGAAGGCAAGAATATGAGGGAGTTTATAAAAGAATGGATCCCTAAGGCCCTAGGATGTCCAGAACTACAGCAAGAAATGGAAATAGAAAGGGCACATAGAACATTGGCCCCTAAACCACAACCACAACAAAAACCAAGATCTATTGTAGTAAAATTCCTAAGATATACTACAAGAGAAAAGGTACTGGAGAAGACAATGGAAAAAGTAAGAGAGGGCAACAAACCACTGGAGTATAAAGGGCAAAAAATCTTCATTTATCCAGATATAAGCTTTGAACTCCTAAAGAAGAGAAAAGAGTTCAATGCAGCAAAAGCGATTTTATGGAAGAAAGGATATAAATTTACACTGAAGCATCCTGCGGTATTGAAAATATTTATTCCAGGACAACAAAACAGACTATTCTCGGATCCAGAAGAAGCACGAAAATTTGCAGAACAATTACAAAAATAGACTGAGGGATGAAGACGGGTAATGAGAGCAAAAATTATCACGATTGATATGTATGTGGGTAAAGACAAAAATAGACTGAGGGATGAAGACGGGTAAGGAGGGTAAAAATGACCACGATTGATATGTATGCGGGTAAAGAGGTATAAGAGTGAATAGAGACAATGGGCATATGTGAAAGTATCTGTAATTAGAGGAAAACATAGAGAGTATAGACAAGAATTAATAAGGGAAGGTAATGGAATAGAGAGAATAAGGAGGGAACTAAAAGAGTGACCTTTGTGACATATAAAAAACGAAATCTTTTCTGGGGGGGGCTGGGTGGGGGAAAAGAGCGGTCACTGCAAAATCAGTTGACGCTTGCGAGTGGATTCGCAAATCCAAATGGAGAGGGGAGATGTGGTTGTCCGACAAGGGATAAAGGGCAACTCAGGAGGGGAAGGGGAGATTGGGGATAAAGAAGATAGAAATAGGAGAATAAGGAAAATGTTGGATGTTGCAGGAATGTTGTCTGGTAAAGAGTTGAAAATAAGAAAACAGAAATGGAAAAGGAGGAAAGGTAATGATGGAAAAACGGAAAGAGAAGATAAACAAAATATAAAATGGCTACGCTGAACTATATGACTCTAAATATTAATGGAATACATAACCAAATTAAAAGGAAGAAACTACTAAATTTACTGAAAAAGGAAAAAATAGATATAGCATTTGTCCAAGAAACACATTTAACTGAATTGGAGCACAAGAAATTAAAGAGAGATTGGGTAGGACATGTAACAGCAGCATCGTATAATTCAAAAGCAAGAGGAGTGGCTATATTAATTAGCAAAAATGTGCCATTTAAAATAGAAGAGGAAATAATAGATCCAGCAGGGAGATATGTTATGATAAAATGTCAGATATATTCAGAGCTTTGGAATCTACTTAATATATATTCACCTAACGAAGAAGATCAAAAGTTTATGCAAGATATCTTTTTGAAGGTAGCTAATACGCAAGGGAACATACTAATAGGAGGGGATTTCAATCTGAATTTAGATCCAAATATGGATAAAACGGGGAAAAAAATTAACAGGAAGAACAAAGTAACCAAATTTATAATTAAATCAATGCAAGAAATGAAACTTGTGAACATATGGAGGAAACAAAACCCAAAAGAAAAGGAATACTCATATTACTCGACTAGACATAAAACATACTCAAGGATAGACCTATTCCTGTTATCAGCCCACATACAAGGGAGAGTTAGGAAAACGGAATATAAAGCTAGACTATTATCGGACCACTCACCCCTGTTATTGGCAATAGAGCTAGAAGACATCCCTCCAAGAATGTATAGATGGAGATTAAACCCCATGCTACTTAAAAGACAGGATTTTAGAGAATTTATTGAAAAACAATTAAAAATGTACTTTGAAGTAAATACGGAATCAGTGGAAGATAAGTTTATACTATGGGACGCAATGAAAGCATTCATTAGAGGGCAAATAATAAGTTATGCAACCAAGATGAAGAAGGACTATAATCAGGAAACAGAGCAGTTGGAAAGGGAAATAATAAACATAGAAAAAAAATTAGCAATAAAGGAAGATACAACCAAAAGAAGAGAATTGGCGGATAAAAAAATAAAATATGAAACATTACAAACATATAAGGTGGAGAAGAATATAATGAAGACAAAACAGAAATATTATGAACTAGGGGAAAAAACACACAAAATCCTAGCATGGCAGCTTAAGACAGAGCAAACTAAGAAAATGGTATTGGCAACAAGGAAAAAAGACAAACAAATTACATATAATCCAAAAGAAATTAAGGAAAACTTCAGAGAATTCTATGAACTATTATACCGAACCGAAAACGAAGGGAAAGAAGGGAAAATAGATGAATTTTTGACTAAAATTGAACTACCAAAACTACAAATAGAGGAACAAAATAAATTAACAGAACCATTTGGAACAGTAGAAATACAAGAGATAATAAAAAATTTACCAAATAATAAGACACCAGGAGAGGATGGACTCCCAATAGAATTCTACAAAACATTTAAAGACCTAATAATACCGCCCCTCCTGGATGTAATCAACCAGATTGATGAGACACAAAACTTACCAGATTCATGTAAAACAGCAATAATTACAGTGATACTAAAACAAGGGAAAGATCCACTCTCACCAGCGTCATATAGACCAATATCTCTGCTAAACACAGATTATAAGATAATAGCTAAACTATTAGCGAACAGATTAGCAGAACAGGTACCGAAAATGGTAAATTTAGACCAAACTGGATTTATCAAAAAAAGACGCACAACAGACAATATTTGTAAATTTATTAACTTAATTCATGCAGTAGAAGGAAATAAAGCACCAGCAGTAGCAGTTGCTTTAGACGCAGAGAAGGCCTTCGACAGAGTAGAATGGAATTACTTGTTCAAAGTATTGCAAAAATTCAGTTTACCGGAGAAGTATATTAATTGGATTAAAGCATTATATAAGGGACCGTTAGCGAAAGTGACAGTAAATGGACATGTATCAAAGCAATTTAACTTAAGCAGGTCAACGCGGCAGGGATGCCCACTATCACCATTATTGTTTGCGCTAGCTATAGAACCACTAGCAGAATCGATAAGAAGAGATAATAATATAAAAGGAATAAAAATAAAAGACAGGGAATATAAAATCAGTCTGTTTGCGGATGATGTGATAGTGTACTTAACAGAACCAGAACTATCAATAAAAGAACTATATAAGAAATTGAAGGAATATGGAGAAGTGTCGGGATACAAGATAAACGTAAATAAAAGTGAAGCAATGCCTATGAATAACGCGGATTTCTCAAAATTTAAGGAGGAATCCCCATTCAGATGGCAAACGCAGGCAATAAGATACCTAGGTGTGCAAATAAACAAAAATCTAGGCCAATTATATAAACTCAATTACAATCCACTAATGAAAAAATTACAGGACGATTTAGAGCATTGGAAAGAGCTACCACTAACACTGATAGGAAGGATAAACTGTATTAAAATGAACATTTTTCCAAGGATACTATACTTATTTCAGGCATTGCCAATACAACTGACAGAAAAATTCTTCAAAGAGTTAAAGAAAATAATAAGGAGATTTTTATGGAGAGGGGGGGAAACCGAGGATAGCACTAGACAAATTAACAGAATGGTATAAACAAGGAGGCTTACAATTGCCAAACTTCAAAAATTATTATAGAGCCGCACAATTAAGGTACCTATCAGATTTTTATCAAACAAGGGAAAAACCAGACTGGACGAGACTAGAATTAGATAAAATAGGGGAAAAGATACCTGAACACATATTATATAAATGGGACGAAAAATTTGTACAACATAGAACTTCTCCAGTATTACACCATCTCCTCAATATATGGAAGAAGATTCATGTAGAAAGAAATAAAATAAATTACCAAATACCAAAACTAATATTGACGCAAAATAAGCTACTCCCTTTTACAATAGACAACCTTGCCTTTAGAAAATGGGGAAAAAAAGGGATTAAAAGAAAATTGTTTTTCAGGAAGTAGATTCTTATCCTTTGAACAAATGAGAGATAAGTACAATATAACGGGAGATACAGCGCTGGCATATTACCAACTGAGATCCTACTTGAAAGATAAATTAGGAAGCAACTTGAGTTTACCAGAGGGAAGTAACCTTGAATATGTGATTACAGATACAATGTTAATCAAAAGATTTATAAAAAATATGTATATTAAACTGCAAGAAAAGGAAAATGAGGAAACAAATGGTAAAACTAAACAAAAATGGGAACAAGATTTAAATATAAAGATAAAAAAGGAAACATGGGAGAAGTTATGCTCTGGAACGATGAGAAATACAATAAATACGAGGCTGCGTATGATACAATATAATTGGTTACACAGACTATACATTACACCGCAAAAGTTAAATAAATGGGACCCAACAGTATCTGATAGATGTTTTCGATGTAAAAAAGAAAGGGGAACAACAATTCATGCAATCTGGACATGTGAGAGAGTAGAAAAATTTTGGGATGATCTCAATCAGATATTAAATAAAATAACAGAAAACAATATACCAAAGAATCCAGAGATCTTTCTCCTAAGTAACATAAAAAATAAAGAATTTGGAATTGACTTGGAGGATGCACAAAAAAGATTTGTTAAGATAGCCCTAGCTGTAGCAAAAAAATGTATTATGTCAACCTGGAAATTGGAAGATAATTTGAAAATACAACAATGGTATATAGAAATGAATAAATGTATTCCATTAGAAAAAATAACATATAGTTTAAGAAATAATATTGAAATATTCGAACAAGTATGGGAGCCTTACATTAAATACAATAGCGAAAACCTACCGGGAACAAACATTACCTAAGTTGATGGAAGGAGAAGAAAAGAAAAGAATGGACTCAGTAGAATTTCTGGTGTATTTTTGTTGAATGACAACATTGTCTAACTGAATTAATGCAACCTAGATTGTATAACTAAAATGGATGAGAGGGGGGGGGATGGGGGGGTGGCTTGGGAGGAGGGAGGGGGGAGGGAGAAAAAGTCACTGTAAATGTGTGGAAAAGAAAAAGTGTATATCATGGCTATTGTGATTTATGGTGTGAAAAATAAAAAATTTAAAAAAAATAAGCATGGTAACATCCCTCTCAGGCCCACAAACCAATGCATCCCAAATTCCCCAATCAACCTACTAAACCAGGTCATTTTGGAAGCTGAGGCACCCACAGAAAATCATGCAGACACGGCGAGAACATGCAAACTCCTTACAGACTGTGGCTGGATTCGAACCCGGGGTGCTGGTCATGTAATAGCATTATGCTAACCAGGCTTCCCTTTAATTTGGACTTCGTGTTCATCACAGACATCATGGGCCCAAGGGCCTGTTCTTATTGTTAAGGCTCAGAGGACCCCAAAACCCAGCAGCAACAGAAATTCACCAAGACAAATGGTTACTTAAACAAAAGTTGCTTTTAATTATCTTTAAACATGAAAACAGAATCACACTTTCACTTAACCTAACTTAACCCCCATTCTCATTCTAAGCTCATTCTAATGTGTGTGTAAGTTCAGAAAAGTTCTTTGGTTCACAGTCCAATCTCACTTCTCATTCCTCCAAGTTCACTGGTTCCAGGCAATTCTTATACTGTGCACAGAATTTAACATTTATAAAATTCACCAAGCTTTGGTGCTTGAAAGGTAAATGGTTACCACTCAGGAAGGTCCTTGTCAGTTTTCAGAGAGAGATTCATTGTACACTGGACACCCACAACTGATTCCTTTTAATCAACCACTTCAGTGTCTTGTCAAAGAAACTTTCCCCCTCAGGGTTCTCCAGATGATAACCTCTTTCTTTCAGGTCACCACAGAGTTCCTTCTTGTTTCACTTATTTCAAGTGAAACATGAGGCAGCCAATCCTCTCCTCTTATATGAACCACAAGGGCTCTGACCAGGCTGAACTAAGAACTCACAAGCCGTCTTCAAAATGAGGTTTTTCCACAAGCTTGCCAGCTTGTCCTGTTCCAGTCCCAGCTGCTGCTGAACTGTTACACTACAGAACTGAATTCTCCCTCTCTCTCTCTCATTCTCTCTCTCATTCTCTCTCTCTCTCTCTCTCTCTCTTTCTCTCCCTCTCTCTCTTTGCCTCCCTCCCTCTCAGAGAAAAGCCTGTTTGACTCCCTCTGCTTGTAAAACCACATGATCCTCTTAAAACAGCAAACTGCACTCAGACAGCCTGCAGCTCCAGACCTAATCCTCTCAGTTCTTTCATCTGCTGCTTTTCAAAACAACAATCCATTAGTGAAGTTTCTTGGGCATTCCCCAAAGCTTTTGCAAAGGCCCTCAGAGCCAGATTGTCTGGCTTGAGCAGAGCTCCAGTATTTTAAATGAGATCTGTTTTGAAGTGTTTGTATGTGACCAACACTAAAAAAAACTGCCACAATTTATCTCCTTTAAAACATATCTATAGACAATATAAAATACAATATAATCTGTCACACTATGCTGTCCTCTTCTTGGTTCTATGTTCCAAGTAACCCCCACCCCCTGCCCCCCCTACCATCCCCCCCCCACCAATTCCTCAGCTTCTCCCAACTTTGAAGAGCAGGGGCAGCGGGTGTATGGGAGCAATTTTGTATCCCCACCATCCTAACTTGCCCACGAAGAGCCGTTCCTTCTTCGTCGCCGGGCCTATCCCTCCCTGTCAGCAGTGGGGGAGCCTCGTCACCGGAAAGACTGCAGTCATTCAAAACATCAGGTCATTGTCCCCATATCAAAGGCAAAAGGATCCCAAAATGGCAGCGATCATTAAAGATCCACATTAACCAACACATGCTCTGTTCTCACTGCTGCCATCAGGAAAGAAGTGTCGGCGCCACAAGACTCGCACCAGGTTCAGGAACAGCTGCTCCCCCTCCACCATCAGACTCTCCAATGACAAACTCAATCAGGGACTCATTTAAGGACTCTGACTTGGGCACTTTATTGATCTTCTTTTGCACAGTCAGTTTGTTTACATTTCTTTATTTGTTTACATGTGTACGTTGAGTACAGTTTTATTTTTGCATTCCCAATAGGTGGTCATTCTGCCTGGCCCGCAGAGAAAGAAGGTGAGTGGTACATGATATTATGTATGTACTCTGACAATAAATCTGAGACCCGAAAAGGGACTCCACCGCCTGGTCTTGCCCACAAATGCGTGACCGAATTCAGATGAACCTTGGCCGTCTTAAGCTGAGAGACTCTGAATACATTCACACTAAACAATGGAGGCATAAATCAGTTCACTATAAAGCATCATAAAGTTTTACACAAAACTAAAATGATTTTCCAATGCAGTCAAGCATTTACAACCTAATTCAAGGCCATGTAAACAGTCCCTTCCCGTCCAAATGGATTAACTTGTGACTGAGCCAAACGCATATATTTCCACTGAACAGGAAAATTAGTTTCTTTCATCAATCAAACAGTGGCAACAATGTATTAAATGCTGACGATAATCGTCAGGAAGGAGGCTAAAGCTGTTCCCCTGACTCTTAAAGTAACTCTGGTTCCATAGGCTTGAATTCTGCACTTTGCCATTTTAATTGTGTTCAGGGAGCTTTCTTGGCCCTGGATCTATAAAAAACTGAGACCTTAATCCTGTTTTATGTCTGAGAAGCTTGTGTAAGGTTAATTACATGGATGCTGTCTGCTTGTTTTCATTTGTCTTTTGTGTCTCCCTGAGGTTTATATGTTTACAAGTTTTGAGATATGTTAACTGCTGTGAAACAGTACTTCCAAGCTTTAACTGTTCACTTTTTTTAAATGCTTTCTCTTCAGTTTATCGTACACATTATACCAGCTGCAGTCAGAAGGGTTCCTCTGCGAGCTGTTTAGCAGGTTAGCTCTAGCATTCTTGCAGCCAGGTGCAGTGGAATAGTATAATTCGCAGAGCGTGTGGTCACAGTGAAAAGGACAGTCAATCAGCAGCAGGCAAGGGCAGCGTAATCACACCACTGTGGGGTCCATTCAGGAGCCTGACGGCTGCGGGGAAGAAACTGTCTTTAAGCCTTCTCCCTGATGGGAGGAGGGTCCAGGGTGCGACGGGTCCTTCAGGGTGCCAGCTGTCTTTCCCGGACAGTGGGAGGTGGGGGGGGTAGGGGGGAGGGAAATCTGCCTGATGTTCTAAGCTGCAGCCGCCACCTCCTGCAGCTCCCACCGACTTTGAGAAGAGCAGCACCCGGCCCCCATACCGTGACGCACCCAGCGAGTCAGCTTTCCATGTTGCAGCTGCAGAAGTTGCGGAGGGGAAGTGGGGAGGGGGAGGGGAGAGGGGGCATGCCAAACTTCCTTCGTCTTTTGAGAAAGTAGAGGTGCGCTCTCGTGGCTATCGACTAATGTGCTTGGCCCAGGTCAGGTTAGTGGAGATGTTAGTTCCCAAGAACTTGAAGCTATTAATGCTTCCCACTTTTATGTTATTGATGTGGATGGTGTGTAGGCTCTGCTCCCTTTCCTGAAGCCAATAATCATCTCCTTTGTCTGATTGATCTGCTTCCCGTATTCCATCTTGCTATCTGATATCCGGCCCTCTACCGTGGTGAGGTTGGCGAATTTGAAAATGGAGCTGGGGGGGTGTGAACAAGAGACGTGAAGATATGCCCCTCCTGGGAGAACTAATTCATGCCTGGCTTTAAAAAGCATTTTTTTTTTTATTTTAAAGGTTTATTAAACCTTTTGGAACTTGGCTGCAGAGTTTGTACCATGGCTCAAAAGAAGGGGTAGACACAGACAAGTCAGAAAATAGTCATGAAAAAAGTCAAAACAAATCGGAGAAAGTTGGGCCTCCTCAGACAGAAGTTCCTCTTCCTCCTCGGACGACCAGAGTGGCAGCGGCTCGCACGCAGATGACGCTAACCCCACCCCTCCGCAGAGCTGGAGAAGATAGCGTTGTAGTCCCGAAGAGAACTATCGAGCTGCAACTGCTTCCAGAACAAGCGTGAGAGTTCGCACGCACGCTGAACGGATCAAGGTGTTACACCATGGAAACAGATAAAGCTGATGTTCGCAGCGCTGCCCCGCAGGCTCTGCCTCCTGTGGCGGGGCACTTTGATGAAGGGCTCAAGCCCAAAACATCACTTATGCACCTCTAACCCCTTTCAAGAAAGGAAAATTCCCATCCATAAAGGCCGAGGTTCTCTGCCCTTATGTCCAGAGATGTACCTTTCTGAATACACCGTGGCCAGTACTGAGACGCCGAGTGCAACCCTACTCGGGGAAGGATAATCAGTGGAGTGCATGCTCAGCCACCTGGCTTGAACGTACAGCTGTCAGCCCCCAACACATCTCTCCACTCATTCCTCTCCCTCCATGCTGCCCTCAAGGGCAGCTGGAGCTGGTGGAAGCCATCGGGGCAGCAGGGGCCAGCTGGAGCTGTCAGGGGGCAGCAGGGGCTGTCAGGGCAGCGGGAGTCATCGGGGCAGCGGGGCCTAGTGAGAGCTTCAGCCTTCAGGGCCACCCTCTACAGCTCAAAACAATGTAGAGCAATGGCCATCTTCCATACTCATAATTCCCCATGCAGTTGGAAGAAAAAGGTTGAGAACCATTGGGTTAAAGCCTTATATAAAAGTCCTTGTGCAAAAGTGGTGACTAATGGAAAAATGTCTATTTCTTATCAACTGGCAAGATCAAGTAGACAGGGATGTCCTTTATCACCAGCCCTGTTTATTTTGGCAATAAAGCTTTCAGTGGAGCTAATTAGACAAGGTTTTATGACTAAGGGTATAAAGGTTGATCAAGAAGAATACAAAATAAATCTGTTTGCTGTTGAAGTTTGGTTTATTTGTCAGATCCTATTAATTATTTGTGTCAATTACATACAAGTTTTGAAGAATATGGTGAAGTATCTGGGTATAAAATTAATTGGGATAAAAGTGAAATGATGCCTTTAGTTGAGACCGACTATCTTCTTTCTTTGGCTTGGCTTCGCGGACGAAGATTTATGGAGGGGTAATGTCCACGTCAGCTGCAGGCTCATTTCTGGCTGACAAGTCCGATGCAGGACAGGCAGACACGGTTGCAGTGGTTGCAAGGGAAAATTGGTTGGTTGGGGTTGGTGGTTGGGTTTTCCTCCTTTGTCTTTTGTCAGTGAGGTGGGCTCTGCGGTCTTCTTCAAAGGAGGTTGCTGCCCGCCGAACTGTGAGGTGCCAAGATGCACGGTTTGAGGCGATATCAGCCCACTGGCGGTGGTCAATGTGGCAGGCACCAAGAGATTTCTTTAGGCAGTCCTTGTACCTCTTCTTTGGTGCACCTCTGTTTTGGTGGCCAGTGGAGAGCTTGCCATATAACACGATCTTGGGAAGGCGATGGTCCTCCATTCTGGAGACTTGACTATATATACTCAGTGTAGAAAGGCCACTCAATTTAGTTGGCCAGATGCTGGAATTAACTATTTAGGTATTTGGGTTGATAATGGTTTGAATAATTTACATAAATTAAATTACTTACCATTACTTAATAAAATGATTGAGGATTTGAATAAGTGGAACACCCTACCTATAACTTTAGTAGGTGAGGTAAATTGTGTTAAGATGAATATTTTTTCATAGAGTTTTTCAGACAATCCCCATCTCAATTCCCCAATTTTTTTAAAGGATTTGAATACAAGTGTTAGGAGGTTTTTATGGAAATGGAAAATGGCGAGGGTTTCTTCAGAAAAATTGACTTGGAAGTTTGAGTTGGGGGCTTACAGCTTCCCCATTTTAAGGACTATTATAAGGCTGCCCAGTTGAGATTTATATATTGCTTAGATAAAACTCCTGCTTGGGTTAATATAGAACTTGGTAAAATAAGAGAAATAATTTTGCAGCAATGCTAAACTGTTGGTAAGAAGTAGGGGAACACCAGTTTTGAAACATTTGATTGAATTATGGAATAAGATTGATTATAAAATAGACATGAGAGGTTTAATTTCATGAAAAATGCCTTTATGTCATAACAGACATCCCATTTTCTATGGAGAATCAATTTTTGAAGATCTGGATGTGGATGAGTATTGAGAGAATAGAGGATTGTTTGGAAGCTGGAAGATTTATTACATTTGATCGAATGAAGAATAAGTTTGATGTGCCAAATAATACCTTCCTTTGCTATTATCAAGTTGAGGCTTTTTTTATTGATAAAATAGGTCTGAATTTGATCCTACCAAACTGGAATGAGTTGGAATTATTGATTCGTAATAGTAATGTAAGTAAATTTATCTCTGCAAAGTATAATTTACTTCAAAGGAAAGCCCCCCAAATAGGGGAGCCTATCAAGATTGAGATGGGAAGTGGATTTAAATAGATAAATAGATGAGAAAGACTGAATGGAACTATGTAAAGAGAATGACAAAAATTATAAATGTTAGATACAGGCTGGTTCAATGTAACTTATTGCATCAGTTCTATTTGACTCCACAAAAACTGGAAAGATTGAATCCTATACTGTCGGATTTACATTTTAGGTGTGGATGAGAGATTAGATCTTTTCTGCATTCTATTTGGCAGTGACCTAAAGTTAAACATTTCTGAGTGGAAGTCGGCAAATTTTTTGGAATGAGTAATGGGGGTCAAGTTCCCTCAGGAACAAAATAACAAAAATGTTATTTTTGTTGTTTTTGTTATAAAACCTAAATTGAAACTAACTATGTATCAAACCGAATTTGTAAGAATTGTTTTAGCAGTTTCTAGGAAGTGTATAGCAACAACTTGGAAATTGGACACAGATTTAGGGATGGAGAGATGGCACATGGAACTTCATAGTTGCATTCCACTTGAGAAGATCACATACAGTTTACAAAATAAATATCATGTATTTTGGAAAATATGGGTATGAACGTTTAACAGACTCTCTGAAGACCTCATTTCTTGGTAACCTCCACTATTAAATATACATATTCCCTTGACACTCTCCAGTCCTTCCTTTCTCTATCTTTTCTTTACTTTTTCATTTTTGGGGGGTTTGGGGAGGAAGGAGGTGGGGGGGGGCAGTGTATACCACATCTACAATCTTTAAAAGTTCTTGCTGTTATGGTTTAAAATTAGCAAATAAAATATTTAAAAAAAAAAGAAAATGGAATTGGAGTGGCCCTGGTGAGGCATCACTTGGAGTATGGGATACAGTTTTGGAATCCTTATTTAAGAAAAGATGTGCTGACGTTGGAGAGGGTTCAGAGAAGATTCACAAGAACAATTCATTCCTGGAATGAAGGAACTCGCCTAAGGCTCTTGGACTGGACACTTTGGATTTCAGAAGAATGAGAGGGGACTTCAATGAAGCATTTTGAATGTTGAAAGGAGATGTGGGAAGGTTGTTTCCCATGGTTGGGGAGGGTAGGACAAGAGGGCACAATTTCTGGATGGGAAGACACCCATTTAATAGAGAGATACAGAGGTATTTCTTTAGCGAGAGAGTAATGAACCTTTGGAATTTGCAATCATGGGAAGCTGTGGAGGCCAGGTTGTTGGGTGTATTTAAAGCAGAGGTTGATGGTTTCTGAATAGTCAGGGTATCAAAGGTTATGGGTAGAAGGCAGGATGGAATGGCGGAGCAGACAGAAATTCTGATTTCAGATTTATCGTCAGACATGACATTCATGCTACTCTGAGATCCCTTTATCCTGCGGGCACGGCAGAATTACCACTAATTGGTAGGGCAAAAAAAAACTACACATGTAAACAGATAACAAACGTAAACAAGCTGTTCAATACAGAGAGAATTTTAAAATATCAACGAAGGGCACAAGTAAGAGTCCTTAAATGAGTCTCTGATCGAGTTTGTGGTTGAAGGGGAAGCAGCTGTTCCTGAACCCAGTGGTGCGCGACTCCTGGCACCGATACCTCTTTCCTGATGGCAGCAGCGAGGACAGAGCGGGTACCGGGTGGAGTGTATCCTTGATGGTCACTACTGCTCTCCGACACCAGCGTTCCCTGTGGATGTTCTTGATAGTGGGGAGAGTTTTACCTGTGATGTCCTGGGCTGTGCCCACTACCTTTTGGAGGGGTTCATGCTCAGTTGTATTGTGGAGTCCGGGTCCCCGGGGCGCTCGCATGAAATGACTGACTTCAACTACAGTCTTGGTTGGATTGTTCTTTAATCTGCAGATTGGGTCACTTACTCACCACTACACTACTGAAATGCCATTCAGGAGTCAGTGAAAATAGTTCCCCCCCACCTCTCCGAACAGCTACAATACATTCATTTTTATCCTGATCTGCAGCATAATGTTACACCAATCTTAAAAGACCTCATCTTTTAAAATCCTTGCATATACAAAGTATCTCTAAGTTAGTCTGCTTGCTGTATAATATTTTCCCAATCATAAGGACCACAGCTTATCAATACTAGTAGGTAGTTTCTCGCATATGCAAAGTCTCAGGGGGCAAATCAGTGCAGGTGCTGATCAACAAACGCTCGATTGTTCTCTCAGATGGTGCTGCCACCTTCATTGCTCCGACATATTTTGTGTGTTTGCTTTTTGCTAATTTATTTCTTTTGCTGTTTTCCCATCAAGTTGCAAAGCTCAACTACACTATACTAGCCCCTAGCTTTACCTGCAGTTTAGCCAACTTCCTCAGTATTGGTGTCCTCCCCATACCAGACTGTGATGCAGCTGGCCACCACACACCTGTAGAAATTTGCCAGGGTTTCTGGTGTCATACCAAACCTCCGCAAACTCCTGAGGAAGTGGAGGCGCTGACGGGCTTTCTTCACGATGCCTTTAGTGTGTTGGGCTTAAGAAAGATCCTCTGAGATAGTGACTCCCAAGAACTTAAATTTGCTCACCCTCTCCACCTCTGATCCCCCAATGACCACTGGATCGATGGCCAAATGGCCGACTTCTGCTCCTTTATACTAATTAGCTGTGGGGTTGTGGGTGTAGAGGGAGTGCAGTAGGGGACTGGGTTCCCATTCTCGAGGAGCGCCGGTCTTGAGTGTGATCGTGGAGGGGACGTTATCCCTCATCTTCACTGATTACTCTCCCTGTGTTGTCCTTATTAACTAGAAATGTTCAACAGCAGCGCAGCAAACGCCACTGGCCACACTCCTCAGAGATGCACCCTTCTACTTGTTTCGTTACTCATGTTAATGCTTAGGTTAGCTCTGTAGATCAGTGGCTCATAGCCCCAGTCATGCAGGTTCAATACAAAATGGCGGTGTGGCTGTAACAATAGTACTGCCGCTGATGTGGGCAGGGAACTGAGGAACAGGGCCTCTTCGCGGGGTCTGACGCCCAGTCATCATTCCACACAGGCTTTAATCCTGTAACCACAGGGGTCTGTGCCCAAGGCGGCAGCCTCTGGGCTGGGCAGAGTATCATGTGGGGTCGCAGACTCCTGGGGGGGTGGGGGGGGGAGGAAGGAGCTGCGGACCGGAGCAGAGCTCAAGAAATGGGGAACTCCCCCCTCCCCTCCCCAAGAAGAAGAAGCAGAGGAGATGATCCTACAGGGCAGTGACCACAGCAGCGGACCATCAAGGGGCAAGGGGGGGTGGCTCAAAGGCTGAGGGATCCACACCCGCTGAGGGTGACTAGTAGTTGAAGGACCCGTACTGGAACCAGGATTTGAGAGGTGGCCGAGGGCAAGAAGGGCTCTCGAAGTGTCCTCGGGTGCTACCTGATCGTGTGGGAGGTTCGGGCCTGGAGCTCGGGCGGTTAATGGATCGAACCGGGCCCTGTGCAGCCACAGAGGTGACGGGGAGAGCTGGAGGTGAATCCACGGATCCTCAATGACTCAGAAGGGATTCCCCTTTACTTCTCTTTCTCCTATTGTTAGGGGCGCCGGGCAACGCCCACGGTGAATCTTTGTTTGTCTTGCGGGCAGACACAAGTTGTAGTATATCATGTATAATCCCTTTTCATGTATTAATACATGACAATAAAAGGAACCTTTGAACCTTCAATCCTGACCAATCTATATGGATTACCTCTGGAGGCGTGAATTTCATCCACATCCAAGAGACCTACAAACTAGTAGTTTGCACATTTGATGAGAATGTGGGGAGAATAAACTGAAATTAGCTCAAATGTGTGTTTAATATTTAGCTTAGACTCGGGGGCTGAAGGGGCTGTTTCTACACTGTATCACTTCAGCCTTTATCACTCAGAGTATTGAGTATAGAAGTTGGGAGATCATGAGGCAGTTGCCTAAGTTGTTGGTCAGGCCCCATACGGGGTATTGCGTTCCGTGCTGCCGGAAAGGTGCTGTCAACCTGGAGGGGGCATGGAGAAGATTTATGCCAGGACTTGGGGTGGGTGGGGGGAGCCTGAGCTACAGGGAGAGGCTGAGTAGGCCAGGGCTTTTGCGGTAAACCACTACGATTGGCTGCAGCCGGCTGGACACGCCTCCCAAGACCGATCCTACCCGTAGCCCTTTGCATGCTCCCTTTGAGGTTGACAGCTGTTCCAGTCTATAGTTAATAAAATCCCATAACTTGGGGTTTATTCCTTGGAGCACAGGAGGATGAGGGATGATCTCACCGAGGTGCGCAGAATCGTGAGGTGAATAGATCGGGTGGGCACACAGAGATTTTTGCCCAGAGTAGGGGAGTCGGTGACCAGAGGACAGAGGTTTAAAGTGAGGGAGGAGAGATTTAATGGGAACTTGCAGGGTAACCTTTTCACACAGAGAGTAGCTCAACCCTTCTAGTCCATGATGAACACCTACTTCCACCTCGTCCCATTGACCCAGACCTGGCCCATAACCCTCCACACCTTTCACATCCAGATACCTTCCAACTTTTCCTTAAATATTAAAATCGAGCCCACTTCAGCCAGAAGCTCCTTCCACGCTCCCACCACCCTCTGAATGAAGAAATTCCCCCTCATGATTCCATTAAACTTTTCCCCCTTCAATCTCAGTCCATGTCCTCTTGTTTGAATGTCCCCCACTCTTAAAAGGCCTGTTGGCACCGCAGCGTAAAATGAAGATTCCCGGGAAATTGTCCCAGGAACCCTACCGTGGACCTGCGGTGTGAAAAGGCTGGCCCGGGAATCTTATGAGGTAGGGCCACGTCCCTGGGAAATTTTACCGTACCACCCACCCTTTTCCTACAAGGTGAAAAGGCAAATGACCAAGCAGAGAGGCCCCACGATGTCAGCGCTTGCGTGCTGCTTCACGTAGGCAATTAAAATTAAAAGATACCTGCCTCCTGATAACAGCGGGCTGCTTCGGCCCGTCGCGACAGCAGCACAAGGTGGGATGAATGGCCATCCTTATTAACCATAATGCTTCATGCAGCTGGATTTCCTAGAACGGTTCCAGCTGTGTGAGGGATCATTGGAAACAAAGTCAGCCATTCATCCCGCCTTGTGCTGCTGTCGTGACTTGTTGAAATGCCGGGGGTTGGGGGAGGGAGGGAGCGGGCAGGTGACCAACCGACGGACAGGGGGTGAACTTACTCTTATTCCTGTGTGTGCGTACCATGTCATCGGTTGGGAGCGGGACTTGCCTCCCCCTAAATTGCCAAATTCCCAGGAATTTAGACTGTGGTTTGAAGGTCCTGAATTCCTGGGAATTTCACTGGGACCACCGATCGTCTACACTGTGAAAATGACTAATGGAAAATGCCTGTCCACATTGAATCTATCTGTCCACCTCATAATTTTAAATATCTTTATCAAATCACCCCTCAATCTTCTACATTCCAGGGAATAAAGTCCCAGATTGTTTAACCTTTCCCTCTAATTCGAACCCTGAAACCCCGGCAACATTCTTGTAAATCTCTGTGCTCTCTCTCTATCTGGCTGGACAGCGCTGAGACAGAATATTAGAATAATTCTCCAATTTCCATCTATCCCCTCCTCCGGGTCTCTCTCTTTCTCCCTCCGACTGTCCTCCAGTTTCCCACTCTTTCCCTCTCCTATTAGAGAGTTTCCCACTTCCCCATCCCTTCTCAGCTTCTAGCCTCCCTCCTCTATCTGTGTATGACCTCATTCTTCCCCCATACAATTAAAGCATGGAATAATCTTCACCCGACCATACTCACACAATCTGATCCAATAACATCTTTGTTAAAAACCTCCTCCTTAAGCACACCCTCCCCCACCTCCAGTTTAAATTCCATCCAGAATATTTTGAAGGAACAAGAACTAAGCCCATGAATCTATCTGCTGTTTCCAATTTATTTGCCATGGAAGAGAACAGAGCTGCGGTCTCTCCTCCACGTCCAGTTGACGTTGAGGGAGAGGTTGTTGCGTTCAGTTCCAGGAAGGACGTGGAAGCTATGGAGAGGGACGCAGAGGAGATTTACCAGGATGTGGCCCGGATTAGAAAAAAAGTCTTATGAGCTGGGACTTTTTTTTTCTTTGGAGCGTAGAAGGACGAGAGGAGAGTTGACAGAGATCTACAAGATTATGAAAGGCATAGATAGGGTGGACAGGCAGCGCCTGTTTCCCAGGGCAGGATCAGCAACCAGAGGACATGTGAAGGGAGAAAAGTTTAGGGGAGACATCAGGGATAAGTTTTTTTTGTTTGTTTTTTTTTACACAGAGAGTGGTGGGTGCCTGGAATGTCTTGCCAGGGATGGTGGTGGAGGCTGAAACATTGGGTCCATTTAAGAGACTCTTAGAAAGACACATGGATGAAAGACAAATAGAGGGTTACGGGGTAGGGAGGGTTTAGTAGTATTTTTTAAGGAATATATGGGTCGGCACAACATTGATGGCCGAAGGGCCTGTACTGTGCTGTAGTGTTCTATGTTCTATAAGTGTTCTTCTCTTTCTGCAGATCCTGCTCCCAACATCTTCTGATTTGCCTCCTGAGAGAGTTAACTAATGCTACGATTGTTTCAGTGCCTTATATGCATTTGGAGAAAGGTCTTCCTGCGCTGATGGCTCCATTAGAGATCTCGCCATGTGTTGCGAATGTCACTTAAGATTTCAAGATGAGTTTTGTTACATTTCATTAGGTTACATTAAAATGCTTTTACTGAGGTATTTTTAGCAATGCATTAATTTGGATTAACTCCAGACAAAATGTACCAAACAAATGGCCTGTAAAGGGGTTCATGCAGAGAAAAATATAAGCAATACTTTTTGCAGCTGAGAATTGATGAAAGATTGTGAAATTCTTCACTGATGCCCTGAGAGGTTTCAGGTGAGCATTTTGATATAATGGGAGCAATGGTTGTTGACTTCAGGAAGGGAGAACCAGAGATCTACAATTCATTGAACATTGGGGGAAATCAGAGATGGACTCACTATCCCAGAGGACCTTTCCTAGACCAAATGCACCAATGGCATCATAAAGAAAGCACGTCAGCGCCTCTATTTCCTCAGGGGTTTGCGGAGGTTTGGTCTGACACCAGAAACCCCTGCAAATTTCTACAGATGCATGGTGGAAAGTGGGCTCACCGGCTGCACCATGGTCTGGAATGGGGGACACCAATACCCCTGAGCGGAAAGCCCTCCAGAAGGTGGTGGCCACAGCCCAGGACATCACAGGCAAAACCCTCCCTGCTATCGAGAACATCAGAACGCTGCCATTGGAGAGCAGCAGCAATCATCAAGGACTCACACCACCCAACACATGCTCTGTTCTCGCTGCTGCCATAAGGAAAGAGGTGGAGCTGCCCCAAGACTCGCCCCACCAGGTTCAGGAACATCTGCTCCCCCTCCACCATCAGACTCCTCTACAACAAACTCAATCAGGGACTCATTTAAGGATTCTTACTTGTGCACTTTATTGATTTTTTAAATTCTCTCTGTAATGCACAGTTTGTTTATATTTGTTATCTGTTTACGCTGTGTACAGTTTATTTTTCGCACTATCAATAAGTGGTAATTCTGCCTCGCCTGCAGGAAAAAGGAATCTTGAGATTGTATGTGATGCCATGTATGTACTCTGACAACAAATCTGAAATCTATAGTCCTACTATCTCATGTTTGAAGTTTACTTGAGATATGCAAAGAGTAGGACGTAAGCAACCTCCACTTCAACTTTTCATCGGTTCATTCTCCTCTGTGAAATGGGGCTTGTGACATGCCACCATTTATTAAAATTTAATTTATTTCTTTACAAGTTTAGACATACAGCACAGATACAGGCCCTTTCAGCCCACAAGTCCATGCTGCCCATTTTACACCCCATTAACCTACATCCCCGGTATGTTTCAAAATAATGGGAGGAAACCAGAACCCCCAGGGAATGTACAAACATCCTACAGACTGCGCGGGATTCGAACCTGGGTCCCGATCGTTGGTGCTGTAAAGGCGTTGCACTAACCACTACGTCAACTGGACTGCCCCTTTTTCTTAAAATTAAAATTTTTAAATGAAAAATATATATAATTTTTAAATGCCAGCATTTATCGCTCATCCCTAATTACTCTGAGGAAGGGGGTGATGAATCACCTTGGGGTGGTACAACAGGCCCTTCAGCCCACCAAGTCCATGCTGACCATGAACATCCATTCACATGTGAACTTTTTAAAGGAGGATTAGATAAGTACACAGAATTGAGAAAAATGGAGGGTTATGCAGCAGGGAACTGAAGGCAGTTGTAAAAGTAGGTTATTAGGTTGGTTCAATAATGCTGTGGGCTGAAGGGTAGATTTCAATAATCCATATTCTGAAAAAGACCCCAGGGCTGCGAGCATACTCCACTGCTGTTCACTCGACTGACTCGCGACTGTCCAGCTAAACAGAGCTCGAACCACAACATCAAGTTCGCTGACGACACATCCGTGGTGGGCCTTATTAGTAAGAATGATGAGTCAGCGTACAGAGATGAGGTGCAGTCACTAACGGAGTGGTGCAGAGCCAACAACCTGTATCTGAATGTTAATAAAGCAAAAGAGATGGTTGTCGACTTCAGGAGGGCCTGGGAGGGATCACTCTCTACTAATGGCTCCACTGTTGAGGTCGTCAAGAGTATCAAGTTCCTTGGTGTGCACTTTGAGGAGAATTTCACCTGGTCCCTTAACACCAGCTCCATAGCCAAGAGAGCCCAGCAGCTCCTCTACTTCCTGTGTTCATCTCTCACCCTCCATCCTAACTTCATTCTACAGAGGATGTGTCATGAGCTTCCTCTGCACCACCTCAGACCACAAGACCCTACAGAAGATAGTGAAGTCAGCAGAAAAGATCACTGGGGGTTCTCTTCCTCCCATGAAGGACGCCTACAACACACAATGCAGGCAAAAGACAGTAAACATGGTGAAGGACTTCGCACACCCCTCACATAAACTATTCTCACTTCTGCCATCTGGTAGGAAGAACTCTGTCCCATCAAGCTCCTGAATTCCTAGAACATATATGGATAGTGTGTGACAGAGTATATATATGTTTTTGGGAGATAAATTGGGAAAGGTTTGTTAGAGTAGGTCACATACACACACCTTAAAACAGATCTTATTTGAAACACTGGAGCTCTGCTAATGCTAGACATAACGACTCCACAGCCATTGCAAGAGCTTTGGAGAGTGTTCAAGAGACTTAACTAATGGATTGTAGTTTACAAAAGGCAACAGATGAAAGAGCTTGTCGGAGTTTGGAACTTGCTGTTCTAAGAGTGTCATGTGTTTTTGCAACCAGAGAGAGAGAGAGAGAGAGAGAGAGAAAGAGATCACTTGAACAGCGTTACAGCCAGCAGAAGCAGCTGGGACTGGAACAGGACAAGCTGGGAAGCTTTTGGAAACCCCATGTGGAAGACAGATTGTAAGTGCTTGATTTAGCCTGGTCAAAGCCCTTGTGGTTCATGCAAGAGAAGAGGACTGGCTGCCTAATATTTCACTTGGAATAAGATTAACAGAAAGGAACTCTGTGGTGACCTGAAAGAAAGAGGTTATCATCTGGAGAATCCTGAAGGGGACAAGCTTTGTCAGCAAGACAATGAAGTGGCTGATTAAAAAGGAATCAGTTGTGGGTATCCATCATACAACAAATCTCTCTCTGAACCCCACAAGAACCTTCCTAAGCAGTAACCATTTACCTTTCAAGCATCAAAACCTGGTGAACTTTATAAATGTATAAGAATTGCCTGCAACCAGTGAACTTGGAGGAATGAGAAGTGAGATTGGACTGTGAACCAAAGAACTTTTCTGAACTTACACACGCATTACATACACGTGCGCTTAGAATTAGAAGGGGGTTAAGGTAGGTTAATTAAGTCAATAGTGATAAGTTAAAGTTTGATTCTATTTTCATGTTTTAAGATCATTAAAATCAACTTGTGTTTAAGGAGCCATTTGTCTTGGTGAATATCTATTGCTTTTGGGTTTTGGGGTAAAAAGTGTTCCATGGGCTTTTACTGTTATACGACTTTAATATTTTAATATCTCAATGTGTTTAACTTCTATTCTAACTTATATTTATGTAAATATGCTCCATGGTCCTGGAGAAACATTACCTCGTCTTTGCTGGGCGAGCATGGTATGAACGATTTTCAGGGAATAAAATCCTAACCTGTTTCACCTTTCCCTGTAACTCAGTTCCTGACGTCTTCCCAACATCCCTGTAACTCTTCTCCACACCCTTTCAATCTCATTGATATCTTTTGTTTTTATTATGGTTAAATATCTAACATTTATGACGTTTATGACATTATTGGCAATAAGAGAGGTTTGCTTAGATAAAATTTAAAAAGTCTGGGAACAGTAGTACAGATTTTAATATCTGAAGAAATTTGGAATGTGATTTATATGCCCACCACTCTCTCCCACAATTTAAAGTAGTCCATAGCACTCACATACTTCCTGCGGGAAAGTTCATCTCTCACCCATCCTCACTACATTCTACAGAGGATGTATTGAGAGCATCCTGTCCAACTACATCACCCCCTGGTTTGGAAACTGTACCACCTCAGACCGTAAGACCCTGCAGAGGATAGTGAAGTCAGCGTAAAAGATATTTGGGAGCTCTCTTCATTCCATGATGGACTTTTGCAAAGGCACAAAGCACAGGGAAACCAATAAACATCATGAAGGGCTTCACACACCCCTCATGTAAACTCTTATCCCTTCTGCCATCTGGTAGGAGGTACCATAGCACTTGGGCCTTTATGTCTGGATTGGGCAACAGTTTTCCCCCCCAAGCCATCAGACTCCAGAATTCCCAGAGCATATGTGGATAGTGCTCCGTGTATACATCTTAATATTTTAACTCCGTGGTCCTAGAGAAACGCTATCTCGTGTTTACCATGCAAGCATGGTATAAACGATAAATAAAGGTGACTTGACGTCCAAAGTCAAATGACTTCGCTGTTATGCGGATGTGACAAATGCAACAATGGAGATGCTTCAATAATGGACCTGCCAGAGTCCTGAGAAATACTGGAATGAAGTATTTCAAACTTTCTCTGTTAATTTTAAGCTGAATCCTTTAATTGCCCTATTTGGAATTGTTGGAGAGAGTGGCATAACATTAATGGCATCTGATTTGCATGTATTAACTTTTATTTCTCTTACGCTCAGGTGGAAGGACGTTACCCCACCTACTCGTGCTCAATGGTTACGTGACGTTAAGTCATGTTTAAATTTAGAGAAGATTCGATGCTCAACTTCCGATTTGAATGTAAATTTTCAAACACGGTGAGGACCCTTTTTGAATTATTCTCTTAATCTCCAATTTGATTTGAGGGTAGAAGTGTTGACTAATGAGGGAAGTTAATAATCTGATGAGGAATTCTTTTTTCATCTCTTTGCCAAACAGCTTTGTCTTTTTGTTTACATTTTTTAATATAATAAAATACTAATATTTGCTTGATGGAGAATGCGGGGCACCGTGGATAAAATGATCTGATTTATGTGTAATGTATTCTTTTTATACGTTTAGCATGCATCCTTATGTACTCTGTATTTCTCGATGTATAAATCTTCATGCATATAATATTATTGGAAAAGATATATTTCCTGTAGAGTGGTAACCAAAACTGCACACCGTACTCCCCCTTCCCTCACCTTTTTATTTTTGCTTATAACCTGTGTAGAGCTCGTCGAAAGAATCAAAGACTTGTTGATCCAAACCAAGGCTTTTATTAGCAAAAGACAGGAGCTCTTCACGGGTGGCCGACCAGTCTGGAATGATCCGACCTGGCTAGGGACACAACCCTTTAAGGCCCAGACAGTAGGCGTGGCTTAGCTCTCAGCCAATCGCTGTCTAGATACAGTAACTATACACACTATGTACATTGGTGATAGATCTGTACTATCACATTCACCCCTTCTTGGAGAACTGACCCTGGGAAAAAAACAAAAACGAGGGAGAGAATGAAAGGAAGGGGTAGGTTAATGACTGTAGTGGTCAGGGGGTCTGACCATCCGGCGAGACCGCCGTGGTGCCGGGATTGGGTTCGCTGGAGTGGTGTCGCCAGCGGGCTCGTCGGGTGCGACCGCTCCTTCGCTCAATTCCCCAGTCGTGTTGTTGGCAGGGTGGCCCAGGTCGTTGGGGTGCTGTTGGTCCTTCTGTTGCGGCATGAGGCCTGGGGAATAACGAGTTGGGGAAGGTTGGGTTGGGGGGTTTGCTGGGTCTACCGCGTCCTGAGCTAGGTCCCGCACCGAAACAGTGTCCTCCCGCCCATCTGGGAACTCAACGTAGGCATAATGTGGGTTCGCGTGGAGTAGAGTCACTCGGTTGACCAAGGGGTCGTTCTTTGAGTGCCGGACGTGGCATTGCAAAAGGATGGGGCCAGGGACGGTGAGCCATGCCGGTACAGTGGTTCCTGATTCAGATTTCCTCGGGAAAAGGAACATCCTTTCGTGGGGGGTGGCATTTGTTGCGGTACATAGGAGGGAGTGGATGAAGTGTAAGGTACTAGTGAGAACCTCCTGCCAGTGAGAGGTGGGGAGACCTTTAGACCGGAGAGCCAGTGTAACCACTCTCCATATGGTGGCATTCTCCCTCTCGACCTGGCCGTTACCGCGTGGGTTATAACTCGTGGTCCTGCTTTAAGCGATACCACACTCCAGAAGGTACTGTTGCAGCTCTGCGCTCATGAATGAGGACCCCCTATCACTGTGGATGGAATTGGGGTACCCGAAGATGGCGAAAATACTGTGAAGGCCCTGTATCACTGAGGTGACAGTGGTGTCAGGGCAGGGCACAGCGAACGGGAACCGGGAGTACTTGTCGATGGCCGTAAGGATGTAGTTATTACGGTTGGTCGACGGTAGGGGCCCCTTAAAGTCTACGCTAAGACGCTCGAAGGGGCGGGTGGCTTTCATAACGTGGGAGTTATCCGGACGGAAGAAGTGGGGCTTGCATTCAGCGCACAACGAATAGACTCGGGTCATGGAGCGGATCTCCTCGATTGTGTAGGGTAGGTTGCGCGCCTTCACAAAGTGGGCAAACCTAGTGACCCCTGGATGACAGAGCGCCTCATGGAGTTTCTGTAGTCTGTCCATCTGTACGCTGGCGCACGTCCCCCTGGAGAGTGCGTCAGGTGGGTCGTTGAGCTTACCAGGCCGGTACAGGATGTCATAGTTAAAGGTGGAGAGTTCGATTCTCCATCTGGCGATTTTGTCGTTTTTTATCTTACCACGCTGGGTGTTGCTGAACATGAAGGAGACCTCGCGTTGATCAGTCAACAGTGTAAAGCGCCTCCCAGTGAGGTAATGTCTCCAACGACGCATCGCTTCAACTATTGCCTGGGCCTCCTTCTCGATCGAGGAGTGTCTACTCTCTGGACCCTGGAGGGTTCTGGAGAAGAAGGCTACAGTCCGACCGGCCTGGTTCAAGGTGGCTGCCAGGGCGAAGTCGGATGCATCGCTCTCGACTTAAAACGGGACAGACTCATCGATCGCGTGCAGCGTCGCAGCAGTGATGTCGGATTTGATTCGATCGAAAGCCGCTCTGGCTTCGGTCGAGAGGGGAAAGGAGGTGGTCTTGATAAGAGGACGTGCCTTGTCGGCATAGTGTGGAACCCATTGGGCGTAATACGAGAAAAGGCCCAGGCAGCGTTTGAGCGCTTTCTGGGTATGGGGGGGGGGGGTAAGTCCATTAGGGGACGCATGTGGTCAGGATCTGGCATGACTATCCCGTTCTCCACCACGCAACCTAGAATAGCGAGTCATGTGGTCCGGAAGACACACTTGTCCAAATTGTAAGTCAGGTTCAGCCGACGGGCAGTTTGAAGAAATTTGTCTAGGTTGGCGTCGTGGTCCTGCGTGTCGTGGCCGCAGATGGTGATATTGTCCAGATACAGGAAGGTAGCGGTTAGCCCGTTCTGGTCCACCATCCGGTCCATTTCCCGCTGGAAGACCGTGACACCATTCGTACCCCGAATGGTACCCTGAGAAATTGATATAGCCGCCCATTCACTTCAAAGGCATTGAATGGTCGGTCTTCACAGCGGATCGGGAGCTGGTGGTAGGCCAAACGTAAGTCAATGGTGGAGAATATGCGGTATTGGGCGATCAGGTTCACCACATCTGTGATGCGTGGCAGGGGGTATGCATTCAGGAGCGTGAAGCGGTTAATGGTCTGGCTATAGTCGACCACCATCCGTAGTTTCTCCCCGTTCTTGACAACCACCACCTGGGCTCTCCAGGGGCTTGAACTGGGTTCGATGATGCCCTCATCCAGCAATCTACGCACCTCACTCCTAATGAATTGCCTGTTTTCGTAACTATATTGCCGACTGTTGGTGGCCACAGGCTTCCAGCCAGGGGTGAGGTTTGCGAAGAGTGCTGGCGGGGCAATCCGGAGTGTGGAAAGGCCGCAGGATTGGCCCCGGGGCACGGGGGCGGGTTGCTCGGGTGCTTCGGGGGTGAGGCGATGGCAGACCGAGAGGGGGGCGTGGGGTCGCCCAAAGTGTAGGGACACCGTTCGGAACTGACACTGAAAGTCTAATCCCAGCAACACTGGGGCGCACAATTGGGGAAGGATGAATAATTTGAAGTGGGTGACCGTTACACCCTGTACTTCCAGCGTGGTGATGCAATACCCCTTTATCCCGGCCAAGTGCGACCTCGTCGCTAATGAGATCCTCTGGGTAGTGGGGATAATGTCAAGTCCCCAACGGAGGGCCAGATCTGGCTGGATAAAACTGTCAGTTGACCCAGAATCAAATAAGCAATTGGTGTTGTGTCCATGCACTTTAATCAGTTCCATTGCTCTGGTGAGGGGATGAGAGCATTGCTGGTTTAGTGTTATGGAAGCAATTGACAGGGGAGTTCTGCGTGATGACATCACGCAACAGGATGACGTTACGCAACGGGATGATGTAATAGACGTAGTCAACGCTGGAGGAGCAGGTTGGAGGACCTCCCGGAAGTGCTGTTGTGGCAGCATCGGCGAATGAAAGGTAAGTAGTGGGGTTTGTAGTTGCTCGCGGTTGGCGGTGGGTAGGTTGTCGGTCGCGGCGGTCGGGCCCCGGCGGGTCATCAGCGATGGACGCTAGGGTGAGTACCTGGTTGGCCGCGGGTGTGGCTCTGGTGGCGACAGCAGCCGCGGTAGCGTCGGCCCCGGGGGTGGCTGTGGCGGTGGCAGCCGCAGCGGTAGCCACAGTCAGGACCGAAGCCGGGTTGAATGTTCCGCACGGGGTTGAGAGGCGAGCCAACACCATGGTTGCGAGGGTGGACTGCCCCTTCCGGGTTCGGTGTCTCCGTGAAGTCAGGCGTTGCCGTGCAGGGGAGCCCTCGCTCTCATTGGACGAGAGCTCTGGGGAAGAAGAGTTTGAATGGGATAGTGGCAATTGGGCTTCACACGAGGCACTGTGTTTGCCGGCAGCCATTTTAGACCTACAGACTGCAGCAAAGTGGCCCTTTTTAAGGCACTTCTGGCACCTGGCTTTTCTTGCTGGGCACTGGGACCTGCTGTGCTTGTCCCTCCCGCAGAAATAACATTTTGGGTTCGCACGGGGCAGTGTAGCAGCAGCCAACAGGCCGTCAGTATCTCGGGGGGTGGTAGGGTAGAAGGGCACTCTACTCACATCAGAGTAGAGTCCCTAGAGAACTCGGTGGACTTTAAGGCTGCATCCTCCATTGTGATTGCAATCCGGGCCACGTCCTCTAGTTTTTCTACCCCTTGCTCGAGCAAGCGCAGCCTCACTTCGTTCGATCGGAGCCCGGCCACATAGGCATCCCGGATGAGATCGTTTGTGATCTCGGCAGCAGTTTTGTCCACACAGTTACAGTCCTTGCCCAACGCCTTTAATACTTGTAAATATGCCCTGCTGGACTCGCCGGGCTGTTGCTCCCTTGACGCAAGCACGAGCCGGGCATGAACTCTGTTCACTGGTTGATCATACAGTTCTTTCAGTACCTTTATGGCTGCGGTGTAAGTGGTCTCATCCTGGATGTTCTCGTAGACTCTCAAGGACACCATAGACAGCAATGCTGTTAGACACTGGTTATCCTCCTCTACCTGAATGAATCTCAGGAAGTTTTCAAAGTTCAGCAGCCAGAACTTAAAGGCTTTGAAGGCTGTAGCTGACTGTGGGTCGATATCAAGTTTTTCTGGCCAAGTTAAACGCTCCATCCCTTTCAAAAAAAATTCTTTTTGCTAATAAAATTGTAGAGCTTGTCGAAAGAATCAAAGACTTGTTGATCCAAACCAAGGCTTTTATTAGCAAAAGACAGGAGCTCTTCACAGGTGGCCGACCAGTCCGGAATGATCCGACCTGGCTAGGGACACAACCCTTTAGGCCCCAGACAATAGGCGTGGCTTAGCTCTCAGCCAATCGCTGTAAGCACAGTCTAGATACAGTAACTATATACACTATGTACATTGGTGATAGATCTGTACTATCACAACCTGACGAAGGTCTAGGCTCAAAACGTTGCTTATCCTTTACTTCCGTGGGTGTTGCTGGCCTGCTGAGTTTCTCCGGCACGTGTGCGCAGTGCGCTGGACCCCAGACTTTCTTGCTTCGCTCCAGTGTTTCTATTTTGTCTGGGACTTGCCGTGCTACTCCTGATAAGAACCAGTCTTTAAATTTACATTTAAATTAAATTTTAAGTTTTAAATTTAGACTTACATACAGCGTCCATAGGAGATAAAGATAAATAACTGAAGCTCAATTACACCGATCTGACTCGCAATCCCGGTTTGTTTTGGAGGGAGCACCCGAAGGGAACCCACACTGACGCGGGATGATATGTACAAACTCCTTACAGACAGCGTCAGATTTAAACCCAGGTTGCCTGCCGCTGTAGCTGCCTGCTATGCTAAACCTGCTGCTAGCCGTCTTGCTGTGGCAGGCATAATATGGCGATTGTCTTGAACTCGGAAGAAGTGGGCCAGAGTCGTACTTGTGTAGGAGCACAGCTGATGGTCAAGGCCACCATAGTGGGCTGAATGGCCTGTTTCCCTACTGTAGCTCTATCACTCTAAAGCATTTAGCATGCCTCCTGACTTCACAGTGTGAGGGTAAATCGTAAGAAACCAATTGAACATTGTTCACCGTGATGATCCTCTGTGGTCCTCTCCCAATCACAAACCCTCCCTTTCAGATCTCTCCCCCTCTCCATCGGCAACTTCGGAATCAGATATACCTTTTACCAGTGGCATCACTAGGGTTGGTGTCCACCTTCCTCCCACCCCCCCCCCCCATGGACCTCCTCCCATACCAGACCATACAGATTTGTTTTTTGTACAAATCTTACTCGTAAATGGTAATTCCTGTAGGTCACTAAATATAATGGGGTTAGTAGTAAGATAAACAACTAGAAAAATTAAAATTAAACGTTTAAATTACGGTATCGTACTACTTCATTCTCAGAAAAGTTATTGATCTAAGTTCCCAAATACTAATGACCTCAATATTGTCGCTAAAACACCAGGAACTTTCACAGAAGCAGCGACTATAAAAATACCAGCAGCAACAAAAACAACAGCGCATGCTGGTCGCTCGTGCAGATGGAACCACGTGATTCGAAGCCTCATTGTCATTGGGTAATAACGTCAGCTCTGACCGGAGCCCATTAGAAGGGTCAAAAAGGAAATGAGAATCGAGTTTTAGCCTCGTAGGTATATTGATATATGTAAACTGGGCTGACTATAGGGATATTTTTATAAAAAGTAATAAATTTCATGGGAAGGATACAAAACCTCAGTTTCAGAAAGATTGGGAAGAATAAAGAGTGTGAAGGATTCACCCGATCCTGAGGCCAATGACAGCACCGAAGTCAAGATCGCAACATCACGACCCCCGGAGCTACAAGAGAGGGCAGCCCTAGCGGGGCTGACACAAGGGGAGGGTCGGAGAGGAACTGTGAGTGAGGCAGTGAGAGCACGATCTGGAGCACTGTCGGGCATGAACAGAGAAGAGGCCAACGTGCGAAGGAGTCGGTCTGAGGTGGCAGCGGTGATGGGCGAGGGATCACAACGGCCTGCAAGGAAAAGCAAAGACTTACCGGGTAAGGTTGTGTTGCCCCAGGGATCAAGAGAAGGCTGCTCGCAGAGCTCCGTTGGGAAGTCCGTCGTCGGGCCAGGTGGGAAGCAGGAGAGGTGCAGTCGAAGAGGCGTTGGGAATGCAGGGCTGGATAACTCGATGTGGGAGAGCAAGGTGGATGAGGAAGATGAAGAGGAGGAGGAGGAAGACCACGGGGGAAGGAGAACGATATTAAATAGATAAGAACAGAAAGGAAAGGAGGTAGAGGGCTTGACTATATCCTCTACCAGGGACATAATGGTGGCCATTGGCCAGATGAAGAAATGTTGAAATGCCGGGTGGCAGGCCAGGTGGTGATAAAGGAGAGATTAGATAACTTGACAGACAGGGTGACAGATGCAAAAGAAAGAATTGAGAGGGTGGAGGAAAGGTTAGATAAGAGAGAGAATTAAATGGATGTTTGGGTGAGGGACAGAGGGAAAAGATAGATTCTTTAGAACATTGGGAGAGACTTGGTGGGTTTCTTTAAAAAGTAAATCCCAGAGGTGCTGGGGAGGGGGAGAATTGGGGAAGATTTAGAATTAGAGAGAGCCCACCAGTCTCTTGCCCCCCTTCCCCCCTTCCCCCCATTCAGGTCCAAACCAATGACCCCGCTTTGTCATGGTTAAAGTTCTTCACTACTGGGGCAGAAAGCGAGTTTTACAGGTGGTGGCTTTGGGAGTGAAGGAAAGGAGGGGTTCGGCAGTACATGAGAGAGTAAAAAACGTTTTTCTACCTGGACATTAATGCAGCGGTTTTAAGGCGCAGGAGGGAATTTGATTTAGTGAAAATAAATCTTCGGCAATAGGGAATTGAGTACACCCTCCTTCACCCGGCAACTCTGAAGGTATCTGAGGGGGGGGGGGGGGTGGAAAGAAGAGAAAAAGTGTTTTAAGAACCCTGGTGAGGCAACAGACTATGTAAAAAAAACTGCCACCAACACGGGACTAAACATAAATTAAATAAGGGAATTAATGGAAAGACTGTCTGTACATAGTGGGGAATGCGTTTGTTGTAATTATTGTTTAAATATTACTGTTCAAGAGAAATTATGAATTATTACAGGGCGCTCAAAGAAAGAGGGAAGGAAACAAGTAAGAGGTAGATGGGTGCACTGTGTACACCTCAAAATGGTGGGAGGAGTTAGCACCGATATCTTGGGAATTGGTACCAAGAAGGGAAAGGATAGACTAGGGGGAGAGAAGAGAAGTGGGGGGGGGAGTTATTTGGACAGAATTTCAGTATCAAGGGAAAAGAAGGAAGGGGAGAGCAATGATAGTAAGGCTCTGGGTCAACGGACAATACAATTGAATTTGTAAGTTTTAACATGAATGGAATGAACAGTGCGATAAAGAGAAAAAGAGTTTTGGCACACATTTAAATTTTTTAAAATGCAGGCAGACATAGTAATTTTACAGGAAACCCATCTTACAAATCAAGAGCACACAAAGTTGAAGGGGGAGGGGATTGGGCCAGGTGGCATCATCCTCCTTTAATTCTGGAGTCAGGGGAGTGGCTATCCTGACAGGGAAGAATGATCCAGTGATGATGATGGATAATGTCATATTTTATAATGTTTTTGAAGGAGATAGATTGTGGGGGTTTAGTGTAGGTCACAAACAAACACAAGCACTTCATAAAACAGATCTCATTTAAAATGCCAAAGCTTTGCTGAAAGTGAGTCATCCAGGCACCAAGAGCCTTTGCAACGACAATAAAATAAGGAGACACCTTTGCTAAAGAATTTCAAAAGCAGTTGTAAATTAATTATTGTTTTGAAAGCAACAGATGAACAGGCTCAGAAGATTGGGTCCGGTTCCGCAATCTGTTGCAGTTTGCTATTCTAAGAGTATAGGAGTTGGGATGCTATGGTAAAGTTATACAAGGCATCGGTGAAGTCAAATGTGGAGAATTTTGTGCAGTTTTGGTCACCTATCTACAGGAAAGATATCAATATAATTGAAAGAGTACAGAGAAAATTTACTCAGATGTTGCCAGGACTTCAGGAACTGAATTACAGGGAAAGGTTAAACAGGTCAGGACTTAATTCCCTGGAGCACAGAGATTTGACAGAGGTATACAAAGTGATGCGGGCAGATAAACGCAAGCAGGCTTTTTCCACTGAGATTAGATGCAAACCAGAAGACATGGGTTAAGGGTAAAAGGGGGAACATGAGGGGGAACTTCGTCACACGTAGAGTGGTGGGAACGTGGAACAAGCTGCCAGCTGAGGTGGTGAATGCGGGCTCAATTTTAACATTTAAGAAGAATTTGGACAGGTACATGGATGGGAAGGGTGCAAGTCAGTGGGGCAAGGCAGAAAAATAGTTTGCACAGACTAGAAGGGCTGAAGGGCCCACTCTCTGTACTGTAATGCTCTATGAGTTTATGTGTAAGCTCCAAACTACAAATTCTCATTTTAATTTCACACTAAAGTCATGGAGCATTTCATTATTCATACAGACTTTGAGCACTGAATTAATAGTGTAATTTATTAAAATTATACAATCACAGATGTTAATTACTGCAATTAACCTTTGCGCCAAGTGAATTTCTTTTATAAATATATCATTAATAATCCAATCTGCATTAATATCCCACATTTAACAAATCAAGGGCTTCAAGGGATATTACACTCAATCTAAAAATAGTTTAAAATGTTGCTAATATCGCCTACCAAAGGAAAGAAACATCTAGATTTACCAGGATGATAATTTATCAAGATTCGAGGTTCTTTTATTGTAATGCAAATAATAAAACCCTTTTTACTTTGCCCCGCAACATGGTGGCGCTGCCAGAGGTGGTGATAATGGCAGCGCTGCCACTGGGGTGGACCTGGGCATGCGAAGACACAGTGCTGCTCCCAAGGGTTCAACCGCCTGCTTAGAATTCCGTCAGCTCCATTCCAGCTTTAACTGGCCTGTAAAAGGAGCCGATGGTGTTTGTAAGTAAAATCCTGCAACCGTGGAGGTCTGTGCCTAAGATGGCGGTGTCCATGCTCTGCAGGGGTTGCAGACTCCAGGGGAGCAGCGGACTGGCTCAGGGCCTCCAGAAATGGGGAGAACACCACCCCATTGAGAAGTGACCACGGCACCGAGGGGCTCAGTGGCTGAAGACCCCACACAGGTTGCGGGCTACTGCGTTCAGGGTATCCCCACAGGCAGGAGGAGGCCAACTCATAGGAACTCGGTATCGCAGCCAAGAGGACACCGAGGGCAAGAAGGGCTCTTGAAAGGTCTCAGGTGCCGAAGGCTTCCTGATCATGTCGGGGGTTCAGACCTGGAGCTCGGGCAGCTGATGGATCGAATAGGAGACCGTGCAGCCGCAGAGGCTGCAGGAGCACTGGAGGCGAGTACACGGACACCCAGAGACTCTAAAGGATCCCTCCTCCGCTTCTCTTTATAATGGAGCAAGGCTCCAATATAATGCTCCAATATAATGGAGCATTATATTGTGAGGGAGGGAATGGTTAGATTGATGTGGTATAGGTTTATATAAGTTAGCACAGCATCATGGGCTGAAGGGCCTGTACTGTGCTGGTATGCATCTATGGTCTTTTTCAGGTAGAGACACACAAAGAGGGGGCCGTTAGTCCAGAGCCCCTACTAAGAGAAGTAAAATGAACGCACCGAGTGTCCATAGATCCCGCCAGCCCCTCCGATGTCACTGCCTCCCATGGCCAGGTAACATCCATAGCTACATAGCCTCCTGTCCAGTTGAACAGCAAACCCAAGATCTGGGCATCCATATCACCCCACCTCAACCTGCAGAATCCTAAAGAAGAAAATAAACAGCGGTCAAGCAGTGTCTGGAGGGGAAGGAGAGGAATTGTCAAAGTTTACAGTTCACTTTCAATTCTCCCCTGCCACTGACACAAATGATCATCGCCGGCCCAGTGAATTCACTCAGAATATTTATTGGCCCAGGATATTGTCTGTTATCTGTAGAGAAATCTCCGACCAAAGGGCATCACTTCAGGATTTACGGGCGCCCATTTAAGACAGAGATGCAGAGGGATTTGAGTAGGCCATTCGGCCCATCAAGTTTTCTCCTCCATTTCATCCGGACCTGATCTGTTCTCCTGCTCAGTCCCAATCCCCGGCCTTCTCCCTTTAACCTTTGTTTACCCTTGCTGTTCAATCTCTGCCTTAAATACACCCAACGACCTGGCCTCCGCAGTCGCCCATGGTAGCGAATTCTATAAGTTTACCCATCTCTGGTGAAAGAAATTCCTCCACATCTTTTTTTTTTAATAGGTGCCCTTCAATCCGGACGTTGTAGTCTCTTATCCTGGACTCTCCCTCTTATGGGAAACAACACTTCCACATCTACTCTGTCCACACCTCTCAACAGTCAAAATGTTTCAATGAGATCTCCTCCTCGTTCTCCTAAATTCTAACGGGTGCTGGCCAAGAGCCGTCAAACATTCATATGATAAGCCTTTTTTTTTCCTGGAATCGTCCTTGTGAACCCTCTCCAAAGTCAGCACATCCTTTTCTGACATGAGGAGCCCAAAACTGCTCACCATACTCCATACGAGATCTCGCCAGGGCCTTATGAAGCCTTAACATCACATCCCTGCTCTTATATTCTATTCCTCTTGAAATGAACACCAGCCTTGCATTTGCCTTCTTCACCACTGACTCAACCTGCAAATTTACCTTCAGGCCATCCTGCTCTATCAAGGACGTCCAGGTCCCTTTGCACCTGGGTATTTTCAATTTTCTCCCTGTTTTAAAAACTATTTATTCTACCAAACCTTGCATTGTGTTTGCCCACTTCTCTGCCCATTCTCCTAAGCTCAGTCCTTCTCCAACCTGCCTGCTTCTTCAACAACCTGCTCCTCCGCCTTCCTTCGCATCAGCATTCGGAGTAATTAGGTTGGCCGTTCCGCGGCTTGGTGAAGCACCAGACATAGGGAAGTTCTCACTGAATCAGATCTCAGACACAATGCGTCAGGTTCCTTAGTCAGGAGTCGAGCATAGAGGTCATGGTTAGTGCAAGTGTGGGACACCTGAGTTCGAATTTGGCACTGTCTGCAAGGAATGTATGCATTCTGCCAGGGACGCAGCGAGGTTCTGAAGTTAGGGGGAGCGAACACATAAAGAAGGCACCGGGATACATTCCCAGATGGTAAGTTAATGGTTGAATGGCAGCCCCCTGCACCGGTCCCCCCCTCCCCCCCCCCCCCCCCCCCCACCGCATGCCACTACATCCTCCCCGTGTCCCGGTGCTCTGCTTTCCTCCCATGTCCCAAAGACGTACATTAATTGGTCACACGGGTGTAACTGGCCTGTCCTACCCTGGCCACACTCTTCAACCAACTCCCACACACACAGGCTCATTTAGAGTTAAACCGGGAATTCTCCAGGCACTGTGATTGTGGAGTAATACACAAAAGTGCTGGAGAAATTCAGCATGCCAGGCAGCATCGACGGGAAGTAAAAGGGTAAACAATATTCTGGGCCTGAGCCCTTCGTCAAGTTACCCTTTACTTCCTGTGGATGCTGCGTAACCTGCCGAGTTTCTCCAGCAGTTTTGCGTACTGCACTACAACCCGAGTCTTTCCTGTTTAAGTTGACTATCTATTGTTTTCCATGGACACACTGAATTCCTCCGGCTGTGTGCTGCCAACAATCCATGGAAATTTCAATCGATTCAACAAGGACAATCTTGCGATTCTAAATGATCATTGAATGAATCCCATTACACATCTAAATTGCCTGGTTCCAATTTCAAGATTACGTTCCCTTGTGGTGAATCCTTCTTCATAAAGAACGATTATGGTATTCTGTTGAGGCCTTTTATCTTGTTAATCACCTCAATTAGTTCAACCCTAAATCTTCCATGCCAAGGGAATACATCAAGTTGATGCAATCTGTTCTCAAAATTAAACATCAATAGATGATAGTATTCCAGTCAATCTGCCTGGAATCTCACAGCCATTCTTGGGCATGCTGTCCAAAACTGCAGAATAATTCAAATGGGGTTTGACTGAGAATCTGTACAATTGAAACATCCCTTCCGTCCCTTCAGTTAATTTTTTTGAGGGGGTGAAAATTATTCAAAGAAAGAGGCCAATCAGCAACAAACTGCAAAAAAAGGATATATGGAGAGGTTTTTGGTTTATTTGGTACATCAGATTTAACCCTTTGGTCTCCATGTCCCGTTTCAGAGACGACCAACAAGTACATATCCTCCATTTACTGTTTTTCACAGTTTACCAACAAGGACTGGGTTTATCCCCGACCACCAGCTGGTTCATACTGGTGTTCGTACTGTGGATTACCCACGGACCCAGTCCGGAGTATATATTATGAAAGGCCAGAGACCGAAGGGTTATGGCAGAACATGATCTCAAAACTCAACCAATGCAGCAAAGGGGCTGCATAATAATCAGGATAAAGCAGTTTCTGGGCAAAAATAATTTAAGATCAATTGTTTTTGGCAACCAGCAACCAATAAAGATCCCTCAGTCCCTCAACCATCTTAGGGAAATTGTTCAGTGATCTATTTGAACAGGGGTTTACTGGGTCATTATATGGTGCAGTTGAGATTCAAAGAAGGTACATTAGGAAGAAAAATGGTGGGTGGAATTTATCACAATTTTAATCTTTAGAGTTCTGATGGAACCTCATCCCAGGAAAGGCTACCTGCTTCTCTCTCCACAGATGCTGGATGACCTGCTGAGACCTTCAGTATTTCCTGCCTGATACAAGAGAAACACAAATACTGCATAAGCTGCAGGGATTCTGCAGGTCAAGCAACGTTCATGGAGAGAAATGGTCGGTTAATGTTTTAGGTCAGGTCCCTTGATCAAGGCTGCTCGATAAAGGGCCTCAAAGAAACAATGTCTCCTTCCTGCCGATAGGTCAAATTTCCAACCTCTTTTGTATTTCAGGATCATTTTGATCTGAAGTTGTGGACAAGAAGACATCAATAATCAGTGTTCTCATTGGAACAACTTGGGATGAATTTAGGTAGAGCTGGTAAGAATGAAACAAGAGGGAATGGTGGTCATTCAGAGCATGAGATGAAGAGGAGTGTCATATCAACCAGAACTCTCTGTAGAGATCAGTGGTACGGAGGGTATTACACAAATATGCTAGAGAATCTCAGCAGGTCAAGCTGCATCCATTGGTCTTATGGACAATTCAATCACAAATGGTCTCTGTCTGGTGAACACTGTTTACCAGTCTGATCCCCTGATCAAAGGGCTTCTCTGCAGTGCAAGGGAGGATCACTTGAAGAATTCCGAGGTTGGGGTAGGTTTGGATAGTGGAAGTTAGGCCCATATTGCCTGGAAATTAGGAGAGAGAGGAGACGCGTTGGAACAGGCCTTAATAGGACATAAAGGAATAATGTTCTCCTAGCTGGATCATCTAAAATCAGAGATCACAATCTAAAAGAAAGGGTGGGGGGGGGCACGGTTAGCACAACAGAATTACAGTGCCAGGGACCCAGGTTCAAAGAAGAAGGAAAGACGGCAGAAGAGAAAGGAGAAAGCCTTACCTGCATGAAGAGGGAGTGACCCGCCATGGACAGAGGAGCCCACTCCCCGAGGTTAGTGGAGTCCCCACAGGATCGTGACCTCCCGACCGCGGGACTGCAAAAATGGCTCACTGAGCCAAACAGAAGTGCGTAATGTGCACAAGGAAAAGGAAAACACTGAAGGGAGGGGGGCCCAGCTGTGGAGTGAACCTACACAGCACGACCAGCTGAGAGATGCAGGGCTCTCAGATGGAAGAAGAGGAAAGCAATGGGAAAGGGAGTGATAAGAAAGAAAAACAGCAACAGTAAGCCCAACAGATAACTAGCCCAGAAGAAGACCAACAACAAGAAGCCATGAAAAATGGGAAAAAGGGGAAAGATGGTGGTGAGAAAGCGGAAATGAGGTGTAAACGGAGTATGAGATGGCCCTGTTGAACTATATGACTATAAATATTAATGGAATACATAACCAAATCAAAAGGAAGAGGCTATTAAATTTACTGAAAAAAGAAAAAATAGATATAGCATTTGTGCAGGAAACGCAACTAACTAAAGTGGAACATAATAAATGAAGGAGAGACTGAGTAGGGCACGTAATGGCAGCATCATATAATTCAAAAGCCAGAGGTGCAGCTATATTAATAAATGAAAATGTACCAATCAAAATAGAGGAGGAAATAATAGATCCAGCATGGAGATATGTAATGATAAAGTGTCAGATATATTCAAAATTCTGGAATTTGGTCAATATATATGCACCTAATGAAGAGGATCAAAAGTTTATGCAAGATATTTATTTGAAGATTGTAGATATGCAGGGGAATATATTGATAGGAGGGGATTTTAACCTTAATTTGAACCCAAAGGTGGATAAAACTGGACAAAAGACTAGCAGAAACACCAAAGTAGCCAAATTTATGGTTAAATCAATGCAGGAAATACAACTTCTGGATATATGGAGGAGGCAACACCCAAAGGAGAAGGAATTCTCCTTATTCGAGTAGACATAAAACATACTCAAGGATTGACCTGTTCCTGTTGTCAGCCCATATCCAAGGGAGAGTTAGGAAAACGGAATATAAAGCTAGATTATTATCTGATCATTCACCCCTGTTATTAGCAATAGAACTGGAGGACATCCCACCAAGAACATATAGATGGAGATTAAACTCCATGCTACTTAAAAGGCAGGAATTTAGAGAGTTTATTGAGCGACAAATTAAAATGTACTTTGAAATAAATACAGAATTAGTGAAAGACAAATTTATATTATGGGACGCAATGAAAGCCTTCATTAGAGGGCAGATAATAAGTTATGTAACTAAGATGAAAAGGGCTACAATCGAGAAATTGAACAGTTGGAAAGGGAAATAGTAAGTACGGAAAAAGAACTAGCAACAAGGATGATCAATGGACTATGTCTGTAAGTCCATTAATTGAATCCATGCAGTACAAGGAAATAAGATACCAACAGTGGCTGTTGCTTTAGATGCGATGCAGAGAAAGCCTTTGACAGGGTAGAATGGAATTATTTATTCAAAATATTACAGAGGTTCAACCTACCAGAGAAATATATTAATTGGATTAAAGCATTATATAAGGGACCACTGGCGAAGGTAACAGTAAATGGATAATCCTTGTACTGCATGGATTCAATTAATGAACTTACAGACATAGTCCATTGTTCATCTTTTCTTAATAAATCCAGTTTGATCTAGTTTTACTATTTTTGGTACACAGTCGGCCAATCTGTTTGCTAATAGTTTTGATATTATCTTAAAATCTGAATTAAGTCGAGATATTAGTCTATATGGTGCTGGTGTTAGTGGATCTTTCCCCATCTTTGGTATTACTGTAAGTAGGTCAACTAGGCAGGGATGTCCACTATCTCCCTCACTGTTTGCTTTAGCAATAGAACCATTGGGAAAGCTGATAAGAACAGAAAATAAAATAAAATGGATAAAAATAAAGGAGAAGGAATATAAAATCAGTTTATTTGCAGATGACATCATAGTGTACTTAACAGAACCAGAAATATCAATAAAAGAACTACATAAGAAATTGAAGGTACAAGATCAACACAAATAAAAGTGAAGCGATGCCAATGAATAATGCGGATTACACAGAGTTTTTAAAAATGGCAAACACAAGCAATTTGATACCTAGGAATTAGATTTGATAATAATTTAGGCCACCTATACAAATCAAATATCAGCCATTAATGAAGAAATTACAGGATGACTTAGAACATTGGATAGAATTGCCACTAACACTGATAGGGAGGGTAAATTGCATTAAAATTAATATCTTCCCAAGGATACAATACCTATTTCAATCGCTACCAATTCTCTTACAGAGAAATTCGTCAATGAGCTAAAGAGAATAATAAGGAAATTCTTATGGAAAGGGGGAAACCAAGGATAGCATTAGATAAATTAACAGAAAGGTATAACCAAGGTGGTTTGCAGCTACCAAACTTTAAAAATAATTATAGAGCAGCACAATTAAGATACCTATCAGATTTTTATCAACCAAGGGAAAAACAAGATTGGACAAAGATAGAGCTAGATAAAATAGGGGAGAAGGTACCAGAACATATATTTTGTAAGTGGCATGAAAAACTGGTGCAATATAGAAGTTCACCAGTACTGCACCATCTGCTCAACATTTGGAAGAAAATTCACGTAGAAAGGAAAACAAAATTACAAACTACCAAAATTATTATTGACGCAAAATCAACTAATCCCTTTCACAATAGATAACCTTTCCTTTAGAGAATGGGAGAGAAAAGGAATTAAAAGAATAGAAAATTGTTTTTTGGGAAATAATTTATTTACATTTGAACAGTTGAAGGACAAATATGGAATAACTCACGGTACAATGTTTCCATATCATCAACTGAAAGCTTATTTAAAGGATAAATTGAGAAACAGACTGAGATTACCAGAAGGAAGCAGCTTTGAATATGTCATTGCAGACACAGTGATAATTAAAAGATTTATAACGAACATGTTCATCAAGCTGCAAGAGAAAGAAAATGATGAAATAAGCTATAAATCCAAACAAAAGTGAGGAAAAGATTTACATATAAAGATAAAAAATGAAACATGGGAAAAGTTATGTTCTGAAACTATGAAAAATATAATAAATACAAGGTTACGCATGATACAATATAATTGGTTACACAGGCTATATATCACGCCCCAAAAGTTAAAAAAAAATTGGACCCAACAGTATCAGATAGATGTTTTCGCTGTAAGAAGGAAATGGGAACAACAGTACATCCAATTTCTTTCTTCTTTGGCTTGGCTTCGCGGACGAAGATTTATGGAGGGGGTAAATGTCCACGTCAGCTGTAGGCTCGATTGTGGCTGACAAGTCCGATGCGGGACAGGCAGACATGGTTGCAGCGGTTGCAGGGGAAAATTGGTGGGTTGGGGTTGGGTGTTGGATTTTTCCTCCTTTGTCTTTTGTCAGTGAGGTGGGCTCTGCAGTCTTCTTCAAAGGAGGTTGCTGCCCGCCAAACTGTGAGGCGCCAAGATGCACGGTTTGAGGTGAGATCAGCCCACTGGCGGTGGTCAATGTGGCAGGCACCAAGAGATTTCTTTAGGCAGTCCTTGTACCTCTTCTTTGGTGCACCTCTGTCACGGTGGCCAGTGGAGAACTCACCATATAACACGATCTTGGGAAGGCGATGGTCCTCCATTCTGGAGATGTGACCCACCCAGCGCAGCTGGATCTTCAGCAGCGTGGACTCGATGCTGTCGGCCTCTGCCATCTTCGTACTTCGATGTTAGGGATGAAGGCGCTCCAATGAATGTTGAGGATGGAAGCGTTCTAGGAGCCGTAGGTGATGCCGATAGAGGACCCATTATTCGGAGCCGAACAGGAGTTTGGGTATGACAACGGCTCTGTATACGCTTATCTTTGTGAGGTTTTTCAGTTGGTTGGTTTTCCAGACTCGTTTGTGTAGTCTTCCAAAGGCGCTATTTGCCTTGGCGAGTCTGTTGTCTATCTCGTTGTCGATCCTTGCATCTGATGAAATGGTGCAGCCGAGATAGGTAAACTGGTTGACAGTTTTGAGTTTTGTGTGCCCGATGGAGATGTGGGGGGGCTGGTAGTCATGGTGGGGAGCTGGCTGATGGAGGACCTCCGTTTTCTTCAGGCTGACTTCCAGGCCAAACATTTTGGCAGTTTCCGCAAAACAGGACGTCAAGCGCTGAAGAGCTGGCTCTGAATGGGCAACTAAAGCGGCATCGTCTGCAAAGAGTAGTTCACGGACAAGTTTCTCTTGTGTCTTGGTGTGAGCTTGCAGGCGCCTCAGATTGAAGAGACTGCTATCCGTGCGGTACCGGATGTAAACAGTGTCTTCATTGTTGAGGTCTTTCATGGCTTGGTTCAGCATCATGCTGAAGAAGATTGAAAAGAGGGCTGGTGCGAGAACACAGCCTTGCTTCACGCCATTGTTAATGGAGAAGGTTTCAGAGTGGAAAAGTTTTGGGGAAGATCTAAATCAGGTATTAAATAAAATCACAAAAAGCAACATAACAAAAAATCCAGAGATCTTTCTTCTCAGTAATATAAGAAGTAAAGAATTAGGCCTTAAACTGGATGAAGCACAAAAAAGATTCATTATGATAGCCTTAGCTGTAGCAAAAAAATGTATAATGTCAACTTGGAAATCAGAAGAGAGCCTGAGAGTACAGCAATGGTACATGGAAATGAATAAATGTTTTCCATTGGAAAAAATTTCCATTATGTTTATTTTCATTGTGTGATGACATTGTTTAATGAGTTTTTTGCATTGTATATGTTGAACATTTAGTGGGTGGGGAGGGGGGGTGGGAAGGAGGGAGGGGGGAAAAAAGGGAAGAAAATGCCACTGTTTGTGTGTATTTTGATTAATATGATTCATAGTGTGAAAAATAAAAAATATTTTTAAAAATGGCCCCAACCACCCAGGCCATGCCCTCATTTCACTGCTACCACCAGGAAGCAGGCACAGGAGACTGAAGACACACACTCAACGTTACACAAAAGGGAGCAGATTTCCGAATGGGCAATGAAGCTTGAAAACTACCTCGCATTCTCTCATTTTTTGCACGAGCTATTTTTTTTTTAAATCTTGTAATTATGTAACTGTAAATATATGGAAATTCTGTACCTGTTTCTGCAAAACACGGCTGCCGCAAATCAACAAATTTCATGAAAAGGTGAAGGCCGGATGTCTGCAGATGCTGTGATTGTAGTAAAAATAGCCACAGTAAAATGCTGGAGGAACTCAGCTGGTCTTGCTCTGTCGACAGGAGGGAAAGATATCTAACCGACATTTTGGGCCTGAGCCCTTCTTAAAGGTATGAGCGAAAAGCGGGCGTGCATCTCAATAAAGACCAGAGAGAGGGAGGGGGAAAAATGGGAGGTGGAGGAGCTCAGACCAACAAACATGTTAATTGGAGAGGATAAGCGGAGCGGTGAGAATTGATTTTGGCTCTGTGAAAGGAGACAGAGGGAAAAGGAAAAAAAAAAATTAGAGGAAAAGAGAAAAGGGACAAAGATGGGAGGGTGGGGGTTTAATGGAATCTGGAGAACTTTGTGTTAGTGCCAGCTGATTGAAGGGAAACCAGAAGAAAGATAAGGTGTAGTTCCTCCAACTTGCGGGCGGTCTCAGTCTGGCCAGGCATGAGACCACAGGCAGACACGTCGGCAAGGGAATGGGATGGGGAATTGAAATGAGTGGCCACTGGGAGATCCCCGCTATTGCGGCGGACAGAGCCGAGGGGCTCAATGAAGCGACCTCCCAGTCTGTGCCCAGACTGTCCGATGTTGAGGAGATCACAGCGGGAGTGCACTGGATGCAGCAGACGACCCCCGCAGATTCACCAATGAAGTGACACAATTTTCATAACACGCTCATGACAATAAAACCGGATTCAGATTCTGCCTCCAAATCTGCAAGGGGAAAAGAATGGCCCAGCCAAGTCAGCCTCTCCGATCCCAATCCCTCCAGTCCTGGCAGCATCCTGTGACTCTCTTCTGCATTCTTTCCAGCTTAATGACATCCAAAATTGCGCGCAGTAACTTTCCGCACTGGCTGACCTGCATAGATTTGGTCACCATTTTGTATATTGTAGGGTTTGCCAGAAAGAGACATAGATGGATGAAATCCTGCATTTAAAAAAAAGGCCACTAGCAGAGATTTATTTGGACAGTTCTCTGAAGCAAAGAGATTATTCAAATTGTCGGTCAGCTGCACTCCCAGAAATCTCATTGCCAGAGTAAACTGCAAATGTCTTGCCCTTGTATCAAAGATTGATTATTTAATCATTCTTGTCACACCCGAGATTCTTGGGGCATGTTTCAGAACTGGAGAAAGTTGGCTACGTAGGTTGCTTAAAAAGGGAAGGAGCGTGTTGAAAACTTTTTAAGGGATACAGGCAGAAGACTGGAAATTATCGGCCAATTAACTTGACGTCTGTAGTTGGAAAAATACTTGAAGCCGTCATTAAAGATGAAATAGTGAAACTTTTGGAACGTAAGGGTTCAATCAGGGAGACGCAGCATGGTTTTAGAAAGGGAAGATCTTGTTTGACAAACTTGTTAGGATACTTTGAGGATATAATGGGTGCGGTGGATAGAGGGGAACAGGTTGATGTTGTCTATTTGGATTTCCAGAAAGCGTTTGATAAGGTGCCGCACAAGACCCTTCTCAGTAAGTTACAGGAAAGTGGAGTCCAGGGAAGTCTATTGGCCTGGATTGAAAATTGGTTGTCTGACAGGAGGCAGAGAGTCGGGATAAATGGGAGTTTTTCAGGTTGGCAGAAAGTGGTAAGTGGGGTGCCGCAGGGGTCAGTGTTAGGCCCACAACAGTTCATCATTTACATTGATGGCTTGGAGGAGGGGACAAAATGTGGTGGAGCCAAGTTTGCGGATGACACCAAATTGAGTGGAAGAGCAAATTGTAATGAGGATGTGGAGAGTCTGCAGAGGGATAGAGTTAAGCTGGATGAGTGGGCAAAGGTCTGGCAGATGGAGTACAATGTTAGTAAGTGTGAGGCTATCCACTTTGGCAAGAAAAATAAAAGAGCTGAATATTATTTAAAGGGTGAAAAACTACAGCATGCTGTTGTGCGGAGGGACTTGGGAGGGCTTGTGCATGAATCGCAAAAAGTTAGGTTGCAGGTGCAGCAGGTTATTAAGAAGGCAAATGGAATGTTGGGCTTCATCACTGGAGGAATTGAATTCAGGAGTAGGGAGGTCATGTTGCAACTGTATAAGGTACTGGTGAGACCGCACCTGGAGTACTGTGTCCAGTTCTGGTCTCCATATTAGAGGAAGGATATACTGGCTTTGGAGACGGTCCAGAGGAGGTTTACTAGGTTGATCCCTGGGATGAAGGGGTTGACTTATGATGAAAGATTAAATCATCTAGGATTGTATTCGCTCGAGTTCAGAAGAATGAGAGGAGATCTTATAGAAACATATAGGATTATGAAGGGTATGGATAGGATAGATGTAGGAAGGTTTTTTGAGCTGGCCGGGGAAACTAAAACGAGAGGACACAGTCTCAAGATTCGGGGGAGTAGATTTAGGACAGAGATGAGGAAAAATAGTTTTTCCCAGAGAGTAGTGAATGTTTGGAATTCTCTAACCAGGGAAGTGGTTGAGGCTGCCTCATTAAACATATTTAAAATTTGGTTAGATAAATTTTTACATGAAAGAGGAATTAGGGGATATGGGGAGAAGGCAGGTAGGTGGAGTTAGGTCATAAATTAGATCAGCCATGATCGTATTGAATGGCGGAGCAGGCTCGATGGGTCATTTTTGGCCGACTCCTGTTCCTACTTCTTATGTTCCTATGTTCCTAAAATTCAGCAGTAAGGGTTAATTTCTTTAAAATTTAATTTTTAGATTTAGACATACAGCCCTGAAATTTACACCCCACAAACCTGCACCCCCGGTACGTTTTTGAAGGGCGGGGAGGAAACCTGAGGCCACCACCCCCAATCGGAGAAAACCCACGCAGGTACAGGGAGAGCGCACAAACTCCTTAGTGGGCGCGGATTCGAACTCTGGTCCCGATCGCTGGCACTAACTACTACAACAACAGAGCCGCCCAATTAATAATGATTAATTTAAAAAAAGAATGAGAGGAAGAGGCTTGAAAAACAGTCCCATCCTCAGAGATTTTTTTAAAATGTCTAAATGTATTTATATGGTCATTCTGGCCATCGAAACCCATGCTACCCGATTAATCTATCGACTCCATGTATTTTTGCTGGTGGGAGGACAATGGAGCTCCGGTGTAGGTCACAGGGGGAATGTAACCAAGCCCTGACAGATGACAATGGACTGGAACATGGGCCGCTGGCGCAACAGTCAGGGCTAAGGTACGCTGACCCAGGAATGCCAAGCAGATGATCCATCCGCCTGAGATAAGGCCATAAGAGACAGGAACAGAAATAAGCCATCCAGCCTATCATTCTGCCCCACTGTCTGGACTTCTCCCCCTCGTCTTTGATGCCCTGGCTAATCAGGAACCTCTCGATCTCTGCCTTAAATCCACTCAATCACCCGGCCTCCACAATTGGCTGTGGCAACCAATTGCCCAGATTCACCACCCTCTGGCTGAAGAAATTCCTCTGTATCTCTGTTCTAAGCGAATGCCCTTCAATCCGGAGGTTGGGCCCTTTTGACATAGGCTCTTCCCCCATGGGAAACATCCTTTCTACATCTACCCATGTATGGGTAGCTGGCCTGCCCACTGATGACTCGCTCCCTAGTAACTTCTCCTCTTGTGACCTGGCCATAAAGGTCAACACCCCCACTTCATTTGAGTACATGGAATCAGGCCAGCTACAATCTAAAGTGTATTAAAGCCTATCATTTTTCATTCACTGACTTTGGAGTCATTGATAGAGCGAATCACTGTTTATGCCTTTCAACATTCAAAGTGTTTCAATCATATCCCCCCCTTCATTCTCCTAAATGTCTCCATCTACTCTGTCCTCACCTTTCAAAATTATTCAATACAATCACCCCCCCATTCTCCTAAATTCCAATGGGTACAGGCCAAGAGCCTGTCAACAGTTCCTCATATGAAAACCCTTCACTCCTTGTGAACCTCCTCCTGTCTGTCCATGGTCCTCATGCAACATCCGACCAAGACCACCTGTAAATCGGAGGACCAACACCTAATTTTCCACCTGGGGCACTCTCTAACATCATCTTCTCTGGTTTCTGCCAGACCACTCCCCATTCTCCCTCTTTTCCCTGTCCCTCCTGCTCTCCACCTCCTTCCCTCTCCATTCACAGAGCTCTCTCCCCTCCCCCTGTCCTCTGCTGTGCCCTCCCTCATACCCCCCTATTACCTCTTGCCTGTGAGACTCTGCTCCTCCCCCTGCCCCTCCATTTTTTTCAGCATAAAACACAAAAAAATCTGCAGATTCCGTGGCTGAAGTAAAAACACAAAATGGTAGGGAAACTCAGCAGGTCAAATAGGGTCCTTTATGTAGCAAAAGTAAAAATACCAAAATAACACTTTGGGCTTGTGCCCATCATCAAGGAATGGGAAAATGTCAACAGGCGTCTGAACAAAAGAGTGGGGGGGAGGGGTGGTTGCAAAGACAGGCGGTGATAGGCGGAGAAGGGAGGGAGGGGACAGCAGAGAGCAAGGGTTGGAGGGATGGCCCGGTGAATAGAAATGAAAGGGGGGAGGAGAACTGAAAGTTGGAAGGGAAGCGGGGGGATGAAGGTGAGGGGAGAGGAGAGCAGGTTAGCAGAAACCGGAAACGTCGATGTTGATGCCATATGGTTGGAGAGGGTCCAGACGGGAAATCAGATGTTGTTCCTCTAATTTGTGGGTGGTCTTGGTGGGACAGTACACAAGGCCTTGGACAGACATGCGAGAGTGGGAGTGTGACACAGAACTGAAATGTTTGGCTACTGGGGGGACTCTGTTACTGGTGTGAATAGAACGAAGGTGTTCGGTGAAGCGATCTCCCAGGCTGCGCCCAGTCTCTCCGATGTAGAGAAGGCCACTAAGGGAGCACCAGATGCAGTAAATCAGTCCTGCGGATAGATAAGTGAAGTGTTGCTTCACTTGAAGGCCGAGAGGGGAAGATGTGTCTGGTGGTGGGATCCTGCTGTTACTGCTGGATATTCCAGAGGATAATGTGTACGATGCAAAGTAGGTGAGCATGAGGGGCAGAGGGGGCCAGGGCAGATGAGGGGGTAAAGGAGGAAATGTTGGTGAGGGCTGTTGATGGTGGTGGAGAGGAAGCCATGTTTGTGGAAGAAGGCGGATATTTCAGAAGATCTGGACTGTAAGACCTCATCTTGGGAACAGATGCAGCAGAGACGGAGAAATTGAGAGAAGGGGATGGAATCCTTGCAGGGGGCAGGGTGTGAGGACGTGTAGTCCAGGTAGTTGTGGGAGTTGGAGGGTTCGTAATATATGTTGGTGGAAAGCTTGTCTCCCAAGATGGAGACAGAGAGATCCAAGAAGGGGAGAGTGTTATCAGAGATGGAGCAGGTGTGTTTGAGGTGGGGGTGGAACTTAGATATGAAGTGGATAAAGTTGACAAGCTCATCACGGGTGCATTAGGCAGCCCCGATGTAGTTGTCTATATACAGGAGGAAGAGTTTGGGGGGGGGGGGTCTTGCCTGTGTCGGCTTGCAGCACGGATTGCTCTTCCAAGGCCACAGGCAGCCATAGCTGGGACCTACGCGGGTACCCATGGTTACTCCTTTGATTAGGAGGAAGTGGGATGAGATAAAGGCTGGCTCAATTTCGACAATTAAGAGAAATTTGGATAGGTGCGTGGACAGGACGAGTATGGAGGGCTATGGTCTGGGTGCAGGTCGATGGGAACGGTCACAATAACTGGATGGGCCTGTTCCAGTTCTGTAGTGCTCTCTAGTTCCATGGTTCACTTTCCCCTTGTGCCTGCAGGATGCAACAGTAGACAAACAGTCTCAGATTCTTCCATCCTTCCTGCAACACGTCACCAGTTCCTGCCTTCATTCACATATTTATCCATTGTTTTCTACTTATCTTCTGCTTCTCCTCTGTGCCAATTAAACTGAACTCTGTGCATTTTTCTTCCCCATCTTACTGCAGCAAGTTCATCTGTACACTTCATTAATGGGTTTGACAATAACTCACCAGGTTCAGGAACAGTTGCTCCACCATCAGACTCCAGAGGAACCCACTCAATCAGAGACTGATTTAAGGGCTCATACTTTGCACATTATTTATAGGACCTACAACACTGCAGCACAGTACAGGCCCTTTAGCCCTTGATGTTGTGCCGACCCATATGTTCTTTAAAAAATGTACTACACCCTCCTTACCCTGTAACCCTCTATTTTTCTGTCTTTCTAAAAGTGTCTTAAATGCCCCTAATGTTTCAGCCTCCACTGCCATTCTTGGCAAGGCATTCCTGGTGCCCACAACTCTCTGCATAAAAATCTACCCCTGACGTCTCCCGTAAACTTCCCTCCCTTCACTTTGTACACATGTCCTCTGGTGTTTGATATTCCTGCCCTGGGTTACAGGCGCTGGCTGTCCGCCCTCAGAATTGTATGCCTCTCAAAATCTTGCAGACTGAATGTTTTTTTTCTATATTGCACAGTTAGTTTGTTTGTACTTCCTTGTGCTTTACATTTCCCTCTTTTGTTTACATATCTTTTCTTGAGTTAGTCAGGACAGTTCACACGCTCAGTATTCATGGTGAAGTAGTAAACTGGATTCAACGATGGCTGGACGAGAGAAGCCAGAGAGGAGTGGTGAATGATTGCTTCTCAGACTGGAGGCCTGTGACTAGTGGTATTGCCTCAGGGATCGGTGCTGGGACCATTGTTGTTTGTCATCTATATCAATGATCTGGATGATAATGCGGTAAAATGGATCGGCGAGTTTACAGATAGCACTAAACATGGAGCCGTTGTGGACAGTGAGGAAAGCTTTCAATTCTTGTAGGCGTATCTGGACCACCTGGAAAAATGGGCTGAAAAAAGCCAGATGGGATTTAATGCAGACAAATGTGAGGTGTTGCATTTTGGAAGGACAAACTAAGAAAGGGCGTACACGGTGAACGGTAGGACTCTGAGGAGTGCGGTAGAATAGAGGGATCTGGGAATACAGATACACAATTCCCTAAAAGTGGTGTTGCAGGTGGATAGGGTTGTAAAGAGAGCTTTTGGTACATTGGCCTTCATAAATCAAAGTACAAAGCATAGGAGTTGGGATTTAATGGTAAAGTTGTGTAAAACATTGGTGAGGCCAAATTTGGAGTCTTGTGTGTAGTTTTGGTCACCTAACTACAGGAAAGATATCAATAAGATAGAAAGAATGCAGAAGATTTAATAGGATGTTGCCAGGAATTCAGGAACTGAGTTACAGGGAAAGGTTAAACAGGTTAGGACTTTATTCCCTGGAACATAGAAGAATGAGGGGAGATTTGATCGAGGTATTTAAAATGATGAGGGGGACAGACAGAGTAAATGTGGGTCAGCTTTTTCCACTGAGGGTGGGTGAGATTCAAACCAGAGGGCCTGGGTTAAAGGTGGAAGAGGAAAAGTTTAGAGGGAATTTCTTCACACAAAAGTCCCTTTTCCACTGGGCATCCCAATGAATTGGCCATGCAGTGTCCTGGGATAGGAAGCCCTTTGTGCCATTTCCACTGCCCCCCCCCCCCTTTAATTAGCACACTAAATGCTTTTCCACAAAACACACTCATCCCTGGGGAGCGGAGTGTTCTACCTTCAACTAGAAATGGGTCACTTTCTGCTTCCCCTTTTCCACTGGTTTAAATGGCATGCCGGTGTCAGCAAACACTGGGAATATGAGTGGGGTCGAGGCCGTCAATCCCCAGTATGAAATGATATCATTTGATGCCAGCGTGCTGACTGTTTTCCTTTTCCACTGGACCCTGCCCCAGTTAATTTCCCATTGATTCCTGGGACAATGTGCCAGTGGACAAGGAGTAAGAGAGGAGTGGAATGAGCTGCCAGCTAAAGTGGTGAATGTGGGCTCAGTTACCACATTTAAGAAGAATTTGGACAGGCACATGGATGGGAGGGGTATGGAGGGCTATGGACTGGGTGCAGGTCAGTGGGACTGGGCAGAATAATAGTGTGGTAAACCACTTTTGCATATAACTGACTGGTCATGCACACCTAATGGCCCACAGGCACCTGTATCAAGATAACTATGCACAGCCCCCTCTTCAATGCAGGGCAGTCAAAAAGTAGGGATGTGCCTTTGTTCTTAAATGAATAAAAGCCTCTCAACAACCATCTTTCAAGTAATCGTTGGTGCATCAAATAGTCTGGCACAGACTAGAAGGGCCGAAGGGCTTGTTTTCTGTGCTGTAATGTTCCACAGGGTTTTATTTTGCACCACCACTAAGTCTATAATCTGCCCAGCACGTGAGCAAAAAAGAATCTCAGGGTTCTATGTGATGGCTTATATGTACTCCGAACTTTGAACCTCTCCAACATCCTCACCATTGCTTTCCACCCCAAGCCTTGCCCCTTCTCTTCATCAGCCCAGACCTGAGACCCGGTCCCCTTGTGAAAAGTCAGTGGAACACGAAACCCATTAGCGCAAATCAGGCTTTATAGATTTGTGAAGGTGGCGTGAAATTAGGCCCATTAGCATCGAAAGGATGAGAAAAGGTTATTGGTCATCAGCCTAACGAAGACCAATCAACTTGGTTAATGAGGCAAACAAGCTCACTGAGCCATCTGGGTTAAAGGATGGAGATGAGAGAGAGGTGACCAAGACCCTTGGGCAGAGTGCACTCGTACCAGGCCAGGGAGGAGGATATGGCGAATTCTGTAGGCTGGGTGTAATTGAGTGAGAAAAGGTTCACAAGGATGTGGCCAGGAATGGGGGAATTTGAGTTAAGGATAGACCGGGCCTATGGTTTTCCTGCAATAAAGGAGGTGTAATCTTACAGAGGTTTAGAACATTTTGACAAGCATATATTATGGTGACAGAGCTGGGGCTTTTCTCTCTGAAGCTATGAAGGATGAGGGGTGACTTAATAGAGGTACCCGGCACCTCGGGGGATTGTGGATGCCGGATATGAGAGTTTTCCGGTTGCCTGAGACTCACTCTTCCAGTCCCTAACTGTGCACATGCATTAAGAATAAACAGTTTAAAAGACAGGGCAAAATGTAATGTGAAAAAAAAAAACATCTGTATTGTGCTTAATTACATAAAGTTCACTTTAATCAGGTCATTTCTATAATTTACAGAATTTAAATTTAAATTGGAACTATTTGCTGGCGCTATAACAACAATGCCCTGTGCCAATCCAAGCTGCCGTCAGAATTAACCTACCTCCCTCCCCTAAATTTACAGATTAAGCCTTGCTATTACTAATAATGATCAAGACCCTTACCGGGCAGGGATAGGGAGACCCTTTGGGAGAGTCACACCAATGGCAAGCAGCTTAGGCCAAATCTTCACCTTGGGCGCTGCCATTTTATTCAAATGCAACTTTATTGAAACTTTATTCAAACAGCTGCTCCGGGCAGGGCACGGCCGGGGCACTCCGCTGACAGGATATTTGCTCCCATTGTCACCAAGGGGTTTCAGAGAACATTTACTTTTCCAACTTTAAACTGTTATTTTAAATTTTATTTAATCTTATTATTTTTAATTTATTTCCTCTTTATTTTTGCCGCCTGCTTGGGGATGCTGGTTGCTTGAATTCCGAATAACGGGGATTTTTCCATATATAAGATTATGAGGCGTTTAGATAGGGGGGGCAGCCACCATCTTTCTCCAGAGGCGACAACAGCCAATGGCAGATGTCGTCGGTTTAAGGTGAGTGGAGAAAGGTTCAGGGGAGACGTTAGAGTTAAGTTCTTTACACAGAGAACGGTGGGTGCCCGGACTGCGTTGGCGGGGGTGGTGATGGAGACTGGTACAACAGGGGCATTCAAAAGTCTCTTGGTTGAAAGGAAAATAGAGGGTTCTGGGTTGTGAGGTAGGGAAGAGTTAGATTGTTGTAGAGTAGGTTGGCACAACATTGTAGGCCAAAGGGCCTGTACTGGGCTGCAATGTTCTTTATTCTATAATATCAGTGGCTTTTCTCCAAGACTGGGGAGTCTAAAACTAGAGGACAGAAGTTTAAGACAAGAGGCAGGAGATTTAAATGGGACCAGAGAGGTAGATTTTCCTCCCGGAGTTGGGAGTTGAATTATAATGTGTAAAAGACATTTGGGCACCCTCTCTTGGCTGATCACCTCCTTTCGACAGATGGGTAACAATAACAGCACACAATGCTCAGAATGCGGTCTGAAAAATGTCAAATACAACTGTAATGTGATATCTCAACCCTTGTACTCGATCTGCCATCCAATGAGAGGAGAAAATGTGGCCCAATGTTTACTGCCAAAATATTTGAGATATTTTCAGATATAATACAACGAGACATTCAGCTCAAAACCTGTCAGGTTAAAAGCAACAAGAGATACTTGGCCAGCGAAACATTTAGGTGATTTTCAATGTTTCAACTTCAATTGCCCTGAGCTCATTGGAGGAAAGTGAATGATGTCCTCATGACAGAATTATGAGGGGTCTGAAGTGGACTCACATTCTTTTCGGTTATTTTTAATACCTTCAGTTCCAATACATGTACTGGTGTCAGGGCGCTGACTCATAACAAATCCTCTCACATTAACCACTCGTTTATTGACGACCAGTATTTCTACGACCATTTTTGTGTCATTAGCGATAGAATCTGGCCTTGCAGAGCAGAGAAACCATGATGCCCCGATCCCTGCTGCCTGTCCCTCTCTACCTTTTCAACATCTTCCTCTCCCTCCACCTCCTCTGGAAGCTCGTTCCAAATGCGAGGCAAAACTTACCCTTTGGAGCTACTTTGAGCACCTTTTGGGCTTCATACATCGCACTATTGAGCATCGGAGTTTAGATGCTTTGGTGGTGAGAAAATGGCAGGGCTAAATGGGCCTGTTTTCGTCCCTTCTTTCTTTCTTTGGCTTGGCTTCGCGGACGAAGATTTATGGAGGGGTATGTCCACATCTGCTGCAGGCTCGTTGGTGACTGACAAGTCCGATGCGGGACAGGCAGGCACGGTTGCAGCGGTTGCAAGGGAAAATTGGTGGGTTGGGGTTGGGTGTTGGGTTTTTCCTCCTTTGTCTTTTGTCAGTGAGGTGGGCTCTGCAGTCTTCTTCAAAGGAGGTTGCTGCCCGCCGAACTGTGAGGCACCAAGATGCACGGTTGGAGATGAGATCAGCCCACTGGCGGTGGTCAATGTGGCAGGCACCAAGAGATTTCTTTAGGCAGTCCTTGTACCTCTTCTTTGGTGCACCTCTGTCCCGGTGGCTACGGGAGAAATATCAATAGGGTTGAAAGAGTGCAGAGAAGATTCTGCCGAGGCTCGAGGGGCTGAGTGACAAGGTTCACCAGTTAGGACTTTATTCCCTGGAGCAGAGAAGAATGAGGGGCGATTTGATCGAGGTCAATGAGTAAAATGCAAAGCAGACTTTTTCCGTGGAGATTGGATGAGACAAGGACGAGAGGTCATGGGCTAAGAGTAAAAGGTGAAATGTTTAAAGGAAAGACCATTTCTTTGAATTAAACATTTGGAAAACTTTTTAAGTACTTTATTGTCATTGTGTAAGAAAACGCAGCCACAGTACTCAAAACTACAACATACCCAAGCATATAAACGCAGTAAAAACAAGAAAGAAAAGAAAGGAGCATTAAAACAATACAGTGGGGGGGGGGGGGGGCTGCGTGGGTGATGACGTAGGGAGAAATTCTCCCCCTGGCAGAACTATTCAAAACCCATCTACAAGTTTTTTAAAAATTTTTAAAAGCTGTTGAAATGTTCTACAAGCAGCTTTGAGGAAAACTAAAGCTCAACTAGCAAAGGAAACGGTTGCTAAACAGTTAATAATGACTGAAGAATCTCAGCCTATCTTGCAAACGGAGCCTCGGGATTCAATTTCCTCTCAGCCCCGACCGCAACGCCAATCCACTGGTAAGGTGCAAGACAATACAGAACACAAATACACTAATAGGGGAAGTTTAATTCTCAAATGGCTCTGGGATAGAAACTGCTCATGGGTCCGTTGCCCGTGATTTAATGGACCTGTATCGTCTACCCGAGGGCAATAGGTCGAACAGATGATAGCCCGGGTAAGTAGGGTCCTTAAGAATACTAACTGCCTTCCCAATACGGCGAGATCGAAATAAATCCTCCAGAGGGGACAAGGAAAGCTCCACGATCTTCTGGGCCGCATCGATAACGCTCTGAAGATCCCTCGTACTTGCTGCTGCAAACCCTACGGGAATGCAGAAAGTCAACACGCTTTCAAATGAGCAGAGATAGGACACCAATAACTTCTGTAGGTTGATTCTCCAAAGGATTCTCAGGAAATGGAGACGTTGATGTGACTTATTGACTACAGCGGTGGTATTAACAGTCCAAGACAGATCCTCAGCCAAATACGTTCCCAGAAACTTAAAAGTCGTGCCCTTTGCATACAGTCCCTATTAATATGTAATGGAGCTGGGGCCATACGGTTCCTCCTGAAATCCACGATGACCTCTTTTGTCTTCAAGGAATTCAATACCAGATTGTTCTCTGAGCACCACATTGACAGTCTGTGGACTTCATCCCTATGGGCTGACTCGTTGCGCCTTGTAGTGAGCCTGACCACAGTCGTGTCATCCGCAGATTTTATGATGGTATTAGAGAAATACTCAGACACACAGTCATAGGCATAAAGAGAATACCACATTGCGCTCAACACACAGGCCTGCGGGGAACCAGAGCTCAGTGTGAGAGGAGGGGAATAATGAGGGCCTATTTTTACAGTCTGGGAATGTTATGTTAAAAAGTCCTTAATCCATAGACAAATCAATCTAGAAAATCCTAAGAATAGGGAGGGGTGAGAGTGTGGAACTAGCTGCCAGATGCAGTAAAATTTGGACAGGAGGGGTAAACATAGAAACATAGAAGTTAGGAGCAGGAGTAGGTCATTCGACCCTTCGAGCCTGCTCCGCCATTCAACGAGATCATGGCTGATCTTAAAGTTCAGTTCCTCGTCCCCGCCTTCTCTCCGTAACCTTTAATATCCTTATACTGAAGAAATAGATCTAATTCCCTCTTAAATATATTTTATGAACCTGCATCTACTGCCCTCTGTGGCAATGAATTCCACAGATTCACCATCCTCTGGGTAAAGAAATTCCTCCTCATCTCGGTCCTAAACGGTTTGCCTATTATCCTCAAACCATGGCCCCGGGTTCTGGATTTTCCCATCCTTGGAAACATCTCATCTGCATCCATTCTGTCCAGTCCTGCCAGAATTTTAGATGTCTCTATGAGATCCCCTCTCAATCTTCTAAACTCCAGCGAGTACAATCCCAATTTGCGCAATCTTTCCTCATCAGTCATTCCTGCCATTCCAGGTATCAGCTTGGTGAATCGCCTCTGCACTCCCTCCATTGCAAGAACATCCTTCCTGAGATAAGGTGACCAAAACTGCACACAATACTCCAGGTCTGGTCTCACCAAGGCCCTGTACAGCTGCAGTAAGGTATCCTTGTTCACGGGTATGGAAGAATATGTTCCGGGTCCAGGTGAATGCTACCAGGGAGAATAATATTTGGCTCAAGTGAAATGGGCTGAAAGGCCTGCTTCTGTGCAATAGCGTTTTATGGTTCTAAGTTTCTTACCTAACACCTTTTACCAAGTTACCAAGGTATTCACGGATATCTTCAACATCTCACTCCGTCAGAATGTGGTACCCACCTGCTTCAAACAGGCGCCAATCATACTGGTGCCAAAAAAGAGGGCAGTAACCTGGCTTCTCGACTCCTGACCAGTTGCATGTGGATCAACAGTGATGAAGTGTTTTGAGAGGCTGGTGTTGAAGCAGATCAGCTCCTGTCTGAGCGGTGACGTGGATCCATTCTAGTTCTCCTAACGTAGAAACAGCTCTATGATGGATGCCATCTCACTGGCTCTACACAAAGCCCTGGAACATCGGGACAGTAAAGGTACAGACATCTGGATACTCTTTATCAACTACAGTTTGAAATTTAACACCATCATTCCCTCAAAACTGATCACCAAACTCCAAGACCTGGGAGTTAACACCCCACTGTGTAATTGGATCCTGGATTTCCTCACCTCCAGACCACAATCAGTCAGGATTGGTAAGAATCCTCCACAATCTCCATCGGTACTGGAGCACCACAAGGCTGTGTTCTTAGCCCCTGCTCTACACATTATTCTTGTGTAGCTCAGTACGACAATAACACCATCTACAATTTGCCGACGATACCACGGTAGTGGGTGTATAAAGGAAGGGGATGAGTCAGCGTACAAGAGGGAGATTGAAAACTTGGCTGAATGGTGCCCCAACAACAACCTGGCCCTCAATGTCACCAAAACTAAGGAGCTGATTCTTGGCTTCACGAAGGGAAAGCCAGAGGTAAACAATCCAGTGATCATTGGGGGATCGGAGGTGGAGAGGATAAGCAAGTTTACGTTCTTGGGAGTCACTATCTCAGTGGATCTTTCCCAGACCCAACACACCGATGGCATCGAGAAGAAAGCAGGTCAGCACCTCTACTTCCTCAGAAGTCTGCAGACGTTTGGTATGTCATTCTCCTTTCAGTGAGTATTTGATATGACTCTCAGTCAGGAATACAGGTGAAAGAATGGAAAGGCCATTCCCAGCAACAACATGATCTGGAGGGCAAAGTGATGTACGCACAGGCTTGACAAGGCAACTGGAATTGGTTTCAGCGGTGACACAGCTACATTCTTTGTTTTCTTTGCCGAAGATAGAATCCAAGTTTTTAGTGGCGACTTATTACAGTATCTACTGTTCCAGAGATCCTTTGAGCATGGCATTGAAAGCAAAACTCAAGATCCTGTGGAACATCTATATTATTTGGAACAGTTTACAAGTTACTGAGAGAGTTGTCCTCTCTGCCGCCAGCGGAAGGATTTAATGAAGCCAAGAGGTCACTGAAGAAACATTTTGACAGTGAGCATCGGATTGCTACAGCATTTAAGGAAAAGCTTCTTTCACGGTCACCAATTAGAGTGGAGGACACAAGGGGTTTGCAAGCTTAAGCTCTATTCTTAGGGAGGATGTTGTAATTCTGTGGCTGAATTTGACAATTTGCAGGAACTTAATATATCTGAAAATGTGAAGATTATTATAAAGCAAACTACCTTATAGAATGAGAGATGTGGAAAGTTTTTGTTAATGGTTATCGGAAAAGATACGAGCCAAAAGTTACTTTCAGAAATATGGTAGAATTTAAAGAGGAGGAACAAGTGGATATTGTAATGGATCCAGTATATGGTAACATCAATATAATAATTACAGTACGGAAACAGGCCATCTCGGCCCCTCTAGTCTGTACCGATTTAAGAGAATTCCACTAGTTCCACCTACCTGTTCCCTGCCCATGACCCTCCAACCCCCTTCACATCCATGCACTCATCCAACCTCCTCTTAAATGACAAAATTGACCCTGCTGCTACCACCTCTTCCGGAAGGTCATTCCACTCAGCCACTGTGAAGATGTCTTGAAGTACAAGTTTCTTCAGAAAACAAAGGGAAGTGCTTCGTGAAGCCAAGAATCACCACCCTATCTGTCGCAAATAGAGAAAAAAAGAAAGGAGCGAAGGAAAGGTAATGAGAGGAACCGTTTGCTCTGTGAAGAAGTTGGGCATGTTCACAGTGGGAGAAGAAGATGCATAATTTATACAATTGGCCTTTTTGAAGGGAGAATGGGATCCGTTTTGGCTGTTTGTCTCAAGGACACATCAGCAAAGATTCCAAGAAATGATTCAGCTGCAACATTTCCAATTTGAAGCATCCTAGGAGATGGTGTGTTTTGAAGAAGGGAAAGAAGCAGAAAAGGAGCAAAATGAAATCAAGAGGACCAAGTCCCAGTCCGAAGCAGTGGACGTACTGGGGCCGGTGAGAAAGATTGCAAACTTCCTCTAGTACCGGTCCAAGAAAGGGAATGCTACAATAGGTACATATCTGGATTCAGGTAGCACTGCCTCATTTTGTACAGACGAATTAGTGAATAAGCCCAGGTAACAGTCAATTCTTTTCAAGACTATGGACCAAGAAAGGCTTATAGAAACTAATTTAGTTTCTTGTTTAATTGCTACACTGAATAGCAATGAATTTTGTTGATCGCCCAGGTCAACAAGAAATCAATACCTGTTCACAAAGCAAGCATCCGACATCAAAATGGCCTTATCTTAGAGGAGTTTATCGATCAGAAATTGACTCCGAGATTGAGATGTTGGTCAGTTTAGATGTACCAAAAGCTTTAGAACCATTGGCAGCAATTTGGAGTGTGGGAGAAGAACCTTATGCAGTGAAAACTACACTTGGGTGGACAATCAATGGACCAATAGGTGGAAGAAATAAGATTCAAGATCAATCTGTTGTGACTGTTAACAAGATATCATTTGTTAAGTTGGAAGAATTGTGGGAATAGCAGTTCAAGAATTATTTTTCCGGAGGCCTGTGAAGAAGATAGTGAGCCTTCAAAGGAAGATCAGCAGTTTTTGGAGAAGGTCTCAAAATCCACTAAGATAATGGATGATCATTATGGTATTGGACTACCATTAAAGAAAGAAGAAATTTGCAAGCCAGACAATAAAAGTATTGCTGAACAGTGTGTGTTGCATTTGAAAGGAAGATTTAAGAAAGCCAATTCCTTTTGTCTAGACTATACCAGGAGTATGTCTGGTATGACAACCAAAGGTTACATGGAAAAGGTACCAGATGATGCCTTGGAATGTGCTGATGGTAAAAATATGGTATTTACCACCCCTCAGAGTTTGGTGTCCACAGAAAAAGAAAACAATTGAGTAACAGAGCGACATTTTGTGGAGTTTCTTTAAATTCACAACTTTTACAAGGGTCAAATTTAACCAGCTCATTAATCGGCGTTTTAACTAGATTCTGTAAAAAATCTGTTGTCACCGCGGCAGACATTGAAGGAATGTTTCATCACGTGAAAGTATCAAGGACAGACCCTGATTTATTACGGTTTCTCTGGTGGCCTGACGGAAATTGCAGCAAGTTGTATAGTGGAATATAGAACGACGGTGCATTTATTTGGAGCAACCTCGTCACCAAGTTGTGTGAATTATGCTCTTATAAAATATGCTGAAGACAATAAGAATCAATTCAGCTTTCAAGCTATAAACACTTTTGTGAGCAACTTTTATGTTGGATGACTGTCCGGTTTCTGCTGCTTCAGAAGAGGATGCAATCACTCCATATCACAAAAAATACGTTCCAAAGGAAAGTTTTTTACTTACCAAATGGATAACATAGCTGGTGTAATAAAAGTTTTGGATTTAGAACATGATGATCTTCCTGTGAAGAGTGTTAGGAGTATAGGAGAACAATGATGTATTCAATCTAATGTCTTCAAGTTCAAGCTTACCTTGAAAGACCGACCGACTATGAGAATTAGTTCGACATATGATCCTTTAGGAATCCTAGCACCGGTTATCCTAATTGCTAAGAAAATCTTGCAAGGTTAGTGTGGAAAAGGAATGGGTCATACCTGACTAATGCACAAGAGCAGTTGAGTTGGAATCATGATCTTTGCAAACTGGAAGACTTTAAAGTCAATAGATCTTTCTACCCCACAGATTTCGGAAAGGTGACAACAGCTGGACTGCATTCATCTTGAAGATGGTTGTGGAACTGTTACCTGCTGTTGAGTACTAACCAAGCTGGGCATCATTGTGGATTTGTAATGGCCAAAAGCCAGCCAGTATTCCTCGAATGGAATTGAGAGCAGCTACCATGGCTGGTTGAATGGGCACAATGAAGAAAAGGGAGCTGCAGAGGGAACTAATAGACTTAATGTTTGGGACCGATAGTACATTAACAATGGAACTACAAAGTAGCTAACAGAATTACAGCAATTGATAAGGTTTCAAATGCAAAGGTGATGTGTTAATGGAGTCATCAATCCAGCTGATTGAGCTTCGAGGTTTAAAGACCCAAGTTTTTTTTGGAAAATGGAAATGTGTATTTCCAGACCTTAATTTCTGATGAGATCTCAGAAAGAGTGGGTCAAAATCCTGAAGGATTGAGAGAAATTTCCAATGAGAATCCTGAAGTCAAGAACACGAATGCTACCCCATTACAGAGTATAGACATGGATTCGGTAACTCGTTTGGTTCATTAATTTTCATCTTGGCTTCGCTTGAAAAAGAAGGGCTGCAGCTTGGACATTAAGACTTAAAAAGCTACCTCTTCATTGTAGCAGGCACACAGACACACACACACACACACAAACACACACACACACACACACACACACACACACACACACACACATACACTCACAGACACACACACACACATGCACACACACACTCACAGACACACACACACACTCACAGACACACACACACACACTCTCACAGACACACACACACTCTCACAGACACACACACACACACACACTCACAGACACACACACACACACCCACACACACACACACACACACACGCACACACACAAACACACACACACATGCACACACACACTCACAGACACACACACACACATGCACACACACACTCACAGACACACACACACACACACACACACACTCACAGACACACACACACACACTCTCACAGACACACACACACACACACTCACAGACACACACACACACACACCCACACACAAAGGGCGAAGTTCTTGTTCAGAATCAGGTGAACAACAAGATTTATCGCAAAAGAAGTCTCTGCAAACCAGAGCGCTTTAAATTGAATAACTGGAAAATGTCGAAATTGAAATTATCTGCTTTTGCCAGAAGATGAGATTTGCCTAATGAAATCTCATGTTTGAAAAAAGAAATAAATATCAGAAAAACAAGTCTAGTTTGGATCAAAACTAAAACTTTTTTTTTCATTCAGTTGATTACCAAAATTTGTCTTTTGTTAGATAATGAGAATTCTAACAATTTTAATAATAGATTTGTAATGTATTCTTCTGATTTTTGTTTCTGATTTTTGTTATGTTAATTATTACTTTAACCATTATAAATAGGGGCCAGATTGTAGGGGCTAAAATTAAAGAACTACATTAGCATATTTACAGTACTGCCGGTTTTGAATTTTTGCTGTATTCTGTGAAGGTCATGGTCTATGGTGCAGTTTTGAGAATCTGAAATGGGCAAGGGGTGGGGGGTCAATGCATTTTGCAGTGGATCAAGCAGGAAGTCTTGTTTGATGGTCGGTGAGAAAATGCAGAGATGTGGTGGAAAGCGTGCTGACTGGCTGCATCACCGTCTGGTACACCAATACCCCTGAGTGTAAAGCCCTCCAAAAGATAGTGACACAGCCCAGGACATCATGGTTAAAACCCTCCTGACCATCGAGAACATCTAGAGGGAACGCTGTCATCGGAGAGCAGCAGCAATCATCAAGGATCCGCACCACCCAGCACATGCTCTGTTCTCACTGCTGCCATCAGGAAAGAGGTACAGAGGCCACAAGACTCGCACCACCAGGTTCAGGAACAGCTGCTCCCCCTCCACCATCAGACCCTCAACAACAAACTCAATCAGGGACTCATTTAAGGAGTCTTGTGCATTTTATTGATTTTTTTTGTTCTCTATTTATTTACATTCATTATCTGTTTAGAGTTATTTGTATACAGTTTATTTTTTGTGTGTGGTAATTTTGCCACGCCCGCAGGTAAAAGGAATCTTAGGGCTCTATGATGTCATGTATGTACTCTGACATTAAATCTGAAATAAATAAATCTAAATTTACCCTCTCGTTCTAGATTCCCCTGACTTGGATAAAAAAAGACTAATATTTATCCCTGGCTATTTCCCACAACATTTTGCAAGGATGCCCTTCAGGCCTATGCATTCCAGTAAGAATACTGTTCAAACTGAGGGAAGGAAAGTTTAGGGGTGACATCAGGGGTAGGATTTTTTTTTTATACACAGAGAGTGTGTGGGTGTCTGGAATACATTGCCGGATGTGGTGGTGGAGGCTGGAATACATTGCCGGATGTGATGGTGGAGGCTGGAATACATTGCCGGATGTGGTGGTGGAGGCTGGTACAGAAAGTGTACAGAATGATTTGCCAGAGGAAATGGTCCATGTGGGGACAATTGTAGTGCTTGACAGACATTTATTCATGCAGAGAAATGGATCTGAGATCAATCCACAGGATCACAAGTATGGCAGAGAGGATTGCTGGGGTCTCCCTCCCCCCTCAACATCACCCTCACCCCTTCCCCTTCCCCCCGTCCAAGTAAACTACTGGGGATCCTTGTCTGAAGAAAGAATCACTGAGGACTCCTTCCATCCAGCATACAGCATCTTCCAGCTGCTCTCATCGGAGAAGAGATACAGGAGGATCAGAACCAGTACCACCAGGCTGAGGAACAGTTTCTTCCCACGGGCAGTGAGAATGCTGAACCACCAAAGGAACTCACACTAACCCTCCGAGACTCTCGTATTCATGAAACAACATTTATTTATTTGTATTTATGAATCCTTGAATTGTTTGTGTGTATGTGTGTTCGGTCTGGTTGGGTGTCTGCATGTTTTGCACCGAGGACCAGAGAAGGTTGTTTGGTCGGGTTGTACTTGTACAATCAGATGACAATAAACTTGACTTGAGCAGAGATGGAGGTGGATAGGAAAGGCTTGGAGACCAAATGCAGGCAGATGGGGCTAGATTGTGCCAACAACTTGCTCAGCAAGGAACAGGACCAAGTGCCTGTTGTGTTTCTCTTCTTTGTTCCATATGCTTACAGCAAGAGATTACAGAGGGTTGTGAACATGGCTCAGGCCATCACACGCATCTGCCAACTCTATCTGCACCCTCCACTGCCTCAGGAAAGCAGCCAACACATTTAAAGGCTCATCCCACCCCCACCACACTCTCTTCACCCCACTCCCACCGGGAAGAAGATTCACGAGCACGAGATCACACTCAATTCAAGGACAGTTTCTTACCCGCCGTTATCAAGCTCCTGAACAATCCCCAGAAAGTAAAAAAAATGATGTCACCTGAGCACCATCCCAAACGTAGCTCTGCATTTCTGACCTGTGATTATAATTGAGCTGGCTACCTGGACTGCTCCAAAACAGGTGATAACAAATGTGAATGTGAACTTGAGTCGTTAGTCTTCGAACTTGCATTGGACAAGAACATGCTAATTTATGGACCAATAACACTAGACAACAATTTTTTCCAAGAGGTTTGGTTCCTAAAAGAAAAATTGGGGATTGTGATAGACAACTCAAGCTGAACACAAAGATAATTTCAGATTTGCTGTATCGCAAATTGGAGAAATATCAAATTATCTTTGATTGAATTTAGCATGTTTGAGACTGACGCATTGGGCTCGTTCAACTAACCTAAAACTTCAACAGTAGTCAGCCAGTGTCGATGGATTCCACTTGCCCTGATACCATTTTTCCGTGGTCATAACGGAACCCTTTCACCATGTTCGTCGCTGACTGCACCAAGATCAGCAGGGAAGGTGTCCAAGCGCCAATGCAGAAAACATATTTTCAATGACTTGTCCCTCTTCATGTTTTTGTGTGCTTGAAGTTGATTTGAAATACGACAGGAAATCACAAAAAAATAGGTTACATCTTACAAATGGTGCGGGAGAGGAAAATTTTAAAGGGGATTTTCGTGACCAGCAGCTCAAAATCCAGAAAATGCACCCAAAAGCGTTGAGGAAGCAAAGTCTTCATTGTTCAGTGTAACAGCCATTTGCAATGGAAAATCTTTAAAATGACTTCAGTGAGTGGCTTGCTTTTAACCAATTTTGAAAGTCTGACTGTCGCACAAGGACTGCCAGGCTGCTGGAGGGTGCAGAGTTCTTAATGGATCCGATGATCAGTAATAAAATGGGAAAGTCATATGGGATCGCTCCCGGTGGAATGGTTTGCTGCACTTAGTCGTAGAGTTTCCAAACAGATGGGGAGTTTCATCAGATCGAGCTATAAATAGGATCCTTGGCTTCACAAGTACAAATGATTGCCTGATGCAGCAGCTGGTGAATATTAACACAAAGCTGATAATCCCTATCCCCAGAAGAGATAGAAGGGGAATTTTGGTGAAATATTTACAATTACTCAAATGTTCTGACCATTGGACTGCTTTATTAAGAGATAAAATTCAGAAGAGACGATGTAAAAGATGCTTCTCCTGTTCACTGTCAATCACCCATCCAAACCAGATCCACTCTCCCTTTCTTCAATGCGCCGATTGCTTCTCTGGGGATTGTTACCTTGTCGTGGTGGAGAAGCTTATGTGGTCCTGTGATCCCTAGAACGATGGCATCTGGGTCTCTGCTCCTGGTAGGGCCACCCATGGTGGTAAGGTCAAGGGGGGGAGGTCCACAACAAAGGACAATCCAACCAAGACCTCAATGGTGGAGCAGGCGGACAGAGTTATTCTGAACTCAATGGCTGTGAAGGCAGCAACAAATCCATCAGCTCCAATCGCCATGGTTTCCATCCCATTGAAACTAGTTGGTTGATCGGTGAAGTATCGTGTGCTTCTTGGAGTGAAACGTCAAATATACATTAAACAAACACACGGACAGGCATCTTCACTCGGTGGGCCACTTTCCAAGAGCCACTTGAGAGCCCATAGGAACGGAGGCCATCATCCTCGACCCGAAGGATAGTCTATTACATGACAATAAATGAATCTTGATTATAAAACCATGTGCTTTTTAATGAATATTTCTTATGAAAATTTCTTCTTGTATTATATAACTCTCAAACTCGTAACATCGAACAGATTCACCCAAATTCTTAACTTGCTGCAGCCACATCGGTTTGGAAGGCACACCAACTACAGCATCAATCAAGTTGGCACTATAGCCATAATACAGACAAAGAAAATAAATATTTACCAGGATTTAAGTTTACATTTAAATTTTATGTTTTAAAATTTAGGCATACGGTATGGTGTATGTCAAGGGATGCAAGTTTCTTCCTCACTGTACAAAGTTATAAAGAATTTCATAGCACAACAGTGGTTTACCACAATACCAATAAGAATGAAAGAGTGCAAAGAAAAGTCACAAGGATGCTCTAATTTGTTTAAAAAAATTTAGAGATACAGCCTACCAGTTCATATCTTTATATGTCCATCCCATCCATGTACCTGTCCAATACCTGCCTGCACTTCTGGTCACCTCCACGTAGGAAGGATGTAGATGCTTTGGAGAGGGTGAAGAGGAGATTTACCAGGACATTGCCTGGTTAGGGAAAACATGCAGTATATTCAAAATGTGGAAAATAATGGAACCTTTACCAGGCCCTTCTGGCCCATGAGCCCATGCGACCAAAATACTCCAATTATCCTACAACCCACCACACCCCCATACATTTTTCAAAGCATGGGTGGAAACCGGAGCACCCAGAGGAAACCCACGCAGAATTTACAGCTAGTGCCGGATTCAAACCAGGATCGCGGATGCTGTAATAGCGTCGTGCTAACCACTACACGAACTGCGCCGCCCTAATGTTGCCTGGATTGGAGAACTTGCCTTGTGAAGCAAGTTTCATCAGGCTGGGGCTTTTCTCTTTGGAGTGGCGAAGGATGAGAGGTGATTTAACCGAGGTAGCTCAAGCGATGAGTGTCTTAGATAGGGATGGCAGGCAGCTCCTTATTCCATGGGTGAAAATAGCTGAAGAAAGGTAAGCCACACACTATGGCATGGATGCCCAAGATGAGGATAAGCAGGAGAGATGATTTTGTCAATCCCTTGGAAAAGAAATTACCAATATTTGACGATGACTAAAGAACATAATTTATGCCTTTTGACCTGGGTAGAATGGACAACAGGATTTGTGTCTTTGATCCTCTATGCCAGGGCAGATATCTCAAGCATTCATCCCACTGCAATTCTCAACACTGATCATCTCAAAACTAAGTTGTGAAGAGAACAGAGGATGCCTGAGGGAACAATGATGCCCATATTAAACTAATGGGCCAACACAAGCCAAAACAGTATTTATTTATGGGTTGGTTAAATACTTGTCCTGCATATGTATTGTTTGTCTGCATGTGTGTTATGTCTGGTTGTCTGTCTGTGTGTTTTTGCACCGAGGACGGGGTTGTCCAATCAGATGACCATAAACTTGACTTGGATACAGGGCTCCAACCTGAAACATTGGCTCTGTGCCTCTACAGAAACATAGAAGATAGGAGCAGGTCATTTGACCCTTCGAGCCTGATCCGCCATTCAATGAGATCATGGCTGATCTTAAAGTTCAGTACCCCGTCCCCACCTTCTCTCTGTAACCTTTAATACCCTTATACTGATGAAATACATCTAATTCCCTCTTAAATATATTTAATGAACCTGCCTCCACTGCCCTCTGTGGCAATGAATTCCACAGATTCACCACCCTCTAGGTAAAGAAATTCCTCCTCATCTCGGTCCTAAATGGTTTGCCTATTATCCTCAAACCATGGTCCCGGGTTCTGGATTTTCCCATCCTTGGAAACATCCCATCTGCATCCATTCTGTCCAGTCCTGCCAGAATTTTATAGGTCTCTATGACATCCCCTATCAATCTTCTAAATTCCAGCGAGAACAATCCCAATTTGCGCAATCTTTCCTCATCAGTCATTCCTGCCATTCCAGGGATCAGCCTGGTGAATCGCCTCTGCACTCCCTCCATTGCAAGAACATCCTTCCTGAGATAAGGTGACCAAAACTGCACACAATACTCCAGGTGGGGTCTCACCAAGGCCCTGTACAGCTGCAGTAAGGTATCCTTGTTCCTATACTCAAACCCTCTTGATATGAAGGCCAACATTCCATTTGCCTTTTTAACCGCCTGCTGTACCTGCATGCTCGCCTTCAGAGACTGGTGTACAAGTACCCCTAGGTTCTTCTGCACTTCCCCATCTCTTAATCTATTGCCATTCAAATAGTAATCTGCCCTCCGGTTTGTATGACCAAAGTGGATAACCTCACATTTATCCACATTGTAGTGCATTCGCCATGGATCTGCCCAGTCCCTCAATTTATCCAAATCACACTGGAGCTTCCTGACCCCCTCTTCCGTGCACACAACCCCTCCTAGCTTAGTGTCATCTGCAAATTTGGAGATATTACATCCAATCCCCTCATCCAGATCATTAATATAAATTGTGAACAGCTGGGGTCCCAGTACAGATCCCTGTGGCACCCCACTCGTCACCGCCTGCCTCTCAGAAAATGAGCCGTTTATCCCAACTCTCTGTCTTTTACCTGCCAACCAGTTCTCAATCCACATCAATACTTTTCCCCCAATCCCATGAGCCTTGATTTTGAAAGCCAGTCATTTATGCGGGACCTTATCGAAGGCCTTTTGGAAGTCCAGGTACACCACATCCACTGGCTCTCCCCCATCTATTTTATCTGTCACCATCTCAAAGAATTCCAATAGATTTGTCAAGTACGATTTACCTTTTGTAAATCCATGTTGACTCCGTCCGATCCCTTCTCTGCTAGTCATATGCTCCGCTATTACATCCTTAATAATGGATTCCATCATTTTGCCCACTACTGATGTAAGGCTCATCGGCCTATAATTCCCCGCTTTTTCTCTACCCCCCTTTTTAAATAGTGGGGTAACATTAGCTACCCTCCAATCCATGGGTACTGATCCTGAGTCTATCGAGTTCTGGAAAATAATTCTTAAAGCATCTGCTATCTGAATGGCCACTTCCTTAAGTACCCTAGGATGTAGATTATCAGGCCCTTGGGATTTATCGGCCTTCAATCCCATCAATTTCCCCAACACCATGTCCTTAGAGATACTGATTTCTTTCAGTTCCTCCCTTGCATTAGTCTCTATGTTTCCCAACATCCTTGGGAGGTTATTTGTATCCTCTCTTGTAAAAACAACTAAGTAAGAATTTAATTGGTCTGCCATTTCCTTATTTCCCATTATATATTCCCCTGATTCCGACTGCAAAGGACCTACTCTGGATTTCACCAATCTTTTCCTCTTGACATATTTATAAAAGCTTTTGCAGTCGGTTTTTATATTTGCCGCAAGCTTACTTTCGTAATTTATTTTTGCTCTCTTGATTAATCCCTTTGTCCTCCTTTGGTGCATCTTGAACTGCTCCCAGTCTTCGGTCGTGGTACTTTTTTTGGCCAATTGATATGCTCTCTCTTTGGACCTAATGCTGTCTCTAATTTGCTACAAAGAGTACACTCTTTGACCAGCTGAGTGTCTCCTGTGATTTTACTTCAACCACGATGTCTGCAGAAGTTCATGTTTTGCAATACCAGAGGATATCTGTACAAGGTGAGGGGAGGAAAGTTTAGGGGAGATGTCTTTTCTTTTTAAATACACAGAGAGTGGTGGGTACCTGGAATGCATTGCTGGGGGTGACAGTGTAGGCTGGGTCAACAGGGACATTCAAAAGTCTTGGACAGGCGCATGGATGCAAGATAAATAGAGGGTTATAGGTGTGAGGGAGAGAAGGGTTGGGCAGTGGTTCTACACCTTTTTCTTTACATTCACATACCTCTTTAAGTAATCCCTATGCCATTGGTGCTCTGTGATTATTAAGGGATTGCTTAAGGTGTGATGTGAGTAGAAAGAAAGTTTGAAAACCACTATTGTAGTCGTACCTAATTGACTCGTTATGTGCATGGCTTCATAACTCCAAAGGAAATGGGCCAATTACCATTTTTCTCAAGTAAAATATTTCAGTAACAATTGGGTCTAGAGCAGTGATTCTCAACCTTCCCTTCCCATCCACATCTCATCTTAAGCAATCCCTTATTAGTCACAGAGCACCGATGGCATAGGGACTACTTAAAAGTGGGATGTGAGTGGGAAGGAAAAGGTTGCAAACCATTGGGTAATAATGTTGTGGAGTGGGTTTACATCGGTCAGTACAACATTGTGTGCTGTGCTACAATGTTCTATGTTCGATTAACTGCTTCTCCCAGACGCATCACTTTCTCCCACCTCCCTACAGTTTAAACTCTCATTTTCCTCCTTCTCAGTTCTGACGAATCGGCTTTTAAAACTTTGACTCACCTATAATTACATAAAAGATATCAATAAGACTAAAAGAGTGATTTTGGAGACTTAATAATGGTCTACAAGATTATGAAAGGCATAGATAAGCCAGCACCTTTCTCCCAGGGCAAGAATAGCAAACACCAGAGGACACATGTACAAAGTAAAGGGAGGGAAGTTTCGGGGAGACTATGGGGAGGATCCTGGGAATTATAGACCGATGAGTCTTATGTCAGTGGTGTGGAAAATATTGGAGAGGATTCTTAAGGATAGAATCTGTGAGCATTTGGACAAGTACAATCTACTCAAGGATGGTCAGTGTGGCTTTGAGAAGGGGAAGGTCGTGCCCCACAAGCCTACTTGAGTTTTTTTGAGGTGGTAACAAAAAGAAATTGATGAGGTTAGGGCAGTAGATGTGGTCTACATGAATTTTGGTATTCATTTGACAGACTTCCTGGCTTTGGCTCATCAGGACCAGTGAAGGAGTGAGACTTCCTGGCTTTGGCTTATCAGGACCAGTGAAGGAGTGAGACTTCCTGGCTTTGGCTTATCAGGCTTTGGCGAAAGCAGGCAAGGAGAAAAGGTAGGTTGAGTTATTTGCCTTCATATTCAGAGTCATGCTAATAGGGTTAGTGGTCTGTACTGGGTGTCAGATGTAGGAACAATGGGTGACCTCCACCCTCCCAAATGGCCACATCTGCACCAGGTGGACCGAGATGCAGTTACTAAGGGAGCGAATTAAGGATATGGAGTTACAGATTGATGACCTGTGGCTTGTAAGGGAGAGTGAGGAGTTAATCGACTCAACTTTCAGGGCAATGAGAAAGTTGATGTGGGATTTTCAATTTGGAGGTTTAAGATGACCAAATTTTCAATATTATTATGAGGCAGCTCAATTTAAATTTCTTAGTGCTCTAATGAATATGGAGGATCCGCCCAGTTGGGCAAAGATAGAAATGGCAGTCATTTTAGAAAAATTTCCACATGAATTTTTGTTTCGATGGAATAAAAATTTATTTCTTTTTCTTTGGCTTGGCTTCGTGGACGAAGATTTATGGAGGGGGTAAAAAGTCCACGTCAGCTGCAGGCTCGTTTGTGGCTGACAAGTCCGATGCGGGACAGGCAGACACGATTGCAGCGGTTGCAAGGGAAAATTGGTTGGTTGGGGTTGGGTGTTGGGTTTTTCCTCCTTTGCCTTTTGTCAGTGAGGTGGGCTCTGCGGTCTTCTTCAAAGGAGGTTGCTGCCCGCCAAACTGTGAGGCGCCAAGATGCGCGGTTTGAGGCGTTATCAGCCCACTGGCGGTGGTCAATGTGGCAGGCACCAAGAGATTTCTTTAGGCAGTCCTTGTACCTTTTCTTTGGTGCACCTCTGTCACGGTGGCCAGTGGAGAGCTTGCCATATAATACGATCTTGGGAAGGCGATGGTCCTCCATTCTGGAGACGTGACCCATCCAGCGCAGCTGGATCTTCAGCAGCGTGGACTCGATGCTGTCGACCTCTGCCATCTCGAGTACTTCGACGTTAGGGGTGTAAGCGCTCCAATGGATGTTGAGGATGGAGCGGAGACAACGCTGGTGGAAGCGTTCTAGGAGCCGTAGGTGGTGCCGGTAGAGGACCCATGATTCGGAGCCGAACAGGAGTGTGGGTATGACAACGGCTCTGTATACGCTTATCTTTGTGAGGTTTTTCAGTTGGTTGTTTTTCCAGACTCTTTTGTGTAGTCTTCCAAAGGCGCTATTTGCCTTGGCGAGTCTGTTGTCTATCTCATTGTCGATCCTTGCATCTGATGAAATGGTGCAGCCGAGATAGGTAAACTGGTTGACCGTTTTGAGTTTTGTGTGCCCGATGGAGATGTGGGGGGGCTGGTAGTCATGGTGGGGACCTGGCTGATGGAGGACCTCAGTTTTCTTCAGGTTGACTTCCAGGCCAAACATTTTGGCTGTTTCCGCAAAGCAGGACGTCAAGCGCTGAAGAGCTGGCTCTGCCCATTCAAAAATTTATTACAAACTTATGATGTACCAATATTGAAACATTTATTGAATTTATGGACGAGTAAACTTAATAAATTGGGGCTTAGAAATAAGTGGTCTGGGTGATTGCATTATATAATAATCAACTTGTTCCTTTTACAGTCTCCAATATCATTTTAAAACAATGGGAAAGGAAAGGAATAAAAAATTTATCAGATTGTTTTTTCGAAGGATGTTTTTGTTCTTTTGAGGAACTACAAAGGAAATTTGGTATTAGTGGAAACTCTGTATTTGTGTATTATCAGTTAAGATCATTTGTGGCCGGCATATGATTCTATTGCCTGAAACTAGTTTTGAGAAATATGTGCTTTCAATACCAAAAAAGGGGTATATATCTGATTTATATTGTATTTTACAAGAAAATGAAAGTAAGAAAGATTGGGATAAAGATAAGTTGAAATGGGAAAAAGATTTAGGTTCTACAATAGATGAAGAAGCCTGGATGGAAATTTGTCAAAATAGTATTCGGAAATTGATTAATGCTAGATTAGCGATGATTAATTATAATTTTATACATCAATTATATTTAACACCAGAGAAATTTTTAAAAATTGGTCTTAGTAAGTTAGACTGTTGTTTTCGCTGTGATCAGACGGCTAATACTTTTTTACATACTGTTTGGTTTTGTGATCGATTGCAACAGTTTTGGAAAGGTATTCAATCTATATTTAATAGTTTATATCAGTTAAGATCATTGACTTAGGATTAAATGATTATCAGATTTTTTTTATCTATCCAGCCTTAGCGGTGGCCAAGAAATGTATAGCGCTTACTTGGAAAGATAGAAATATATTAACTTTGGATAGGTGGTGCTTAGAGATGAAATCCTGTTTAATTATGGAAAAGATATCTTTCTCAATTCAAGATAAGATGTCTTTTTATAAGCTGAAGTGGACTCCATTTGTTAAGTACATGCAATTAAGTTTGACTTAAATATGTTTTATGTGTGATATTTTAGATTTGATTATTCTTTTTTTTCATTATTATTTTTCTTGTTGGTGAGTGTTTATATATATATATATAATTCTATTAATTTTACTAACTCTTCACTCTATTTTGGGGGGGAAGGGTGGGTTTTTTTTATATAGATTTTATTTTTTTTTTAGTGGCCGTATATGTGGGGGGGGGGGGTTAGACTGATTTAAATTAGGTCATTAATGTTGTGTTGTGATTATTGGGGGGGGGTAGTTGGATTTAAGTTAGTTTACTAATGTTGTAATGTAATTTTATTATTTTATTTTTTATCTTTTCTTTAAATGTAATTTTTCTCTTTATTCTTGTGATAAAATCTTTAAATAAAGTTTAAAAAAAAGAATCAACTTTCAGGGGGATAAATACTCCAGAACCCGTGTCAGGTAAGTGGGAAACCGTCAGGGTGGGGGGGGGGGAAGAAAAAAGTGAGAAAAACGGAGAGCACACCAGTGACTATCCCACTCAGCAACAGTTATGTTGTGTTGGATTCTGTTGAGGGAGATGATCGGACAGAAGATGGCCACAGGCACCAGGTCAATGGCAATGAGCCTGGCAGAGTGGTGCAAAAGAAAAGGAAAAGGAGAAATGCAGTAGTTATTGGGGACTCCATTGTCAGGGGTACAGACAGGAGGTTCTGTGAGCCAGATAAGTATACCCGCATGGTGTGCTGCCTCCCTGGTGCAAGGGTACGAGATATCACAAATCGGGTCCAAAATATTCTGAGAGGAGAGGGAGAGCAACCTGATGTCTTTGGTACATGTGGGTACAAATGACATTGACAAGAAAAGGGAGGTGGTAATGAAAAGGGATTTCAGTGAGCTGGGACGAAAGCTGAAAGACAGGAACGCTAGAGTGGTGATCTCGGGATTACTACCTGTTCCAAATGCAGGTGATGAAAAGAATGCAAGGATAAGGAACATGAACGTGTGGCTGAGGTGCTGGTGTACAAGGCAAGGATTTGGCTTCTTGGATCATTGGGATCTCTTTTGGGGAAGGCATGATCTTGACAAGAGGGACAGGTGGCACCTAAATCCAAAAGGAGTCAACATTTTCGCAAGTATGTTTGGTACAACAGTGGAGCAAGGTTTAAACTAATTTGGCAGGGGTATGGGAACCAGAGTGATAGGGAAAAGGGTAGGGAAGATAAAGTAATGGCCAGGAAAAGTAATGTTGGGAGGAGAAAGTAAAAAATCAGAGGGTGCAGTGAGTTTTTGGGTCAATGATGGTGTTAAGAAAATTACACAGAAAAATAGTGGGCAGAAAAATCAAAAGAAAAGGTTACAGAAGTCACTAGATATTAAAAGGACAAAGAGGATAAGGGCACATTATCTGAATGCCCACAGTATTAGAAATAAGGTTAGTGAACTTGAGGCGCAAATCGGTACCCATGCCTATGATTGGGTAGCCATCACGGAAACATGGCTACAAGGTGACCCTAAATGGGAATTAAACTTTCAAGGGTATCAGGTGGTGCAAAGAGATAGACAGGACGGTAAGGGAGGTGGAGTTGCACTCTTAATCAAAGAGGAGCTCCAGGCAATAGTGAGGGATGATATAAGATCTAAAGAGCATAATGTTGAGTCCATTGGGGTAGAGATAAAGAATAACAAATGGAAAAAATTATTGGTGGGTGTTATCTATCGCCCACCAAATAACAACAGTTTAGTGGCACAGGAAATAAATAGAGAGATAAATGAGGCATGTAATAATGATACGGCAGTCGTCATGGGGACTTTAACTTCCACATAGATTGGGAAAATCAAGTTGGTCGTGGGAGTCTGGAAGAGGACTTCATAGAATGCATCTGCGATAGCTTTCTTGAGCAGCATGTTAAGGAACCCACAAGAGAAAATGCTCTCCTGGATCTCGTGTTGTGCAATGAGATAGGTAGAGTAAATGATGTAATAGTCAGAGAGCTTCTGGGAAATAGCGATCATAGTACGATTGAATTTCTCATTCAGATGGAAGGGGAAAGAGTTAGATCTAAAACTAATATGTTATCCTTAAACAGGGGTGACTACCATAGGATGAGGGAGGAATTGGGCAGAGTGGACTGGGAGCACAGGCTAATTGATGAAAAAGTGAGTACAGGCAGTTAGGTAGGGAGTTAAAAAGAAGGATCGCAAAGGGGGTAATCTCTGGATTACTCCCTGTGCCACGTGACAGTGTGAATAGAAATAGAATGAGGTGGAGGATTAACACGTGGCTGAAGGGGTGGAGTAAGGGGCAGGGTTTTAAGTTTCTGGATCACTGGGACCTTTTTTGGGGGAGATGTGATCTGTACAGTAAGGACGGGTTACACTTAAATCCCAGGGGGACCAGAATCCTGGCAGAGGTATTTGCTAGGGCTACTCAGGATCCTTTAAACTAGAATGGTTGGGGGAGGGAACAAAATAGTACAGAGCAGTAAGGAGAAGGTTAGAATGCAAACAAAGAAAGTTTGTAGTAAGTATTTGAATATGGATGGGCAGGTGATAGAGAAGGGAAATGCTCTGGAAGAAGATGAAGGGCAATTGGCAGGAAAAGTAAATAATGTTGTTATTAAAGATGAGGGAAAACAGGGATTAAAAATTGGGAAATCTCTGAAATTCATATATTTTAATGCCAGAAGTATTGTAAAAAAGGTGGATGAGCTGAAGGTGTGGATTGATACTTGGAAGTATGATGTGGTAGCGATTAGTGAGACATGGTTGCAGGAGGGATGTGATTGGCAACTGAATATCCCTGGGTTTCGTTGTTTTAGGTGTGATAGAGTCAGAGGGGCAAGAGGAGGTGGGGTTGCATTGCTTGTCAGGGAAAATATTACAGCGGTGCCTAGGAAGGATAGATTAGAGGGCACATCCACGGAGGTTATTTGGGTGGAACTGAGGAGTAGGAAAGGAGAGGTTACACTTGTAGGGGTGTATTATAGACCACCCGGAGGGGACCGAGACCTAGAGGAGCAAATCTGTAGGGAGATAGTAGATATTTGTGATAAGCACAGGGTTGTAATTATGGGAGATTTTAATTTTCCACATATAGATTGGGAAACACATTCTGTGAAAGGACTGGATGGGTTAGAGTTTGTGAAATGTGTGCAAGATAGTTTTTTACAACAATATGTAGAGGTGCCGACCAGAGAAGGAGCAGTGTTAGATGTACTGTTGGCAAATGGGATGGGTCAAATGATGGGTTAGTGTTGGCGAGCACTTCGGGTCCAGTGATCATAATGCGATCAGCTTCAATGTCATTATGGAAAGAGAGAAATCAGGGCCAAGGATTGAGGTTTTTGATTGGGGAAAAGCTAGATTTGAGGAGATGTGAAAGGACTTGCAGGGTGTGCATTGGGACAATTTGTTTTATGGGCAGGATGTAGTAGAGAGATGGAAGTCTTTTAAAGATCAGATTTTGAGAGTGCAAAAGCTTTATGTTCCTGTTAGGTTAAAAGGAGGGGCAAAAGGTTTGAGAGAGCCGTGGTTTTCAAGGAATATTGGAAACTTGGTTCGAAGAAAAAGGGAGGGGTACATTAGATATAAGAAGCATGGAGTTAAGGAGATGTTTGAAAGATACATTGAATGTAAGAGGAATCTTAAGAGAGGAATTAGGAAAGCTAAAAGAAGGTACGAGAAAACTATGGCAAGCAGGGTGAAAACTAATCCAAAAAAGTTCTACAAATATGTTAATGGTAAGAGGAAAGCTAGAGACAAAATTGGTCCCTTAGAAAATCAGAGTGGAAAACTGTGTGTGGAGCCTAGAGAAATGGGGGAGATATTGAACAGTTCCTTTTCTTCGGTATTCACTAAGGAGAAGGATATTGGGAGATGTGAGATAAAAAAGCAAATTGGGTAAATATGGGGAATATAGAGATTACAAAAGGTGTAGTTTTAAGGCTTTTGAAGAATATAAAGGTGGATAAGTCTCCGGGACCAGACGGGATCTTCCCCAGGACATTGAGAGAAGTGAAGGAGGAAATAGCAGAGGCTCTGGCGGTAATTTTCCAAATGTCATTAGATATGGGGATAGTGCCAGAGGATTGGCGCATTGTGCATGTGGTTCCGTTATTTAAAAAGGGTTCAAGGAGGAAGCCTGGCAACTATCGGCCTGTAAGTTTGACGTCTGTGGTAGGTAAATTAATGGAGAAAATTCTTAGAGATAGTACTTATAAACATCTGGATAGACAGGGTCTGATCAGGAGCACTCAACATGGATTTGTGGGAGGAAGGTCATGTTTGACCAATCTGATTGAATTTTTTGAAGAGGTGACTAGGAATGTGGATGAGGGTAGCGCAGTGGATGTTGTCTATATGGACTTCAGTAAGGCCTTCGATAAGGTACCACATGGAAGGTTAGTTAGGAAGGTGCAGTCTTTAGGTATAAATTTTAAGATAGTCAAATGGATTGAACATTGGCTGAAAGGGAGAGGCCAGAGAGTGGTAGTGGATAATTGTCTGTCAGGTTGGAGGCCGGTGACCAGTGGTGTGCCTCAAGGATCTGTATTGGGCCCATTGTTGTTCGTTATATACATTAATGATCTAGATGATGGGGTGGTGAATTGGATTAGTAAATATGCAGACGATACTAAGATAGGTGGAATAGTGGATAATGAAGAAGGTTTTCAAGGATTGCAGAGGGATTTGGGCTGCTTAGAAAAGTGGGCTGAAAAATGGCAGATGGAATTTAATGCTGATAAGTGTGAGGTGCTTCATTTTGGTAAGAAGAATCAGAATAGGACATACGTGGTAAATGGGAGAGCATTGAGGAATACAGAAGAGCAGAAAGATTTAGGAGTAACGGTACATCGTTCCCTGAAGGTAGAAACTCACATGAATAGGGTGGTGAAGAAGGCTTTTAGTATGCTGGCCTTTATCAATCATTGCATGGAATATAGGAGTTGGGAGGTGATGTTGAGATTGTATAAGACGTTGGTGCGGCCTAATTTGGAGTTCTGTGTGCAGTTCTGGTCGCCTAATTATAGGAAGGATATAAACAGAGTGGAGAGAGTGCAGAGAAGGTTTACCAGAATGTTGCCTGGGTTTAAGCATCTGGAGTATGGGGAGAGATTGGACAGATTGGGTCTTTATTCTTTGGAGCGTAGAAGGTTGAGAGGGGATTTGATAGAAGTATTTAAGATTATGAAAGGGATAGACAGAGTGGATGTGGATAGACTATTTCCGTTAAGAGGAGGAAAGATTAAAACAAGAGGACATGAGTTAAGAATTAAGGGGCAGAGGTTTAGAGGTAACATGAGGGGGAACTTCTTTACTCAGAGAGTGGTAGTCGTGTGGAATGATCTTCCGAGAGAAATAATGGCGGCGGAGTCAATTGTATTATTTAAGAAAAGGTTGGACAGGTATATGGATGAGAAGAAGATGGAGGGTTATGGGCATTGTGCAGGGAGGTGGGACTAGAAAGGGGTGTTTGGTTCGGTGCGGACTAGAAGGGCCTAATGGCCTGTTTCCGTGCTGTAATTGTTATGTTATGTTATGTTATGTTAACAGTGGAAGATTTTCAAAGAAGTATCTTGTAATGCTCAACAAAAATATATTCCGGTCAGGAAAAAGGGCAGCAAGGGAGGGAAAAATCAACCGTGGTTAACAAAGGAAATAAAGGAGAGAATAAAATTGAAGGCGCAGGTGTACAAAGCTGCAAAGAGCAGTGGGAAACTGAAAGATTGGGAAAACTTTAAGAGACAACAAGGGATTACAAAGCGGGTCATAAGAAATGGGAAAAAGGATTATTAAAGTAAATTGGCTCAAAATATAAAAACAGAAAGCAAAAAATTTTATTAATATATAAAACAGAAGAGGGTGGCCAGAGTTAACATAGGACTCTTGGAGGATGAGAAAGGAAAACTGGTAGCAAAAAATGAGGAAATGGCCGAAGCATTAAACAAATATTTTGTGTCAGTCTTCACAGTGGAAGATACGTCCAGCATGCCCAAGTGCGGAGTTAAGGATGCGAATGTTGGGGAGGGCCTTGATAAAATAGTTGTTACAAAGGAAGTAGTGATGGAGAAACTAATGGGACTAAAGCCCGATGATATGCATCCAAGGGTTCTGAAGGAAATGGCAGAAGTTATAGTTGATGCATTGGTGGTCATAGACCAAAATTCCATGGATTCTGGGCAGGTCCCGGCAGAATGGAAGACAGCAAATGTCACGCCACTTTTTAAGAAGGGATGTAGGCAGAAGACTGGAAATTATCGGCCAATTAGCTTGTCGTCTGTAGTTGGAAAAATGCTTGAAGCCGTCATTAAAGATGAAATAGTGAAACTTTTGGAACGTAAGGGTTCAATCAGGCAGACGGTGCATGGTTTTAGAAAGGGAAGATCTTGTTTGACAAACTTGTTAAGATTCTTTGAGGATATAATGGGTGCGGTGGATAGAGGGGAACAGGTTGATGTTGTATATTTGGATTTCCAGAAAGCATTTGATAAGGTGCCGCAGAAGAGACTTCTCAGTAAGTTACAGGAAAGTGGAGTCCGGGAAGTCTATTGGCCTGGATTGAAAATTGGTTGTCTGACAGGAGGCAGAGAGTCGGGATAAATGGGAGTTTTTCAGGTTGGCAGAGAGTGGTAAGTGGGGTGCCGCAGGGGTCAGTGTTTGGCCCACAACTGTTCATCATTTACATTGATGACTTGGAGGAGGGGACAAAATGTGGTGGAGCCAAGTTTGCGGATGACACCAAATTGAGTGGAAGAGCAAATTATAATGAGGATGTGGAGAGTCTGGAGAGGGATAGAGTTAAGCTGGATGAGTGGGCAAAGGTCTGGCAGATGGAGTACAATGTTAGTAAGTGTGAGGCTATCCACTTTGGCAAGAAAAATAAAAGAGCTGAATATTATTTAAAGGGTGAAAAACTACAGCATGCTGTTGTGCAGAGGGACTTGGGAGGGCTTGTGCATGATCTCAAAAAGTTAGGTTGCAGGTGCAGCAGGTTATTAAGAAGGCAAATGGAATGTTGGCCTTCATCGCGAGAGGAATTGAATTCAGGAGTAGGGAGGTCATGTTGCAACTGTATAAGGTACTGGTGAGACCGCACCTGGAGTACTGTGTCCAGTTCTGGTCTCCATATTTGAGGAAGGACATACTGGCTTTGGAGACGGTCCAGAGGAGGTTTACAAGGTTGATCCCTGGGATGAAGGGGTTGACTTATGATGAAAGGTTAAATCGTCTAGGATTGTATTCGCTCAAGTTCAGAAGAATGAGAGGAGATCTTATAGAAACATATAGGATTATGAAGGGTATGGATAGGATAGATGTAGGAAGGTTTTTTGAGCTGGCCGGGGAAACTAAAACGAGAGGACACAGTCTCAAAATTCGAGGGAGTAGATTTTGGACAGAGATGAGTAAAAATAGTTTTTCCCAGAGAGTAGTGAATGTTTGGAATTCTCTAACCAGGGAAGTGGTTGAGGCTGCCTCATTAAACATATTTAAAATTCGGTTAGATAAATTTTTTACATGATAGAGGAATTAGGGGATATGGGGAGAAGGCAGGTAGGTGGAGTTAGGTCATAAATTAGATCAGCCATGATCGTATTGAATGGCGGAGCAGGCTCGATGGGCCATTTTTGGCCTACTCCTGTTCCTACTTCCTATGTTCCTATGTCCCCCACGAGAGACTCATCCAGAAAGTCATTAGGCATGGGATCAATAGAAAATTAGCTGTATGGATAAAACAATTGACTTGCAGGTGGAAGGCAGAGAGTAGCAATGGAAGGAAAGTATTCTACTGAGAGCTCAGTGACTAGTGGAGTACTGCAAGGATCTGTTCTGGGACCCCTGCTCTGTGATTTTTATAAATGACCTGGATGAAGAGGTGGAAGGATGGGTCAGTAAGTTTGCAAATGATATGAAGGTTGGTGGAGTTGTAGATGGAGTTGAAGGTTGTCAAAGGTTACAAGAGGATATAGACAGGATGCAGAGTTGGGAAGAAAAGTGGTAGATGGAGTTCAATCCAGGTAAGTGTGAGGTGATGCATTTTGGAAGGACAGACCAGAAGGCTGAGTACAGGGTTAATGGTTGGTTACTTAAGAGTGTGGATGAATCCAAATCCATACATTCCACAAAGTCACTGCACAGGTTGATAAGATAGTTATTAAGGCCTATGGGATGCTGGGATTTCATTAATAGGGGGATTGAATTCAGGAGTAGAGAGATCATTTGCAACTCTACAAACCTTTGTTAAGACCACACTTAGAGTATTGCGTTCATTTCTGGTCACCTCATTATAGGAAGGATGTGGAAGCTATGGAGAGGGTACAGAGGAGATTTACCAGGATGTTGCCTGGATTGGGAAACACATCTTATGAGGCAAGGTTAGCAGAGTGGGACTCTTTAATTTGGAGAAAAGAAGGATGAGAGGATACTTGAGAGATCTACAAGATTATGAGAGGCATAGATAGGGTGGAGAGCCAGCACCTGTTCCCCAAGGCAGGATCAGCAAGCACCGGAGGACCTAAAGTCAGGTTAACTTTATTTATCATTCATACCATGCTCACACAGTAGGACGAGATAGCATTCCTCCAGGACCACAGAACATATTTACATAGATACAAGTTAGGAAAGCAATTAACACATTAAAATATTAAGGTATTGAGGCGTATACACTGAAAGTCCATGGCACACTATCCACATCTGTACTGGGAGTTCATGAGTCTGACAGCTTGGGGAAAAAAAGCTGGTTCCCTCCCTGGACGCAAGGGCCCGAGTGCTGTGGTACCTCCTGCCAGATGGCAGAAGGGAGAACAGTTTACATGAGGGGTGTGTGGAGTCCTTCACAATGTTTATTGCTTTCCGTGTGTATCGAGTGTAGTAAATGTCCTCTATACTAGGAAGAGGATCTCCAATGGTCTTTTCTGCTGACTTCACTATCCTCTGCGGGCTCTAGTGGTCGGAGGTCGTACAGCTACCAAACCAGATGGTAATGCAGTTGGACAGGATGCTCTCGATACACCTTCTGTAGAATGTAGTGAGGATGGAGGGTGGGAGGTGGACTTTTCTCAGCCTTCGCAGGGAGCAGAGGCACTGCTGGGCTTTCTTGGCTATGGAGCTAGTGTTACGGGTCCAGGAGAGATTCTCCGCCAAAGGCACTCCAAGGAATTTGATACTCTTGACGATCTCAATGGTCGAGCTATGAATGGTCAGGGGCGTGTGATCTCCCTGGGCCCTCAGAAGGCAACAACCATCTGTTTTGTTTTCTTAATGTTCAGATACAGGTTATTGGCTTTGCACCAGTCCATTAATGTCTGCACCGTCTCTCTACGCTGCCTCCTCATTCTTATTGATAAGGTCCACCACAGTCATGTTGTCAGCAACCCTGATGATGTGGTTCGAGCTGTGCTTTGGCTGCACCAGTTGTGGGTCAGTAGAGAAAACAGCGATGGACCACACCCGCAGCCCTGGAGAGCCACCCCCATGCTCCGTGTGATGGCCTTGGATTTGCTGTTTCTGATCCGGACTGCATGAGGTCACAAAGTTAAGAGAGGGAAATTTAGGGGAGACGTCAAGGTTAAGGTTTTTTTTAAACAAACAGTTATGGGCACCTGGAATGCCTTTGCCGGGGATGGTGGTGGAGGCTGAAACACTGGGGGCATTTAAGAGACTCTTAGACACGTGGATGAAAGAAAAATAGAGGGTTACGGGGTGGGGGGGCGGAGGTTAGTATTCTTTTTGGGTCAACACAACATACTGTGCTGTACTGTTCTATGTTCCAGAGGCGGTCACCAGTTTGTGGTCGTTCGCCTGGGTATTGCTCAACAAGGTTCCAATGCCCATCAAAAGTGTTCCAAGACATACAAAAACGACCCTGCCACTCATCTTCATCAAAGTGGTTGAGGACATTATACCAGGACCTGGGCCCCTGTGGTCTCTCTGTTTCCCCTCCACATTCTTCTATCAGATACTCAGAAGAACCAAATGTCTCCGTTTACGGTGCCCAAGGTCCGAGCGCCTTTCTGCCTCAAACTGCTCCCTGTTTCTCTTCAACTGTTCATAGGGTTGTGACATCGCGTGCTTAATATAGTTGATTACGACGCGCATAAGAAATACTTGCAACATACAATAAAATGCATATGGCGAGCAGATGTACCTGCTGTGCCACCGCCATTTTGAGTACAGAGCAACGCAATTTCCCAGCGCGCATGTTTTACATCGCACTAGACGCCGACATTGCTGTGCTACACTACCTGCCTCTTTTGCTCCGGGAAGCCGACTTGCTGTGTAAAAGGACTCTGTGTGAACAAGCGGGACGGCTTCCAGACACGGGCCACGTATTTGCCAATAACGTGGCTTTTCAGGGCAAAATGTTGATTACACAGGCATATGGATGAGAAAAAAAAGGTCATGAGGTATGGAGGGGTTTTTTTTTGAAAAATGTTTATTTTATTGTGCGTAGGTCAGCACAACAACGAGGGCCAAGGGGTTTGTACCGTGCAGTCATTTTTAATGTTCCAGAAAATTTACAAGTTTGTTGGAAGGTTGAGCTTTATTCTCCGCAGCATTGGAGAACAAGAGGAGATTTGATGAGGTATACAAAATTATAGATGGGGCAGGCTTTTTCCACTGATGTTGGGCGAGCCAAGAAGGAGAGGTCTTGACCCATTGAGACACACCACCACCCCCCCACCCGCTGCCAAAAGATTGTGGGTTTTTTTCCTCTCCAGATTCCAGCATCTGCTGTCCCTTGAAGGGGCCTGTTTTTTGTATGTCATGTGAATATTTTTGGCTTAATTTTATCTTGGTTCCCTATCCATTGGGAAGGGCCTAGGCCCTTTGTCGGGTATACATTTTTCTTCAACTCCCATTCAAACTGCTCACTTCCAAGAAATCATTATTGGAATGAATGAAGCCCTTTGAAAGTTCAGAACAATTCCTTAAAAGTATTTAATACCTTAATGTTCTCCCTCCCCAATGGAAAGTTTCTGCAGAAATATCCCAACTTAAATATTTCATGCAAACTGGTGATGAACGTTTTGCCAACTTGCAACTCAGAACTGTTTACCCACCACTCTGATTTTATTAAAAAACTTGCATTTGACGTCTCCTCTGAATTTTCCTCCAATCACCTTAAACAGATGTCCTCCAGTATTTGTTACTGTCATTCCAGGATAAAGGTGCTGGCTGTACACCCCACATTAGCCCCTCAGTCTTATATTCCTCTATTAAGTCATCTCTCATCCTTCATCACTCCAAAGATAAAAGCCCCAGCTCTATTAGCCTTGCTTCATACTGCACGTTTTCCCTAACCAGGCAATGTCTTGATAAATCTCTTCTTCGCCCTCTCCAAAGCATCTACATCCTTCCTACGTGGAGGTGACCAGCTGTGCGGGCAGGTATTGGACAGGTACATTGATGGGAAGGGTATGTACAGATATGAACTGGTAGGCTGTATCTCTAAATATATTTTTTTAAATTAAAACGTCCTTGTGACTTTTCTCTGCACTCTTTCAATCTTATTGGTATTGTGGAAAACCACTGTTGTGCTATGATTGGCTGCTACCAGCTGGACACACCTCCCAAGACCGATCCTACCCATAGCCCCTTGCATGCTACCCCCCACTCCACCTCAGTCAGTCGACCAATGCTCCAGTCTCTCTCTTGGTCGACCAATGCTCCAGTCTCTCGCCTGGTCGACCAATGCTCCAGTCTCTCGCCTGGTCGACCAATGCTCCAGTCTCTCGCCTGGTCGACCAATGCTCCAGTCTCTCGCCTGGTCGACCAATGCTCCAGTCTCTCGCCTGGTCGACCAATGCTCCAGTCTCTCGCCTGGTCGACCAATGCTCCAGTCTCTCGCCTGGTCGACCAATGCTCCAGTCTCTCGCCTGGTCGACCAATGCTCCAGTCTCTCGCCTGGTCGACCAATGCTCCAGTCTCTCGCCTGGTCGACCAATGCTCCAGTCTCTCGCCTGGTCGACCAATGCTCCAGTCTCTCGCCTGGTCGACCAATGCTCCAGTCTCTCGCCTGGTCGACCAATGCTCCAGTCTCTCGCCTGGTCGACCAATGCTCCAGTCGCTCACCTGATCGACCAATGCTCCAGTCTATAGTTAATAAAATCCTGATCATTTCACAACACCAACCTTTTGTGGTTATTGGTGGTGCGCAAGGTATTGTGTAGATTTATTGGGTTTTTTTTTTGTTTTTTTAAAATGTAGACGGTAACAGGCCCTTTCGGCCCACAAGCCCGTGCTGTCCAATTGACCTACATCTCTATATGTTTTGAAGGGTGGCATAAAACTGGAGCCCCCAAAGGAAACCCATCCAGTCACGGGAAGAACGTACAAACTCCTTTCAGGCACCGCTGGAACCAAACACTGGTCGCCAACACTGTGACGACATCTCACTAACCTTGATCACCCTAACCTTGTATTAATGTCTATATCAGACTTCAGATAATGTGTTCTAATATCTTTCTAGGTGAAACAATGTTTCCTTAAATTTTGTCTAAGATTATTACCTCTGACCCTCTTAATTTTAGAGGCCCCCTTTATGCAGGATGTTTCCTGCCTTATCCACACCCCTGAAAATATTGTTCACCTCTCTCTGGTTCCCCCATCAGCCACCTCCTGATGGGGGACATACCCAGTCTCGCCAGTCTCAACGTGACTGAAACATTCCACCCCTGGTGTGCACTCACACTGCGAGACCCAGAATGTGAGGACTCTAAAGCAAGGGTTTCAGCCCAAAATGTCAATCGTTCTCCCGCAGATGCTGCCCAGCCAGCTGAGCTCCTCTAACATCCTGCCACAGAGGGTGGTAGAGGCGGATTCGCTGACTATGTTCAAAAGAGAGTTAGATAAGACTCTTGTGGGTAACGGAGTTAAGGGTTATGGGGATAAGGCTGGAAAGGGGTACTGATGGTAATGATCAGCCATGATCTAAAATGGCGGTGCTGGCCCGACGGGCCAAATGGCCTACATCAGCTCCTATTGTCTATTGTCTATTGTCTATTGCTGTGTTTTGTCAACATACTTCCTGTCCTGTGGTGACCAGAACTGTCCACCCTCCTCCAGCTGAGGCCTCATGACACAATAGCAGAAATAGGCCATTCACCCCTTTGAGTCTTCCCCACCATTCATTCAGGAGATGATCCATTTGCCCTACCGTCTGCCCTCCTCCCCATAACCTGGCTAATCAAGAACCTACCCATCTGTACCTTAAATACACCCAATGACCTGGCCTCCACAACCACCTGTGGCAACAAGTTCCACAGATTACCACCCTCTGGCTGATGAATTTCCTGAGCATCTGTTCTAAATGGATGCCCTTCAATGCTGAGGTTGTGCCCTCTTGTTCTCAACTCCCACATAGCATTTCTATATCTACTCTGTCCTCGCCTTTCAACGTTGAAAATTTTTTGCTGAGATTCTCCCCACCCCCCATTCTCCTGAATTCCAATGAGCATTTTATACAACTCTACGATAACCTCCCTTCTCTCCTATGCTAAACACAACAATGTTGGAGGAACTCACCAGGTCTTACAGCACCCATAGGAGGCAAGAATAAATAACCATTGTTCCGGGTCTGAGCCCTTCTTCAAGGTCTTGTATTCTATGCCCTGGCGAAAGAAGGCAAGTCTCCCATCTGCCTTTTCCCCACCTTATCTACCTGTGCTGTCACCTTCAAGAATTGTCTTTTTTTGTTGTTGGTCATTAAAAGGGTGTGGGCTTTACAAAACTGAGCCAACCTTTAATGCCCATCCCCTCACTGCCCTTGAGAAGGTGGCAGTGAGGTCCCTCCTGGAGGGTGGGGTCACACACACTGCTGTCAGGGAGTGGGGTCCAGGGTTTTGGGCCAGTGACAGTGAAGGAACACCGATATTCAAGATGCCTTCATTATCATGTAATAGTACAGAACATGTAATATTACACAAAATTGCTTTCTACCTGCACTAAGGTATCAAGTGCAGTTTTTGGTCACCAAACTACTGGAAAGACATCAATAAGTTTGGAAGGTGCAGAGAAGATTTACTAGGATGTTGCTGGGACTTGGGGAAATGTTAAACAGGTCAAGACTTTATTCACTGAAGCGTGGAAGAATGAGGGGAGATTTGGTAGAGGTATTTAAAAATGAGGGGAATAACCATATACAACACAGAAACAGGCCAGTTTGGCCCTACTGGCCTGTGCCGAACATTATCTCCCACCTAGTCCCAATGACCTGCATTTGGCCCAAAACCCTCCACACCTCTCCCATCCATATACATATCCAATCTATCCTTGAATATTAACATCGACCTAGCTTCCACCACCACTGCCAGAAGTTCTTTTCATATCCCCACAACCCTCTGCATGAAGAAATTCCCCCTCAAGTTTCCCTTAAGCTTTTCCCTTTTACTCTCAGTCCATGCCCTCTTGTTTGAATATCCCCCATTCTCAGTGGAAAAATTCTGTTCACATTAACTCTATCCATCCCCCTTATAATTTTAAGTACCTCTATCAAATCACCCCTCAACCTTCTACATTCCAGGGAATAAAGTCCCAGGCTGCTCAACCGTTCCCTGTAACTCAAACCCTGAAACCCCAACAACATTCTCATAAACCTCCTCTGCCCTCTCTCTATTCTGTTTATATTCTTCCTGTAATTTGGTGACCAAAACAGCACACAATATTCCAAATTTGGCCTCACCAATGCCTTATACAACTTCAATATAACATCCCAACTTCTGTGTTCTGTACTCTGATTTATGAAAGCCAACATACGAAATGCCATATATAGCACAGAACAGGCCAGTTTGGCCCTACTAGTCCAAACCGGAACAAATCTCCACCCTCCTAGTCCCACTGACCAGCACCTGGTCCATACCCCTCCAATCCTCTCCCCTCCATGTAATTATTCAGTCTTTCCTTAAATGTAAATAACATCCCTGCTTCAACCAGAAGCTTATTCCACATCCCAACCACCCTTTCCATGAAGAAATTTCCCCTCATGTTCCCCTTATAATTTTCCCCCTGCAATCTCAAACCATGGCCCCTGGTTTGAAAATCCCCCACTCTTAATTGAAAAAGCCTATCCACGTTCACTCTCTCTGTCCCTTTTAAAATCTTGAACACCTCCATAAAATTCCCCCTCAATCTTCTACGCTCCAGAGTAAAAAAGCCCAGGCTGCTCAACCTTTCTCTGTAACTCAAACCCTGACATCCTGTCAACATTCTCGTGAACCTTTTCTGCACTCTCTCTATTTTGTTTATATCCTTCCTATAACTTGGTGACCTTCCTCAATTGTCTACCATTTAACATGTCCCATTTTGATTTGTCCTACCAAAGTGTAGCACCTAAATTATCAGTATTAAATTCCATCTGCCATCTTTCTGACCACTCTTCTCACTGTCCTACATCACCCTCTAAGCTTTGATAATCTTCCTTGCTGTCCACAACACCACCAACCTTTGCATCATCTGCAAATTTACAAATCCAATTTTCCACCCTATCATCTAGAGCAGGGGTGTCAAACTCAAATTCACGGAGGGCCAAAATTAAAAACTTAGACTAAATATTTATTGAAATTTTCAACAACATCTGCATGTTTTCTCTTTCAACATATGTAATGTTAAACTTTTTCTTATTAAAATAAATGTTTAATAATAGTTTTGGATAAACTCTTTCCAGAAGCATTAACAAATGAGAAATAAAATATTCAATAAATAATCTTTCTCTATAGAGGATTTGTCAAATGTTGCTAGTGTGCTGTCGAGTAGTAAAATCTGAGGGCTATTGAGAATGTGGGAGAATAACATGATTCCTGAAACAATCAAATGGGTGACAGATTGTGGGCATGAACTCTAGCAGGGTTATTTGCCATGCCCTTTTTCCATTGGTACAGATATCCTTTGATTTACACACTTTTCAAGTTTTATGCCTAATGAGCTTGTATCCAGGTGCAGGACCATTTTTAACCAGGAATATATTTATCACTGTGACATGAAACTATTGGAAGATCGTTTTATCCTGAGATTAAAGTTCATAATACTTACTCAAGCCTGTGTGCGGGAGGGCGGGGTTTGCGGGCGATCGGGTTGGACAACGACAGTGTGGGGGCATCGGCTCTCGCTGCAGGGCGGCATCTCGGCGGATCAGCGGCCCCGTCACTGTGAGTCGCGGTTCGGCCTGCGGCATGGAGGGGGAGTGGGCAACGGTCCTGGCGAGGTCAGGCCCAAGGCCTCCGTTTACGGGCGCTGGGAAGCAGCCTTGGCTTCCCCTGACACCGGCCAGACGCCAAAACCAGAGTCCACGGTGAGACCCTGCAACGTAAACAGAGGAGGTGGGGGCGATTAGCAGGCTGACGCCAATGCATTCTGGGATTGTTGTATTACTGTGCATGCGCTATACTGGCGCGGCGGCCAGCGGGCCACCTCTAATATATTTTTGAAATGATCTTGCGGGCCAAATATAATTCTATCACGGGCCAAATTTGGCCCACGGGCCAGAGTTTGACATGTGTGCCCTATGCCATCGGAACTCTGTAATTAGTAAGGGATTGCTTAAGGTGGGATGTGAGTGGGAAGGAAAGGGTGAGAATCACTGCTCTAGACCCAATTGTTACTGAAATATTTTGCTTGAGAAAAATTGTCATTGGCCCATTTCCTTTAGCGTTCTGAAAGCGTGCACATGACGAGTCAATGAGGGATGATTAAAGCAGTGGTCTTCAAACTTTTTCTTCCCACCCACAGACCACCTTAAGCAATCCCTTACTAATCACAGAGCACCAATGGCACAGGGACGCGAGTGGAAAGAAAAAGGTTGAGAACTATTGTATTGTGGAAACTCCACATCTGATTAGGTTAATTGTTAGGCAAGTGGTCAGAGAAGGACCCCCCCACAACCCCAAGAAAGGCTTAAATCACAGGAACAAAATAAGCTTCCGTCTCTCTGCTCCCAATCTTACACACAGTCCTGATGTGGAATGTGGGGTCGCAGCTCCACGTTCACCCGAGTTCAGGTGCTGTCTGTGTGGAGTTTGTACGCTCTCCCCTTGTCTTGGACCAACAGGTCAGTCGCCTGACGAAGGCACCCGAACCCCCCGTTGAAACGCCGGCGTCCGGGGCGGTGGAGGAATTGGCTGAGAAGAGCGCGTTGCTCCCACCCCCCTCCCATGGTTGGAGAGGGATTAAACTGCGATCTCACGGCGCCGGGCTCGTCTCCAACAAAAGGAGCGGGAGGCAGACTCATCTGGGCTGAAGACTCCTCACCCAGTGAACAATAAGGTCAGCTGTCCTTCACTTTTAAAATTCTCCCACCCCACAAACGACACACGCCTCTGCACTCGGGCCCCCACCCGGCTTTCACAACCACCCAGGAAAATTAAATAAATAGATAGATAGATAAATAGATAAATAAATAAGTATGTAGATAAATAGACGAATAAATAAATAATAGATAGATAGATAAATAAATAAAAAAATAGGCTGAACAAATAAATCAATAAAGTGACCCCTAGAAATAAAATAAAAAAATAGCAATAAATAAGTAAATATCAACAAACATCAATGACTACTCGTGGATAGCCCGCGACTCTTGTGGCTGAAGGCACCTCGTCAAGTGAATGGACAGAGTAAATGTAGGTCGGTTTTTTCCACTCTGGTTGGGTGAAATAAGAACTAGAGGACATGAGTTAATAGGGGAAAGGGGAGAAGTTTGGGGGAAAGATTAAGATATATGTACATAAATTATGAGGGGTGTCGATAGAACAAATGCAAGCAGGCTTTTTTCTCACTGAGTTTGAGGGGAGACAAGAACTAGAGGACATGGGTGAAAGGGGAAATGTTTTAAAGGGAACATTCGGGGGAACTTCACGCAGAGAGTGGTGGGAGTCTGGAACAAGCTGATGAAGTGAGGGATGTGGACTCAAATTTTGCCATTGGAGAAAAATTTGGAATGGGAGGATATGGTCCACGTGCTGGCCAATGGGACTGGCAAAGTAATAGTGTGACATGGACTAGATAGGCTGAAGGGCCTGTTTCCATGCTGTAATGTTCTATGGGTGCACTTTTAGATATGCTGTTTCTCTTTCTTTATTGATACAGGCATCTAGGTCGGAGAGGTATTGTGTTAATTATGTGGGTCAAGTTGTCATCCAGGTCCGTATAACCCAGCAACCCACCCAGTTACATGAGGGAGCTCAGACAAACCTGTGGTGGGATAGTGAAGTGGACTTGACTGGTTGAGTGGCCTCTTTCTGCTCCAATGTCTTGTGGGTTGCCACAGGTACCATAAACACCAGAATGGATGCGCAGAAATGCCTATCCATTGAAATTCTGTGAAAATTAGAACTCGCAAGCACCTGGACATACAGGACAGTAATAGGCCATTCCGGCCCATAAGCCCGTGCCGCCCAATTATACCCAATTGAGCTACAACCCCCAGTATGTTTCAAAGTGTGGGAAGAAACCGGAGCCACCGGAGGGGGAAAACCCACGCAGACAGGAGGAGACATGTACAAACTCCTTACTGATGCGCGGGATTTGAACCCTGGTCCTGATTGCTGGCGCGGTTAAAGCATTGCGGTGAGTGCTGCACTAACTCTGCTGCTCTCGGTTATCTCGGAACAAGATTGGGGCTGTCAGGGGAATGGTGGAAGCAGGTAGAAGAGAGAAAGAAATGGCAGCGCTGTCGCTGGTGTGGACCCAGGGAGAACAGGGAGCAAAATCTCCATACAAGGCTTTAAAGGCCCGCTAAAGGTGGTTTATTCTAAAATCCCGCGACCCCGGAGTCTGGGCCCAAGATGCCAGTGCCTATGGTTGGCAGCAGCCACTAGGGGTTGGAGACTCTGCAGAAGCCGAAGACTGGCTCAGGGTGCCCAAAAACAGGAAGACCTCCCCCCTACCACCCCACCCCGTTTGAGAAGGAGAAGCAGAAGAGGCAAACCTATGGGACAGTGACCAGTGAGGGGATCTGAGGCTGAAGAACCCACAGGCGGCTCAAGGCGAGGGACCTACGTAGGCAGCGGGCGACTGCGGTCAAAGACCTCGCACCAGGGTGCAGGCTGCTGGAACTGGCCCGAGAGTGGCTGAAGGAGTTCCAGGCATCGGAACTGGGATATGAGAGGGCGCCAGAGGCTTTCTGATCATGTCTGAGGTGCGCATCTGGAGCTCGGGTTGCTGACGGAGAGGACCGAAGGCCGTGTGGCTCCAGGAGTGCTGGAGGTGTATCGACGGACTCTGGAGGGGCGGTGGGGGGGGGGGGATCGACTCTCTTTTGCTTCTCTCCTCTGAGCAATGGGCAATATTTTTTGCTGATAGTAAATCTTTGTCTGCCTTTTATATAATAAATTTTATATAATATCACATTTTCTGTTTTATTAATTGACCAAAAACCATCTTGATCTTAGCATTGAAGATGCTTCGAGATGCTTGAATAAATATGAAGAGTTTGAATTGAACATCATATTTGTCGTAATGGGCCAAAGGGCCTCTTCCTGTACTGTACTGTTCTATTAATCAATCTGAAGACAAAACTGTTAAATGGGACATTATAAGAAATTGCAATTAATGTCAGAAATTCTTAGCCTCCATTGCCATGATTCACACTAATTGGGCTGCATTTCATTTGATTTCCACCATGATGTCCTTGAATATTAAACTGCATATAGATTTTATTTGTATTATACAACTCAATTGGTCTCATTGGAGACCCAATAGCCACGTGATCAAATGCTAAATAGTTTTTTGTTCTGTGCACTAACACAGGACAACTTGGCGCCTTTTCGTTTTGTCATTAACCAAAAAACTGCGTGGTGAATTATCTCACAGGCAAAGATGGAAGTTACAAGGAGGATTTTCGAAATGGCACTCAAATCTTTAGCGTCACTTGGGCGGAAAACAAAAAAGGGTTTTCTGTCAGGAGTCTGTCTGGGCTGACTGCAGGTCCAAGTTTGGGATTATTGTCAGGCGCAGCGAGGAGCAGTGGTCAGGGTAGTGGTGAACGGCTGATGACTTGGCTCTGCCCCTGTCCTGTGATGGTACCTGTGGCCCCTCCCTCTTTAGACCTTGTACAAAGCCTCTTACACCTTGGCCTTTCCCCAGAAAGCCTGGGTCACAGCGCAGTCCACGTTGAGTAAAAGCTTGTAGATCAGTGACTCATACTCAGCCTCTTCAGTTGTTTACAGTGCATCGGAAGTAAATCACAAAAATCTGCAGACACCGTGGTTGAAGTAAACACAACGCTGGAGAAACTCAACAGGTTAGACAGTGTCCTTTACATAGCAAATGTCAAAATGCACAACCAACATTTCAGGCTTGAGATTTTTGAGATTTCCGATTTCCAATTTCTTGTCAGAATACAGAGAAGACATCACGTACAACCTTGAGATTCATTTTTCCTGTGGGCATGGCAGAATTACCACTAATTGGTAGAGCAAAAAAAAATAAACTGTACACAGAGTAAACATGTAAACAAATAAAAAAACTGTTAACAAACCAATTGTGCAATATAGAGAGATCAAAAAGAAAATCCATAAAGTGCACAAGTGAGAGTCCTTAAATAAGTCCCTGATTGGTCATTGTGGAGTTTGATGGGAGAGGGAGAGCAGCTGTTCCTGAACCTGGTGAGTGCGAATCTTGTGGCACCAACACCTCTTTCCTGATGGCAGCAGCGAGAACAGAGCGTGTGCTGGGTGGTGTGGGTCCTTGATGATCACTGCTGCTCTCCGACGGCAGCGTTCCCTACAGATGTTCTTGATGGTGGGGAGGGTTTTCCCTAAGCTGCATCCACTATCTTCTGGAGGGCTTTATGCTCAGAGGTATTGATGTTTCCATAATCAGACTGTGATGTAGCCGGTCAGCACACTTGAGCCCTTCATCAAGGTGATCGAAGTTGTTTTGCAAGCAGTTTTGGGTGGACATCATTTGTGTTGCATAAAGAGAGGCATCCATTGGTACAGAGCAAAGGCAGCATCATTTTACCAGCATGGGGTTCATCCAGGAGTCTGATAACAGTGGAAAAGGGACAACATCTATATTGACCTCCAATTTCTGTGAAACCCCTGGCATCTATCTTTCCCTATACCTCTACCTTTCAGCTCCCCACTCCCTTCCATCAGAGATCTACCCTTCTTGGCCCTCTGCCCCCCCCCCTCTCTCTCCATCACTTCTCAGATTCTTTCTCTTCTACCCTCCCACCTGTATCCACCCATGAGCATATGTCAAACAGCAAAGTCTGCAGACGCTGTGTTTGTAGGGCAATACATAAAAATGCTGGAGAAACTCAGCAGGAACCTCTTTCCTGTAATCTTCCCCCTTCCCCTCCCTCCTCTCCTCCTCCCCCCGCCCCCCCCCCCACCCCGCCTTTTAATTCTGGCATCTTCCTGCTTCTATGAATTCCTGACAAAGAGTTCAGGCCCGAAACGTTGTCTGCCTTTTCTTCCTGTGGATGCTGCTTGACCTGTTTCACTTGACCCCAGCATCTGCAGGTTTGGTTGTTAATCACCCTTGAATCAGGTGGGGGTGGGGGGGGTGGGCGAACTTCTTCAACCCTCTGCAGTTTCTCCCTCCCAGTTCATACACCCGTCAGATTCCATCACACAAAGTGGTCTGCATTGATAGATCTCCAGAGAATTCCAACCCTTTGAGAGAGAAAGCAAACACCAGAGGAGATCTGTGCAAGGTGAGGGGAGGGGTAAGTTTAGGGGGTGATGTCAGGGGTAAGTTTACAGAGAGTGATGGGTGCCTGGAATGCATTGCCAGGGGTGGTGGTGAAAGCTGGTACAATAGGGACATTCAAAAGACTCTTAGACAGGCACATGGAAGCAAGAGGAAGAGAGGGTTATGGGCTGTGAGGGTTATGGGCTGTGAGGTCTCTCAAGAAAGTGGCCTCTACCCTCAAGGACCCCCACCACCCAGGCCATACCCTCTTCACTCTGCATCCTTTGGGAAGGATGTGCGGGAGCCTGAAGAACAACGGCCAGTGGCACAAGGACAGCTTCTTCCCCTCCACCACCAGATTTCTGAATGGACAAAGAACCACTGATACCACCTCACTTTTTCTAAACACTATTAATTTTTAAATAGTGTATTTATGAAAATGTAATTTATAACAATTTCTTTGCCTCTGTCATGTGCAAAACCTGCTGAAAATTGTGTGACGAATGTTCATGGCAGTAAACCTGATTCTGATTCTTATCTTTTGAAGATGTTGGAGGGGAGTTTAAGGGAAAACATCAAAGGGTCTTTTTTTTGCACAAAGAGAGGGTTTGGTGTCTGAAATGGATTGCTGGGGTTGGTGGTGGAGGTTGGTACAATAGGGACATTCAAAAGACTCTTAGACAGTGTGGTAAACCAATGTATCTATGTTTGGATGTACGAGGACACATCCCTTGCTGTCTGTGCCTGAAGCTCCTCCCACTGACCCCTGAATAAAGGTGTTGGATCTTCAGCAGCGTGGATTCGATGCTGTCGGCCTCTGCCATCTCGAGTACTTCGATGTTGGTGATGAAGTCGCTCCAATGAATGTTGAGGATGGAGCGGAGACAACGCTGGTGGAAGCGTTCTAGGAGCTGTAGGTGATGTCGGTAGAGGACCCATGATTCGGAGCCGAACAGGAGTGTAGGTATGACAACGCCTCTGTATATGCTAATCGTTGTGAGGTTTTTCAGTTGGTTGTTTTTCCAGACTCTTTTCTGTAGTCTTCCAAAGGCGCTATTTGCCTTGACGAGTCTGTTGTCTCTCGCTAGGTAGGTCACGTCTCCAGAATGGAGGACCATCGCCTTCCCAAGATAGTGTTATATGGCGAGCTCTCCACTGGCCACCGAGACAGAGGTGCACCAAAGAAGAGGTACAAGGACTGCCTAAAGAAATCTCTTGGTGCCTGCCACATTGACCACCGCCAGTGGGCTGATATCGCCTCAAACCGTGCATCTTGGCGCCTCACAGTTCGGCGGGCAGCAACCTCCTTTGAAGAAGATCGCAGAGCCCACCTCACTGACAAAAGACAAAGGAGGAAAAACCCAACACCCAACCCACCAATTTTCCCTTGCAACCGCTGCAACCGTGTCTGCCTGTCCCGCATCAGACTTGTCTGCCACAAACAAGCCTGCAGCTGACGTGGACGTTACCCCTCCATAAATCTTCGACCGCGAAGCCAAGCCAAAGAAGAAGAAGAAGAATAAAGGTGACTGTGCTACAGCGCCCTCCTCAGTCCAGGACAGATGACCAACATGGGGTCCCTCCATTCTGTTGTGAATAGAAGCCTATCCAGTTTCTCTACAACTTCTAGTCTTTGATGGTGTAGCCCGACACAACAGAAGTCGTGATTAATAAGCTTTAATCACTATAAACTTAGAGGCATATCTTACATGCTGTTGGTCCAATTCCAAGGCAGTACCAAGGGAGGGGGATTGGGCGATACCACCTTTATTAGGGATCCTGAAAGGGGAGGAGTTTCAGTATCTGGGGCAGGCCAACCAGTACAATAACTGCAATACAGTATTCCACCACAAAGTGGTACATCAGACAGGCACATGGATGCAAGAAAAATAGAGGATTATGGGTGTGAGGTAGGAGAGGGTTAGATTATTATGTTGGACAACATAGGTTGGCACTACATCATGGGCCAAAAGGGTCTGTACTGTGTTCTAAAAGTTCATCCTTATCTTGGGGTCTAGAGGTAGGCCCCTTCCTTAAGAATGAAGACCGAGAAGAATGAAGAGACTCAGTGGGTCAGACAAGCGTCCATGGAGAGAAATGGTCACCCAGTGTTACGGGCCAGGAACCTTTGTCGAGACTGGAGTGAAAGTGATCTTTTCCTTGGGTTGTCCCTTGAGTCGGTGCCACCCAATTTACACACAATTAACCTACAATATCTTTACTTAACACAGATTATAAGATAATAGCTAAACTATTAGCAAACAGATTAGCAGAGTATGTACCGAAAATGGTAAATCTAGACCAAACTGGATTTATTAAAAAAAGACGCACAACAGACAATATTTGTAAATTTATTAACTTAATTCATACAGTAGAAGGGAATAAAGCACCTACAGTAGCAGTTGCTTTAGACGCAGAGAAGGCCTTTGACAGAGTAGAATGGAATTATTTGTTCAAAGTATTGCAAAAATTCAGTTTACCGGAGAAGTATATTAATTGGATTAAAGCATTATATAAGGGACCGTTAGCGAAAGTGACAGTAAATGGACATGTATCAAAGCAATTTAACTTAAGCAGGTCAACACGGCAGGGATGCCCACTATCACCTTTATTGTTTGCGTTAGCTATAGAACCACTAGCAGAATTGATAAGAATAGATAATAATATAAAAGGAATAAAAATAAAAGACAAGGAATATAAAATCAGTTTATTTGCAGATGATGTTATAGTGTACTTAACAGAACCAGAACTATCAATAAAAGAATTATATAAGAAATTGAAGGAATAGGGAGAAGTGTCGGGTTACAAGATAAACGTAAATAAAAGTGAAGCAATGCCTATTAATAATGCGGATTTCTCAAAATTTAAGAAGGAATCACCATTTAGATGGCAAATGCAAGCAATAAGATACCTAGGTGTACAAATAAACAAAAATCTCGGCCAACTATATAAACTCAGTTATTATCCACTAATGAAAAAATTACAGGACGATTTAGAGCATTGGAAAGATTTGCCACTAACACTAATAGGAAGGATAAACTGTATTAAAATGAACATTTTTCCAAGGATATTATACTTATTTCAGGCATTGCCAATACAACTGACAGAGAAATTCTTCAAAGAGTTAAAGAAAATAATAAGGAAATTTTTATGGAGAGGGGGGAAACCGAGGATAGCACTAGATAAATTAACAGAATGGTGTAAACAAGGAGGCTTACAACTGCCAAACTTTAAAAATTATTATAGAGCCGCACAATTAAGATACCTATCAGATTTTTATCAAACAAGGGAAAAGCCAGATTGGACGAGATTAGAATTAGATAAAATAGGGGAAAAGATACCTGAACACATATTATATAAATGGGATGAAAAATTGGTACAACATAGAAGTTCTCCAGTATTACATCATCTCCTCAATAGTTGGAAGAAGATTCATGTAGAAAGAAATAAAACAAATTATCAATTACCAAAACTAATATTGACGCAAAACAAGTTACTCCCTTTTACAATAGATAACCTTTCCTTTAGAGAATGGGAAAAAAAAGGGATTAAAAGAATAGAAAATTGTTTTTCAGGAAGTAGATTCTTATCCTTTGAACAAATGAAAGATAAGTACAATATAACTCAAGATACAGCGCTGGCATATTACCAATTGAGATCCTACTTGAAGGATAAATTAGGAAGCAGTTTGAGTTTGCCAGAGGGAAGTAACCTTGAATATGTGATTACAGATACAATGTTAATCAAAAGATTTATAACAAATATGTATATTAAACTGCAAGAAAAGGAGAATGAGGAAACAAATGGTAAAACTAAACAAAAATGGGAACAAGATTTAAATATAAAGATAAAAAAGGAAACATGGGAGAAGTTATGCTCGGAACGATGAGAAATACAATAAATACGAGGTTACGTATGATACAATATAACTGGATACACAGGCTATACATTACACCTCAAAAGTTAAATAAATGGGACCCAACAGTATCTGATAGATGTTTTCGATGTAAAAAAGAAATGGGAACAACAATTCATGCAATCTGCACATGTGAGAAAGTAGAAAAATTTTGGGAAGATCTAAATCAGATATTAAATAAAATAACAGAAAACAATATACCAAAGAATCCAGAGATCTTCCTCCTAAGTAACATAAAAAACAAAGAATTTGGAATGGATTTGGAGATGCACAAAAAAGATTTGGTAAGATAGCTCTAGCCGTAGCAAAAAAATGTATTATGTCAACCTGGAAATTGGAAGATAATTTGAAAATACAACAATGGTATATAGAAATGAATAAATGTATTCCATTATAAAAAATAACATAAAGTTTAAGAAATAATATTGAAGTATTCGAACAAATATGGGAGCCTTACATGAAACACAATAGCGAAAACCTACCGGGGACAGTCATTACCTAAGTTAACGGAAGGAAAAGGAAATGAAAAGAATGGATTCAGTAGAATTTCTGGTGTATTTTTATTGAATGACAACATTGTCTGACTGGTTTAAGGTATCCTAGATTTTGTACCTTAAATGGACGGTAGGGGGGAGGTAGGGAGGGTGGGATGGGAGGAGGGAGGGGGGGGGAAGAAAATGGCACTGTATATGTGTGAAAAGGAAAAAGTGTGTATCATGGTTAATGTGATTTATGGTGTGAAAAATAAAAAATTTAAAAAAAAACAAGTAATAAGATTAGTCACGACAATTGGAGCATTTAACATGAAAATGGGTGAAATCAACTTTCAAATTCAAACCAAAATCAACTGCGGCTTCCTTTTATCCAGTGATATCAAGAAATCACATTAATACAGTACTTCTTTTTCTTTGGCTTGGCTTCGCGGACGAAGATTTATAGAGGGGGTAAAAGTCCACGTCAGCTGCAGGCTTGTTTGTGGCTGACAAGTCCGATGCGGGACAGGCAGAAACGGTTGCAGCGGCTGCAGGGGAAAATTGGTTGGTTGGGGTTGGGTGTTGGGTTTTTCCTCCTTTGCCTTTTGTCAGTGAGGTGGGCTCTGCGGTCTTCTTCAAAGGAGGTTGCTGCCCGCCGGACTGTGAGGCGCCAAGATGCACGGTTTGAGGCGATATCAGCCCACTGGCGGTGGTCAATGTGGCTGGCACCAAGAGATTTCTTTAGGCAGTCCTTGTACCTTTTCTTTGGTGCACCTCTGTCACGGTGGCCAGTGGAGAGCTCGCCATATAACACGATCTTGGGAAGGCGATGGTCCTCCATTCTGGAGACGTGACCCACCCAGCGCAGCTGGATCTTCAGCAGCGTGGACTCGATGCTGTCGACCTCTGCCATCTCGAGTACTTCGACGTTAGGGATGAAAGCGCTCCAATGGATGTTGAGGATGGAGCGGAGACAACGCTGGTGGAAGCGTTCTAGGAGCCGTAGGTGATGCCGGTAGAGGACCCATGATTCGGAGCCGAACAGGAGTGTGGGTATGACAACGGCTCTGTATACGCTAATCTTTGTGAGGTTTTTCAGTTGGTTGTTTTTCCAGACTCTTTTGTGTAGTCTTCCAAAGGCACTATTTGCCTTGGCGAGTCTGTTGTCTATCTCGTTGTCGATCCTTGCATCTGATGAAATGGTGCAGCCGAGATAGGTAAACTGGTTGACCGTTTTGAGTTTTGTGTGCCCGATGGAGATGTGGTGGGGGGGGGGGGTGCTGGTCGTCATGGTGGGGAGCTGGCTGATGGAGGACCTCCGTTTTCCTTCTAGTTACTCATTATTTACAAGTTCTATCTATGACACGGTCACAACTACCCAGGACAAACTTGAGCCCCTATGGTGCCCATCAGTCCTGGAAATCCCCCATTGCATCTGCTCCTTCTCCAAGGTCACAGAGGCAGGAATGTATCCCCAGAAGACAAGCGGGCAGTCAGCCCGGGTCGAACCCTCGACTGCCCGCTGACTGGACCCATGGATGGTTGTCTTGGCCAGGCCCGAACTGACCAGGATCTCCTCTGAACCTCTCCCCACCACCCCTCCTCACAGGGCGATCTTAAGATCAGGAGCGTTGGGACTGAAATGTAGCCAAAATTGGAGGAGCAGCACCTTCAGATATTCAAATAGAGGCGGCAGCTATTCCGTCTATACAAGGCACACCTCCCGGCTGCAGAAATGACAGGCAGTCGGAATTCTGTAAACCTACTTAAAACTCTATGGCAGGGTACAGCTCGGCACAACACTTTCCACCCCAAGTCTCCAATCTAGCAGGGGAGAGCTGATGGGACCATTGGGAGCCCTGGCCAGTGCACGCTGGTTCCTCTCTCCCTACCACTCACAAACCAGCACCAGGATTTGGCCTGGCTGGTGGTAATAGGAGCCATCCCCATCACATCCTGCCTGTACAAGCGGAACGTCACCCACCACGCATACTTTGTCCTGGAGATGACTGCAGTGGAGAGGAGACAGTCGCCCACCTCAGCTGAAGGCAGTGTGGGGAGAAGGATGCGACGGTCTTCATCACGGTTCATCCCCGCGGGCACACACAGTGTCAGACATCCAGAACATGGAGAGAGCATACGAACTCCTTACAGACAGTGCGGGGTTCAACCCATTTCCTAATTACTGGCGCTGTAACAACATTGAGCTAACCACTACACCAACCGTGGGACTGTATACAGTTGCAATGAGAAGGAAGATCAACTAGCATCAGGCAAGGGCAGCGCGAGAGCACTGCTGTAGGGTTCATTCAGGGGCCTGATGGCTGTGAGGAAAAACCCGCCTTTAAGCCTGTGGGTGCTTTCACACTCTTGAGCCTTTTCTCCGATGGGAGTAGGGAGGGAGAAGACCACCAGCTCAGAGAAGGACACACTTTGGTCTACCCAAAACCTGTTGGTCTTTCAATGCCCGGGATGTCTGTGCCGAATTGCACATTCCAGGCTGCAGGAGAACGTGCTGAGGGAAACATTGAGGCTTGGCGCAGCCAACGCGAGGGAGTGCTGGGGAAGGACCGCAGTCTAGAGTCCTCCTATTACTGGGCATTGAGGGGCTGAGACCAAGGGGAAGTCCCTCAAACAGCAGAGGGGGAGACGCAACAAGATGCCATTGGACTGGTAATGGGGTATCTCGAGAAACAATGTAACAATATACATGGATGGGAGGGTATAGATATGATTGATATTAGGGGTGTGAAAAGGCTTTGAACAGTTTTCTCTTTTGTAAATAACTTATTGCAAATAAAGTCTATTTTTGGAAAGGAAAACACTCCCCCTGGCCCTGTCACCAATCCATTCCTCTCACTCACCGCAGCCTCGGCAGGGGAAAGGCACACCAGATCCCTGGGCACCAGACCCACACTCCCTCCACCGCCTCTCCACTGACCACGCTCCCTCCAGACCGGCTCGTGACCTTTCCTACCCTTGGCTTTCAGCTCTGCCGGGGTAGGGGTGGTGGTGCCCGTTGAGTGGGCAGTGCAGGTGGATGAAGTCCATCTGCATTTTTATATATATAAATGTCATTACAACGTAAAGGCTAATCTCTGTTTTATTATTTCTATCATCTCCAGTATTTCCTTTGGCTTTCCAAAGCTGACAGAGCCCACAGTAATTATTATCCCTCGTGTTGTCTTCCTCTGGCAATAAACAGACCTGATAAAGCCAGAGTTTAGACACATCTTCTTGCAGAAACACTCAGATGGGACGGATGCCAGATTCTGCATTATTAAACAATTCCTCACATTCTCCAGTGTAAACCAAATGACTACCTGGAGTACACTGTTTCACAAATTCGGGGAAATATGAATCCCCACAGACTGCAGCCGCCAGTTCCTGTTAACGTCTTCCCAGATAGGGAGGTCATGATCAAGTCAGAAGTAATTATAGGTTCAAAGGATTCCTGGAGCCTTGCTCCATTTGGGGCAGTATGGTGTTCAAATCCACCGCTGTCGGAAACCAGCTTGTATGTTCTCCACAAGACATGCTTGGGTTTCCTCTGTGAGCTTCGGTTTCCTTCCAAAAGGTACGGGTTTGGTTGGTTAATTATGTGTGATTGGAGGTTTCAATGGCCAGAATCGGCTTTTACTGTACTGTGAATAAATTTTAAAATGTGAAAAAGTAAGGCATGGTACAAAAGGACAAAATGCAGAGTGACAAAGAGAGATCAGCTGGAACAGAGCAAAGGCAACATAATTATAATGTGGAGGGGTTTGGTCAGGAGTCCGATGACAGCAGGAAAGAAAATGTCCTCAAATCGAGTGGTATGTGACTTCACACTCATGAGTCTTCATCCAAATGGGAGGGGGGGTAGAGAATGTGGCCGGGGTGGGAATGGTCTTTTAACGAGTCGGCTGCTTTCCTGAGGTAGTGGGGGTTTTACATGGAGGGGAGGGGTTATGGGTGATGGAGTGGAGGGGGTGGGTGATGGAGGGGAGCGGAAGTGTGATGAAGGGGAGGAGGGTTTGACGGAGGGGAGGAGTGTGTGTGATGAAGGGGGGTCTGATAGGAGAGGAGGTGTGTGATGGAGGGGAGGGGGTGTATGATGAAGGGGAGAGGGGTATGTGATGAAGGAGGGGTGTGTGTGTGATGAAGGAGGGGGTGTTTGATGGAGGGGAGGGGGTGTGATGAAGTGGAGGGGGGTGTGATAGAGGGGATCTGGGTGTGTGATGAAGGGGAGAGGGGTATGTGATGGAGAGGAGCTGGGTGTGTGATGGAGGGGAGGGGGTATATGATGGAGGGGAACTGGGGTGTGATGAAGGAGTGTGATGGAGGGAAGGGTTTTGTGTGATGAAGGATGGGGTGTGTGATGGAGGGGAGGGAGTGTGTGATGGAGGGGAGGGGTGTGTGATGGCCTGAACCACATTCACACTCTCTGCAGTTTGTTGCGGTCTTGGGCGGAGCAGTTCCTGTCCCACACGGTGACCCACCCTGACAAGATGCTCTCAACAGTGCTGCTGGAGAAGTTGTTGAGGGATGCGGGTGACACGTTGAATTCCCTCAGGCTTCTGAGGAAGCCAAGGCACTGGCGCACTTTCTTGGCCACTGCCTCAACATTGGTGGGATCAGGAGATGTTTGACAAGGACACTCAAAAGGGGTTCAGTGTAAAAGTGGTAGGGAGAGAGGGAGTTGGTGGGAACAAGGGGAGAAGATAATGAGATTTGTGTAAATTGGTGGCCGTTAGCAACAACATAGTGGGCCGAATGGCCTCATCACTGACCTTAAAGGGCTGGCTAGTAAAAGTGACACCCGTGGAATTAAAGAGTTACACGCAATGCTTAAGAAATTAGCTTAAAGCTGAAGGCAGTAGGAAATGGTAATGGTTGTTTTGCAAATTAATGATTGTAGCTTTTCCCAGGGGCTCGTGCTCAATTTGCTTTTACGAGTTAGATATCGGCAAGCATATTAAAAGTTCCAAATTTGCAAATGACATAAATTTGGAAATGATCAACAATCTGGAGAAAGGGATTTAGTGCAGGAAGGTGCAGCAGGATGTGAAAGGCAATTGTAGTAAAAAGTGCTGGAAAAACTCAGCAGGTCCCGCACCGTCCAAAGGAGGTAGGATACATTTCTTTTAACCAAAACTGGACTTTATTCATAATTAAAACACAAATGCTGGAGAAACTCAGCAGGTCAAGCAGTGTCCTTTATAGAGCAAAGATAAAGATACATGACCAACGTTTCCAAACCTTGGTGAAGGGCTTAAGCCCAAAACATTGGTTCTGTGTCTTTATCTTTGCTACATAAAGGACACTGTTTGATCTGCAGAGTTTCTCCAGCATTTGTGTTTTTACTTCAGCCACGACGTCTGTAGACTTTCACTTTATTCATAATAATTATTTCACAAAAAAGAAAACCGTTCAAAGTCTCTTCCCACCCTTAGTCTCAGAAGCATACATTTCCAGCTCTGTACATCGTTACATTCATTTCTGTGGCACCTTGTTGTTTCTCCCCCACCCCCTCAGTCCCAGCCGCTCCATGCCCGGTAGTAGGAGGACTCTAGACTGCGGTCCTTCCCCACAGCGCCAACGCATTGGCTGCACCGAGCCTCAGCGCGTACTCCTGCTGCTTGGAATGAGCCGGTCGGCAGCGTCCCCACACCGACATCACCATGTGATGAAAGACCAGCGGGCAGACTGAAGGCTGATGGTCTTCCTGTGGTTCTGTGTGCGTCCCCGGGAACAGCCTGTAGATTAGAGAGTCACACTACTGCTGGGGAGAAACTGCGACAAGGACCTTTCCCTAACCAACATTTCAGGCCTGAGCCCTTTGTCAAAGTATGAGCAAAAAGCAGGCAGGCACCTGAATAAAAAGGGTGAGGAAGAAGGTAAAAAAGGGTCGGAGTATTACGAGCCCAGAGGACCCCAAAACCCAGCAGCAACACATATTCACCACGACAAATGGTTACTTAAACAAAAGTTGCTTTTAATTATCTTTAAACATGAAAACAGAATCACACTTTAACTCAGTGGTTCCCAACCTTTTTCTTTCCACTCACATCCCACTTTAAGTATTCCTTATGCCATAGGTGCTCTGAGATTAGTAAGGGATTTTTTAAGGTGGGATGTGGGTGGAAAGAAAAAGGTTGAAAACCACTGTTGTAATTTTACCTAATTGACTCATTATGTGCACAGTTTCATGTCTCCAAAGGAAATGGGCCATTTACAATTTTTCTCAAGCAAAATATTTCAGTAAAAATTGGATCTAGAGCAGTAATTCTTAACCTTTTCTTCCCATTCACATCCCACCTTAAGCAATCCCTTACTAATCACAGAGCACTGATGGTATAGGGATTACTTAAAGTGGTATGTGAGTGGAAAGAAAAAGGTTGGGAACCACTTGACTTACTTAACCTAACTTAACCCCCTTATAATTCTAAGCGGATGTGTATGTAATGTGTGTCTAAGTTCAAAAAAAGTTCTTTGATTCACAGTTCAATCTCACTTCTCATTTCTCCAAGTTCACTGGTTGCAGGCAATTCTTATACTGTGCACAGAATTTAACATTTATAAAGTTCACCAGACTTTGGTGCTTGAAAGGTAAATGGTTACCCCCAAAGGAAGGTTCTTGTCAGTTTTCAGAGAGAGATTTGTTGTTCGCTGGACACCCACAACTGATGGACTTCCATCAGGCCCTCCAGTGCCTTGCTGATGCAACTTTTCCCTTTAGGGTTCTCCAGATGATAACCTCTTTCTTTCAGGTCACCACAGAGTTCCTTTTTGTTTCACTTATTTCAAGTGAAACATTAGACAGCCAGTCCTCTCCTCTTGCATGACCCACAAGGGCTTTGACCAGGCCATCTTCCAAATGGGCTGACTACAAGCTTGCCAACTTGTCTTGTTCCAGTCCCAGCTACTTCTGCTGGCGCTCTCTCTCTCTCTCTCTCTCTCTCTCTCTCTCTCTCTCTCTCTCTCTCTCTCTCCTCTCTCTCTCTCTCTCTCTCTCTCTCTCTCCCTCCCTCTCTCTCTGACACAGAGAGAAGAGCCTGTTTGACTCTCTCTGTCTACAAAACCACATTTTCTCTTCCAGACAATCTGCGGCTCCAGCAAGATCTTTCATCTGTTGCCTTTTGTAAACAACAATCCATTAGTGAAGTCTTTTGAGCAATCTTCAAAACTCTTGCAAAAGCTCTGAGGATATGTCTAGCATGGGGCAGAGCTCCAGTATTTCAAATAAGATCTGTTTTAAAGTGTTTTTTTAAACTTTATTTAAAAATTTGAAGAAAAAACTTATACAAAGTCCATAATATAAAAATGAAAAACTACAACTAACCCACCCCACCCCCCCCCCACCCTCAGCAAACCCCACAAGGGAAGCATACAAAGAACATCATAAAAGAAACACATACAACAGTTTAAGATATTACTAAACCCATACATTTCAAATATGGCGACCACGTCTTAATAAAAGTTATAATTATCATGCAGATTTTATGTTAATTTCTCCATATAAATACAAGACCTCAGCTCATTATGCCAATGAGTTACATTTACTTCAGCCTCATCTTTCCATTAAGTCGCAACACATTTACATGTGAGACAAAGAAAAACTGTCTGAAACTTGTCCAACCCCAAATTACTAAATAGGACAGTACAACCCAACAAAAATTTTTTTGGATCTAATAAAAATTTAATCTTAAACAATTTTTGAAGAAATTCCCTAATTTTTTGCCAAAATGGTTGAACCTTATCACAAAGCCAAACTGAGTGTAAAAATGTTCCTACACATAATCCACATCTAAAACACACTTCTGAATTACTAAATCCATATTTTTTTCAATTTCTCAAGGGTCAGATACAACTGATGCAAAAAATTATAATTAACCATACTATATCTTACATTAAGCAATTTAGTCTCTCCATCAAAACAGATAATCTCCCAATTGGCCTGATTAATATCGCAAATTAAGTCATTTTTGCATTTAATCCTAGATTTATCTAAATTTATTTTATCCATAGTGTCTTGCAACAATGCATTCATCTCAGAAATAAAACGCTTATTTAATGAGTGAGAAATCAAAACCTCAAATTTCGTTAACTTAGGAATTTTCATTTCTCTTCCAAAATTATCTTTCACTAATGCTCTAATTTGTTAGTACACAAATTCACTGAAATTCCAAGTTTCTCTATTTAAAAGATAGAAATTTACCCTCTTCGAGACAATCCTGCAACAACTTTATTCCTTTAATCTGCCATTCTCTTAAAAATCTATTATTCAGCAAAAATTGAATCAATTTATTTTGATATATTGGAGCCTGAACCGATATTTTACCTTTCGAACCTATCAATAAATTCCTTTTAGTCCAAATCTCTAACAAGTGTTTTAAAATCGGCACATTATATCTCTGTAATAAAACAGAATTCCACTTAAATATGAAATGATGTGAGTAAGGTTCTGAAATACTAGCCAATTCTACCCTGGCCCAAATAGAAGGATATGAAACATCCAACATACGATTAATAAATCTTTATTGAACTGCTTCATAATAATTTTGAAAAGTCAATTTATGTATAATTTCTCTAGCTAACTTCCTCTTCCATAAAAATTCTCGTACTACTTTATTTAAGTCCTGAGAAAAGATTTCAAAAGTAGACAAGGTATCGACTGAAAAAGATACTGAATTTGCAGAAAAACATTCATCTTAATACAATTTACTTGACCTACTAATGACAAAGGCAAATCCTTGCACTTAATCAAATCAGCCTTAATCTTTCTCATTAACAGTACATAATTTAAATTATACAATTATTGAATATTTACATCAATCATTATACCCAAATACTTAACTTTATCAGTCCAACGAAGTTTAGTAATTTGTCTACACTGATCATAATTTGCATCAGAAATTGGTAATAGTTCACTTTTATCCCAATTCACCTTATATCCTGATAATATTGTTCCAAACATTCTTGCAAATAATTTAAAGATCGTTCCAGATTACTTAAATATATCAAAACGTCATCAGCAAATAAATTAATCTTATATTCATCGTCTGCTATCCTTATACCTCTAACATTCTCATTCTGCCTTATAGATTGAGCTAATAGTTCGATGACCAATGCAAGCAGAGCTGGGGATGAAGCAGATCAGCTCCTGTCTGAGTGGTGACATGGATCCAGTGGGAAGAAAAAGTTTGAAAACCCCTGTTTTAATCATCCCTAATTGACTCGTTATGTGTGTGGTTTCATAACTCCAAAGGAAATGGGCAAAGGACAAATTTTCTCATGCAAAATATTTCAGTAACAACTGGGTCTAGAGAAAAGGTTCTCAACCTTCCCTTCCACTCACATCCCACCTTAAGCAGCGTTGGCAGCAGATCGTATATTAGAGGGAGGGGTGGATTATCGAGTTAGAAGGGGGTGCAATACAAAGCTCATAAACTCACTCAGTTGGGGGAGAGTGTGCCTTGGGTAAACTTGTACCTCTCACTTTGTTCATTTTAGATTGGTCACAGTGTTTGAACTACTGAAAGAAAATAGACACACACACCGAGAGCAGTTCAGATTATACAAATCAAGAACTGCTCAGGGCTCACCTCTTTCTTTCGGCGAAACATCTTGAGACCAACCCAGCTCGCTGCGCCAATTGTCTTAGGTAAACTTATACCTTTCATTTTGTTCGTTTTAGATTGGTCACAGTGTTTGAACTACCAAAAGAAAATAGACACACACACTGAGAGCAGTTCAGATTATACAAATCAAGAACTGCTCAGGGCTCACCTCTTTCTTTCGGCGAAACATCTTGAGACCAACCCTGCTCGCTGCGCCAATTGTCTTGGGTAAACTTATACCTCTCATTTTGTTCTTTTAGATTGGTCACAGTGTTTGAACTACCGAAAGAAAATAGACATACACACCGAGAGCAGTTCAGTCCATCCTGGAATCAAGAACTGCTCAGGGCTCACCTCTTTCTTTCGGCGAAACATCTTGAGACCAACCCAGCTCGCTGCGCCAATTGTCTTAGGTAAACTTATACCTTTCATTTTGTTCGTTTTAGATTGGTCACAGTGTTTGAACTACCAAAAGAAAATAGACACACACACTGAGAGCAGTTCAGATTATACAAATCAAGAACTGCTCAGGGCTCACCTCTTTCTTTCGGCGAAACATCTTGAGACCAACCCTGCTCGCAGCGCCAATTGTCTTGGGTAAACTTGTACCTCTCATTTTGTTCGTTTTAGATTGGTCACAGTGTTTGAACTACCGAAAGAAAATAGACACACACACCGAGAGCAGTTCAGATTATACAAATGTTTATTACAAATTCAAAAGCTGATTTCACACTACAATATGCATGCCCTTCCCAACTATACTTATCAATACTTGGACTGGTCCCAACTGCCGAAGCGAGGCAACGACTGCACACTTGTAGTAGGTTGTCAGGGCGCCGCTAGCAGCTTCTCCACCTCCCCTGACCGGGACGTTGGCTGGACTCCAGAAGTTCTTCTTATTCTTGCTGAGAGACTCTCCGAGAGGTGGCAACATCTCTCAGCAGTTCTTGATTCCAGGATGGTCTTCCAAAGACGATGGGTTTGGCATGTTGGCCAATACCCTGTCTTTGTTGGGACCACCCCTCAGTTGGGATGAGAAGTTAGATCCATCAAGTGCACCTCTGGGAGAGTGGGTTGCCACTCTCTAAAATGAACAAAATGAGAGGTATAAGTTTACCCAAGACAGAGTGCTATTACCATCATCCATCCGTCCGACGTAGGTGCCGAGAATGCTGCTTCAGTTAGCCACTAATGGTGCCTGACACAGCCTGGGGCAGATGGAGTATCGCCAGCGTGCATCAGGCTAGATGGTAGTGATGCTGGAGGGGGTAGGGAGGGTCTTACGGTGAACAACAGCCACGACTGTATGGGGTTGCACAGCACCTCACTTGGGGAGGAAATAACCCATGGATGCCCTCCCTTGGTGCTGACCCTGGCCTTAAGTAATCCCTTCCTAATCACCGACCACCTATGACATAGGGATTATTTAAGGTGGGTGTGGTGATATGTTTCCTCCATTGTATATAGTTATTGTTGGTTACTGTACATAGGGAGCTGGCCCGCCCACTGATGATTCATACCCTATGACTCCTTCCCACCTGGTCCTGGGCCATAAGGTTCAAGCCACCTCTCCCTTCCCACCATTCCTATACCAGGATCTGGGCCAGCAAAGGTTCTTCTGTTTATTAAAGCCTATCGTCCCCTCAGCCTAGTCTTGGTGGTGACTGGTAGTGCACTACAGTGGGATGTGAGTGGAAAGAGAAAAGGTTGATCACCACTGCTTTAGGGTATCCTGCACGAGGACTTCCAAGTCCTTTTGCACCTCCAAAGTATGAATTTCTTTCCCAAACAAATAATCGTCTGCCCGTCTATTTCTTTTATCCAAGTACATGACGTGACACTTTCCAACAATATATTTCATTTGCCACCTCTTTGCCCATTCTCCAAAGTCTCTGTGCGGCCTTTCCATTTCTCTCCACCTTTCCTTTGTATTATCTGCAAACTTAGCCGCCAAGCCACGTATTCCACAATCCAAATAGTTAACGTACGTTAAAAGAAGTGGCCCCAACACCGACCCCTGTGGAACTCCACTGCCAACCAGAATACTCATCATCTTTTAAAGCAGCCTCATGTGCAGTACTTTGTCAGAGACCATTTGAAAGTCCAAATATACAAATGCCCTGCATCTCCATTGTCCAGGCTGCTTGGAGCTTCCTCAAATTATGGTCATAAGCTTGAATTTGACAATTCTGGCTTTCCTTTTGTGACGTGTTATGTTATATTTTAGATTATCTGTAGCTATGCTTTCAAGGAGATAGGTTGTGGGGTTTTCTTTAGTTAAGGTCACACACAAACACTTCACAACACAGATCTCATTTAAAATGCCAGAACTCTGCTCAAGCCAGACAGTCCAGGCTCCGAGTGCCTTCGAAAAAGCTTTGAAGAAAGTGTGTAGAGTCTTCACAAGAAGGTGTTAATTGGACATGCTGTGGAGTAATGGATTATTGTTTTATTTGTTTTATTCATGGAAAGAGGGTCATGTGAGGGAGAGAGAGAGAGAGAGAGAGAGAGAGAGAGGGAGAGAGAGAGAAAGAATGAAAATTCAGTTCTACAGTTCAGCAGCAGCAACTGGGACTGGAACAGGACAAGCTGGCAAACTTGTGGAAATACCCCATTTTGAAGACATGTTGTGAGTTCTTAGTTCAGCCTGTTCAAAGCCCTTGTGGAGCATACAAGAGGAGAGGACTGGCTGTATAATATTTCATTTGAAATAAGGGAAACAGAAAAGGAACTCTATGGTGACTGGGAGGAAAGAGGTTATCATTTGGAAATCCCTGATGGGGCAAGTTTCTTCAGCAAGACACTGAAGTGGCTGATCTGAAGGAATCTGAAGTCAACAATCAGCTCCTTAGTTTTGGTGAGTGTGAGGTTGTTGTTAGTACATCATTCAGCCAAGTTTTCAATCTCCATCCTGTACGCTGACTCATCCCCTTCCTTTATACAACCCACTACTGTGACATCGTCGGCAAATTTGTAGATGGAGTTATTGTTGTACCGAGCCACACAGTCATGGGTGTAAAGTGAGTAGAGCAGGGGGCTAAGAATGCAGTCCTGTGGTGCTCTGGTGTGGAAGAAGAATGTGGAGGAGAAGTTCTTACCAATCCCCACTGATTATGGTCTGGAGGTGAGGAAATCCAGGATCCAATTACACAAGGGGTGTTGGAGTTTGCTGATCAGTTTTGAGGGGATGATGGTGTTAAATTCTGATGCCTGCACCTTTGCTGTCCAGATGTTCCAGAGCTTGTGTAGACCCAGTGAGATGGCATCTGCAATAGACCTGTTGCTACAATAGGAGAACTGGAATGGATCCACGTCACCGCTCAGGCAGGAGCTGATCTGCTTCAACACCAGCCTCTCAAAACACTTCACCTGTTTACAACAGATGGATACCAAGTCCTGCTGGAGTGAGATATTAAAGACATTCGTGAAGTCCTCTGTAAGTTCATCAGCGCAGATCTTTAGTACTCGACCAGGAACTCTATCTGAGCCAGATGCTTTCTGTGGATTCACTCTCCTGAAGGCTGCAAGCACGTTATCCTCAGATACGAGCCTTCTCCCCATAACCTTTGATGCCCTGGCTAATCGTGAACCTACCAATCACAACTTTATCCTTGTACTCAATCCTCTTGAAGTCAGAAGATATACTCTATGTCTTCCTAACTGTTTGTTCACTCAGAAGGGAATTCAGGGAAAGCAATTTTACCCTATTATCCTATTTAATCTGTTGAAGTCTGAAGTGATGCATTTTGGAAGGACAAACCAGAAGGATGAGTACTGGATTAATGGGCGGTTACTTAAGAGTGTGGATGAACAGATGGGCCTTGGGGTCCAAATCCACACATCCCTCAAGGTCGACGCACAGGTTGATAGAATAGTTAAGAAGCACTAGATAAATTAACAGAATGGTACAAACAAGGAGGCTTACAACTACCAAACTTCAAGAATTATTATAGAGCCACACAATTAAGATACCTATCAGATTTTTATCAAACAAGGGAAAAATCAAATTGGACCATTTTTGAGCTAGATAAAATAGGGGAGAAGATACCTGAACATATACTATATAAGTGGAATGAAAAGCTGGTGCAACATAGGAATTCACCAGTACTGCACCATCTGCTCAACATTTGGAAGATACACATAGAATGGGATAAAATAAATTATCAACTACCAAAATTAATATTGACACAAAATCAACTAATCCCCTTCACAGTAGATAACCTTTCCTTTAGAGAATGGGAGAGAAAAGGGATCAAAAGAATAGAAAATTGTTTTTTGGGAAATAAATTATTATCTTTTGAACAAATGAAGGACAAATATAATATAACTCACGATACAATGTTTGCATACCACCAACTGAAAACCTACTTGAAGGACAAATTGGGAAACAGTCTGAGGTTACCAGAAGGAAGCAATTTTGAATATGTGATTACAGACACAATGATAATTAAAAGATTTATAACAAACATGTACATCAAACTGCAAGAGAAAGAGAACGAGGAAACAAATTGTAAACCCAAAAAAAAATGGGAACAAGATCTAAACATAAAGATAAAGAATGAAACATGGGAAAAGCTATGCTCCGGAACTATGAGAAATACAATAAACACGAGGTTACGCATGATACAATATAACTGGATACACAGGCATCACACCCCAAAAGTTAAATAAATGGGACCAAACAGTATCAGACAGATGTTTTCGCTGTAAAAAGGAAACGGGAACAACAATTCATGCAATTTGGGCATGTGAGAAAGTGGAAAAATTTTGGGAAGATCTAAACCAGATATTAAATAAAATCACAAAAAGCAACATAACAAAAAACCCAGAGATCTTCCTTCTAAGTAATATAAGAAGTAAAGAATTAGGCCTCGATTTGGATGGAGCACAAAAAAAATTTGTTATGATAGCCCTAGCTGTAGCAAAAAAATAGATTATGTCAACCTGGAAATTAGAAGAGAGCCTGAGAATACAGCAATGGTACATAGAAATGAATAAATGTATTCCATTGGGAAAAATAACATATAATTTAAGAAATAATATTACAATATTTGAACAAATATGGGAACTGTACATGAAACACAATAGAGAAATCCTACCACGGACCTCCACCACCTAAAATGACAGAAGGAGAAGACAACGAAATGAACTGACTCAGTATGTAAAAATAAAAGACAAAAATTTCTCGTTTATTTTTATTAAGTGACGACATTGTTTAACAAGTTTAATATAGATTGAACTTTGAATAAATGGGAAGGGGGGTGAGGGAGGGAGGGAAGGGAGGGGGGAAAAAGGGGAGAAAATGACACTGTATATATTCAAGAGAAAAATATCTGTATGTATTTTGGTCAGTATGGTTCATAGTGTGAAAAATTTTTAAAAATTTTTTAAAACTCAAAAAAAAAGAAGGCCTATGGGATGTTGGGATTCATTAATAGGGAGATTGAATTCAAAAGTCAAGAGGTCACACTTAGCTCACTTGGAGTATTGTGTTCAGTTCTGGTCACCTCATTATAGGAAGGATGTGGAAGCTATGGAGAGGGTGCAGAGGAGATTGACCAGGATGTTGCCTGAATTACAAAATGTCTTATGTGGCAAGGTTCACTCTTTGGAGCAAAGAAGGATGAAAAGAGACCAAATAGAGGTCTACAAGATTATGAGAGTCATAGATAAGGTGGACGGCCAGCGCTTGTTTCCTAGGGGAGGATCAGCAAACACCAGAGGACATGTGCACATAGTGAAGGGAGGGAAGTTTAGGCGAGACGTCACGGGTAAGTTTTTTTATGCAGAGAGTTGTGGGTGCCTGGAATGCCTTGCCAGGGATGGTGGTGGAGGCTGAAACATCAGGGGCATTTTAGATATTCTTAGACAGCCAGATGGATGGAAGGAAAAAGAGGCTTACGAGGTAGGGAGGGTTTAATAATTTTTTTAATGGAATTATATGCTTTGGCACAACTTCGAGGGCCAAAGGGCCTGTACGGTGCTGTAATGTTCTATGTTGAGAAAATTAAATTCACTGCTACACGAGGAGATGTTCATGGAACAGGGGAGCTCAACAGCAACCAACATTTGCAATACTTTACAAGCAGAAGCATAGTTAGGACCATAGTTCGATCTTTAAATGATACGCTGAGTTTGTTCCTTATAAAATTTTAATAGTTTACTCGTTTCACATGTAACTGTCTGGTTTATTTACCCCCTACCCATCTCATTTTGGAATTCTGGGATTACAGCACAGAAGCAGTCTCTTCATTCTTTTTTTTAATCCAGAGGGTTGCGAATCTTTATAATTCTCTTCCAAAGAGTATTTGGAGGGTCACAATTCTTGCATCAGACCACACTTCTCCGATAGTTGCCGACTTGCACTAAAGCCTCCAGTCGGTTCCACTGAGTTAAAACAAGAACCTGCTTGGGTCGAGTTCTCCAATTTCTGTTAAACCCTGTGCCTCTTTTCCGTACTCTTTCCTCCAGCTTCCCGCCACGTTCCCTTCTTTCTCCTATTAGAGGCCGACCCTTGGCCACCTTCCCCTATCACTTCAGCTATTTTCTCTTCTTCCTTCCCACCTGTTAGCCTGTGCTCCTCCTTCTGCCCCTTCCCCCCGCCCCCCACATGTCTTTGGACGCCTGCCTGTTTTCGCTTATATCTGACCCAGACCCAAACCTTTGGTTACCTTTATCTTCCTCTGGATGCTGTGTGACCTGCTGAGCTATTTGCAGAGAGTTGTGGCTGACATGACACTCCTCTTCATCTAAGTGCAGATTGGTGGGCTGAATAATAGTTCGTCACAGATTAGAAGGGCCCTTCCATTTAATCATGTGCTGGTCCATCTTCCCCGTCAGCCCCACTGCCCGGCCTTCTCCTCATAACTTTTGATGCCCCAGTTAATCAAGAACCTATCGATGTCTGCCTTAAATACACCCAGTGACCTGGCCTCCACAACTGCCTTTGACAACAAATTCCCCAGATAGCAGGAGAGAAGGCCTAATCTTTCTGCTCCAAGTGGACGCCCTTCAATCCTGAAGATGTGCCCTCTTGCCCTCGACTATCTCACCATGGGAAACAACCTTTGTATCAGAATCCTGGCAGAGGTATTTGCTAGGGCTACTCAGGATCCTTTAAACTAGAATGGTTGGGGGGAGGGAACAAAATAGTACAGAGCAGTAAGGAGAAGGTTAGAATGCAAACAAAGAAAGTTTGTAGTAAGTATTTGAATATGGATGGGCAGGTGATAGAGAAGGGAAATGCTCTGGAAGAAGATGAAGGGCAATTGGCAGGAAAAGTAAATAATGTTCTTAAAGATGAGGGAAAACAGGGATTAAAAATTGGGAAATCTCTGAAATTCATATATTTTAATGCCAGGAGTATTGTAAAAAAGGTGGATGAGCTGAAGGTGTGGATTGATATTTGGAAGTATGATGTGGTAGCGATTAGTGAGACATGGTTGCAGGAGGGATGTGATTGGCAACTGAATATCCCTGGGTTTCGTTGTTTTAGGTGTGATAGAGTCAGAGGGGCAAGAGGAGGTGGGGTTGCATTGCTTGTCTTGGAAAATATTACAGCGGTGCCTAGGAAGGATAGATTAGAGGGCACATCCACGGAGGCTATTTGGGTGGAACTGAGGAGTAGGAAAGGAGAGGTTACACTTGTAGGGGTGTGTTATAGACTACCCGGAGGGGACCGAGACCTAGAGGAGCAAATCTGTAGGGAGATAGTAGATATTTGTGATAAGCACAGGGTTGTAATTATGGGAGATTTTAATTTTCCACATATAGATTGGGAAACACATTCTGTGAAAGGACTGGATGGGTTAGAGTTTGTGAAATGTGTGCAAGATCGTTTTTTACAACAATATGTAGAGGTGCCGACCAGAGAAGGAGCAGTGTTAGATCTACTGTTGGCAAATGGGATGGGTCAAGTGACGGAGGTTAGTGTTGGCGAGCACTTCGGGTCCAGTGATCATAATGCGATCAGCTTCAATGTCATTATGGAAAGAGAGAAATCAGGGCCAAGGATTGAGGTTTTTGATTGGGGAAAAGCTAGATTTGAGGAGATGCGAAAGGACTTGCAGGGTGTGCATTGGGACAATTTGTTTTATGGGCAGGCTGTAGTAGAGAGATGGAAGTCTTTTAAAGATCAGATTTTGAGAGTGCAAAAGCTTTATGTTCCTGTTAGGTTAAAAGGAGGGGCAAAAGGTTTGAGAGAGCCGTGGTTTTCAAGGAATATTGGAAACTTGGTTCGAAGAAAAAGGGAGGCGTACATTAGATATAAGAAGCATGGAGTTAAGGAGATGTTTAAAAGATACATTGAATGTAAGAGGAATCTTAAGAGAGGAATTAGGAAAGCTAAAAGAAGGTACGAGAAAACTATGGCAAGCAGGGTGAAAACTAATCCAAAAGAGTTCTACAAATATGTTAATGGTAAGAGGAAAGCTAGAGACAAAATTGGTCCCTTAGAAAATCAGAGCGGAAAACTGTGTGTGGAGCCTAGAGAAATGGGGGAGATATTGAACAGTTTCTTTTCTTCGGTATTCACTAAGGAGAAGGATATTGGGAGATGTGAGATAAAAAAAAAGCAAATTGGGTAAATATGGGGAATATAGAGATTACAAAAGGTGTAGTTTTAAGGCTTTTGAAGAATATAAAGGTGGATAAGTCTCCGGGACCAGACGGGATCTTCCCCAGGACATTGAGAGAAGTGAAGGAGGAAATAGCAGAGGCTCTGGCGGTAATTTTCCAAATGTCATTAGATATGGGGATAGTGCCGGAGGATTGGCGCATTGCGCATGTGGTTCCGTTATTTAAAAAGGGTTCAAGGAGGAAGCCTGGCAACTATCGGCCTGTAAGTTTGACGTCTGTGGTAGGTGAATTAATGGAGAAAATTCTTAGAGATAGTACTTATAAACATCTGGATAGACAGGGTCTGATCAGGAGCACTCAGCATGGATTTGTGGGAGGAAGGTCATGTTTGACCAATCTGATTGAATTTTTTGAAGAGGTGACTAGGAATGTGGATGAGGGTAGCGCAGTGGATGTTGTCTATATGGACTTCAGTAAGGCCTTCGATAAGGTACCACATGGAAGGTTAGTTAGGAAGGTGCAGTCTTTAGGTATAAATTTTAAGATAGTCAAATGGATTGAACATTGGCTGAAAGGGAGAGGCCAGAGAGTGGTAGTGGATAATTGTCTGTCAGGTTGGAGGCCGGTGACCAGTGGTGTGCCTCAAGGATCTGTATTGGGCCCATTGTTGTTTGTTATATACATTAATGATCTAGATGATGGGGTGGTGAATTGGATTAGTAAATATGCAGACGATACTAAGATAGGTGGAATAGTGGATAATGAAGAAGGTTTTCAAGGATTGCAGAGGGATTTGGGCTGCTTAGAAAAGTGGGCTGAAAAATGGCAGATGGAATTTAATGCTGATAAGTGTGAGATGCTTCATTTTGGTAAGAAGAATCAGAATAGGACATACGTGGTAAATGGGAGAGCATTGAGGAATACAGAAGAGCAGAAAGATTTAGGAGTAACGGTACATCGTTCCCTGAAGGTAGAAACTCACATGAATAGGGTGGTGAAGAAGGCTTTTAGTATGCTGGCCTTTATCAATCATTACATGGAATATAGGAGTTGGGAGGTGATGTTGAGATTGTATAAGACGTTGGTGCGGCCTAATTTGGAGTTCTGTGTGCAGTTCTGGTCGCCTAATTATAGGAAGGATATAAACAGAGTGGAGAGAGTGCAGCGAAGGTTGACCAGAATGTTACCTGGGTTTAAGCATCTGGAGTATGGGGAGAGATTGGACAGATTAGGTCTTTATTCTTTGGAGCGTAGAAGGTTGAGCGGGGACTTGATAGAAGTATTTAAGATTATGAAAGGGATAGACAGAGTGGATGTGGATAGACTATTTCCGTTAAGAGGAGGTAAGATTAAAACAAGAGGACATGAGTTAAGAATTAAGGGGCAGAGGTTTAGAGGTAACATGAGGGGGAACTTCTTTACTCAGAGAGTGGTAGCCGTGTGGAATGATCTTCCGGGAGAAATAGTGGCGGCGGAGTCAATTGTATTATTTAAGGAAAGGTTGGACAGGTATATGGATGAGAAGAAGATGGAGGGTTATGGGCATTGTGCGGGGAGGTGGGACTAGAAAGGGGTGTTTGGTTCGGTGCGGACTAGAAGGGCCTAATGGCCTGTTTCCGTGCTGTAATTGTTATGTTATGTTATGTTATCTGCTCTGGCCATGACTTTCAACATTCGAAATGTTTCAATGAGATCCCCCCTCACTTCATTCTCTTAAATTCCATGAATGCAAGCCAAGAGCTGTCCTCATGTGGTAACCTTTTCATTCTCGGAATCATCCTGGTGAGACTCCTTTGAACCCTCTCCAATGGGTCAGCACATCCTTTCTTAAATGAGCTCAAAACTGCTCACAATACACCGCGAGGTTTCACCATTGCCTTATAAAGCCTCGACATCGCATCTATGCTCTATTCCTCTTGAAAGGAATGTCAGCATTGCATTTGCCTTCTTCACCATACCTTGAGGATGGGCTCAAACCCCAAACATTGATTATGCACCTTTATCTTTGCTATATAAAGTGCACTGTTTCTCATGCTGAGTTTCTCCACCAGTGTTTCTTACCCACCACCCACTCAGCCTGCTTTCAGGCTATCAATGGGGAAGGTTCAGATGGCCGTGGGCCAAACTTGGGCAAGCGGGTCTGGTTTATATGGTCAGCATGTGCAAGGTGAGCCGAAGGGCTTGTTTTCGTGCAGAGCACTCTGCGACTCCAAACGACCGCCTCAGTGACAGACTAAGAGTTTTGCAAGTGGAGTCAGTGGCGAACACAACCTGCGCATCTCGCTGGAGAAGAGAGTTGGCTCGCAAGCAATGGATTGAATTACTGGGGGGAAAAAAAGTGATAATCTTTGGAAAAACAGCCTGGACGGTTCGCAGCTGGTAATAAGTGAAGCAAAAAAATTCTTGAGCAAATGGGATCAGCCTTCTGTGGTTATAAAAAATGCAAAAAGTGAACTACAAAATTCTGAGTTCACACAGCACATTCTTTTGAAAGGAACAATTTGGGGACAGGTTGATGGAATAGTTAAGAAGTGCTGGGCTTTCATTAGTCGGGGGAATTGAGTTCAAGAGTCGTGAGGTAACATTGCAGGACTATAAAATTCTAGTTAGACCACACTTGGAATATTGTGTTCATTTCTGGTCACCTTATTAGAGGAAGGAGGTGGAAGCTATGGAGAGAGGGCAGAGGAGATTTACCAGGATGTTGCCTGGATTGGAGAACAAGTCTTATGAGGCAAGGTTAGCAGAGCTGGGACTTTTCTCTTCGGAGTGTAGAAGGAAGAGAGGAGGTTTGGTAGAGGTCTACAAGATTTTGAGAGACATAGATAGGGTGAACAGCCAGCACCTGTTTCCCAGGGTTCGAATCCCGTGCTGTCTGTAATGAGTTTGAATGCTTCTCCCCGTGTCTCTATAGGTTTTCCCCAGGGGCTCCGGTTTCCTTCCGCCCTCCAAAACATACCGGAGGTTGTAGGTCAATTGAGAGTAATTGGGGCACACAGGCCTGTGGGGCCAAGAGGAATTATTATCATGTTCTATTTCTAAATTTTAAAATATGTAAAAATTTTTAATATTTAGATGGTTGGACAGCCAGGACTTTTTTTCTTGGTGTGACAGTAGCAAACACCAGAGTACATCTGTACGAGTTGAGGAGTGGAAGTCAGAGGTCTGTTACAGAGAGAGTGGTGGGTGCCTGCAATGCATGTCAGGGGTAGTGGTGGAGACTGGTACAATAGAGACAGTTAAAAGACTCTTAGACAGCCACCCAGATGTAAGAAAAATAGAGGGTTATGGGTGTGAGGTAGGAAAGGTTTAGATCAGGATTCTCAACCTTTTTCTTTCCACGCACTTACCACTTTAAGTCTTTAAGTCATCCCTATGCCATCGGTGCTCTGTGATTAGTCAGGGATCGCTAAAGGTGGGATGTGGGTGGAAAGAAAAAGTTTGAAAGCCATTATTTTAATCGTCCCTCATTGACTCGTCATGTGCACGGTTTCAGAACTCCAAAGGAAATGGGCCAATGACCATTTTTCTCAAGCCAAATATTTCAGTTGCAACAGGGTCTAGAGCAGTGATTCTTAACCTTCCTTTCCCACTCCCATCCCACCTTAAGCAATCCTTTACTAATCACAGAGCCCCAATGCCATAGGGATTACTTAAAGTGGGATGTAAGTGGACAGCCAGTGCCTTTTTCCCAGGGCAGGATCACCCAACACCAGAAGGCATGTGCACAAAGTGAAGGAAGGGAAGTTACGGGGAGACATCAGGGGTAAGTCTTTTTTAAACTCAGAGACTTGTGCGTGCCTGGAATGCCTTGCCGTGGGTAGTGATGAAGGCTGAAACATTAGGGACTCTTAGACGGGCACACAGATGGAAGAAAAAAATAGAGGGTTGCAGGGCAAGGAGGGTTTAGTACTTTAAAAAAAAAAGGAATATATGTGTCAGCATAGCATTGAGAGCCCAAATGGCCTGTACTGTGCTGGAATGTTCTATATTCATCACTGAAGAAGTCCAAGTGCGAATGTAGAAAATGAATTTTCAATGACATGTTGCCCTTCATGGTTTCTTTTAATCCTTGAAGTAGACTTAAAATATATCAGGAAATCACAAAAATAGGTTATACCTAAAAAAGGGAACATGATAGCAAAGTTTTAAGGTGATTTTCATGACCAGGAGTCCAAAACTCCATAAAATGCACAGAAAGCAATACCTTGGTTGTCCAGTGTTATTAGTGTGCTGGAGTTTAGTGAGGCATTTGGCAAGGTTCCCCATAGTAGATTCATTCAAAATATCAAGAGGCAAGGGATTCGTGGAATCTTAGCTGTGGGAATTTGGAATTAACTTGCCAACAGAAAACAGGGGGTAGTAATAGATCTGCCTGGTGGTCGGTGACGAGTCGAGTGATGCAGGGATTTGTTCTGGGACCCCTGCTCTTTGTGATTTTTATGAATGACCTGGAAGAAGAAGTAGAGGGAAGGTCAATAAGTTTGCCAATGACATGGAGGTTGAAGGTGTTGTGGCTAGTGTAGGTCACAACAAGATATGGGCAGGGTGCAGAATTGGGCGGAAAAAATGGCAGATGGAGTTCAATCTGGTTAAATGTGAAGTGGTGCATTTTGGAAGGTTAAACTTGAAGGCAGAGTTCAGGGTTAAAGTCAGGATTCTTACAGGGTAGAAGAACAGAATGGCCTTAGGGTCCAACCATAGATCTTTCAAAGTTGTCGTGGGGTAGGTTAAGAAGGTTTAAGGGCTTCATCAGTCGGGGATTGAGTTCAAGAGTCAAGAGGTGATATTGCAGCTGGTTAGCCCACACTTGGAATATTGTGTTCAGTACAGGAAGGAAATGGAACCTACGGAAAGGGTGCAGAGGAGACTAACCAGGATGTGGCTTGGATTGGAGGATGTGTCTTATGAGGCAAGGTTAGCAGAGCTGGGGCTTTTCGTTTTGGAGCAAAGAAGAATGGGAGGTGACTTAATAGATGTCTACAAGATTATGAGAGGCATAGATAATAGTGCTTTTACCCCAGGGTGAGAGAAGCATACACCAGAGGACCTATGTTCAGAGTGAGTAGTGGAAAGTTTAGGGGAGATGTCAAGGGTACTTTTTTTTACACCGAATTCAATAGGTTTCGATGAAATCCTCCTAAACTCCAACGAGTAGTCTCAGAGACATCAAACAATCCTCATACGAAAATGCCTTCATTCCAGGGATAATCCTGGTAAACCCCCTCTGGACCTTCTCCAACACATCTTTCCTTGCATAAGGAGCCCAAACTGTTTACAATATGCCAAATGTGGTCTGAACAAATCAAGATTCTTTGATTGCAGCTCCGACAGGCTGTCCAACCATCTAAATATTAAAAATTTTTACATATTTTGCCTTATAACAATACACCGCTGCATTTATATCAGTGGTTCTCCACCTTTTTCTTTCCACTCACATCCATTTTAAGTCATCCCTGTGCCATCGGTGCTGTGATTAGTCAGGGATTGCTGAAAGTGGGATGTGGGTGAAAAGAAAAGGTTTGAAAACCCCTGTTTTAATCGTCCCTCATTGACTCGTTATGTGCAGGGTTTCAGAACTCCAAAGAAAATGGGCCAATGACAATTTTTCTCAAGCCAAATATTTCAGTAACAATTAGGTCTAGAGCAGTGGTTCTCAACCTTCCCTTCCCAGCCACATCCCACCTTAAGCAATCCCTTACTAATCACAGAGCACCGATTGCACATGGGTGACTTAAAGTGAGATGTAAGTGGGAAGAAAAAGGTTGAGAACCACTGATTTATATTCTATCCCCTACAAAGTTAATGGTTACCGCCGACTCTACCTGTAAGTTAATCTTTAGAGGATCTTGAATGCGGACTCCCAAGTCCCTCCGAACCTCTGATTTCTGAACTCTTTCCCTGTGTACAAAATCATCCACATCTTTATCCTTTGTCACCTTTATTTAGGTGAGTTTAAATATCTGATTTGTTTTGCTAACAGAACTACCTTGCCCTCTGTACCTTGAACCGTAGGACACTACAGCACAGAAACAGGCTATTCAGCCCATCCATTCCCTGCTCAACTATTATTCTGCCTGCACTATATCTCTCCATATCCCTCCCCTTCTGACCAAATCTTTCTTAAATATTAAAATCGAGCCTGCATTCACCACTTCAGCTGGCAGCTTGTTCCACACCCCCACCACTCTTTGTGTGAAGAAGTTCCCCCTCTGTGTTCCCTGATTCCTTGGCTTGACCTTAATATGAATGATAATAAGCTTAATTTTCATTTCATTTTAATTTTGTAATTGTTTCTGTCATGCTTAATTTATTTAATGTTTATTTAATTTATTTTAATGTGTAGTTTTTTTTTTAATTTACAGATTCTCACATATATATGCCCTTCCAGACCATGCGCCAAAATGCACCTGTGTGTTCAGTTAGCCCACTAACCCTTTATGTCTTTTGAGCGTGGGAGGAAACCAGAGCACCTGGAGGAAATCCACGCAGGTCACGGGGAGAACTCCTTACAGACAGCGCCGGATTCGAACCCGGGTCGCTGGCACTGTAATGGTGATGGGTGAACCTCTATGCTGACCACGCCACCCATCATTTCCAATACAGTCATGCATCGAAACTCCACAGTTGGTCAGGTACTTGTTAAAAATAACTACAATATTGCACGCTAAGTAAAGTGGAAAAAAAAATAGTGAGAAAGAGCAGCAGGTAAGTAATAAATATTCACGTTAGCATTCGCTGTTAGCACATCAATGTTACATCGCCAGAGGACTGTGTTCAAATCTGTAAGGAATTTGTACGTTCTCCCCATGTCTGTGCAGGCTTCCTCCGGGGGCTCCGGTTTCCTCCCACCCTTCAAAATGTACCGGATTATTGGTCAACTGGGTGTAATTGAGCGGCCCGGGCTCTTGGGACAGAAGAGCCTGTTACCATTCTGTATGTCTAAATTTAAAATAGAAGTATATAATGAATCCTGGGGTTAGAGATCGTTCTACGTCAATGTACATCCTGATTGCACGAGGGAAATAAACAATAAGAGAACATCTTAAGTGGTTCACTGCTTGGGAAAACTGCTTGGGAAAAATACAATTAACAAGTGCTGTTGGTTGGCAGCTGACTTTTGGTTAGAACATCAGGAAATCTTTTCCAAATATGTGACCTTTAACAACCACTCAAGAAACTAATGCATTGTACTTTCACAATTTGTTCTCTGAATCCCAGAGGAGGACTTGAACTCCCGACATCTGACTCTGGGACAGCTACAGCACCAACAAATCAACTTGTTGGAGCACTATCCACTTTTAGCTGAGGAAATGCGCCAAGGTGCAGGTCCCATTGCGATAAATAGCCATTATTTTTGGGCTGAGACCTTGGCTAAGGTACTACAATCACGGCGTCTACAGACTTGCTTGTTTCACCCCATTCACCTTGATGAACCTGTTCTGAAGTGGGTGATGGGAACTTGGATAGAAAAACACACACAGAAATGCTGGAGGAACGAAGCCTATCATCCAGAGGAGGTAAAGATGTATGACCAACATGAGCTCCTTGGCTCTGTCCACCACATTAACATAGATCTCCCAGTGGCCATTGTAATGGATCTGTGTTAATAGTAATATTTAGGTTAAAGTTTAGCTCTATTTCTTATAAAAATGTCTTAGAAAAGGAAATTATAGAATTAAAATATTGTATATGTATTCTTAGTAAGTTAGTTGTGGGCTGGTACAGGGTCACACACTGATCAACACATTCGCATAAACGCCATTGAACTCAAAAAGAGTTCATTTTTCGGAGTCAACGTGCCTTGGAAAGACAGAGCCAATGGATTTGAAGTGGGTCTCAATTATTCAAGGACAATGAAGTGCTTGCTTTATTAAAAATATTTCACTTTATATCAATTCACTTTATATCCTGATAATTTACCATATAGTTCTAAACATTCTTGCAAGTAAATTAGCCAAGTCTGTTTAGACTTTAGTAAAGCTTTTGACAAAATTCCCCACAGGAGGTGAGGAAAAAAGGTGGAGGCATTAGGTATAAACGAGGAGGTAGTGAAATGGATTCAGCAATGGTTGGATGGGAGGTGTCAGACGGTAGTGGTAGAAAATTGTTTGTCCAATTGGAGGCCGGTGACTAGTGGAGTTCCTCAGGGTTCGGTCCTGGGTCCACTATTGTTTGTTATATATATTAACGATCTGGAAGTAGGGGTGGAGAATTGGATAAGCAAGTTTGCGGATGATACAAAGATTGGTGGTGTTGTGGACAGTGAGGAAGATTACCGTAAATTAAAAGGTGATTTAGGAAGGCTGGAGGTGTGGGCTGAGAAATGGCTGATGGAATTTAATACAGATAAGTGTGAGATGTTACATTTTGGAAAGGCAAATCTAAATAGGTCATATGCATTAAATGGTAGACAATTGGGGAGTGCAGAGCAACAAAGGGATTTAGGAGTGATGGTAAATAGTACCCTCAAGGCTGATACTCAGGTAGATGGTGTGGTGAAGAAGGCATTTGGAATGTTGGCCTTCATAAATCGGAGTATTGAATTCAAGAGTAGGGAGGTTATGATGAAATTGTACAAGGCATTGGTGAGGCCAAATTTGGAGTACTGTGTACAGTTTTGGTCACCAAATTATAGGAAAGATATAAACAAAATAGAGAGAGTGCAGAGAAGGTTCACGAGAATGTTGACAGGATTTCAGGGTCTGAGTTACAGGGAAAGGTTGTGCAGACTAGGGCTTTTTTCTCTGGAGCGTAGAAGATTGAGGGGGGACTTGATAGAGGTGTTTAAGATTTTAAAAGGGACAAACAGAGTAAATGTGGATAGGCTTTTTCAATTAAGAGTGGGGGAGATTCAAACTAGAGGGCATGGTTTAAGATTGAAGGAAAAAAATTATAAGGGGAATATGAGGGGAAATTTCTTTATACAAAGGGTGGTAGGGATGTGGAATGAGCTTCCGGCAGATGTGGTCGAGGCGGGATCATTGGTTACATTTAAGGAAAGACTGGATCGTTACATGGATAGGAGGGGACTAGAGGGGTATGGACCGGGTGCTGGTCAGTGGGACTAGGAGGGTGGCGATTTGTTACGGCATGGACTAGTAGGGCCGAACTGGCCTGTTCTGTGCTGTAAGTGGTTATATGGTTATATATGGTTATATGGTTAAATTAAAGATCGTTCCGGATTAGTTAAATATATCAAAATGTCATCAGCAAATAGATTAATCTTATATTCATCATCTAGTATCCTTATACCTCTAATATTCTCATTCTGCCTAATGGCTTGAGCTAATGGTTCAATTACCAATACAAATAGAGCTGGCAACAAAGGACAACCTTGATGAGTTGAAAGCGATAATTTAAAGAAAGAAGAGGTTTGACCATTTTTCTCCACCCTAGCAATGGGATTATTATATAATGACTTCACCCAACCAATAAAAAAGGGTCCAAACTTATATTTCTCCAAAACTCTAAATAAAAAATTCCATTCGACCCTATCAAAAGCCTTTTCAGCATCTAATGTAACTACCATTGGTAGGTTGGGATGCTGATGTGAAGCGTTGATCAGCGAAATAATTCCAAGAATATTAGAGGCAAACCCATTTTTAACAAAACCAGCCTGGTCAGCATGTACCAATTGTGGTAAATACTTAGCAAGTCTATTCGCCAATAATTTTGCTATTATTTTATAATCCACATTTAATAAAGAAATTGGCTGTTATGAAGCGACATTCAAAGGATCTCTATTTTTTTTTGGTATAACCATTCTTTGGCTTGGCTTCGCGGACGAAGATTTATGGAGGGGGTAAATGTCCATGTCAGCTGCAGGCTCGTTTGTGGCTGACAAGTCCGATGCGGGACAGGCAGACGCGGTTGCAGGGGAAAATTGGTTGGTTGGGGTTGGGTGTTGGGTTTTTCCTCCTTTGTCTTTTGTCAGTGAGGTGGGCTCTGCGGTCTTCTTCAAAGGAGGTTGCTGCCCGCCGAACTGTGAGGCGCCAAGATGCACGGTTTGAGCCGATATCAGTCCATTGGCGGTGGTCAATGTGGCAGGCACCAAGAGATTTCTTTAGGCAGTCCTTGTACCTCTTCTTTGGTGCACCTCTGTCACGGTGGCCAGTGGAGAGCTCGCCATATAACACGATCTTGGGGAGGCGATGGTCCTCCATTCTGGAGACGTGACCTATCCAGCGCAGTTGGATCTTCAGCAGCGTGGATTCGATGCTGTCAGCCTCTGCCATCTCGAGTACTTCGATGTTAGGGATGAAGTTGCTCCAATTACTGTTGAGGATGGAGCGGAGACAACGCTGGTGGAAGCGTTCTAGGAGCCGTAGGTGATGCCGGTAAAGGACCCATGATTCGGAGCCAAGCAGGAGTGTGGGTATGACAACGGCTCTGTATACGCTTAACTTTGTGAGGTTTTTCAGTTGGTTGTTTTTCCAGACTCTTTTGTGTAGTCTTCCAAAGGCGCTATTTGTTTGGCGAATCTGTTGTCTATCTCGTTGTATAACCATTATTATTGCACTTAAACACGAGTCTGATAGAGCTTGTTCCTGCGTTACCTGATGAAGAACACCCGTAAATAAAGAGAGCTGATCACTTGCAACAGTGTGTGAACAGCAACGAACAATAAGGAAAGGCTTTTAATCATTAAAATAATGTTTAATTCTCACCAAAATAAAATGCTGGCCTCCGCCAATCACCGATACTTCCCCACTCATACCCCGAGCCCTGAGGTCCCCGTTGCTGCCACCAGGAGCCCGACATCCCCGGTCAGTTTGGGTCCAAAAATGTTTTGGATAGATGAGGATTTTGGATATCCTTGTTTATCTAAAGTTTTTTTAAAAATTTTGGCTAACTGAGGATTTCAGAGAATCCGATTTCAGATAATCAGACTTGTATTCTATTTCCAAATTAGAAATTTTCTGAATATTTTGCTGCCTAACTTTCCAACCTTCTACCAGCTGGATTTCATTAATACCTTTTTTTCACTGGTGAACCTCTGGAATTTGCTGTCATATATTTGCCAGATCATTGGGTGTATTTAAGGCAGAGACTGATAGCTATCTGATTAGTCAGGGTATCAAAGATTATGGGGAGAAAGCCAGGAAGTGGGGCTGAATGGGAGAATGGATAAGCTCATTATGGAATGGAGGAGAAGACTTAATGGGCCGAATAGCAACTTCGACTCCTATGGTTTTGTGGTCTAAGTGTAGTGGGGAGCTTCTTCATGCAGAGAGTTGTGGAGGTGTGAAACGAGCTGCCAGCTGAAGTGGTGAATGCAGGCTCGATTTTAACATGTAAGAAAGATTTGGTCAGAAGGGGAGGGATATGGAGACCTGTGGGCTGAGTGTAGATCAGTCTTAATAGGCAAAATAATAGTTCAGCACAGGATAGAAGGGCTGAAGGACTTTTTGCTGTGCTGTAATGTTTTATAGTTCAATTGAAGCTACTGTAACAGAGTATATAGATACGTTTTAGGGAGATAAATTGGGAAAGGTTTGTTAGAGTAGGTAATATAGAAACCCTTTTTAAACAGATCTTATTTGAAATATGGGAGCTCTGCCCAAGCTAGACAGGCCGGATGCAATAGCCTTTGCAAAAGCTTTGGAGAGTGCCCAAGAGACTTCACTAATTGATTGTTGTTTACAAAAAGGCAACGGATGAAAGATCTTGTTGGAGCCGCAGATTGTCTGGAGCTGTTCTAAGACAGTCGTGGCTTTGTAAGCAGAGAGAGTCAAACAGACTTTCTCTCAAAGAGAGAGAGAGAGACAGACAGACAGACAGACAGACAGACAGACAGACAGACAGACACTTCTACAGCGTTACAGCCAGTAACAGGACAAGCTGACAAGCTTATGGAAAATCCCATTTGGAAGATGACCTGGTCAAAGTCCTTGTGGTTCATGAAAGAGGAGAGGATTTGGAATAAGAGAAACAGAAAGGCACTCTGTGGTGACCTGAAAGAAAGAGGTTTATCATCTGGAGAACCCTGAAGGGGAAAGTTTTGTCAGCAAGACACTGGAGTGGCTGATTAAAAAGGAATCAGTTGTGGATGTCCTGGAACAACACATCTCTCTCTGAAAACTGACATGAACCTTCCTGAGTGGTAACCATTTACCTTTCAAGCACCAAAGCCTGGTGAAATTTATAAATGTTAAATTCTGTGGACAGTATAAGAATTGCCTGCAACCAGTGAACTTGGAGGAATGAGAAGTGAGATTGGACTGTGAACCAAAGAACTTTTTCTGAAATTACACACACCTTACACATACATGCACTTAGAATTAGAAGGGGGTTAAGTTAGGTTAGTTAAGTCAATAGTGATAAGTTGAAGTTTGATTCTATTTTCATGTTTAAAGATAATTAAATCAACTTTTGTTTAAGAAACTATTTGTCTTGGTGAATATCTATTGCTTTTGGGTTTTGGGGTCCTCTGGGCTCGTACGTAACACTACAAACTCTAGTAAAATGGGGGAGATAGAAGCAAGAGGTGGAATTGAGGAGCGTGGCATTTTTCTACATCGTGGAGGTCATGTGATCTACTGAACAAAAGAATTAAAGTGATGCAGATGCTGAAAACCTGATATAAAATGCTAGAAACGTTCAGCAGGGCAGGCAGCAGCTATGGAAAGGAACACAATGATAAAGTCCTCGGGTTGTGGAGTACAGTAGCAGGTTCTCCAACCCAACATGTATGCCAACTTTATATTTTGGCCAACTACACTGATCTCATTTGCCTTCTGAGTTCCATTTGCTTGAATGCTGCAGGTTGAAAATATTTGTCAGACAGTGTTAGAGTTAAACAAAAAAATCTGCATATACTGTGATTGTAGCTTATGCAAAAGTGCTGGGGAAACTCAGCAGCGTTCTTTATGTAGCCAAGATTTATAACCAACATTTTGAGCCCTTCGTCAAAGTGTGAGCAAAAAGCAGGCAGGTGCCTGAATAAAACAGTGGGGGAAGGGGCAGGGGGAGGGGCGCTGACCCACTGGCAAGGGGTCATATGTGGCAGGCGAAGTGGGGCTGTTGGAAAATGGCTCCACTCATGATTAAATAGCAGGGCAGACCCAATGGGCTAAATGGCCTACTTCCGCTTCTTTGCCTTGTTACAGGCCCAGAGGACCCCAAAACCCAGCAGCAATAGAAATTCACCAAGATAAATGGTTACTTAAACAAAAGTTACTTTTAATTTTCTTTAAACATAAAAACAGGATCAAACTTTAACTTCTAAGCACACATGTATATAATGTGCGTGTGTGTGTAAGTTCATAAAAGTTATTTGATTCACAGTCCAATCTCACGTTTGTTATTCTCACACCACACAACCGATTCTCTACCTTCATCAATGGCCAGCCACGGTGGTGTCGTCCATGAATTTACGGATTGTGTTGGACCCATCCAGGACACGGCAGCCTGTTCAACAGGACTTGTGAGAAAATGGGGAGCAATCTAATGCCTTTTGGATGTAAGATTAAGTTGGAGCACCCAGTCACAGGGTGACCATGCAAATTCCATACAGACAGCACCCAAAGTCAGCTTGACAATTGACCAGCAAAAGAAAATCAATGCCATCGAGGACCCATCCACCCACTCAATCGGGATTCCCCTCCTCACTTCCTCACTCACTTCCCCCACCCACCCACTGTGGCAGCAGGTTGGACCATCTACAGGGGGAGCAGCAGTAACTCACCAAGGGCCCTCAGGCAGCACTTCCAAACCTGGCACCCCCACCAGCTGGAAGGGCAGCAAAGGCACGGGGAGACATGACCCCCTGGAAGTTGTCCCCCCCTCCCCACACCCCGCTCTGACATGGAAATACATCGCCATTCCTTCACCGTCGCTAAGTCCAAACCCAGGAACTCATTCCTTGACAGCAATGTGGGTGTCCCCACCCCTCAAGGAGACACTTCACCTCCACCTTCTCAAGGGCATTTAGGGGATGGGCATGTGATGTCCATAGGCCTTGAATGAATTAAAATCAAGTTAAGTTTATTGTCATCTGATTGTACAAGTACAACCCAACACAACAACTCCAGTCCTAGGTGCAAAACATGCAGACACACAGCCAGACAAAACACACATACATATGCAGGACAAGTGTTTAATAAATAAATATTGTTTTGTGAATATGAGAGTCTCGGATGGTTAGTGCGAGCAGTTCCTTTGGTCGTTCAGGATTCTCACTGCCTGAGGGAAGAAGCTGCTCCTCAGCCTGGTGGCGCTGGCTCTGATACTCCTGTATCTCTTTCCCAATGAGAGCAGATGAAAGGTGCTGTGTGCAGGGTGGAAGGGGTCCTCAATGATTTTGTGTGCCTCTTCAGACAACGATATCACTACATAACGTCGATGGGGGAGGGGGGTGGGTGGTGAGGAGACTCTAGTGATTCTTTCTACCACTCTTATGGTCTTGTGGATTGACCTCCGATCCATTTCTCTGCAGCAGAAATATTCCCACATCAATCCCATTTTTTTTTATTCTCCACACTTTCCCATCACCACCCCCAGATTCTACCCCTCACTTACACAGGGAGGGGGGGGTGCAATTTAAAGCAGTCAATTTCCCACTGACCCTTGGGATGGGGAGGGGACAGGAGCATGCAGTGAGGGTTTGGGGAACTCGTGGGGGTCATAGGGAGCACATGCACACTCCACATGGACTGCGCCAGAAGTCAGGATCGAACCCTCGTTCTCTGGATCACTCTGATCCACCCCTAAGACGCAAGGAGGAGTGAAGATTTGGTGGTGATTGTGAAGCTCAGAGGTTACAAAACATGTAACAAATGAATAGAAAATTGAAAGGGAGCAGAGGAGATTTACAGGGATGTTGCAGTCTTGAGGAACTGAGTTACAGGGGAAGGTTAAAGAGATTAGGACTTTATTCCCTAGAGCGTCAGAGAATGAGGAAAGGTACAACAAACTCTGAGGGGAATGCAAGCAAGCATTCTCCACTGAGGGTGGGTGAGACACCAGGCACTTTTAAACTGCAGCACCTGGGTAGACTTCCTGGGACCCAGGTGCGATTAGTGGGGCAGAGGTGCCTCCAGCATCTTTTAAGCTGCAGTGGGATCGACCCATTAAATCGCCAACCGGCGATATAAGGGGGATGCCACTCCTGTGAATGATGCCGGAAGTGGCGAATCAAAGTCCAAATGGCGAACGGGAACGGGAACGATCTTCAGATGTTTGCTAAGCAACTCTGCTGTGCTGCCGTACAGCGAGCAACTGTTGTGACCACCACTGTCCGGCAAATGTTGCCGCCATTGGAGGAGCAGCAGGGTGTAAGCAATGCGCATTTCGGTCGAAGCAGACTGGTGACGCATGCACGCCAGTGCTGACGTCAGCAGATCAACCAGGTTGGCCATTTTCATTTTCGAGCCGCCGGTGGACGTGACCTATTTAAGTTTAACTGGGTTCCCTGACTACCTCTGAGGTATGTCAGGGACCTGGTTGGATTAGGACCACGCTGACCGGGTTGGACTCATTCAAGCTGCCACGTGAGTGGTGCGCAAACCAGGAAAATTACCTGGTGTGTCAGAATATAGATATGTTTTTGGGAGATAAATTGGAGAAGGTTTTTTTAATGTAGGTCACATACAAACACTTTAAAACAGATCTTATTTAAAACACTGGAGCTTTGAAGAGTGCCCAAGAGACTTCACTAATAAATTGTTGTTTATAAAAAGGCAACAGGTGAAAGAACTTGTTAGAGCCACAGACTGTCAGGAGGCAAACTTGCTGTTCTAAGAGGGTCATGTGGTTTTGCAAGCAGAGAGAGTCAAACAGGCTTTCTCTATGAGAGAGTGATAGAGATCAGTTTGACAGTTTTACAGTCAGCATTAGCAACTGGGACTGGAACAGGACTAGCTGGCAAGCCTGTGGAAACCCCATTTGGAAGACGGGTTGTGAGTGCTTAGTTCAACCTGGTCAAAATCCTTGTGGTTCATGCAAGAGGAGAGGACTGGCTGTCTAATGTTTCACTTGAAATAAGTGAATCAAGAAGGAATTCTGTGGTGACCTGAAAGAAAGAGGTTATCTTCTGGAGAACCCTGTGGGGGAAAATTTCTTCGGCAAGAGACTGAAGTGGCTGGTTACAAGGAAACAGTTGTAGGTGTCCAGCGAACAACAAATCTCTCTCTGAAAACTGACAAGAACCTTCCTTTGGGGGTAACCATTTACCTTTCAAGAACCAAAGCCTGGTGAACTTTATAAATGTTAAATTCTGTGCTCAGAATAAGAATTGCCCACAACCAGTGAACTTGGAGGAATGAGAGATGAGATTGGACTGTGAATCAAAGAACTTTTCTGAATTTACACACACATTACAGACACGCGTGCTTAGAATTAGAAGGGGGTTAAGTTAGGTTAGATAAGTCAATAGTGATAAGTTAAAGTTTGATTCTGTTTTCATGTTTAAAGATAATTAAAAGCAACTTTTGTTGAAGTAACCATTTGTCTTGGTGAATATCTGTTGCTGCTGGGTTTTGGGGTCCTCTGGGCTCATAACACCAGTAAATCACATATTGCACAGCAGCTTGAGAGGGTCTAATAATGAGAATATAGGAACTAAGAGTGAAATGTGAGAGGGAGCATTAGGGGGAACGTCTTCATGCAGAGTCACGGGCGCTTGGAATGAGGTGCCAGCTGAAGTGATGAATGCAGGATTGACTTTGATATTTTTTTTTAAATTTGGAGGGGGAACGGAGGATAGATGTCAATGGGACCAGGCAAAAATAATAGTTCGGCTGAGACTAGATGAGCCAAAAATCCCATAGTGGGAGTGTTTGATGGATTGCGATGTGAGTTTTAAAGTTGAAGAGTTCCCTGCAAAATATGCACTTGTGGCTGAGATGGTGAAAGATGTTGATTCCCCTTTGTAGATGTGACTTGCGATTGATGACCATATAAATACCCAATAAAAATTTATATTTCGGATATCTTCTCCCAGCCCATAGCTATTCATCAGAAGGAGCCTTGTCTCATTTTGTATATCAGGTTCTTGGCCAGCAAGTCAGCAAAGAACAGAAGATTTTATTACAAGAAACCTGATCTTGGACCACAACCGAGACAAATATTTTGAGCAGCTTTATCCTGGTGTTAGCCCCGAGGCTTGGTTTTGGCAGGGAGAGGCCCCTTTTACACAGCCATCAAAAGACAGGAGTTCACTGTCTTTTAACCACCTGCATAAAAGCAACTAAGGTTTGGATGGGTGGGGGGGGGGGGTATTTTCATTCCAGGGTAGGTAGTATCAGAGCCGATGTGTTTTTCCCCAGCTTCTGTCTAAAAGTCCAGGATAGTCGAAGGCTGCTTCAGGCCCCGCCTCCTTTCGCTCTGGGATGCTGGCTTGCTTACGTAAAAGGTCGCACTGACCCGGCGTTTCTTGGCTCTGTGTGAACAACCCGAGCTGCCTTGAAAGACGGGTCATCCACGTGCCAATAAAGTGGGTTTTCCGTGTAAAACAGGTCTCCTACTGAGACTCACACAAATGTCCCGACTGCAATGGTGAACCTGGATTTGGATTAGCACCTGTGCCATTGATCCCATCCCTTACCCAAAAGTCACAGCAGCAGCCTCAATAAATTCCTCGAACTGTGCAGCATGGAAACAGGGCCTTCAGCCCAACCTATCCATGGTAGCAAAGTTCACCTCATTACAAGAAGGATGCAGATGCTTCAATAGGAGATTGACCAGGATGTGGATTGGAGAACATGTCTTATGAAGCAAGGTGAACAGATCTAGTGCTTTTCTCTTCAGAGTGACGAAGGATGCGAGGTTACTTACAGGGGTTGATATGCGGAAAATAGCTCCTTTTTGGCAGGGATGGCCAACCTTTTACATTCCATGCATCAAAATAAAAGGTGAGAGTTGGCCTCTGTGACCACCATGTTGTATTTGGCTTCAGTCTCTTAATAAGTTAAGAGTGAGTGTAAGGACGAGGAAGGACAGCTGGAGCAGGGAAGAAAGAGGTGTGTTGGGGGCTGGTGCTGGCCCAGGGGTGGGTGGGCGGCAACTCTTGTGGTGGGGGAAGGGAGGCAGTGCTGGCAGGGGGGTGGCGCCGGAGGTCAGAGTGGTGGAACTGGGGGGGAGGGTGATGCTGGCGGGGAGGTGGCACCGGTGGGGAGGGCTGTGCTGGTGGGGCAGGCGCCAGTGCTGGCAGGGTGGGAGCACTGGCGGGGCAGAATAGCACTGGTGGGGAGTGGGTGGCAGCACTGGTGCACTAGCGGGTGGGGTGGCAGCGCTGGTGAGGGGAGGAATCGAACACAGTTTAGGTGAATTGGACCTCTGTCTATGCAATCATGTCTCCTTCCATGCACTGCTTCTTGAAGGATACCTCCAGGGGCCTGGGGTGGTGAAGGAGACCACTGGGGGCCTTGGGCAGTGAAGGATACCACTGGTGGGCTGTGGTGGTGAAGGAGACCACCAGAGACTCTGAGCAGTGAAGGAGACCACCAGGGGCCCAGGGCATTGAAGGATACCACTGGTGGTGTGCGGCATTGAAGGAGACCACCAGGGACTTGGGGCAGTGAAGGAGACCACAGGGGGCCCAAGGCAGTGAACGATACCACAGGTGTCTTGGGGCAGTGAAGAAGACCGCCAGGGACTCAGGGCAATGAAGGAGACCACCAGGGACTTGTGGCAGTGAAGGAGACCATTGGGGCCTGGCTGGAGAAGATTATTTTTTCACCATCTAAGGATGCCTTGGTCTGACTTTAATAGAAACCTCCCAGTGGCGCACCCTTCAAGTGGCGCCCAGAGCCCGTGCTATTCCTGCCATACCTTAGATGCGCCATGGGTTATTTACTGAGATCCTTGGCACTGCTTCAATGGGCAGCAAATTCTACAGATTCACCATCTTCCTCCTCATCTCCAAAGGGAATAGCGCGACTTGGACAGATGCCTGAATGAAAGGGTGGAAGAGCACAGGCTGACAGGTGATGGGGGAGGGGGGAAGGGAGGAGCTGTGATGAGGTTCAAGATTCCTTTTATTGTCACACAATAACACGATAAAAGTCCGAAAAATCCAGACAGCTCGGTGATCGGATCGGTCCGGATTTTTGGAATTTATGGTTCTTGTGCAGTACTTTTAAAATTCAAATTTAAAGAGAATAAAGAAGAGATGAAAATATACATTTTGGTAGTTTACTTAGAAAAAATTTTTTCATATAAAATAAAAAGTACAAAAAATTTTTTTTTTCTTACCTTTCCGTAACTTCTACGTGGTCGTTTGCGCGTTATCCCGCTGTCCATCTGTGATGCCTACGCACACTTGCATGCTCACAAAAGCCCGCTAAATGTTTTTAAAGTTTTTGAGCGCTTTTGAGAAGTCCAGATTCTCGGATAGTCCAGATTTCTGGCATCTGGATGTTTGAACTTTTACTGCAGATTAAAAATGATCCCTTTTTCACAACAAATGTTTGAAACCATGGTCTGATAAAGGAGTTAAACTTATTGAAGATTGTTATGGATAAGGTCAGATATTGTCAAATGAGGGATAAATATATATATCACATCGTGCAAGTTAAAATAAAATTGGACTTATCAAATAAGTGTTTTAGGTGTGGAATAGAGATGGTACCTTTCTGCTTTCCACCTGGGGGTGTGTCCAAATGTAAGACCTTTTTGGGTGAAAGTTGGGGAATTGTTAGAACAAATTACTAATATCCTAAACTGGTCCTATCACCTACTCAATGAAATAGCATTGACAGTGGCAAGTGTGACCAATTGTGTTATATTTTATATTATCTATAGATATGTTTTAAAGGAGGTAAATTGGGGCAGGTTTTTTAGGGTCGGTCACATACAAACACTTCAAAACAGATCTCATTTAAAATGCCAAAGCTCTGCATAAGCCAGACAGTCCAGGCTCCGAGTGCCTTTGCAAAAGGTTTGAAGAATGTCTATAAGGACTTCACATGTAGGTGTTAATTGGACCTGCTATGGAAAAATGGGTTATTGTTTTGGAACAGACTCAGGAGATTGGGTCCGGTGCTGCAGTCTGTTTGAGTGCAGTTGGCTGTTCTAACAGGGTCGTGTGGTTTTTTCTGAGAGAGCGGGGTGGGGGGAAGGAGAGAGAGAGAGAGAGAGAGAGAGAGAATTCAGTTCTACAGTTCAGTAGCAGCAGCTGGGACTGGAACAGGACAAACTGGCAATACAGGTTGCGAGTTCTTAGTTCAGCCTGGTCAAAGCCCCTGTGGTCCATTCAAGAGGAGAAGACTGGCTGTATAATATTTCACTTGAAATAAGGGAAATAAAAAGGAAATCTGTGGTGACCTGAACAAAAAGAGGTTATCATCTGGAAAACCCTGATGAGGCATATAAAGGTGGAAAAATCTCTGGGTCCCGACAGGATTTTCCCCAGGACCTTGAGGGAAGTCAGGGAGGAAATAGCGGAAGCTCAGATAGTGATTTTTAAATAGTCTCTGGAGGGGGGCATGATGCCGCAGGATTGGCGTGTTGCAAATGTAGTTCCTCTGTTTAAAAAGGGCTCCAAGTGTAGGCCCAGCAATTATAGGCCAGTAAGTTTGATGCCAGTGGTCTGTAAACTAATGGAAAGTATTCTTAGAGATAATATGTATAAGTATCTAGAGGGGCAGGGACTGATTAGGGACATCCATCATGGGTTTTTGAGGGGAAGGTCTTGTTTGATGAATCTTTGAGGAGGTGACTAGGAAGGTTGATGGGGCAGAGCAGTAGATATAGTCTATATGGATTTCAGTAAGGCCTTCGATAAGGTTCCACGTGGAAGGTTGGTGAGGAAGATTCAGGCACTAGGAATTAATGTTGAGATTGTCAAAAGTGTTCAACGGTGGCTAGAAGGTAGATGCCAGAGAGTCATGGTGGATAACTATCTGTCAGGTTGGAGGCCAGTGACGAGCAGTGTGCCTCAGGGATCAGTGCTGGTCCTTTGTTGTTTGTCATTTACATTAATGATTTGGATGATGGAGTGGTAAATTGGGTTAGTAAATATGGGGATGATACAAAAATAGGGGGAGTTGTGGATAGTAAAGATGGCTTTCGGGGACTGCAGAAGGATTTAGACGCTTAGAAGAGTGGGCTGAAAGGTGGCAGATGGAGTTTAATCCTGATAAGTGTGGAATGCTTAATTTTCGGAAGAATAATCAAAACAGGACATATGCAGTGAAGGGGAGGGCGTTGAGGAATCCAGAGGAACAGAGATCTTGGGTGGTGAAGAAGGCTTTCAGTTTGCTGGCCTTTATAAATCAAAGCATAGAATATAGGAGCTGGGAGGTGATGTTGAAACTATTCAAGGCATTGATGAGGCCAAATTTTGAATATTGTGTGCAGTTCTGGACCTCAAATTATAGGAAGGATGTCAACAATGTAAAGAGGGTGCAGAGAAGATTTACTAAAATGTTGCCTGGATTGCAGTATCTAGAAATCGGAGAAAGATTGAGTAGATTTGGTCTTTATTCATTGGAGTGTAGAAGGTTGAGGGGAGATTTGATAGAGGTATATAAAATTATGAGGGGGATAGATAGAGTAGATGTGAATAGGCTCTTCCCCTTGAGGGTAGGTGAGATTGGAATGAGATTGGAATGAGGGGTCATGAGTTAAGGGTTAAGAGGCAAAAGTTTGGAAGTAACATGAGAGGGAACTAATTCATTCAGAGAGTGGTGGCTGACTGGAATGACCTTCCGGAAGAGATGGTTACAGCAGGGTCAATTTTGTCATTTAAGAAAAAGTTGGATAGATGCATGGATATGAGAGGATTGGAGGGTTATGGGCAGGGAGCAGGTAAGTGAGACTAGAGGAGATCACTTAAATTGGTGTGGACTAATGGGGCCGAGATGGCCTGTTTCCGTACTGTAATCGTTATATGGTTATATGATCTATTTTAACTTCTGCCTGGCGTAAGGCAAACAAAGACTTCCCATGAGCATTGCCTGGTACCTCTAGGAAAGGGTGAAAGAGAAGCCAACGCGAGTCCCTTCAGAGGCACTGGGTGTCCGTGGATACACATCCAGTGCTCCCGCAGCCTCTGCAGCATCACAGAGTTCAAGCATTTACCGTTAGGATCAGTGGCAGAGGTCCTTTAGGAGCGCTTCTTGCACACAGCACAGTCTCAAATCCCGTTTCTGGTATCTGGTCCCCATGAGCCAATCTCCAGCAGCCCATTACCTGTGCGAGCCCTTTGCTGGTCCACTGCCGTGGTCACCATCGTGTAGGGTCGGCTCCCATGCTTCTCCTTTTCAACGTTTCTGGTGCCAAGTGCCAGTCTGCTGCTCCCCCTGGAGTCTGCTACCCTTCATTGTATGCTGCCCAATGTAGCTGCCACCATCTTGGGCACAGACCCTGTGGCTGAAGGATTTTAAAAAAGAACACCATCATCTCCTGAAACAGGCAGCTCTATCCGATGTGGAGCTGTCAGCATCAGGATATATCTCTGTTGCCCACTCTCCTGGGTCCGAGAAAGGTGGTCCCTGATTGAAGGAAGGTATTGACATGGGGGAGCAGGACATGCTGGGTGATTGGCAGATGGGAAAGGTGGGGAGGGGGCTACTGGAAATTGGAGATCGGTGATGGTTGGAGCCTGCCATCACAGAATTTAAGGTGTTGTTCCCCTATGTGACCTCAACCTGGCTCCAACCCTTGTCCCAAGCCTCTTTCCCAATACACTCCATGTCATAGGGACCCAAAGGCTCACACCTCCGGCAACCTAGATTTTATCCTGACCGCCAGCCCCCTCCATGAAATTTGGGAGCCAGACGCAGGTAAGTGATAGGTGGAGATGAACAGGGAAGTCTGCAGATGCTGGGATTGTAGTATAATACACAAAGGTGCTGGAGAAACTCAGCAGGTCACACGTCGTCAATAGAAAGCAATAGACCAGGCAACATTAACATCGACTTCTCCAGTTTCCGTTAACCCTCTCCTCTATTTCTCTCTTCCCTATCCCTCTGTCTGAGGTAAGCTGAGCAGAGCTGGGACTTTTCTCTTTGGAGCTAAGAAGGATGAGAGGTGACTTAATAGAGATCTAGAAGATTCTGAGAAGCATAGATAAGATGGGCAGCCAGCGCCAGGGCAGGAATAGCAAACACGAAAGGACATATAAACAAAGTGAAGGGAGAAAAGTTTAGGGGTAGGCTTTTATTTTACACAGAGAGTTGTGGGAGCCTGGAATGCCTTGCCAGGGGTGATGGTTGAGACTGCAATGTTAGGGGCATTTAAGAGACTCTTAGGCAGGCCCACGGATGGAAGAAAAATAGAAGGTTACAGGGTAGGGATATATAGTAGGAATATATAGGTCAGCACAACATCGTGGGCCGAAGGGTCTGTACTGTGCTCTATTGTTCCTATGTCCTTTTTAAATTTAGGCCTATAGCATGGTAACAGGCCACGGGTCCGTGCCACCCAATTTACACCCCATTAACCTACACCACCGGTACGTTTTGAAGCATGGGAGGAAACCGGAGCCCCCGGGGTAAAACCCACACAGACACGGGGAGGATGTACAAACTCTTTCCCAGACAGCGCGGGATTCAAACCCCACTCCCGCTGGATAGCACTGCAAAGGTGTTGCACTAACCACTACACCAACCGTGCCATCCTTTTTTCTGACTCCCTACTCCCCCCCACCCACCTTCCTTACCCTCTCCATTCAGAGAGCGACCCTCCCTCAGCACATCAGCTGTTTTCTAATCAACCTTCCCACCTGGATTCACCTATGACCTCCTGTTAGCCTGTGCTTCTTCTCCCTGCCCCTTCCTCTCTCCTCCCCTCCCCTCCCCTCCCACTCCCTCTGCCCCACACCTTTTTATTCAGGCGCACGCTTGCTTTTTGCTGTACCTGGCCAAGGGCCCGCCGTCGTCTTGCTGCGTGACCGGCTGAGTTTCTCCAGCACGTTTGTGTGTCTGTTATTCTGGTCTCTCTGCATGAGAGGGCACCAGAGTGTCACCAATGTGAAATGTACCAAGCTGCAATGATCCATGATCTTCGGATCTTCCCTGCACTTCTCCTAATGGCAGTTACATCTGTTCTGAAGTAAAATCACTAGGTTTAAAGAGTCGACGGACAAAAGGAACAGGAGTAGGAGGAGGCTGCTCAGGCCCTCAGTCCTGCCCCACCGGTCAGCGTGATCAACCTGATCTCCCCACCCCCCCCCCAACCTCATCTCCCCATTCTCATTTACCTCAGACCCCTCAATCCTGCCCCGCCGGTCAGCGTGATCAAGCTGATCTCCACCCCCCCCCCACCCTCACCTCATCTCCCCATTCTCATTTACCTCAGCCCCCAAACTTTCAAAACTGTTTCCCCTCCCACTTTAAACACCTCGCACAAGGTAGCTTCCACAACTCTGTGGGGGAGGTGAGGTGCGGGACCAAGAGGTGCCATGCAAGTCGGTTCCCCGACACCCCCCCCAACCCCCCCGTCACTTCTGCAGCCAGGAGGAGACGGCGTGCCACGCGCACGTGGAGTGCAAGAGGTTGCGGCCCCTCTTCACCGGCCCCGAAAGGGGCTGCTGCTCCTCCGGTTCTGGCTGTGCTTTAGTCGCCAGGCTCCTGATCCACGGGTCGCCCGGTGCTGGGGGTGGGGTGGGGTGGGGTCTGGGCTCTTGGAGGATCTCCTTGTGGGGTTGCCAAGCTGCACATTCACGGACCAGGGTGGTGGGCAGTCGAGCGTTCAGGCTGACTGCCTGCCCCTCTTTCTGGTTATGTCCGGTGTTGGATTGGGAGCATGCAGTGTCCAAGGGGACGGTGGGCTAGTTTCAGGAATGGTGGGACCCCAGGAGAACATGTGAGTCATAAATAAGAATAATGGGATATTAATATAAAGTGTAAAGGGTGTGTATTAGAGAGGCAGTATTCCAAAAAAAAATTCTCTCTTCTAATGTAAGTAGTTTATTAGATGTAGCTGGGTGTATAGTTTGTGCTTTGACATGTGGGTGTTGAAATAAATGTTTTGTTAAAAGAAAAAAACCATGTTCAACCATATATAACCATATAGTAATTACAGATTGGAAACAGGCCATCTCAGCCCTTCGAGTCCGGGCCGAAACACTTAACCTCTCCCAGTCCCATTGACCTGCACCCTGCGCTAACCCTCCATTCCCTCTCCATCCATACACCTATCCAAACTCTTCTTAAAAGATGATATTGTACCTGCCTCCACCAGAAGCTCATTCCACACAGACACCCCCTCTCTGAGTAAAGAAGCTTCTCCTGTGTTGCACCTAAACTTTTGCCCCCAACTCTCAGCTCATGTCCTCTTGTTTGAATCTCCCCTGTCCTCAATGGAAAAAGTATATCCACATCTACTCTATCTATCCCCCTCAAAAGTCCTCTATTAAATCCCCTCAGCCTTCTACGCTCCAAGGAATTAAGAGCCAACTTGTTTTTTTAATATTTTATTTCAAATTGAACATAAGAAACATAGCAATGGTTATTATATCTAAGTATATACATAATGTGATTAATCATTTTTATATATATTAAAAAAAACCCAACCTCCCAGCTAATACCCTCCCTTCTCCCTGCCCAAACTACAAAGAAAGAAAAAGGAGATCTTTATTTAATATTAGAATTTTATAACTTAAAAGCTTCTTGGCTGCAGGAACGGAGACATCCACTGGAGCGGGCCAAGACCTCACATTTTAACATCAATAGTGTTCAAGTAAGGGCTCCAGACTTTAATAAAAAAAAAGAATATTTATCTCTCAAATTACATGTAATCTTTTCTAAAGGAATACAGGCTTTCATTTCTTTGTGACATCTTTTCATCCCTAAATTCAAATCGGATTTCCATGTAATAGCTAAGCACTTCTTAGAAACCGCCAGTGATAAATGTAAAAATTCAATTTGATACATATTTAATTTCAATCTTAAAGCTATTGATAAAGATATCTCCTAGTAATAACAACATTGGATCAAAAGATAAATTTATTATTAATATCTGCTCTAAAAATAATTTAATTTGCAATCAAAAACTTTTAACCTTAGGACAAGCACATGTTTAATGAAGAAAAAAGTGCCTCCTGACCACATCTGAAACATACATCTGAAGAATTAAGCTGAAAATTTTTCAATTTCAACAGAATTAAATACAGTTGATGTAAGAAATTATACTGCACTAATCTATAACGTACATTTATTACCTTAGTCACACTCTTTACACATATTTCTCCAAACATTTTCATCAATCTTTCTATCTAAATCCACTTCTCATTTCATTCTTGATTTATGAAGATCAGGTTTTAGGCAATTTATTTTGTAACAGCTTGTACATTTCAAAAATAATTTTTTTCATATCATCTTTAGTAAGTAGTAATTCTAATGAATACTGTCTTGGTGGTTTTAAATCATGACCTAATTGTTCTAGTAAAAAAAATTAACTTGATAATAGCAAAAAAAAGACCTAACTTGTTTAACCTTTCTGTAACTTAGGTGTTGAAACCCAGATATCGTTCTGGTGAATCTTCTCTGTTCTCTCTCTATTTGTTCAAATCCTTCCTATAATTTGGTGACCAGAAATGAACACAATATTCCACATTTGGCCTCACCAAAACCATGTACAATTTTAACATTACCTCCCAACTCTTATACTCTATGCTCTGATTTATAAAGGCCAGCATTCCAAAGGGAGCCTTCACTACCCTCTCCACCTGAGATTCCACCTTAAGGGAACTGTGGACCACTATTCCTAGATCTCTCTGTTCAATTGCATTCTTTAACGCCCCACCATTCACCATGGATGTGCTATTTTGATTGGTCCTACCAAAGTGTTGCAGCTCACACATGTCAGCATTAAACTCCATTTCCCAACTTTCAGCCTACTCTTCTAACTTGCTCAAAGCTCTCTGCAAGCTTTGAAAACCTGCCTCATTCTCCACAATGTCACCTATCATAGTTTCATCCACATACTTACTAATCCAATTTACCACCCCATCATCTAGATCCTTAATGTATATAACAAACAACAATGGAGCCAGTCCAGATCCTTGAGGCCCACCACTAGTCACTGGCTTCCCACCCGAAAAATAATTTGTCACCACCACTCTCTGACATCTCCCATCCAGCCACTGTTGAATCCATTTTACCACTTCAATATTCACACCTAACAATTAAACCTTCGTAACTAACTTTCCATGTGGGACCTTGTTCAAAGGCCTTACTGAAGTCCACATAGACAACATCCACCACCTTACTCTCATCAATTTTCCTGGTAATCTCTTCAAAAAATTCAATAAGGTTTGTCAAACATGACTTTCCACACACAAATCCATGTTGACAGTTCCTAATCAGACCTTGTCCATCCAAATAATTTTATATACTATCTCTAAGAACTTTTTCCCTTATTTTGCCAACCACTGACGTCAAACTTACAGGCCGATAATTGCTCGGTTTACTCCTTTTTATACAATGGAACAAGGTACACAATCCGCCAATCCTCCAGCACCATCCCTGTCACTAATAACATTTTAAATAATTCTGTCAGAGACCCTGCTGTTTCTACACTGACTTCCCTCAAAGTCCTCGGGAATATCCTGTCAGGACCCAGAAACTTGTCCACTTTTATATTCAAATTTATTATTCTCTGTACACATGCAACCTGTCGAAACATTTCTCCGGACCATGGTCCACACACGTATACATGCAATGCACAGCACATAGAAATCACGAATATACATGAAGATATAATTTAAATAAATATTTAGGGATGATTTACACAGTTAGAGGATACTGTTCATCAATCTCACAGCAGGTGAGAAGAAGATGTTCCCCAGCCTGGCAGTCCTGATTTTGATGCTCCTGTACCTCCTTCCTGATGGTCATGGGTCAAAGATCATGTGTGCTGGATGGGAAGGGTCCTCTATAATTCTTCGAGCCCTATTTAAGTGATGCTCCTGGTGAATGTCATCAATAGACGAAAGGGAGACCCCAGTGATCTCCTCAGCCGTTTAGATGATCCTCTGTATTGACTTCCAGTCCGATGCTTTGCAGGTACTGTCCCACACAATGATGCCGCCCAACAGGACCCTCTCAATCGTGCTTCGGTAAAATGTTGTCTATATGCATCATGGGCTGAAGGGCCAGTAACATTCGATGTTCTAATGCTGCTGCGTTGCACCTTGGGAGATTGAAATGTACTGGGGGTGTCGGTAAATTGGGCCGCATGGAGTCGTGGGCTGAAATAGTCTGTTTACCATGCTGCAAGTCTAAATCAGAGCAGAGTAAAATGCCACCCAAATCAAATTGTTGCTGTTAATTCATGATTACATCAAGGATTCGGGTCCTTGGTACAGTAAAACCCCTGGTATCTAACAGCTATGTGGATTGGCAGATGCCGGATAAGTGTATTTTCCAATTGCTTGACACTTTTACAATGCCTAACTAAACCGTTTAAAAGACAAAAATAATATACTGTACTGAACAAACTTCACTTGCATGAATATATAAACTTTAAAGTATTTTACTTTATTTTCAGTCACATTCTTTGAAAACATTTAACCGTCGCTGCATCTGCAGGTTCCTCCCCCTCTACGGAGCCACCTGAAACATTAACATTAGAGATAATTAACATCCTCTCCACCAAGTTTACCAATAAATCCTCTGATTGAGGCGACTCTGACTGAGCAGGGATAAGGAGACACTTTAAGAGAATCACCCCAACGGTGAGCGGCATCAACCAGCTCTTCATCGAGACCACAGAAGACAATAGAAACAAGAAAGAAGAGAAGGAAAGGGCAACAAAGAAACAACAGATGGTCAACCCAGAGGAAGAAGAAGAGGAAGAGGAAGAGTACAGTGAAATAGAAGAAGAAAAGAAAGGCAAGATAAAGGATGTACTTGCTCTTATTAAAGGATACATGGAGTCATTTAAAGAATGGCAAACACAGGAATTTAATGATTTAAGAAAAAGAATAAACAACACAGAAGAGAAAATGAATAAAATAGATATGACCTTAACAGAAATGGGAAAGAAAATGGACAAGATGGAAGAGCGGGCAGTAGCAGCAGAAATGGAGGTAGAAGACTTAAAAAAGAAATTGGAGGAATCTAATAAAAAAACTAAAGAGACACAAGAACTACTAGCTCAAAAAATAGATACAATGGAAAATTATAACAGAAGAAATAACATAAAGATAGTGGGCCTTAAGGAAGATGAAGAAGGCAAGAATATGAGGGAGTTTATAAAAGAGTGGATCCCTAAGACCCTAGGATGTCCAGAACTACAGCAAGAAATGGAAATAGAAAGGGCACATAGAGTATTGGCCTCTAAACCACAACCACAACAAAAACCAAGATCTATTGTAGTAAAATTCCTAAGATATACTACAAGAGAAAAGGTACTGGAGAAGACAATGGAAAAAGTAAGAGAGGGCAACAAACCACTGGAATATAAAGGGCAAAAAATCTTCATTTATCCAGATATAAGTTTTGAACTCCTAAAGAAGAGAAAAGAGTTCAATACAGCAAAGGCGATTTTATGGAAGGGTATAAATTTATACTAAAGCATCCAGCTGTATTGAAAATATTTATTCCAGGACAACAAAACAGACTATTATAGGATCCAGAAGAAGTACGAAAATTTGCAGAACAATTACAAAAATAGACTGAGGGAGGAAGACGGGTAATGAGAGTAAAAATGATCACGATTGATATGTATGTGGGTAAAGACAAAAATAGACTGAGGGATGAAGACGGGTAATGAGAGTAAAAATGATCACGATTGATATGTATGCGGGTAAAGAGGTATAAGAGTGAATAGAGACAATGAGCATACATGAATGTATCTGTACTTAGAGGAAAATATAGATAGTATAGACAAGAATTAATAAGGGAAGGTAATGGAATAGAGAGAATAAGGAGGGAATTAAAAGAGTGACTTTTGTGACATATGAAAAGTGAAATCTTTTCTGGGGGGGCGGGGTGGGGGGAAATAGCGGTCACTGCAAAATCAGTTGACGCTTGCGAGTGGATTCGCAAATCCAAATGGAGAGGGGAGATGTGCTTGTCCGACAAGGGATAAAGGACAACTCAGGAGGGGAAGGGGAGATTGGGGATAAAGAAGATAGAAATAGGAGAATAAGGAAAATGTTGGATGTTGTAGGAATGTTGTCTTATAAAGAGTTGAAAATAAGAAAACAGAAATGGAAAAGGAGGAAAGGTAATGATGGAAAAACGGAAAGAGAAGATAAACAAAATATAAAATGGCTACGCTGAACTATATGACTTTAAATATTAATGGAATACATAACCAAATTAAAAGGAAGAAACTACTAAATTTAAATGAATAAATGTATTCCATTAGAAAAAATAACATATAGATTAAGAAATAATATTGAAATATTCGAACAAGTATGGGAGCCTTACATTAAATACAATAGCGAAAACCTACCGGGGACAATCATTACCTAAGTTGATGGAAGGAGAAGGAAAGAAAAGAATGGACTCAGTAGAATTTCTGGTGTATTTTTGTTGAATGACAACATTGTCTGACTGGCTTAATGCAACCTAGATTGTATACCTAAAATGGATGAGGGGGGGTGGTGGGGGGTGGCTTGGGAGGAGGGAGGGGGGGGGGAGAAAAAGTCACTGTATATGTGTGAAAAAGAAATAGTGTATATCATGGCTAATGTGATTTATGGTGTGAAAAATAAAAAAATTTTTTTAAAAAACCAGCTCTTCATCCTGGGCGACGCCACTGTTGATTCACACATTATTCAAACAGCTGCTACGAGCAAAGCCCAACCAAGGCCCTCCACTGGCTGAATATTTGCTCCCATCTTCACCAAAGGTTTATGTTACTTCAGGGATCATTTACTTCTACAATTTTAAACCTATCTATTTTTTAACTATTATTTCATTCTTTTTTTTATTGTTTATTTTCTTCTATTGTTTTGCTTGGTTGCTCGAGACTGCAGGTTATTTGAATTCTGGACACTAAGGGTTTTACCGTCTCTGTCTAATTCATAAAGGACAGTCTATTATTCGCATAAGAGGACTTATCTCTGCACTAAATGGATGACTGATGTGTTCACTACACTCAGACGCTCCTCTTGCAAAGGAGCAGGTTAGAATCTATCAATTGTTAAGAGCAGAAGTGTCATTTAGGGGCTTTGATTAAGGACAAGCTCAGCAGCAGTAAATACATTTGCTTTAATAAATGGACGTCAGACTAATTAGTTATCCCAGATCAGGAAAGGTGAAGCGACTATCTTGTCCTTTGTAAGATCCATCGGTTTAATGGAGCTATTAGTCAGATTAATGGGAGAAGTAATTGTGACCTTGAAAGGGGATGAGTAACTGATGTCACAGCAAGTAACCATGCCTCTGAGTCACATCCTGTCTCCGGGCTGGTTTTGGAGGATGAGTTGGTTGGGGGGGGAGTGGGTCGTTCCCACATCATGGAATGCGTGCTGAATCTATCCGTGATGTCTTTGGTATTTCAATCGTTCCCATTCTGGATCTTGCAGCAATTCCAGCAGGGGAAGTGTTTGGTCTGCGGGCATGCACGGGGTGCTGCGAGGTCGGGCTGCGGGAGAACTTTTGCCGTGCCAGGAAGCACGCTTTGGTAGCCGTGGAGATAAACGTGAACTTGAACTCACCGAGAGGGCAGTCTCCCAGAGCACTCTGAGAGAGACTATTCCTGCCCTGAGGAAAAGGCACTGGCCGTCCACCTTATCTATGCCTCTCAGAATAGACCTCTATTAAGTCATTTCCATCCTTTTTCACTCCAAAGAGAAAAGCCCCAGCTCTGCTAACCTTGCCTCATGAAACTTATTTTCCAATCCTGGCTACATCCCAGTAAGTCTCCTCTGTCCACATCCTTCTGATAATGAGATGATAAGAACTGAACGCAATATTCTTAAATGTGGTCTCACCAGAGACCATGACCTCTCATGAACTCAATCTCCAACTCACGAATCCCAGTGTCCCATAGGCCTTCTTATCTATCTTATTAACCTGAGTGGAAACCTTGAGAGATGTATGAATTTGGACCCCAAGGTCCCTCTGTTCATTCATGCTCTTAAGTAACCCACCACAAACCCTGCACTCAGCTTTCAGGTTTGACCTTCTAAAATGCATCATCTCACACTTATCCATATTGAACTTCATCTGCCATTTCTCCACCCAACTCTGCATCCAGTCTATATCCTTTTGTAGCCTATGTCAACTTTCATCTCCATCCACAACTCCTCCAACCTTTGTGTCATCTGCAAACTTACTGGCCCATCCTTCCGCCTCTTCATCCAGATCATTTATAAAGATCACAAAAACCAGGGGTCCTGGTACAGATCCCTGCAGCAAAGTCCCACCAGTCACTGACCTCCAGGCAAAATACTTTCCATCCACTACTACTCTCTGCTTTCTAATTTTTAATCAACACAGCTAAGGTTCATGACTTTCTGAACCAGTCTCTCATGGGGGGGGGGGGGGGGGGGAACGACACCTTGCTAAAACCCACATACCACCCTACCTTGATCGATTTCTTTTGTTATCTCCTCAAAGGACTCAATTAGGCTCGTGAGGCGCAGTCTCCCTTTCACGAAGTCACACTAACTATCCCTGAGAAGACTGTACTTCTCCAAAGGCTCATAAATCCTGTCCTTGAGAATCCTCTCCAATATGAAGCGGGTGGAAGGGACATTGTGTTTCAGAACAGACATGAGGGTCGAAGAGCCCCTTCCTTTGCTGTACAGTTCCCTGTTCTATGAGGTGAACTGTGACCATATTGAACAGCAGGACCAAGTGGCCGATCCTGCTCCTTCCATAATCCTATGACCAATGAGATTCTGAGAACCCTTTCTCCCAACCTCCAGAAGACACTTACAAACTAATGTAACCCAATTGCCCTGTAAAAAGCTGAATGGAGTTCAACGGAAAGTGTCTGCAGACATTGGAATCAAGGACAACACAACCAACCTGCTGCGGAAACTCAGCAGGTCATGCAGCTTCCATAGGAAGGGCCCTGAGCCCCTTCCATGCTGCAAACGGGTTTGACCTCCTCAACCCTCCGCGTTTAAACATGGTCTGGCGTTTGGCGTTTGTCAGGGAAAGGCGAGCGTCCATTTGAAGGAATTGAATGAGATTTCATTGTAGCTGTGGAGAAGACAGTGGCAGTCCCCACAGAGTGCAGCCAGCAGGGAAAGAGCAGTGACCTGCTGAACAGTGAGTTTATTCGACCCCGCCCCCCACAAAGGTGCGGGCTGAAGAGCTCTGATATAAATGCAAATGTTTTTCAAGCACAAAATTCAAAGGAATTGATTTATTCTAATTTTGATTCACTCATGTTTCTCTTTTGATAAAATGTCATCAGATGGATAAGTTTGAATTGTGAGATTCTCTCTCAGGAGGATTCCCGTTGTGCTCAAAAAGTAAAGGGAAACAGACCAGATTAAAGAATATGGTAACACGAGGTTTCAGTGTAAGGTTGCATAAAAATAGCACTCCTTGTTTGTCAACACATGATGAAATTCACCCATCAGCCAATACTAGGATTTCATCAAACTGGTCACCTCACCACAGCAAGGATCCCATACAGAGGAGATTTACAAGGATGCTGCATTGGAGAGCACGACTAATCAGGTTAGGTGGAGTAAAAAAACGTAGGAACGTAGGAAGTAGGAACAGGAGTAGGCCAAAAATGGCCCATCGAGCCTGCTCCGCCATTCAATACGATCATGGCTGATCTAATTTATGACCTAACTCCACCTACCTGCCTTCTCCCCATATCCCCTAATTCCTCTATCATGTAAAAATTTATCTAACCGAATTTTAAATATGTTTAATGAGGCAGCCTCAACCACTTCCCTGGTTAGAGAATTCCAAACATTCACTACTCTCTGGGAAAAACTATTTTTCCTCATCTTTGTCCTAAATCTACTCCCCCGAATCTTGAGACTGTGTCCTCTCGTTTTAGTTTCCCCGGCCAGCTCAAAAAACCTTCCTACATCTATCCTATCCATACCCTTCATAATCCTATATGTTTCTATAAGATCTCCTCTCATTCTTCTGAACTCGAGCGAATTCAATCCTAGATGATTTTCTCCTTGGGGTGATGGAGAATGAGGCAGTGGCCTGACAGAGGTGTGGAAGATGATGAGAGGCATTGATGGTGTGGACAGCCCCCCCCCGGGGCTGAAAGGGCTAACACCTCCACCCATTCAAAAACCCCCCCCCACCACCCATCCAGGTACCCATCCAAAACTCTTCTTAAATTTTAAAATTGAGCCCGCGTTCACCACCTCAGCTGGCATCCTGTTCCACCACTCTCTGTGTGAAGAGATTCCCCCTAAGCTTCTCCCCTTTCACCCTGAACCCATGTCCTCACCCGACTTCCATGGAAAAAACCTGCTTGCATTTCATCTGTCTGTTCCCCCACCCCCCTCATGATTTTAAAAAACCTCTATCAAATCTCCCCTCATTCTTCTAAACTCCAGGGAATAAAGTCTCAACCTGCTGAAGCTTTCCCTGTAACTCAGTTCCCCAGACGCAGGGGACATTCGGCAGTGCGATATGGATAGGTTGTGTGAGTGGGCGCGGCTTGGCCACGCAGTGTTGTGCTGACCTAATAGCCTACACTATCAAGGGCATAGAATTTCCAACTGAATAACCCTCAATTTTTCTCTGTGCTCACCCCACTCATGTTCATGCTACTGACCAAGATCCAGCTCCCCAGAATAATCAAGTTTGCAGATGACACAACAGTAGTGGGTCTTATCAGCACCACAGAGGTGGAAAATATCGTGATAGGGCGCAACAGTAATGCCCTGAGTCTCAACGTGGACAAGATTAAGGAGATGATCGTGGACTTCACGAGGACCAGGGACGACCACCCTCCACTGTACATTAATAGATCGGTAGTGGAGAGAGTGGAATTCTTCAAATTCCACTTAAGAAGTGACCTATCCTGACGCAAAACATTACCTCACTGGTCAGGAAGACACAACAGCGACTGCTCTTCCTGTGCAAGCTGAGGCGGGTTACAGCCCAGTTTCTAGCTGGAATAAACTCTGGAGTTTATTCTGTGAAAAATCTCCATGAAAGTCCTCTACCTATCTTCAACAGTCCCACCATATAGCCTTGTGAGCATTGCTGTATGAGTCGGGCACCTGGAGTCAGGAAGATACAGAGACCTGGTGTGTACAAGTTTAAGCTGATTAAACTGTGAGCACTGCTGTCCGAAGAATTCAGGCATGAAGTCCACAGACTGTGCAACAAGCTTTAATCAACTTAAACTTGTACACACCAGGTCTCTGTATCTTCCTGGCTTCATGTGCCTGACTGGCTCCCGAAGGGACCGGCTCGAGTCTTTATACGGGCTGGTGATTGACAGCCGGTAGGTGGGACCAGCCTCCCAGATTGCCAACCTGCAGGTACAATAGCTGCCTCCTGCAGTCGGCCGGTGGGAGTGCGACCAGTGCGGTAGCTGTATCACCACAAGTCTGAGATCCCAATGTGCGCCATCCAATTCCTCCCTCATTCCCTTGAGGTCTCCTTCGTTTAGCCACTGTACACAGGTTTTAGATCGAATTATTACACCCTCCCTCTGAATGAGAAATTCAACCATACTGTGATCATTCTCTCTGAGACAACGACAGCCTCATAAATTTTACCTGTCTCCTTAAATAGGGGTACATCCAAAACCGTGCATTCCCTTGTAGGTTCAGTAACACAGTGTTCATGAAAGCTATCACGGAGACATTCGATGAAATCCACCTCAAAGCTGTCTCAATTGATTTGATGTGACTAATCAATAGGGAGGTTATATTCTCCATGACAACTGCTGTTCCATACTTACGTGTGTTAGTTATTTCTTTATTTAGGACATAGAACAGTACAGGCCTGACAGCCCAAGATGTTGAGCCGACCTATGGAAACCTACTCCACAACAATCAAACCCTTCCCTCCCTCACACCCATTACTCTCTATTTCTCTTCCATCTGTGTGCCTATCAAAGAGCTGTTTGAATGCCCTGATTGTACCAGCCTTCACCACCACCCCAGGCACCCACCACTCTCTATGGGGCATGGGAATATTTTGGTGGGGCGTGGGGTTTAAGAATATTTTAGTGGGGCATAGGAATATTTTGAGAAATAACTAAAAAGCTGGTTTGAAAAAATAAACTCGTTATGTTGGTGTGAAAGATGTGACTAGGTAATACTGTCAGTACAACACAATTGTGGTAACTGCCAAGTAAAATCACTTTGTTATTTTTTATTTTCATGACGTGTTTTTGCTCTTCCGATGTTCCTCAGTTGTTTCTCTTATTTTAACTGTTGTTATCCTTGGCTAACATTCTTTTTTCCTGGTCTTTTTATCATCCATTCCAAATTATCTCATTGGCGACGAGGATTCCAAATGATCTCAACAATCATGTCTCCGTCCAGACCCCTTTATTTTTTCAGTTCAGTAGTGAGTGAGACCGATATCTGTATGTATCCTTCTACACTAGCATATTGAAGGGAGGGGCGAGGAGCGGTCCGCCCCAGGTGCCAGCCTGAGGGGGATGCCAAAACAGGGACACCAGAAAGTAAAGCACAAGGCCAGTGCGGTTTTGATGCCGTTTCTGCGAGAAAAAATGTCAGAAACCGCGCTAGTGTTTTTTGTTTAGGGTCAGTTTTCTTCCTTTGATTCGATCATTACTTTTAATTCTGTCGTCTCGGGAAAAAGATGCCAGGTGCCCAGCCTATCTAAGCCCCTCATTATCGGGTATACCCCTCTTAAGCCACTTCTCATTTAATGCATGTGCCACTTTAATTTTTTTTAAATTTAATGTCTTTTTTTAAGAATTTTTAATGTACAGCACGGCAACGGGCCCTACCGGCCCACGAGCCCCCGTCTCCCAAATGCACCAATTAACCGACAAACAACCCACCCCCCTCCATGTTTTGAGTGGTGGGAGGAAACCGGAGCCCCCAGAGAAAACCCACGCAGACACGGGGGGGAGGTGGGGGGAAACTCACAGACAGCGCGGGATTCGAACCCTGATCGCTGGTGTTGCGCTCACCTCTGTGCTAACCGTGCCGCCCTTCAGTGATTTTAATTGGTGCCCTGTGCACACTCCCACCACTGACATTTTCCCCTCACCCTTCCTAATCTCTTGCCAGATTGATTCACCTTTTTGCTCCTTTGAGACCATGTTACCTCTCACTAACACCTCGAACTCATCCTCAATTACGGCTGTTACTTTGGATGTTTAATTCCCTTTTACTGTTCACGTCCTTATTATGGCCCCTAAATCATCCCCATTTGCATTGATCTGTGCCACAAACTCATTAACTTTGACTCAAACACTACATGCATTGTTTTGGAACACTAGGTGTGTCCCTTATACACATTGACTTTTGGAATCTGGTTCTAATGTCTGTCTTTTCCATTTGATTTTTCTACCTTTTACTTGTTCCTTTTCTAACTTTTGATTCTGTCTCCACTTCACTCTGTCTCTTTGCACCGATTCCCATCCCCTGAATGTTACAGGCCCTTCAGCCCACAATGTTGTGCCGACCTGTGGAAACCTGCTCCACACCATCTGGCCCTTCCCTCCCTCACATCCATAACCCTCCATTTTTCTTTCCTTCCTAAGAGTCTTTTGAATGTTCGCATTGTACCAGCCTCTCCCACCTCCCCCGCCAATGCATTCCAGGCACCCACCGCTCTCTATGTTAAAAAAAAGTGTACCTCTGACAACTCCCCTGAGCTTTCCTCCGCTCACCTTAAACAGGTATTCGCTGCCGTCATCCAGGAAAAAAGGTGCTGGATGTACACCCTATCCATGGATCTCATAATCTTGGGTACCTCTAACATAATTTAATTTCATTTAGATGTACAGCGCAGTAATAGGCCCTTTTGGCCCACGAGCCCGTGCTGTTCAATTACACCCAAAGAAACCTACAATCCCCCCCTCCCCGTACATTCGAATGGTGGGAAGAAACTGGAGCACCGAGAGCACACATGTCAAACTCTGGCCCGATAATTATATTTGGCCCGCAAGATCATATCAAAAATGTATTAGAGGTGGCCCGCTGGCCGCCGCGCCAGTATAGCGCATGCACAGTAACTGCTGTGTCCCAGGGTGAGAGAGAGAGAGAAAACTCCTGGTCCTTGAAAAGTAGAGGTGGGTGGTTTTATAAACACGCTGTCGTGTCCCCCCGCCCACCCCCCCACCGCAGCGCGACCTGGCCGGTGTCAGGGGAAGCCAAGGCCGCTTCCCAGCGCCCGGAACACCAGTGGCACAGCGTTTCTTGGAGCTGCAGATGGAGTCGGGATGCCGGAGGGAAGATTGGGGCTCCCCGTCGGGCGATGGGGTCTCCGGCCGCCGGCCGCCCTGCGCCTTCCCACCGGACCAGCGGCGGGTGCCCGGAGTACACTTGGAGAGCGAGGCTGGTCGGGCAGGTAGGGTGGAACCCCCCGCCAATCTCGGGAGTGGCGTGGGCTGGATCGGGATTAGCCACGCTCACCTGCTCCTCCACCGCTGACCGGGATCCCAGCGCGGTCCTGAGCGCGGAAACTGCCCTGGAAAGGTCCTGGGACACCGGCACGGAAAGAAGAGCAGGGTCCGTAGAACATTACAGATCAGAAACAGGTCCTTCGGCCCTTTGACCCTACCTCGTGAAAACCCAACACTGGAGAAACTCAGCGGGTTAAACCGTATCCTTTATCCAGCAGAGAGGTACCTGACAATGTTTGGCCCGTGATCCCCCTCATCAATGTATGAGCGAAAATCTGTGGTTCTCGTAAAAACACCAGAAGGGTGAAACTCAGCAGGTCAAAGGGGGGTCCGAGAGAAACTCAGCAGGTCAAGGGGGAGGGGTCGGGAGAAACTCAGAAGGTCAAGGGGAGGGGGTCCGGGAGAAACTCAGCAGGTCAAGGGGGGTCCGGAAGAAACTCAGCAGGTCAAGGGAGGTCCGGGAGAAACTCAGCAGGTCAAGGGGGAGGGGTCGGGAGAAACTCAGAAGGTCAAGGGGAGGGGGTCCGGGAGAAACTCAGCAGGTCAAGGGGGGTCCGGAAGAAACTCAGCAGGTCAAGGGAGGTCCGGGAGAAACTCAGCAGGTCAAGGGGGGTCCGGAAGAAACTCAGGGGGGCCCTGACCTTGCCAGGACCGTTGCCCACTCCCCCTCCCTGCCGCAGGCCGACCCCCGACTCACGGTGACGGGGCCGCTGATCCGCCGAGATGCCGCCCTGCAGCGAGAGCCGATGCCCCCGCACTGTCGTTGTCCAACCCGATCGCCCGCAAACCCCGCCCTCCCACACACAGGCCTGAGTAAGTATTATGAACTTTAATCTCAGGATAAAACGATCTTCCAATAGTTTCATGTCACAGTGATAAATATATTCCTGGTTAAAAATGGTCCTGCACCTGGATACAAGCTCATTAGGCATGAAAAGTGTGTAAATCAAAGGATATCTGTACCAATGGAAAAAGGGCATGGCAAATAACCCTGCTAGAGTTCATGCCCACAATCAGTCACCCATTTGATTGTTTCAGGAATCATGTTGTTCTCCCACATTCTCAATAGCCCTCAGATTTTACTACTCGACAGCACACTAGCAACATTTGACAAATCCTCTATAGAGAAAGATTATTTATTGAATATTTTATTTCTCATTTGTTAATGCTTCTGGAAAGAGTTTATCCAAAGCTATTATTAAACATTTATTTTAATAAGAAAAAGTTTAACATTACAGATGTTGAAAGAAGAGAAAACATGCAGATGTTGTTGAAAATTTTCAATAAATATTTAGTTCGGCCCTCGACTTAGTCCAAGTTTTTAATTTTGGCCCTCCGTGAATTTGAGTTTGACACCCCTGACCTAGAGGAACCCCACGCAGACAGGGGGGAGATCACCGGTGCTGTAACAGCGTCGCGCTAACCACTACATTAACCGTGCCACCCAATAATCTGAGGTACCTCTAACATTAGTTCTTAGCCGAGTATTCTATACTGAGCTACTATGGACGTCGGTGTACACATTGTGGAATCGCAGTACATGTTGTCGAGTCGAAGTATACACGAGGAAGCCGATGTACATGTTGTGGAGTCGAGTGCAAGATTGACACCTGCTGGGCTTATATACTTCACTGCTTCTGTCACATGGCCAGCAAGTGACATCATTGATGACATCATCAGCTCAAGTAAAAACTTGTGTTAATTTCCTGCGTTTTCCACAGCACATCCGCCATTTCGGGAGCCAGTTCGCTTGCTGGCAAGTGGGTCGCCGCAGTTTAAACCCTCCCCAACAGCACGGGGAGAGAGGCGCAGCTGAAGCATGGGGTTGATGGATCAAATCCATTCTCTGCTACTTGCCTTGTTGAGAACAGCAATTTGAAGTGGTGCAAGTAGCAATGAATGTAACAAGGGGCGGCCCGGTTGATGGAGCGGTTAGCGCGAGGCCTTTACAGCACCAGCGATCGGGACCAGGGTCCAAATCCCGCGCTGTGGCAAGGAGTTGGTCCATTCTCTCCACGTCTGTGTGGGTTTTCCCTGGGTGTACGTTTCCTGCCATTGTTCAAAACGTACCGGGAGTGTAGGTGTAAATTACGGGACATGGACACGTGTACCAAAATGGCCTGTTATTTCTCTAAAATCAAAAACTAAAAATCTAAATCTTTAAAAGTGTACTGATACGACGCTGAGGGCAGGAAGAGATTTTGAATAGTTTTCCTTTTATAAATAATTTATTGTGACAAAAGTTTTTCTTTCGGTTAAAAGAACCCTCCCCAACAGCATCAACAACAACCTCCCCCTCACCGCCCAGGGTTATTGATCCTAGTCTGGCTTTGCTCATTCATCCTTGGACTGGTGCTGTTTGCAGCGAGGTGAGGTGTTTTGTGTCGCTCTGTTGCTTGAATACAAATTGTTGTTGATTACACAACTGTGCAGCCGAATGTGGTTACGGATTAGAGCGACAAAGACACTTGTTAAGTTGAAAACATCCCTTAAAGGTTCAAACAGCGGGTGTGAGGGAGGTGCCGCAGTCACCTGCCTTCCATTGTTCATCTCAGTTGGAGCCAGTTCTTGCTGATTGAATGCCTTTGATTTCGATCTAAATGATCCACAGGCTTCACCACGGTGCTGCGGGACTGACGTCAAGTGTTTTGAAGCCCGGGTTTAATGAACAATCTCAAGTGTGTGGGGGCAGGAGACGGGGACTGGAAGGTGGATGGAGAAGGGTTTAAAGGTTGAGAGGAACATGGGCTCAGGCATGGATGTGTTGGCCCAAAGGGCCTGTTTCCCTACTGATTAGCTCAATAAAAATAGAAATGGAAGTTGTCAGGAAGGTGCAAAAGCAACTGCACTTCCTGAGAAGACTGAGGTGGGCCAGGCTACTGTCGACTTTCCACAGGAGCTCTGTAGAGAGCGTCCTGGCCGGCTGCTTCATGGTGGGGTACAGTTACTGTCGAGCATTGGATCAGAGATCAATCCACAGGACCATAAGCGCAGCAGAGAGTGGATCACTGAGGTCTCCCTCCCCACCTCATCGACGGGATCCACCTGGATCATTGTCTGTAGGGGGCGTGCAAAATCATTGAGGATCCCTCCCTCCCTGCACATGCCATCTTTCAATTGCTCCCGTCGGAGAAGAGATACAGGAATATCACCACCAGGCTGAGGGCCAGCTTCTACTCTCGGGCAGTGAGAACGCTGAACTGCTCACACTAACCCATCCCGAGACTCTCATATTTATGAAACAATAGTTATTTATTTGTATATATGAATTCTTGTCCTGTATATGTATAGTTTGTCTGTGTGAGTGCTATGTCTTGGCTGTGTGTCTGCGTGTTTTGCACCGAGGACCAGAGAATGCTATTTCATCGGGTTGTTCTTGTTCAAACAGATGACAATGAACTTGAACTTGACAGCTTGGGTCAGTATTACTGTTAAAAAATGAGAATGAGGAGTGAACCAATTCAAAAATAGAAGATCAAAAAGAGATCTGACAGATTAAATGTTGAGATGTTTTCATTGGTGGGAGAGCCACCAACAAGGGGACAGCCCTCTAAAATATGGAGCAAATCACTTAAAACTGCAGGGCATTGAAACTACCCTCCTTGGAGGAAGGTGAGTCTATGAAACTCTTGACCCACAGGATGAACCGACCGATTTAAAGAAGAAAATCTGCAGACGCTGGGATCGAGTGCAATGCTCCAAAGTGCAGAAGGAAACTTTAATAGATGTGATGCAAATGTGAATGGCGAGTCTTTGTCTGGCTTGTGGCAGACTAAACTGTATCTGTTCTGAATTGTTATGGCTCTTGATATATTGGTGGAGTTAGATAAATCTTTGAAAGTTGCCCATGCATTTGGGCTCATGAGCCGGAATGACCTGTTACCATGCCGTATCTCTAAAAAAATTTTTTAAAGAATTAATTGAGGTCGGTGGGGAAGGCCAGCATAGATCATTCATGAATATATTAAATAGTAGACCAGGCTTGAAGGGCTGAGTGGTCTCATACTGCTATGTTCCTCTTTCTTTCCTCAAACGTATTCTCTTTTTCCTTTGACACCCTGCCCAAGGTCAAAAATTTGACCGTCTTTCCTATTTTTACCTCTCTGAATGTTCCTCTGTCAGATCAGCCCACTCCTTCCTCTGCTCCATGCACCTCTTGGTGAGTCACCTCCGCAGCCTCTCCAACACAACCACACCATTCTCATTGTGCGGTGGCCAGAATTGCAGACGTGATTCCAGAAGTGACCAAACCATTCTTGTATAAATGGCAGCAGTGCCGCGGGAGAGTGGAGTCATGGTACTGCTCCCAAGGGTTCAACCACCCAGTCCTAATGCCAATGGCTCCTACAGCCTTTAAATGACCTGTTAAAAGAGCTTTATTTAAAATCTTGCAGCCGCGGGGTCTGTGCCCAAGATGGTGACACCTATGCTGGAAGTGACCACGAGACGTTGCAGACTCCAAAGCACCAGAAACAGGGAGAGCACACCCCGCTGAGAAGGAGAAGCAGAGGACAGTGGCCATGGCAGTGGACCAGCGAGGGGCTCAGCAGCTGAAGGTCCTACACAGGCTGTGGGCGATTTGAGGTCGGGTAACCTGCACGGGCTGTGGGCTGCTGGAGACTGGCTCCTGGGAGTCAGGAATCGGAGCCAGGATACAACAGAGTTTTGAGGGCCCCCAAAGAGCCTTGGGCACTGAAGGCTTCTTGATCATATCGGAGGTTTGAGCCTGGAGCTCGGGTTGCCGATGGGTCGAACAGGAGTCTGTGTAGCAGCTGTGGGACCACTGGAAGCGAATCCACGGACGCTCAGTGACTCTGAAGGGACTCTATTTTGCATTTCTTTCTCTGACCCTAACCCTATTGGTGACTCTTTGTCTGCCTTACGCCAGGCAGAAGTCAATTACATGTAATATTACATGACCACTCATTTTGGATCTCCCGGAGTTTGCGCTGAAGATGGCTGCATGCGCGACGGAAGGCTTGTTTCTTCTCTGGACAGGACGGCTTTGTAAGGTGAGCCTGGTGGGCAGCTCGCTTCTTTGCCAGCAGCTCCTGGATTTCCTGGCTGTTTTCGTCAAACCAGTCCTTGTTTTTCCTGGAGGAGAAGCCCAGTACCTCTTCAGTGGATTGCTCTGCACTATTACATAACAATGAATACAAATTACTGCTTGAATGAATCTACAATCTTGAATCTTGTAGTTGCAATATGTGGTCCCAACTTTGAACTTCTCCCTTCTTACATTCTACAGCACAGATCCTGAGGGCAGGTATCCCTTCTTCGCCAGGTTACCCACCTCTGCTAATATTTTCAAGGATCTAAGCAGGACTTGGACATCTGGACTCTTGTGCCTGCCCAGCCAATCATCAGGGCTGATCCCTGACCTCAGCACCAATTTCCTGCACTGCTCATGACTCCCTTTAATGTCCACAACTCCATCAACTAGTTTTCATCAACCACATCCCTCTGGAACAGAGACCCCATGAGGTTCTTCATCCTCTGAGAGAAGAACTTTCTCCTCAGCTCAGTCGGAAAAGGCCGATTTGGAATCAACATCTCCATTGACCTGACTTGGACCAACCACTGTGAGGAAAGTTAGAGAGACCCTCTACTTTCAGAATAGACTGACGAAGTATGGCATGTCCCCCTCGCCCCTCAACAACTTCAACAGCATCGAGAGCAGACTTGCTGGATGCATTGTGGGACAGGAGCAGCTCTGCTCAATATGGGAAGAAGCTGCAGCAGATGGCAAATGCATCTCACAATATAATGCAAACTTCCCCCTCCCCTCCATAGACTCCATCTGCATCTCCCACTGCCATCGAAAGCCTACCAATACATTGGAGGACCCATCACGCGCCAAACACACTCCCTTCTCCTTTCGGAAAGAAAGTTTAAGTGTGTGAAAGTGCACTCCAGCAGGCTTAAAGGCAGTTTCTTCCCCGCAGCCATTGGGCTCCTGAATGAACCCCACAGCGGTGCTCTCACGCTATCCTTGCCTGATGCTCATTGATCTTTCTCACTGTAACTCTATACTCTGTAATTGCATCCTTGCTCTGTCACTTTGCATAGTTGTGTGAATGTTAGACTTGTCCTGTTAGACTGCTCACAGAAGAACCCTTCTCACTGTCGCAGGTACTCATACGCCATCATGTTTTAACAACTGAGTTTGAGACTTGTTCCCAGGCATCCACCCTCAGTCATGGGAAACATTACAATGTGGGTACGGTCGCTGCAGAGAAATGGATTGGAGGTCAATCCACAGGACCATAAGAGTGGCAGAGGGGATCACTGGAGTCTCTGTTGTCTGAAGAAGACGCGCAAAATCATTGAGGACCCCTTCCACCCCACACACAGTATATTTCAGCTGCTCCCGTCAGAGAAGAGATACAGGAGGATCAGAGCCAGCACCACCAGGCTGAGGAGCACCTTCTTCCCATGGGCAGTGAAAATACTGAATGACTAAAGGAACTGCTCACATTGACCCATCCCAAGACTGTAATATTCATGAAACAATAGTTATTTATTTGTATATATGAATACTTGTCCTGTATATGTATAACATATGTGTGTTATGTCTGGTTGTGTGTCTTCGTGTTTTGCACCGAGGACCAGAGAACGCTGTTTCGTTAGGTTCTACCTGTACAATCAGATGACAATAAACCTAACTTGACTTGAGGGTGCATGGTGAGTGTAGCGGTCAGCACAAAGCCTTTACATGACCAGCAATTGGGGCCAGGGTTCGAATCCCGCGCTGTTTGCACGTTCTGCCCATGTCTGCGTGGGTTTTCCCTGAGGGCTCCAGTTTTCTCCCAACCTTCAAAAATGTACCGGGGCTGTGGGTGGGGGGGGGGAGTGGTGTAGGTTATTGGTGGGGGGATGGTGTAGGTTAATTGGGTGTAAATTGGACGGCACAGACTCATGGGCTGAAATGGGCAGTTACCGTGCTGATGTCTAAATTTTAAAAATATAATTTAAGTTGACTCCTTGCATCCAGCTTTGGAACATTAATAACCAGATCAATCACTGCTTCCAAAGCCAACGCCTTCAGTTCCAGCGCACAGTTCAAGGTCACCAACTTCTCCAGCACTGCTTTTTTCCTCCTAGTTATTCCCTTAAGTTCCTCATCTTTTTTTTAAATACGAGTTAATCGTACATGTAAACCAAAATTTTGTAAATATGGGCTTGTAGTGGTGCACTTGGAGGGAGTGGGCAGAACCAGAGCTAACTGCGTCTGTCTTGTGACAGCTAGACACAACAGCCTCCTATCTACTGGCCACTAGCCCCCATAGCCATGAGGCACAGTGATTCAGCAGCACCTGTGGGTCTACTGAGAAGCCCTGGCCTACTCAATGTAGCTATGTCATGAGGTCGTTAGCAATTCAGATGTCGTGATGCCAGATCGCATGTTGTGTGTCTATATCAAGCCTGATAACACTGTAATAAACACTCTTCTCTTCACTGGCTGACAACTTCAGGTGTGGTCTCGTTATTAAAACATGATGGCGTGTGAACACAAACATCATCCGCCACATTGGTGACCCCAATGGGTCTAGCCAGTAGCTAGATCCTACAATGGACACGTTCAACGGCAACATGCCAATGAGCCAGCCATAAATAATGGACATGCTCAATGGCTAAGCTCAAATTAATTTGCTACAGCCACGCGCCAACAATCCAACAATAAATAACGGACATGCTCGACGGAGAGTCTGCAAGCCCAAGCTCAAATCACTTGCAGTAATGCTCCAATGAGCCAGGAACAAATGACGGACTACCTGACCCAGCTGAACCGACTTCCCACTGCTCCAGTCGACCATAGCTACAAATGACTGCAAATCAATCAGTGGCATATCAGAGGTCAGCAAGGAGGCCAGTCACTCTTCCCTTCACGGTCGACTGAATGAACAGCAAGGGGCGTCATAGAAGAAAATTGTTTGGACATTTTGAAAGACAGTTTTACAACCTACTCATTCACTTCGGTGACTCGGAGTGGGCCAAGCTGTTGTCTAGTGTGCCTCATGAGCTGCACAAGTCTGGCCAATGAGTTGCAATGTCAGGGGAACGCTTCTCAGCCATAGTTTAATGCAGACATCAAAAGGCTGTGTGCTTTTGCTCAACACTGCAAAGCACTAGCGCCACAGTTTCTCCAGAATGTTACCGCGCCCCGCACTCCCCTCACTTATGCTGAAGTGGTCATTGATCAGCAAGTTGTCTGCAGCCGTCAGCACAGACATTTAAAACTTGCCTGTGTTCAAACTTTGGGAGGTATGCATCTCAGCAGCTGTGACCGGAGGGAACATCGCCCATGTTTCACCAGCTTCCCCCAAAGAAGACCACTTGATCCAGGAATGACCAGCAACCCCTCCTTGAGAGAAGAAGCACGTGATCCGGGGGATAACTACTTACTCCCCCGTGCAAGATCACATGACCGGGAGTAGCCAGCCACCCCCGATGGAAGGTTTTGTGACCCAGGCATTAACCTGTCAACGAAAGCATAAAAAACTGCCTGTCGATGATGCCATTGAGACCTTTTCCTGCCGACATGACAGATTGTACTAGATTTTCAGTCACTCGCTTAGTGAAATATTGCCTTGTCGCTGATGCTACTGAGACCTTTTCCTGCCGACCAGGCAGACGGTACAGGCTTTTCAGTCCCAGTGCAGCACTATTCAGTACAACAATGCCTGTCGTTGATGCAACTGAGACCTTTTACTGCCGACCAGGCAGACGGTACAGGCTTTTCACTCCCAGTGCAGAACTATTCAGTACAACATTGCCTGTCGTTGATGCTACTGAGACCTTTTCCTGCCGACCAGGCAGACGGTACAGGCTTTTCAGTCCCAGTGCAGAACTATTCAGTACAACATTGCCTGTCGTTGATGCTACTGAGACCTTTTCCTGCCGACCATGCAGACGGTACAGGCTTTTCACTCCCAGTGCAGAACTATTCAGTACAACATTGCCTGTTGTTGATGCTACTGAGACCTTTTCCTGCCGACCAGGCAGACGGTACAGGCTTTTCAGTCCCAGTGCAGCACCATTCAGTACAACATTGCCTGTCGTTGATGCTACTGAGACCTTTTCCTGCCGACCAGGCAGACGGTACAGGCTTTTCAGTCCCAGTGCAGCACCATTCAGTTCAACATTGCCTGTCGTTGATGCTACTGAGACTTTTCCTGCCGACCGGGCAGACGGTACAGGCTTTTCAGTCCCAGTGCAGAACTATTTAGTACAACATTGCCTGTCATTGATGCTACTGAGACCTTTTCCTGCCAACCAGTCAGACGGTACAGGCTTTTCAGTCCCAGTGCAGCACCGCTCAGTACAACATTGCCTGTCGATGATGCTACTGAGACCTTTTCCTGCCGACCAGGCAGACGGTACAGGCTTTTCAGTCCCAGTGCAGCACCATTCAGTACAACATTGCCTGTCGTTGATGCTACTGAGACCTTTTCCTGCCGACCAGGCAGACGGTACCGGCTTTTCAGTCCCAGTGCAGCACCGCTCAGTAAAACATTGCCTGTCGTTGATACTACTGAGACCTTTTCCTGCCGACCAGGCAGACGGTACAGGCTTTTCAGTCCCAGTGCAGAACTATTCAGTGCAACATTGCCTGTCGTTGATGCTACGGAGACCTATTCCTGCCGACCAGGCAGACGGTACAGGCTTTTCAGTCCCAGTGCAGCACTGCTCAGTACAACATTGCCTGTCGTTGATGCTACTGAGACCTTTTCCTGCCGACCAGGCAGACGGTACAGGCTTTTCTGTCCCAGTACAGAACTATTCAGTACAACATTGCCTGTCGGTGATGCTACTGAGACCTTTTCCTGCCGACCAGGCAGACGGTACAGGCTTTTCTGTCCCAGTGCAGCACTGCTCAGTACAACATTGCCTGTCATTGATGCTACTGAGACCTTTTCCTGCCGACCAGGCAGACGGTACAGGCTTTTTAGTCCCAGTGCAGCACTGCTCAGTACAACATTGCCTGTCGTTTATGCTACTGAGACCTTTTCCTGCCGACCAGGCAGACGGTACAGGCTTTTCAGTCCCAGTGCAGCACCATTCAGTACAACATTGCCTGTCGTTGATGCTATTGAGACCTTTTCCTGCCGACCGGGCAGACGGTACAGGCTTTTCAGTCCCAGTGCAGCACCATTCAGTACAACATTGCCTGTCGTTGATGCTACTGAGACCTTTCACTGCCGACCGGGCAGACGGTACAGGCTTTTCAGTCCCAGTGCAGCACCATTCAGTACAACATTGCCTGTCGTTGATGCTACTGAGACGTTTTCCTGCCGAACAGGCAGACGGTACAGGCTTTTCAATCCCAGTGCAGCACCATTCAGTACAACATTGCCTGTCGTTGATGCTACTGAGACCTTTTCCTGCCGACCAGGCAGACGGTACAGGCTTTTCAGTCCCAGTGCAGCATCATTCAGTACAACATTGCCTGTCGTTGATGCCACTGAGGCCTTTTCCTGCCGACCAGGCAGACGGTACAGGCTTTTCAGTCCCAGTGCAGCACCTTTAAGTACAACATTGCCTGTCGTTGATGCTACTGAGACCTTTTCCTGCCGACCAGGCAGACGGTACAGGCTTTTCAGTCCCAGTGCAGCACCTTTAAGTACAACATTGCCTGTCGTTGATGCTACTGAGACCTTTTCCTGCCGACCAGGCAGACGGTACAGGCTTTTCAGTCCCAGTGCAGCACCTTTAAGTACAACATTGCCTGTCGTTGATGCCACTGAGGCCTTTTCCTGCCGACCAGGCAGACGGTACAGGCTTTTCAGTCCTAGTGCAGCACCGCTCAGTACAAAATTGCCTGTCGTTGATGCTACTGAGACCTTTTCATGCCGACCAGACAGACGGTACAGGCTTTTCTGTCCCAGTGCAGCACCGCTCAGTACAACATTGCCTGTCAGTGATGCTACTGAGACCTTTTCCTGCCGACCAGGCAGACGGTACAGGCTTTTCAGTCCCAGTGCAGCACTGCTCAGTACAACATTGCCTGTCGTTGATGCTACTGAGACTTTTCCTGCCGACCAGGCAGACGGTACAGGCTTTTCACTCCCAGTGCAGCACCATTCAGTACAATATTGCCAGTCGTTGATGCTACTGAGACCTTTTCCTGCCGACCAGGCAGACGGTACAGGTTTTTCACTCCCAGTGCAGCACCATTCAGTACAACATTGCCTGTCGTTGATGCTACTGAGACCTTTTCCTGCCGACCAGGCAGACGGTACAGGCTTTTCAGTCCCAGTGCAGCACCATTCAGTACAACATTGCCTGTCGTTGATGCTACTGAGACCTTTTCCTGCCGACCAGGCAGACGGTACAGGCTTTTCAGTCCCAGTGCAGCACCATTCAGTACAACATTGCCTGTTGTTGATGCTACTGAGACCTTTTCCTGCCGACCAGGCAGACGGTGCAGGTTTTTCACTCCCAGTGCAGCACTGCTCAGTACAACATTGCCTGTCGTTGATGCTACTGAGACCTTTTCCTGCCGACCAGGCAGACGGTACAGGCTTTTCAGTCCCAGTGCAGCACTGCTCAGTACAACATTGCCTGTCGTTGATGCTACTGAGACCTTTTCCTGCCGACCAGGCAGACGGTACAGGCTTTTCAGTCCCAGTGCAGCACCGCTCAGTACAACATTGCCTGTCGGTGATGCTACTGAGACCTTTTCCTGCCGACCAGGCAGACGGTACAGGCTTTTCTGTCCCAGTGGAGCACCATTCAGTACAACATTGCCTGTCGTTGATGCTACTGAGACCTTTTCCTGCCGACCAGGCAGACGGTACAGGCTTTTCAGTCCCAGTGCAGCACTGCTCAGTACAACATTGCCTGTCGTTGATGCTACTGAGACCTTTTCCTGCCGACCAGGCAGACGGTACAGGCTTTTCAGTCCCAGTGCAGCACCGCTCAGTACAACATTGCCTGTCGTTGATGCTACTGAGACCTTTTCCTGCCGACCAGGCAGACGGTACAGGCTTTTCTGTCCCAGTGGAGCACCATTCAGTACAACATTGCCTATCGTTGATGCTACTGAGACCTTTTCCTGCCGACCAGGCAGACGGTACAGGCTTTTCAGTACTAGTGCAGCACCGCTCAGTACAACATTGCCTGTCGTTGATGCTACTGAGACCTTTTCCTGCCGACCAGGCACACGGTACAGGCTTTTCTGTCCCAGTGCAGCACCACTCAGTACAACATTGCCTGTCGATGATGCTACTGAGACCTTTTCCTGTCAATCAGGCAGACAGTACAGGCTTTACAGTTCCAGCGCAGAACCACTCATTACAACATTGCCTGTCATTGATGATACTGAGACCTTTTCCTGCCGACCAGGCAGACGGTACAGGCTTTTCAGTCCCAATGCAGCACCGCTCAGTACAACATTGCCTGTCGTTGGTGCTACTGAGACCTTTTCCTGCCGACCAGGCAGACGGTACAGGCTTTTCAGCCCCAGTGCAGCACCGCTCAGTACAACATTGCCTGTCGGTGATGCTAGTGAGACCTTTTCCTGCCGATCAGGCAGACAGTACAGGCTTTTCAGTCCCAGTGCAGCACCGCTCAGTACAACATTGCCTGTCGTTGATGCTACTGAGACCTTTTCCTGCCGACCAGGCAGACGGTACAGGTTTTTCACTCCCAGTGCAGCACTGCTCAGTACAACATTGCCTGTCGTTGATGCTACTGAGACCTTTTCCTGCCGACCAGGCAGACAGTACAGGCTTTACAGTTCCAGTGCAGAACCACTCATTACAACATTGCCTGTCATTGATGCTACTGAGACCTTTTCCTGCTGACCAGGCAGACGGTACAGGCTTTTCAGTCCCAGTGCAGCACCGCTCAGTACAACATTGCCTGTCGTTGATGCTACGGAGACCTTTTCCTGCCGACCAGGCAGACGGTACAGGCTTTTCAGTCCCAGTGCAGCACCGCTCAGTACAACATTGCCTGTCGGTGATGCTAGTGAGACCTTTTCGTGCCGACCAGGCAGACGGTACAGGCTTTTCAGTCCCAGTGCAGCACCATTCAGTACAGCATTGCCTGTCGTTGATGCTACTGAGACCTTTTCCTGCCGACCAGGCAGACGGTACAGGTTCTTCAGTCCCAGTGCAGTTCCGGTCAGTACAACATTGCTTGTCATTGATGCTACTGAGACATTTTCCTGCCGACCAGGCAGACGGTACAGGTTTTTCAGTCCCAGTGCAGCACCATTCAGTACAACATTGCCTGTCGTTGATGCTACTGAGACCTTTTCCTGCCGACCAGGCAGACGGTACAGGTTTTTCACTCCCAGTGCAGAACTATTCAGTACAACATTGCCTGTCATTGATGCTACTGAGACCTTTTCCTGCCGACCAGGCAGACGGTACAGGTTTTTCACTCCCAGTGCAGAACTATTCAGTACAACATTGCCTGTCATTGATGCTACTGAGACCTTTTCCTGCCGACCAGGCAGACGGTACAGGTTTTTCACTCCCAGTGCAGCACCATTCAGTACAACATTGCCTGTCGGTGATGCTACTGAGACCTTTTCCTGCCGACCAGGCACACGGTACAGGCTTTTCAGTCCCAGTGCAGCACTGCTCAGTACAACATTGCCTGTCGTTGATGCTATGGAGACCTTTTCCTGCCGACCAGGCAGACGGTACAGGCTTTTCAGTCTCAGTGCAGCACTGCTCAGTACAACATTGCCTGTCGTTGATGCTACTGAGACCTTTTCCTGCCGACCAGGCAGACGGTACAGGTTTTTTACTCCCAGTGCAGCACCATTCAGTACAACATTGCCTGTCGTTGATGCTACTGAGACCTTTTCCTGCCGACCAGGCAGACGGTACAGGCTTTTCAGTCCCAGTGCAGCACCGCTCAGTACAACATTGCCTGTCGGTGATGCAACTGAGACCTTTTCCTGCCGACCAGGCAGACGGTACAGGCTTTTCAGTCCCAGTGCAGCACCATTCAGTACAACATTGCCTGTCGTTGATGCTACTGAGACCTTTTCCTGCTGACCAGGCAGACGGTACAGGCTTTTCAGTCCCAGTGCAGAACTATTCAGTACAACATTGCCTGTCATTGATGCTACTGAGACCTTTTCCTGCCGACCAGGCAGACGGTACAGGTTTTTCAGTCCCAGTGCAGCACCATTCAGTACAACATTGCCTGTCGTTGATGCTACTGAGACCTTTTCCTGCCGACCAGGCAGACGGTACAGGTTTTTCAGTCCCAGTGCAGCACCATTCAGTTACATTGCCTGTCGTTGATGCTACTGAGACCTTTTCCTGCCGACCAGGCAGACGGTACAGGTTTTTCAGTCCCAGTGCAGCACCATTCAGTACAACATTGCCTGTCGTTGATGCTACTGAGACCTTTTCCTGCCGACCAGGCAGACGGTACAGGCTTTTCAGTCCCAGTGCAGAACTATTCAGTACAACATTGCCTGTCATTGATGCTACTGAGACCTTTTCCTGCCGACCAGGCAGACGGTACAGGCTTTTCAGTCCCAGTGCAGCACTGCTCAGTACAACATTGCCTGTCGTTGATGCTACTGAGACCTTTTCCTGCCGACCAGGCAGACGGTACAGGTTTTTCAGTCCCAGTGCAGCACCATTCAGTACAACATTGCCTGTCGTTGATGCTACTGAGACCTTTTCCTGCCGACCAGGCAGACGGTACAGGCTTTTCAGTCCCAGTGCAGCACTGCTCAGTACAACATTGCCTGTCGGTGATGCTACTGAGACCTTTTCCTGCCAACCAGGCAGACGGTACAGGCTTTTTAGTCCCAGTGCAGAACTATTCAGTACAACATTGCCTGTCGATGATGCTACTGAGACCTTTTCCTGCCAATCAGGCAGACAGTACAGGCTTTACAGTTCCAGCTCAGAACCACTCATTACAACATTGCCTGTCATTGATGATACTGAGACCTTTTCCTGCCGACCAGGCAGACGGTACAGGCTTTTCAGTCCCAATGCAGCACCGCTCAGTACAACATTGCCTGTCGTTGATGCTACTGAGACCTTTTCCTGCCGACCAGGCAGACGGTACAGGCTTTTCAGTCCCAATGCAGCACCGCTCAGTACAACATTGCCTGTCGTTGATGCTAGTGAGACCTTTTCCTGCCGATCAGGCAGACGGTACAGGCTTTTCAGTCCCAGTGCAGCACTGCTCAGTACAACATTGCCTGTCGTTGATGCTACTGAGACCTTTTCCTGCCGACCAGGCAGACGGTACAGGCTTTTCAGTCCCAGTGCAGAACTGCTCAGTACGACATTGCCTGTTGTTGATGCTACTGAGACCTTTTCCTGCCGACCAGGCAGACGGTGCAGGTTTTTCACTCCCAGTGCAGCACTGCTCAGTACAACATTGCCTGTCGTTGATGCTACTGAGACCTTTTCCTGCCGACCAGGCAGACGGTACAGGCTTTTCAGTCCCAGTGCAGCACTGCTCAGTACAACATTGCCTGTCGTTGATGCTACTGAGACCTTTTCCTGCCGACCAGGCAGACGGTACAGGCTTTTCAGTCCCAGTGCAGCACCGCTCAGTACAACATTGCCTGTCGGTGATGCAACTGAGAGCTTTTCCTGCCGACCAGGCAGACGGTACAGGCTTTTCAGTCCCAGTGCAGCACCATTCAGTACAACATTGCCTGTCGTTGATGCTACTGAGACCTTTTCCTGCCGACCAGGCAGACGGTACAGGCTTTTCAGTCCCAGTGCAGCACCATTCAGTACAACATTGCCTGTCGTTGATGCTACTGAGACCTTTTCCTGCCGACCAGGCAGACGGTACAGGCTTTTCTGTCCCAGTGGAGCACCACTCAGTACAACATTGCCTGTCGTTGATGCTACTGAGACCTTTTCCTGCCGACCAGGCAGACGGTACAGGCTTTTCAGTCCCAGTGCAGCACCATTCAGTACAACATTGCCTGTCGTTGATGCTACTGAGACCTTTTCCTGCCGACCAGGCAGACGGTACAGGCTTTTCAGTCCCAGTGCAGCACTGCTCAGTACAACATTGCCTGTCGTTGATGCTACTGAGACCTTTTCCTGCCAACCAGGCAGACGGTACAGGCTTTTTAGTCCCAGTGCAGAACTATTCAGTACAACATTGCCTGTCGATGATGCTACTGAGACCTTTTCCTGCCAATCAGGCAGACAGTACAGGCTTTACAGTTCCAGCGCAGAACCACTCATTACAACATTGCCTGTCATTGATGCTAGTGAGACCTTTTCCTGCCGACCAGGCAGACGGTACAGGCTTTTCAGTCCCAGTGCAGCACCGCTCAGTACAACATTGCCTATCGGTGATGCTAGTGAGACCTTTTCCTGCCGATCAGGCAGACGGTACAGGCTTTTCAGTCCCAGTGCAGCACTGCTCAGTACAACATTGCCTGTCGTTGATGCTACTGAGACCTTTTCCTGCCGACCAGGCAGACGGTACAGGCTTTTCAGTCCCAGTGCAGAACTATTCAGTACAACATTGCCTGTCGTTGATGCTACTGAGACCTTTTCCTGCCGACCATGCAGACGGTACAGGCTTTTCAGTCCCAGTGCAGCACCATTCAGTACAACATTGCCTGTCATTGATGCTACGGAGACCTTTTCCTGCCGACCAGGCAGACGGTACAGGCTTTTCAGTCCCAGTGCAGCACCGCTCAGTACAACATTGCCTGTCGTTGATGCTAGTGAGACCTTTTCCTGCCGACCAGGCAGACGGTACAGGCTTTTCAGTCCCAGTGCAGCACCATTCAGTACAACATTGCCTGTCGTTGATGCTACTGAGACCTTTTCCTGCCGACCAGGCAGACGGTACAGGTTCTTCAGTCCCAGTGCAGCACTGCTCAGTACAACATTGCCTGTCGTTGATGCTACTGAGACCTTTTCCTGCCGACCAGGCAGACGGTACAGGCTTTTCAGTCCCAGTGCAGCACCGCTCAGTACAACATTGCCTGTCGGTGATGCTACTGAGACCTTTTCCTGCCGACCAGGCAGACGGTACAGGCTTTTCAGTCCCAGTGCAGCACCGGTCAGTACAACATTGCCTGTCGTTGATGCTACTGAGACCTTTTCCTGCCGACCAGGCAGACGGTACAGGCTTTTCAGTCCCAGTGCAGCTCTGCTCAGTACAACATTGCCTGTCGTTGATGCTACTGAGATCTTTTCCTGCCGACCAGGCAGACGGTACAGGATTTTCAGTCCCATTGCAGCACCGGTCAGTACAACATTGCTTGTCATTGATGCTACTGAGACATTTTCCTGCCGACCAGGCAGACGGTACAGGCTTTTCAGTCCCAGTGCAGCACCATTCAGTACAACATTGCCTGTCGTTGATGCTACTGAGACCTTTTCCTGCCGACCAGGCAGACGGTACAGGCTTTTCAGTCCCAGTGCAGCACCGCTCAGTACAACATTGCCTGTCGTTGATGCTACTGAGACCTTTTCCTGCCGACCAGGCAGACAGTACAGGCTTTTCAGTCCCAGTGCAGCACTGCTCAGTACAACATTGCCTGTCGTTGATGCTACTGAGACCTTTTCCTGCCGACCAGGCAGACAGTACAGGCTTTTCAGTCCCAGTGCAGCACTGCTCAGTACAACATTGCCTGTCGTTGATGCTACTGAGATCTTTTCCTGCCGACCAGGCAGACGGTACAGGATTTTCAGTCCCATTGCAGCACCGGTCAGTACAACATTGCTTGTCATTGATGCTACTGAGACATTTTCCTGCCGACCAGGCAGACGGTACAGGCTTTTCAGTCCCAGTGCAGCACCATTCAGTACAACATTGCCTGTCGTTGATGCTACTGAGACCTTTTCCTGCCGACCAGGCAGACGGTACAGGCTTTTCAGTCCCAGTGCAGCACCGCTCAGTACAACATTGCCTGTCGTTGATGCTACTGAGACCTTTTCCTGCCGACCAGGCAGACAGTACAGGCTTTTCAGTCCCAGTGCAGCACTGCTCAGTACAACATTGCCTGTCGTTGATGCTACTGAGACCTTTTCCTGCCGACCAGGCAGACGGTACAGGCTTTTTAGTCCCAGTGCAGAACTATTCAGTACAACATTGCCTGTCGTTGATGCTACTGAGACCTTTTCCTGCCGACCAGGCACACGGTACAGGCTTTTCTGTCCCAGTGCAGCACCACTCAGTACAACATTGCCTGTCGATGATGCTACTGAGACCTTTTCCTGCCGACCAGGCAGACGGTACAGGTTTTTCACTCCCAGTGCAGCACCACTCAGCATTGCACAGTTTACTAGCCTGGCGACCAGCCAGCAAACTTTCTGCAGCAACGGACAGTCGCTGAGCACAGCGCCACCTATTGGCTCCTGTGTGTCATTGCAGACTTTAGCTGCTACACTACTTTCTACAGCTAACTCTTTCCTACCAGACTTTGAGATTAGCATGATAAAATCTCACAATTCCCAACAACCCACTTACAGTATGGACTTTCAGGTTTGCTAATGCGTCTCAAATGTTTGTTACTGTTCTGGATTTATCATGAGCCTTAACTCTGTAATCAACTTTGACGTTTTGCAACTGTCTGTGATGACCTTTTGCAGACGCTAAGTGTTTCCCATGATTCCTGCTGTTTTTATTTGTGTTGTCAATAATTGTTGGCGGCTTTCTACTAGATTGAGCCAACAGCCTTCATACACGATGGTACGGCACTGCACCACAAATGGCAAGTTGGTTTCACTCACCTTGCTCAGTTCTATGGTGGAACGTCTGCACTAATTCGGAAATACTGAGGCAGTCGGTTGGTTCCCGCTGGTTCTGGTGGGGGGAGCTGTGTAGCGGTGCGCTTGGAGGGAGTGGGCAGAACCAGCACTAATGGTGCCTGTCTTGTGACAGCTAGATACAATAGCCTCCTATCTACTGGCCACTAGCCCCTACAGCCACAAGGCACAGTGACTCAGCAGCACCTGTGGATCTACTGAGAAGCCCTGGCCTACTCAATGTAGCTACGTCATGAGGTTGTTACCACTTCAGATGTCATGACACCAGGTCATGTGTTGTGTGTCTATATCAAGCCTGATAACACTGTAATAAACACTCTTCTCTTTGCTGGCTGACAACTTCAGGTGTGGTCTCGTTCTTAAAACATGATGGCGTGTGGACACAAACATCATCTGCCACAGACTCCATATCTTCCAAAAAACATGATATTCATCTCGCAGATTATCAGTAATCTTCTCTAGTGGTATTCAACTACAAAGTTCTGCGTGTCATTTTTCCATGCCTAAATCTATTTCTGACTTCCATGATGTTGTGAAATCCTTAATTACTTAAATAAGTGAAAAAGATTGGATGGATTTGTGTAAGGATTATATGACTAAACTGTGGTGGATGCTGTGTGTGTTCATATGCCATCATGTTGAAATGTTAGGAATAACGGGACCACACCTGAAGTTGTCAGCCAGCGAAAGCCTTTATTACCATGCTGTCAGGCTTAATATAGACATACAACATATGACCTAGCGTCGTGACATCTGAAGTGCTAACCACCTCATGGTGTAACTACATTGAGTAGACCAGGGCTTCTCATTAGACCTGAGTCACTGTCTCGTGGCTGTAATGGCTCGTGGCCAGTAGATAGGAGGCTATTGTGTTGAGCTGTCACAAGACGGGAGCTGTTAGCGCTGGTTCTGCCCACTCCCTCCAAGTGTACCGCTACAAAACTTATAAATGTAAGATGTAGGTTAGTTAAATATAATTTTTTACATCAGTTATATTGAACTCTGCAAAAATTAAATAGATTAAATCCTGCCGCATCAGATTTATGTTTTAGATGTCGATCTGAGGTTGGAACCTTTTTTCTCCTTTCAACTTAGCAATGTCCTAAAGTTAGACAATTTTGGTTAAGAGTAGGTCATTTTTTGGGACGAATTACTGCGGTCAAATTCCCACAGGGCCCGGTTATTTTTACTGAGCGATATTAAGGTTATAAGCCCAAAATTAAATTTAAATATTTATCAAATTGAATTTGTGTTCATTGCTTTAGCAGTTCCTCATCCTCATGAGTCCCTCGTTCTCTAAAGTAATTATCGGTTCCTTTCTGTGCAGACAGGTGTAAAATAATTACTTAATGACTTTGCTATTTCTTAAATCCTTCTGAGCGGGATCCAGCAGTTTGTTCCTTTTTGCCTGGTTATAAACGCTCTTCCAGTCGCTGTTATGTTTCTCACCAGCAATTTCTCATATTCCAACCTGTTTTTATAAATTCCATTCCTTAAACCTTTGCATCATCAGACGCGGTGTTGATGTTAGTGTCAGCTCCAAACACACTGTGATCACTGAGCAGGTTGAGAGTTTACACAGCCAGCAAACGAAGAGGTGCAAGGCACAATTTTAAATTTAGACATACAGTGTGGTAACGGGCCATTTCGGCCCATGGATCCGTGCTGAGCGACAGCCCCGGTTCATTTTGAAGGGTGGGAAGAAACCAGAGCCCCCGGGGAAACCCCACACAGACAGGGGGGAATGTACAAACTCCTTACAGACAGGACAGGATCTGAACTCCGGTCCTGAAGCTGGTGCTGTAAAGGCGTGGCACTAACCGCTACACAACCGTGCTGCCTGACACCATTCTGAGCTGGAACTACTTGCTGTCTTGAGAAAAATCAAATCTGGATGAATCCCGAGGGCCTGACAAATATTCCTTTGTACCTTGAGGGAAGTCGAGGTCGAAACTGTCAGTTCGAAACTTACCTGGGGCCTATCAAGGCTCGGAAGGTCGCCTCCCTAGAGTCCGCAGCCTCCAAGGTCTCCGAAGCCAGTCTCCACTGCAGTGCTGGTCGCCCGCAGACTGGAGCCAACAATGTCTCTGCCTCTATGGCCCACATGCCAGAGACAACGACATCCCTGATTCCCACCGTCCTGAGGCAGGTACCTGCTTCAGTCTCGTCCACCCCCATTCCCACATCCTCACTGATTCCTTCACCGGTTTCCACATCCACCTCGGCCTTCTCCACGCTGACACCTCAGATGCCTCCACTGTTGCATCCTCCCCCACTTCCTTCTTCCCACAGCCCATGTCTCCGTGGGTTTTCCCCAAGGGCTCCGGTTTCCTCCCACCGTTCGAAACATACCGGGGTGTAGGTGAGTTGGGCGTAAATTGGACGGCACGGGCTCATGGAACAAAATGGCCTGTTACCATGTCTAACTTTTAAAATTTAGAATTATCCATGAACCAGTTGGAAAAAAAATATTTTTTTAAGTAAATAAAATTAAAGATGAATGAACTGGGGGGAAAGAAAAGCCTTCTGAAGTCTGTGCAGAGGAACTGAGGCTGCAGATGTTTCGAAGGTCCCTCTCAGGGTCAGGAGGTGATGATGCCTGGAATATTTAAAGCATCAATCTCAGTACGGTTAGAGAAACTCTTGCCAATCTCCTGAAATCCTTGAGTGCGACTGATACCATTAATAACAACAGAGGAATATTTTGCCGCTTGAATTGCTGGCAGGTATTTTCTTCTTAGAATTTAAATGAAGTTATAAATCAGAGACTAACTCAAAAGGTATTTAGGAAGTTAATGTGTACCCTGGGGGCGTAATTGCGGTCTCTGATTCATTTCTCCAATCTGCACCTTGGATGCACTGTCCGACGACAGTATGGCCATTTTTGATGTATTACAAGAGAAGGGCTGATCTCCTAATGTTAAAATTAGACCTCATTTGTTTCCCTAAATGACATTTATTGAAAAGGCTAATTTAAAAGATCTGGTGGGCAAGAATCACCTCTGGCCTCAGGTATGAATGATAATTCTTTAAACACATTTAGTGACTGAAGACTGCCCTCTGCATGGCCCCTTGTCAGACAAGACATTATACAGCACAGAGCCCTTTCAGCCCATCTCATCCATGTTGGCCAAGTAGGCACTCTGAGCTACTCCCATTTGCCTGCATTTGATCCATACCCTCCCAAATGTCCAAATGTCTTTTGAACAACATAACCGTACCCATTTCTATAACTCCCTCGGCAGCTCCAGATATGGGCCACCCCCTGAATGAAAAGGTCTTAAATCTCTCCCCTCTCACCTTAAACTCTGTGCCCTTTCACTCTAAGGTCAACTCTCCTTGGGAAAAAGCTGGCCATTCACTTTGCCTGGGCACCTCGAGGTTTTATAAACCTCTGTAAGGTTTTAAAGGGTTTTATAAACCCCTCAGGGTTTATACACTCCAGGGAACAAAGACCCAGCTTCTCCCTATAACATTAAGTCCTGGGACTCATCCTGGCGAATCTCCTCTGCACCCCTGATAGGATAGTTAAGAAGGCCTATGGGATGCTGGGCTTCATTAGTCAGAGGATTGAGTTCAAGATGTCATGTTGCAGCTCTACAAATCTCTGGTGAATCCACAGTTTGAGAATTGTGTTCAGTTCTGGTCACCTCATTACAGGAAGGATGTGGAAGCTATGGAGAGGGTGCAGAGGAGATTTACCAGGATGTGGCCTGGATTGGAAAAAAAGTCTTATGAGGCAAGGTTGGCAGTGCTGGGACTCTTCTCTTTGGAGCGAAGAAGGATGAGAGGAGATTTAATAGAGGTCTACAAAATTCTGAGAGGCAGAGATAAGGTGGGCATTTTTCCCAGGGTGGGAGTAGCAAACACCAGAGGATGTGTATAAAGTAAAAGGAAGAAGGTTTAAGGGAGGCATTAGGGGTAAGTTTTTTACACAGAGAGTTGTTGGTGCCTGGAATTCCTTGCCAGGGATGGTGGTGGAAGCTGAAACATTAGGGGCATTTAAGAGACTCTTAGACAGGCTCATGGATGGAAGAAAAATGGAGGGTTACGGGGTAGGGAGGGATTAATTTATTTTTTGTAGGAATATATAGGTCAGTATCTCTTCGAGGACCTAAGGGCCTGTACTGTGCTGGTGTGCTCCATGTTCTATGTTCCAACTTATTGATGCGTGATAGAACTCCAGTGGTCTCAAATGGTTCTAGAAGAACACGGGAACGTTTCTATAAAGATCAAAAGCAGCTATTTTCTATCATGCAATATTAATCTCTCATCCTACACAGACCCAAATGATTATCCAGCCATTGTGAAATTGGATCAGGTGCTTAGACCACAATGTTGTCTGACCTACTCCACGATCAATCTAACCCTTCCCTCCCACAAAGTTCATTTTTCTTTCATCCCTGTACCCGACAAAGAGTGTTTGAAATGTCCCCTATAGTGCCAGCCTCCACCACCACCCCAGGCAATGCATTCTGGGCACCCACCATCCTCGGTGTAAAAAGACCCACCTCGAACGACTCTCTTCCTCTCGCCCTTGCCACCCTGGGTTCAAAAAAAGGTGCTGGCTGCCTCATAATTGGGCACCGCAAAATTAGTGTTTGTGGGATCTTGCTATGCATATATTGACTGCCATTTTCTCCAGAGTGCAACTGCTAACTTTAAAAGTACCTTTTTGGCTGAGATCCTGAGATCAAAGATTGAGAACGTGCTTGTGCTGTGAATCTTAGAAATATAATCTGTGGATGGCGGTTATGTGAATCTTGAAATATGGGTTGCCTTGAGTCCACTGCTATACATTAAACATTTTCCCATTAGATCTAGAAATTAGATTGAGACTCTCGAGAAGGTTGTTGTTAGAACATAGAACTGTACAACACAGTACAGGCCCTTCGGCCCTCAAAGTTGTACCAATTATTCCTACCAAAATCATTCTAAACCTTTCCTACCTTTTTATACTTTCATCCATGTACCTAAGTGTCTCTTAAATCCCTTTATTGTTCTAGCCTCCTGGCAAGGCATTCCAGGCACCCACTATTCTCTGAGTAAAAATATTGCCCCTGATGTTGCCCCTAAACCTCACCTCCCTTCCCTTTATACAGATGTCCTCTGGTGTTTGCTATTCCCACATTGGGAAGAAAATGCTGGCTGCCAACCTTATCTAGGCCTCTCAGAATCTTGTAGACCTCCTATTAAGTCTCCTCTCATCCTTCTGTGCTCCAAAACGAAAAGCCCCAGCTCTGCGAACCTTGCCTCATATTTTCGAATCCACACTACATCCTGGTAAATCTCCTCTGCACCCTCTCCATGGCTTCCACATCCTTCCTTTAATGAGGTGACCAGAACTGAACGCAATACTCGAAGTGTGGTCTCAAATTAGATTTGTTGAATTGCAACATGACCTCTTGACTCTTGAACCCAATCCCCCAATTAATGAAGCCCTGCATTCCCTAGGACGTTTGGCCCATCGAGTCTGCTCTACAAATCCACCCTGAACTAAACTGTTCTCACATCTAGTTCCAAGTTCCGGTCTTGTCCCCATATCCATTGATACCCTGACTGTGTGGTTACCTATCAATCTCCCCTTTAAACTCCCCCAATGATCAGGCCTCCACAGCAGTATGTGGCAATGAATTCCACAAATCCACGACACTCTAGCTAAAGAAATTTCTCCTCATCTCTGTTTCAAATGGGTACCTTCTAATTCTAAGACTGTGCCCCCTTGTCCTGGATTCACCCACCAAGGGAAACATCTTATTCACATCTACTCTGTCCAATCCTTTCCACATTCAAAATTTTTCTATGAGATCCCTTCTCATTCTTCTATACTGCAATGAAGAGTCCAAGAGCCGCTAAGTGTTCCTCATATTTTAGTGCTTGTATTCCAGGAACCATCCTGGTAAATCTCTCTACTCTCGCCAATATTATTACATCCCTTCTATTGGGCCTAAATGAGGTCTCACCAGTGCCCTATAGAGCCTCATCAGCACCTCTTTACTCTTATACACGATTCCTCTTGGAGTGAACGCCAACATAGCATTCGCTTTCTTTACTGCCGATCCAACCTGGTGGTAAACCTTTATGTGATCCTGCACGAGGACCCCCAATTCCCTTTGCACTTCTGGATTTTGAATTTTCTCCCTGTCCAAATAATATTCTGCCTGTTTATTCCTCTTCCAAAATGTACAACCGTACATTTCGCAACATTGTATCTCATCTGCCATTTCTTAAGCTGTCCAAGTCTCTCCGCAACCTTTCGGTTTCTTCAACACTTCCTACTCCACCACCTATCTTGGTGTCATCTGCAAATATGGTCACAAAACCGTTCAATCCATAATCTAAATCACCAATATACATTGTAAAAAGAAGCGGCCCCAACACTGACCCCTGCGGACCACCACTAGTAACCAGCAACCAACCAGAATAGGATCCCTTATCCCCACCCTTTGCCTTCTGCCTATCAGCCAATGCTCCACCCAATCTAATACCTTTGCTATAATTCCAGGGGCTCTCTCTTAGACGGCACCTTATCAAAGGCCTTTTGAAAATCCAAATACACAACATCCACAGCCTCTCCCTTGTTCATCCTACTTGATTTCCTCAAATACCCTATCAATGTGCACGTCAGCCAGGAGCACTGTGTGGATTTGGATCCCAAGGTTCTTGTTGAGGCACAATATGACAGAAAGAAAGACTGAGGTGTGTGTTGGGCCCGTGACACACCCTTTGCTTCTGAACCCTTACTCTCTCCTTCAGCCTCATCCCACCATCCTCACCCACACTGCCCTGAACATATCGCATCCTTACCTACACACCTCTCTATGGAAAAAGAACTGAGCAATCATTTTGCCCCATGATTTTATAAACCTCTTCAAGGTGAATGTAATGCTGGCATTCACTTCAAGAAGACTAGAATAGAGTGGAAGAGAAGGGGTGTGATGTTAAGGTTTCACAAGGCACTGGTGAGTGCTCAGTTGGAGCAGTTTTGGGCTCCCCATTTAAGAAAGGGTGTGTGCTGACATTAGAAAGGATTCAGAGGATGGTTTTGGGAATAAAAGGGTTATCGTACGAGAGATGTTTGACGGCTCTTGGTCTGCACTCGCTAGAATATAGGCAAACGAGAAGGGATCTCATTGAAACATTTTGAATATTGAAAGGCACAGAGTAAGTGTAGAAAGGTTGTTTCCCATGGTGGGAGAGTCCAGGACAAGAGGACACAACTTTACGATTGAAGGGCGTCCGCTTAAAACAGAGATGCGGAGGAATTTCTTCAGCCAGAGGGTGGTGAATCTGTGGAATTTGTTGCCGCAGGCAGTTGTGGAGGTCAAGTCATTGGGTGTATTTATGGCAGAGATTGATGGGTTCTTGATTAGTCAGGGAATCAAAGACTATGGGGAGAAGGGCAGGCAGTGGGGCTGAGGGGGATTATGGATCAGCTCAAGGTAGGGAAAACTCAATGGGCTGAATATCCTATTTCTGGTCTATGTCTCATGCTCTTGAGGACACCATCAACTTCCTACACTCCAGGGACTAATTATCCCAATGAACAGATGGTGGCTGCTACCCCATCTATGATCTACAAGGACTAATCAGAGTCATGAGGCTGGAGGTCCAGAGTATGTGGGGTGCGTGGCCAGTGCTGGGATTGGGGACCATGAGTACCCAGAATCATTCACATGGATGGGTTTTGTGCAGGGTCCATGGGGGTACTTCTCTGTTTCCCATCCCTTCAAGTTCACTGGGAAATTCATTATACCACTGTGCAATGTGTTAAAGTCAAGTCACTTCAAGTTTATTGTCAGCTAAACCTCTTCAAGGTGAATGTTATGCTGGCATTCACTTCAAGAAACAGTGCAAAGTACACGGACATGCAACCAGACACAACACGCATACAGGCAAACAATACATATACAGGAGAAGTATTTCATCTATATAATAAATATTGTTTCATGAACTTAAGAGTCTTTGTTGGTTAGTGTGAACAGTTCACTAACCACTAACACACACTTCATTCTCACAGGAAAGAGGTGCCGGGGCCATCAGACTCTCACCACCAGGTTCCAGAACAGCTGCTCCCCCTCCACCATCAGACTCCTCAACAACAAACTCAATCAGGGACTCGTTTAAGGACTCTTACTTGGGCTCCCTACTATTTCTACGCTAACCTCCCTCAAGGTCCGAGAGAATATTTTGTCAGGACCTGGAGACTTATCCACCTTTGTTTTCCTTAAAAGCACCAGTATTTCCTCTTCTTTAATCATCATTGTTTCCAGAACTTCCCGTACCTTGACAGAGATATTTAAAATGTCTTTAGTAAAAGGAATGATGCCGGAGGATTGGAGGGTAACTCATGTTGTTTCAAAAAGGTGCTAGGAGTAAATTTAGTAATTATAGGCCTGTGATTGATTTGACGTCAGTGGTGTATATGAATATTTGGATAGGCAGGATGTAGATTAGAAACAGTCAACATGGATTTGTGGAGGGGAAGATCATGTTTAACAAACCTTATCAAATATTTTGAGGAGGTTACTAGGAAAGTTGATGAGGGTAAGGCAGTGGATGTTGTGTATATGGACTTTAGTGAGGCCTTTGATAAGGTACCTTAGGGAAGGTTAGTTAGGAAGGTTCAATCATGAGGTATTAACATTAGGTAAAATGGATTCAACAATGGTTGAATGGGAGATTCCACCAGATTGGAAGTTGGTGACTAGTGGTGTGCCTCAGGGTTCAGTATTGGGTCCATTATTGTTTGTCATATACAATAATGATCTGGATAACGGGGTGGTAAGTGTGCAGATGATACTAAGACGGACGGAGCTGTGGATAGCGAGGAAGGGTTTAAAAGCTTGCAGAGGGATTTAGGCCAGTTAGAAGAGTGGACTGAAAGATGGCAGATGGAGTTTAAAACAGTTAAGTGTGAGGTGTTACATTTTGGTAGGGGTAATCAAAATAGGACATAAATGGTGAATGGTAGAGCACTGAAGAGTGGAGTAGAACAGAGGGATGTGGGAATAATGGTGCATAGCTCACCAAAATGAAATCGCATGTGGATTGGCCTTTATAAATAGAGGATTGAGTATTTGAGCTGCAATATTATGTTAAAATTGTACAAGGCATTGGTGAGACCAAATTTGGAGTATTGTGTCCAGTTTTGGTCAACACAGTATAGGAAAGAGATCAACAAATTGGAGAGAGTGCAGAGAAGATTTACTAGAATGCTGCTAGGGTTACAGGGTCTAAGTTATAGGGAAAGGATAAATAAGTTAGGTCTTTATTCTTTGGAGTGTTGAAGAGTGAGAGGGGATTTGATTGGGTTATTTATAATAATTAGGGACATAGATAGAGTGGATGCAGAAAGACTTTTGCCTTTAAGAAAGGGGAAGATACAAATCAGAGGACATGAGCTGAGAGTTAGGGGGCAAAAGTTTAGAGGAAACATGAGGGGGGACTTCTTTACATAGAGAGTGGTGGGTGTGTGGAACGAGTTTCCAGATGATGTGGTGGAGGGAGGCTCGATATTAGCATTTAAGGAGAAGTTGGATATGTACATGGACGGGAAAGGAATGGAGGATTATGGGTTGAGTGTATGTCAATGGGGTGAGGTGGGAGAAAGTGTTCGGCATGGACTAGAAGGGCCAAATTGGCCTGTTTCTGTGCTGTAATTGTTACTTTACACAGATCAATATCCTTCTCCTTAGTAAATATTGAAGAAAAAAAACACTGTTCAAAATCTCCCCCATCTCTTTTAACTCCACGCATAGCCGTCCACTCTCATCCTCCAGGGGACCAATTTTATCCCTCACTATCCTTTTGCTCCCGAATATATCTGTAGAAACCCCTTTGGGTTTATTTCCACCTTACTTGACAGAGCAACCTCATACCTCCCCTTAGCTTTTCTATATTCCTTCCTTGTGCCTTAGACATGATTGTAAGAAATATAAAAGTGAGGAGAGCTGGAAACATCATAACACCTTTCAATATTTTTATCTACGAATGTGTGAAAGAGGAAAATTTACAGGAAATCAATAAGGAACTAAGACTCAATGAGAAGGAGAAATAGAGATATTACTCATTGAATTAAATCAAATTAGCTGCATTCTCTGGGTCTGTAACAGAATATAAATGGAGTTGTTTTTGTCCGAGGTGAAGATCGTTCAATGGTTCCATTTTACAAACTACAAGATATCAAAACATAAATCAATGGCATTGGTTCTGTTCCATAACGTTCACTGACAGCAATTTTCCATGTCACAGCTGTGTCAGAGAAGAAACCCTCTGTCACGAGAAATGGAAGCAGAAGTGGGCCACTCGGTCCCTTGTGCCTGCTCCACTATTCAATTAGAACATGGAACATAGAACATTACAGCACATTACTGGCCCTTCAGCCCATTCTGTGGTGCTGACCGATGGAAACCTACTACAAACAATCTAACCCTTGAGGATTACGAAACTCTGTGCCAACCAACTAGGGTTCACGGACATTTTTAACCTCTCATTGCTGCAGTTAGAGGTGCTCACCTGCTTCAAAAGGGCATCAATCATTCTGGTGCCCAAGAAGATCAGAATGAGCTGCCTCAATGACTATCTCCCAGTAGCACTAACTTCTACTGTGATGAAATGCTTTGAGAGGTTGGTCACGGGCAGGATTAACACGTAACTAAGCAAAGGGCTGAACCCACAGTGATTCACCGATCGTCACAATCGCTCCACAGTAGACACAATATTGCTGGCCCTTCACTCACCTCTGGATCACCTTGAACATAGCAACTCTTACATATGGCTGCTCTTCATCCACTACAGCTCGGACTTCGATGCCATTATTCCCTCAGTGCTGATCGACAAGCTCCAAACCCCAGGCCTCTGTACCCCACCCCCATGCAACTGGATCCTTGAGTTGCTCATCAAAATACCAGTCAGTATGAATTTTAAACATCTCCTCCTGATTGATCATCAACACAGGTGCATCCCCAGGATGCATGCTTAGCCTACCGCTCTACTCTATACACCCATGGCTGCGTGGCCGGAGACAATCCCAAAGCTATCTACAAATCTGCCAAGACCACCACGGTGGTCGGCAGAATCACAAATGGCAATATACAGGAGGGAGTTAGATCAGCTCACTGAGTGGTTTCAGACCAATAACCTTGCACTCAATGTTAGCAAAATCAAGGAGATGATCCTAGACTTCACGATCCAGTCCTCATTGAGGGCAAAGTGGTGGATAGGGTCAAGAACTTCACATTCCTGAGCGTCCACATCTCCGAGAATCTATCCTGGAGCCTCCATGTTGATGTAATCATGAAGAAAGCTCTCCAGCGGCTATACTTCATGAGGTGTTTGAGGAGATACTGATTGTCACCGAAAACTCTTGAAAACTTTGGCAGGTACAGAGTGGAGAGCATTCTGGCTGGTTGCATCATTGTCTGGTACAGAGGGACCAACGCTCAGGACAAGAATAAACTCCAGAGGGTTGTTAACTCGGCCTGTGACGTCACGGATACCAGATTTCACTCCATCGCGGACAACTACAAGAGGCGGTATCTGAAGAAAGCAGCCGCTAGCCTCAAAGACCCCCACCACCCAGGCCACGTCCTCTTCACTCTGCTATCATCGGGAAGGAGGTACAGGAGCCTGAAGACGAGCCCTCAGCAGCACAAGGACAGCTTCTTTCCCGCTACCATCAGATTCCTGAATAATCAATGAACCAAAGACACGGCCTCATTATTTGTTTTGTAAGGTGATTTCTATGAATGTTTGCCCTGTGACGCTGCCACAAAACAATGAATTTTGTGACTTGTTCATGACAATAAATTCCGATTCTGATTCCAAGGGGTGCATATTTTACGCCGAGTTGTGGGTGTCTGGAATGCCTTGCCAGGGATGGTGGTGGAGGCTGAAACATTAGGGCAGTGGTTCTCAGCCTTTTTCTTTCCACTCACATCCCTCTTTAAGTAATCCCTATGCCATCGGTCCTCTGTGATTAGTTAGGGATTGCTTAAAGTGGGATGTGGGTGGGAAGAAAAAGGTTTAAAATGACTGTTTTAATCGTGCCTCATTAACTCGTTATGTGCACGTTTTCAGAACTCCAAAGGAAATGGGCCAATGACAATTTTTCTCAAGCAAAATATTTCAGTAACAATTGGGTCTAGAGCAGTGATTCTCAACTTTCCCTTCTGAGGTGAAGCCAATCTTCTCTTTTATTCTTTCTCTTTTCTAACATTTTCTTCTTGTTTCTGGGGGGATGGGTTCCTCTTATTTTGTTCTTCTTTCTCTTTATTCTCTTTTTCTCCCTTTGGTTCAATGTGGACATTGAATTTTCATTTTTGTAGTATTGTAATTTTTCTTTCTTTATAATAATTGAATCACAAGTTGACCCTTTTTTCTCATTTTCTTTAATATCAACCTGCAGATCAATATTTGCATTGTTTTGTTAATATTATGGATATTGACATTTTGATTATTCTTCATTTTGAATCCATGTTGATTGAAAATTCTCAAAATAAAATATTCAAATAAAAGATACACTGATAACAAATGTTTGAATTGAATTACCTCATTATGCCCAGACAGAAAAAGAGATGATAAATAAGAAAGGATAAATGAATAAATATTCACAGTTGCAGTTGGTGCATTAAGAAAGTGATGTTTCAAAAGTGTCTGATTTCTTGATTTTGATGTTCCTGAACCTCCTTCCTGATAGCAGTGGCTCAAAGATCCTGTACGCTGGATGGAAAGGTTCCTTGATAACTCTCTATTTAAGGTAAAGGTTCCATTATTGTCATGTAATACTACCTTTAGAATGTAACGTACATGAAATTCTTTAACTTTTGTCTACCGTAAGGCAGACAGAGATTCGCCACTTTGTCCAGCACCCCTCGCAGAAACCTACAGCCCCTGGTGTTCCTGGGCAGTCACCCCTCCAAGTACTGACCAGGCCTGAGCCTGCTTAGCATCTGAGATCAGACAATCACAGGTGTATTCAGGCTATTATTTAATCCTCGTTTCTGGTGAATATCATCAATAGAGGAAAGGGAGACCCCAGTGATCACCTCAGACATTTTGATGATCATCTGTTCTGACCTCTGGTCTGACAGGACCCTCTCAACTGTGCTCCGGTAAAATGTTATGACGATGGGGGGCCAGTAGCCTGGCCCTCTTCCACCTCCTGAGGAAGTGGCTACGAATGGGGAGGTGTCGTGGGTCCATGCATACCGAGGAACTTTGTGCTCTTTACTCTCTCCTCTTTAGAGCCACTGGAAATTATTGTTCTACATTATAAGTACAATCTGCACATGCACCAAAACTCTTGTATGCTGCAGGCACACAGGTTGATGAGTTTCACCAACCGTAAATGTATGAATTAAATCACTACAATATGCCACATGATAGAAAAAGTGACTAATGTTACACCCCAGAGGACCCCAGAACCCAGCAGCAATAGATATTCACCAAGACAAATGGTTACTTCAACAAAATGTGCTTTTAATTATCTTTAAACATGAAAACAGAATTGCACTTTAACTTAGCACTATTAACTTAACTAACCTACTTAACCCCCTTCTAATTCTAAGTGCATGCGTTTGTAATATGTGTTTAAGTTCAGAAAAGTTCTTTGATTCACAGTCCAATCTCACTTCTCATTCCTCCAAGTTCACTGGTTGCAGGCAATTCTTCTACTGTGCACAGAATTCGACATTTATAAGGTTCACCAGGCTTTGGTGCTTGAAAGGTAAAGGTTCTTGTCGGTTTTCTGAGAGAAATTTGTTGTTCGCTGGATGCCCACAACTGATTTACTTCCATCATTCACTTCAGAGTCTTGCCGAAGAAACTTGTCCCCTCAGGGTTCTCCAGATGATAACCTCTTTCTTTCAGGTCACCACAGAGTTCCTTTTTGTTTCTCTTATTTCAAGTTAAATATTAGACAGCCAGTCCTCTCCTCTTGCATGAACCACAAGGGCTTTGACCAGGCTGAACTAAGCACTCATAACCCTTCTTCCAAATGGGGTTTTTCCACAAGCTTGCCAGCTTGTCCTGTTCCAGTCCCATCTGCTGCTGACTGTAAAACCATAGAACTGATCTCTCTCTCTCTCTCTCTCTCTCTGAGAGAAAATCCTGTTTGACTCACTCGCTGGTTGCAAAAAAAACACATGGCCCTCTTAGAACAACAAAAGGCCTTTCCTCGGTCTAGTGGTGCTGGCTCTGATACTCCTGTATCTCTTCCCCAATGGGGTTAGCTGGAAGATGTTGTATGGCCCTCTTAGAACAACAAACACTCCCAGACAGCCTGCAGCTCTGAACCTACTCCTCCGAGTTCTTTCATCGGTTGCTTTTCAAAACAACAAACCAAAGCAAAACCGAGATCTGGATATGTTTATCAATGCATCAAAAAATTTCAACCTGAACATCACGTGGTGGTGAGCGGGAGGTTGGAGCTAGTGGAGTTGTTCTAGTGAACCGGTGCGGACTTGAAAGGCCGACATGGCCTGTTTCCGCTCCGTAAATGGTTATATGGTTATTAGTGAAGTCTCTTGGGCACTCTCCAAAGTTTTTGCAAAGGCTTTCGGAGCTGGCCTGTGCAACTTGAGCAGAGCTCCAGAATTTTAAATGAGATCTATTTTGAAATTTTTGTATATGACCCACACTAAAAAAAACTGCCCAAATTTATCTCCCCAAATCCTATCTATATACTGTCACAGTTAAGAGTAGATAATTAAATAGTCACAGTTACAAATACTGCCCGGTGCAATAGGACAGCACAGCTAGAAGAGTGGTTTGTGCGAAGATATCAAGTTCACATTCACGTTTATTATTATCATCCAATTGTATAAGTACAACTGGACGAAACACCGTTCTTCGGTCCTCGGTGTAAAATCATACAAACCCATATGTAGACAAAACACACATACTTACAAGAGTACATACATAAAATAAATAAATAACCCATAGACACTCGTGGGGATTGTATGAGCAATTCATCAGTTGTTCAATGTTCTCACTGCCCGTGGGAAGAGGCCTTTCCTCAGTCTGGTGGCGCTGGCTCTGATACTCCTGGATCTCTTCCCTGATGGGGGTAGCTGGAAGATGCTGTAGGCGGGTGGTCTGGGTCCTAGGCAAATTTGAGAACCCTCTTCAGACAATTATCTCTGTAGATCACTTTGATGCAGGGTGGTGGTGGGGAGGGTGGTGGGAGAGCCCAATTTTCCTCTCCGCCATCCTTAAGGACCTGTGGATTGATCTCTGGTCCATTTCTCTGCAACAACCGTACCCCACTGTGATGCAGTTGCATATAGAGCTCCCGTAGAAGGTTGACATAGTGGTGGCCAGCAGCCTCAGTCTGCTCAGGAAACCCACTCACTGTCACGACTTCCTGACAAGTGAGGAGATGTCGTTTTGCATTATCACAATATTAGAGCGTCAGTGTGTGGTGGTACAATCACCAGCCTACTGCAGGGGATGATCTTTGTAACCTAAGAGGCTGACTCCACCTGGCTGGTTGTCAATCAGCCGACCTGAATGTAAACCTGAGCCGGCCCCTCCTGAGCCATTCACACAGGGAGCCACCAAGGCATGAACTGGTGCTCAGTCTTTTACTGGAATAAAGCTTGTTGTACAGTATTCTGAGTTTGTACTTGCTCGCGGCTACCTCAGAGCACCACATAGAAACCTGGGTCCAAAAATCAGCGCTGCCTGTAAAAAGTTTGTACGTTCTCCACGTGACCTGCGTGGGTTTCCTCCGGATGCTCCGGTTTCCTCCGGTCCTTCAATTAGGTGTGGTTGGGTGACATGGGTTTAAATGGCCGGCATCTGCTCCTACCGTGATTCCAAACATTTTTTTAAATGTTAAAATTCCAGTATGTGAAGAATGTTAATCTCAGGATCCATATTCAAGCGCCAAATTGCTAAAAATAGGAATGTGTTAAAATTTTTGCTCCCTGTAAACATTTAGAATGATTTCTCAGACCATAATGATGATGAATTAGTCAGGTTCAGATTGTATAGAACCTTAAATAGGCCACATATTAAACACTGTAAATATTTAAGCTTCAAGAAAAAGAATCAGATTTGATTTATTCCTCTTGGAAACAACCAGATGAACGGTTTTCTTTCAACAGGGAAAATTCTGGATCTTTGAGAGATTAATGAGCATCTCAATAATATAAAAAATGTTTACTCTTGAATAATTAGCTACCAGTGGTATCAATCATAGTTTATAATGTCATCTGGAGGTGAACACTCATGTTGTTGTACCTTTTAATATATTTATTGATCAAATTAAGTGTAATAAAAACGAGGGCTTGAAAAATCTTTCCGATCCAAGTGATTCATACGCTCCTGACTTAGCTGAGTACTTCCAGGCAAGTCTCTGGCAGAGTTATTTTAAATCCAGACATACAGCACAGAAACAGGCCATTCCAGGCCATGAGTCCATTCTGCCCTATTACGCCCAATTTACCTACAAACCCCCAGTACGTTTCGAACAGTGGGAGGAAACCGGAGCCCTCGGGGAAAATCCATGCAGTCAAGGGGTGAGAGTACAAACTCCTTACAGAGAGCTCAGGATTCGAACCCCAGTACTGATCGCTGGTGCCGTAACAATGTTGTGCTAACCCTGCCGTGGTCTAAAATGGGTGGTGCATTGAGCAGTGGTTGAACTGACAATAACCACACCAGCGGTGCAAGTATCAGATCGCTTCAATAAACTAATATGTACACTAAGAGGTCTTGTCTCTCTGCAAGACCAACCTGGAAGGCTAGACTGTAGCTCTGGACTGCTTTATAGACAAGGTCACCAGGATGACCCCTGGTGACCGAGTGGGGTCGTTACATATCACCCTAGTGGTCACATTAGATGCAGGAGTAATTTTCTCATTGAACACTACATCACAGGACAGTCCCACCAGTCCACAATGTCATACCGACTTATATAAACCTATATACACCTACAGCAATCTAAACGGGCTATTTACACCGAGAGCCATACAGCCCCACCGGGGGCCAGAGCACATTTAAAGGGGGGGGGGCGGGAGGTCACGAATTGAAATAATAAAATATTTTGTATGCAGTTGCTAGGAGAAGAGTGTGGAATATCACTGGGGTCTCCCTTTCCTCTATTGGCAACATTCACCAGGAGTGTCGCTTAAATAGGTATGAAAGAATTATCGAGGTCCCATATAACCATATAACCATATAACCACACAGCACAGAACAGGCCAGTTCGGCCCTACTAGTCCAGGCCGTAGCAAATCCCCACCCTCCTAGTCCCACTGACCAGCACCCGGTCCATACCCCTCTAGTCCCCTCCTATCCATGTAACGATCCAGTCTTTCCTTAAATGTAACCAATGATCCCGCCTCGACCACGTCTGCCGGAAGCTCATTCCACATCCCCACCACCCTCTGCGTAAAGAAATTTCCCCTCATGTTCCCCTTATAATTTTCCCCCTTCAATCTTAAACCATGTCCTCTAGTTTGAATCTCCCCCTTTCTTAATTGAAAAAGCCTATCCACATTTACTCTGTCTGTCCCTTTTAAAATCTTAAACACCTCTATCAAGTCCCCTCTCAATCTTCTACGCTCCAGAGAAAAAAGCCCCAGTCTGCATAACCTTTCCCTGTAACTCAGACCCTGAAATCCTGTCAACATTCTCGTGAACCTTCTCTGCACTCTCTCTATTTTGTTTATATCTTTCCTATAATTTGGTGACCAAAACTGCACACAGTATTCCAAATTTGGCCTCACCAATGCCTTGTACAATTTCATCATAACCTCCCTACTCTTGAATTCAATACTCCGATTTATGAAGGCCAACATTCCAAATGCCTTCTTCACCACACCATCTACCTGAGTATCAGCCTTGAGGGTACTATTTACCATAACTCCTAAATCCCTTTGTTGCTCTGCACTTCTCAATTGTCTACCATTCAATGTATATGACCTATTTAAATTTGCCTTTCCAAAATGCAGCACCTCACATTTATCTGTATTAAATTCCATCAGCCATTTCTCAGCCCACACCTCCAGCCTTCCTAAATCACCTTTTAATCTACGGTAATCTACTTCACTGTCCACAACACCTCCAATCTTTGTGTCATCCGCAAACTTGCTTATCCAATTCTCCACCCCTACTTCCAGGTAGTTAATATATATAACAAATAATAGTGGACCCAGGACCGAACCCTGAGGAACTCCACTAGTCACCGGCCTCCAATTGGACAAACAATTTTCTACCACTACTCTCTGACACCTCCCATCCAACTACTGCTGAATCCATTTCACTACCTCCTTATTTATACCTAATGCCTCCACCTTTTTTCCTAACCTCCTGTGGGGAACTTTGTCAAAAGCTTCACTAAAGTCTAAATAGACAACATCCACAGCTTTCCCTTCATCAACCTTTTTTGTAACCCCCTCGAAGAACTCAATCAGGTTTGTCAAGCATGATCTACCCCTGACAAAACCATGCTGATTACTCCCTATTAATCCCTGTACCTCCAAAAATTTGTAAATAGCATCCCTCAGAACACTTTCCATCAACTTGCCCACCACAGACGTCAGACTTACAGGCCTATAATTCCCAGGTCCATTTTCCATCCATCACATAATATCGTTGACTCACAACTATCAGGAAGGAGGTACAGGAGCTTCAAATCAGAGCTGTCAGGCTGGGAAATAGCTTCTTTCTTCAGGCTGTGAGATTGATGAACAGTGTTCTGTAGCCTTGAATCGAATAAATTATTCTAAAATATTTATAAATATTTATTTTACATTCTATTTTGATGTATTTGTGTTTAGTGTGGTCTGTGTGTGTGTATTTAGTGTGGTCTGTGTGTGTGTGTTTAGTGTAATGTGTGTGTGTGTTTAGTGTAATGTGTGTGTGGATGGGTGCATGTGCATGTACCGTGGTCCAGAGAAAAACTGTTTCATCTGGTTGTCTATGTACAGTCAGATTACAGTAAACTTGAATCTGACTTGAAACTATTGTCCTTGTTTGTTCGAATACTGTGATGTTATTTCTTAAATTATATGTTATTTTTTCCCATGGAATACATTTATTCATTTCTATGTACCATTCCTGTATTCTCAGGCTCTCTTCTGATTTCCAGGTTGACATTATACATTTCTTTGCTACAGATAAGCCTATCATAATAAATCTTTTTTGTGCTCCATCCAAATCGAGGCCAAGTTCTTTACTTCTTATATTACTTAGAAGAAAGATCTCTGGATTTTTTGGTCTGTTATTTTTTGTGATTTTGTATATGAACAAATTTGGGAACCGTACATGGAACACAACAGAGAGGGCCTACCGCGGACTTCCATCACCTAAAATGACAGAAGGAGAAGAAGACGAAATGAACTGACCCAGTGTGTAAAAGTAGATGACACAATTTTCTTGTTTATTTTCATCGTGTGATGACATTGTTTAATGGGTTTAATGTATTGTATATGTTGAACGTTGAGTGGGTGGGGAGGGGGGGTGGGAAGGAGGGAGGGAAGGGAGGGGGGAATAAGGGGAGAAAATGACACTGTGTATATTCAAGAGGGAAATGTTTATGTGTATTTTGGTCAATATGGTTCATAGTGTGAAAAATAAAAAATTTTAAAAAAAACTATTGTCCTTGTTTGAGGGTAATTGTGATGCAATATGGAGCAGAAAACCAGGCACAACACATAAAGGCTGTTCCACAGGCTTTATTCCACACAAACTTCCACAGAGCTGGCTGTGAGAGTAGCTGTGCTGGCTCTAAGACTGACCTCGAGGGACTGAATGTAGCTTATATTCCGGAGGGTGATTGGCAGCCGACCGGATGGGGCTGGGTCCATTCAGATCGGCTGATTGACAGCTGGCCAGCTGTTGCCTTGTTCTCCAGTGCTCTTCCTGCAGGTCACCCCCTGCAGTCGGCTAGTGGTGTATCCCCACAGTAACTGATTGTTCGTTTCATTGTAACTTTATAATCTGTAAATTGTACTCAATAGTTTGTATGAGTTGACCTGTTAGATTGCTCGCAGAAGAATCCTCAGTTTATTATGTGTAATGTGACAAGTAAACATTGACTTGAAACTTCTTATTTTGGTGCATCTTACATACCTGTGTGGCTGCAATTAGTACAGTGTGAAAAGCAGGCCCTTCAGCCCAACTTGTTCAGACCAACTGTGATGTCCCACACACACTGGTCCCACTTTTGTCTTTTGGCCCATATGCCTCCAAACCAGCCATTCTCAACAGTGGCCTTGTTTTCTTTATGCCTCATGTAGCAGATTCAAATCCCACACTGCCTGTAAGGAATTTGCACATTCTCCCACGTGTCAATGTGGGTTTTCACTGGGGGCTCCAGTTTCTTCCCACCATTCAAAAACGTACATATTAGAGGAATTAGGGGATATGGGGAGAAGGCAGGTAGGTGGAGTTAGGTCATAAATTAGATCAGCCATGATTGTATTGAATGGCAGAGCAGGCTTGATGGGCCATTTTTGGCCTACTCCTGTTCCTACTTCCTATGTTCCTATGTTCTGGGGGTGTGAGTTAATTGGGCAGCACAGACTTATGGGGCGAAAGGGCCTGTTACCATGCTGTATGTCGAAATAGCGAGAATGGAGGGTGGGAGATGACCTTTGTTCAGCCTTCGCAGGAAGTAGAGGAGCTGCTGGGCTTTCTTGGCTAAGGATGAGATTCTCTGCCAAGTGCACTCCGAGGAACTTGATGCTCCTGACCTGAATGGTAGAGCTGTCAATGGTCAGCAGAACGTGATCTCCTGGGGCCCTCTTGAAGTCAACAACCATCTCTTTTTGGTTTTTTTTTAATCAGTTCATTTGTTCTGCACCCGTTCGTTAGTGTCTGCACCTCATCTCTGTACACTGCCTCCTCATTCTTACTGCACTGTCGTGTTGTTATCAGATTTGATGATGTGGTTTGAGCTGTGTCGTAGGTCAGCAGAGTGACTGCAGTGTCTAAGCGCGCAGCCTGGGGGGTGGCGGGGGGGTGGGTGGGGAGGCATGCTTAGTGTGATGGCCTTGAACGTGCTGTTAAACTTCCTTTGAAGCAGCGATGAGGTGAATTTCATGGACGAGTGCAAGATCATTCTCACTTTAAATTGCACTCTGAGGATTACAGGCATGTGTCAAATAAAGAGCATGATATGATTTCCTCTGTGAAGCAGCGAAGACTTGGTATTGACGCAGCCTCGTGTCTTGCAGTGTGTGTAACCCAAGCCTTGCTGTGAGCTACCTGCTCTGCCCTATGCCTTTCACCATTACTGCTCCTGCTCCCAGCTGTGTCCTGGGCTGTGGTCCCGGCCCCAGCTGCTTGAATCAATTTTCCCCCCAACGGGAAGTAAGAACTGTTTTATTGAGTGAAAATTGTTGCGATGTCAGCAGGGGTCTGAATCTTTAAGCACTGTTCAGTTCGGCTTTTAAATTCTTCCTCCCCAATTTCTTTGAGCTGTAGGGTCAAGGTTCAAATTGTGTGACACCTTGGAGCAATAGAAGAGTGAGACAGACAGAGCAGAGAAACGAGAGCAGGAGTTGGACATCTGATCCATAGAGCCTGCTCCACCATTCAATAAGGACATGGCTGATCTGGCCATGGGCTCAGTTCCACTTACCCACCTGTTCTCCGTCACCCTTAATCACCTGTCTCCAAAAGTCTAGTAAAAACACAAAGCTGGAGAAACTCAAACATTGTCCTTTACATCGCAAAGATCAAGGTACAAATCTGATCTTTCGGGCTTGAGCCCTTCATCAAGGTATGGAAAAATGTCGGCAGGCACCTGAACAAAAAGGCAAGGACTGGAGGGAATAGGTGGAGAAGGGAGGGAGGGGACAGCTGCGATCAGGAGAAGGGGGGATGGCTGGGTGAAATTAGAGGGAAGGGGTTGGAGAGCTGAGGGAAAGCAGAGGGAAGAGATGAAAGAGAGGAAGGGGAGAGCAGGTTAGCAGAAACCAGAGAAGTCGATGTTAATTCCATCTGGTTGAAGAGGGTCCAGACAGAAAATCAGGTGTTGTTCCTCCAATTTACGGGTGGTCTTGGTGGGATAGTACACATGTTAGTGTGACACGGAACTGAAAAAGTTGGCTACTGGGAGGTCTCCGACACTGGTGCGAACAGAACGAAGGTGCTCAGCGAAGCGATCTCCCAGTCTGCACCCAGCCTCTCCACTGTTGAGAAGGCCAGAAAGGGAGCACGGAATACAGTAAATCAGTGCTGTGGATACACAAGTGAAGTGTTGCTTCACTTGATAGGCTTGTTTTGGGTTCCCGACTGTGGTGAGGGAGGAGGTGTGGACGCAAGTGTGGAACCCCCTGCAGCCACAGTGGAAGGTGCCGGAGTGGGGAAGGATGAATGCACGGGGGAGTTATGGAGGGAGCAGTCCCTCCAGAAGGCAGAGGGGGAGATGTATCTGGTTGTAGGATCCTGTGGCAAGCTCCAAAAACTCTGGAGGATAATGTGGTGGGTGAGGACAAAGAGAAACCTGTGTTTGTGGCATCTGGGGGCAGGGGGCCAGGGCATGGAGGAGATGCAGGTGAGGGCTGAGTTGATGGTGGTGGAGGGGAAGCCATGTTTGTGGAAAGAGGCAGATATTTCAGATGATCTGGACTGGAAGACCTCATCTGGGAACAGATGCAGCCGAGATGGAGAAATTGAGAAAAGGGGAGGTCCTTGCAAGGGACAGGGAGTGAGGAGGTGCAGTCAAGGTAGTTGTGGGAGTTGGAGGGTTTGTAATATGTGGGTGTAAAGCTCATCTCCCAGGCCATGATTGTAGTTTAAACTAAAATGCTGGAGAAACTCAGCAGGTCACGCAGTGTTCTTTATACAGCAAAGATAAAGATGCATAACCGACGTTTCAAACCTGAACCTTTCCTTACCTTGGTGAAGGGATGTGAAGTGGAGAACAAGCGCGGTCTGTCCAAGAAGTGAAGAATCAGAACATGGGGGGTTTAACACAAGCAAGGATGTTTATTTATAAGAACATAAGAAATAAGAGCAGGAGTCAGGGCCATCCAGCCCATCGAGCCTCCTCTGCGATTCAACAAGATCGGATGATCAGCTCGTCTCCCCCTACCTGCCTTTACCCCATATCCCTCAATTCCCCAACTATGTAAAAATCTATTTATCCCTGTCTTAAATATACTTACTGAGGTCACTTCAAAGGACAGCGGATTCCATAGATCCACCACCCTTTGGGAAAAGCAGTTCCTCCTCATCTCCGGCCTAAATCTACTGCCCTGAATCCTGACCATGTCCCCTAGTTCTGGTCTCCCCCACCAATAGAAACAACTTATCTACCTCAATGTTATCTATTTGTTTCTACAAGATCCCCTCTCATTCTTCTAAATTCCAGCAAGGACAGTTCAAGACTATTCCCCTCATCCCTGGAATTAACCTGGTGAACCTCCTCTGCACCGCCTCCAAAGCCAGTACATCCTTCTTCAAGACAGGAGACCAGAACTGCACACAGTGCTCCAGATGGGGCCTCACCAGTACCTTGTACAGTTGCAACATAACCTCCCTGCTCCTAAATGTAATCCCTCCAGCAATGAAGGCCAACATTCCATTTGCCTTCTTGACGGCCTGCTGCACTTGCAAACCAACCTTTTGCGATTCAAGCAGAAATCCTTCTGCATGGCAAAGTGGTGTAATTGCTTGCCATTTAAATAATATGGCCTTCCATTTCACCTTCCAAAGTGGATAACCTCACATTTACCAACAGGAATCACACACATACACACACACACAGACAAAGAAACTACAGACATTTCATGCACATCGGACACAGCTAAAGATACTCACTACTTGCAATGGATCACTACTAATTGCAGTTCTCATAAATATAGAGTAGCCACCACCCCTTGTTAGCTAGCAGGCACAGCACCCTGATCAACTACACTGATAACAAGTGTGTATCCTCCTTCTCAGGAATGCACAATAGCCTCCTCCCCCTCCCCATCCTGTGTTAAGATAGTGATCATTGTTGCAATGCAACTAGCAATGCCTTAAGGATTATAGCTCCCATTTGATTATTCTTGGCTGCCAACAGGGGGCTGTCACAGAGCAGGAGACTCCAGTATGTTCGACCTGTAATGGAGACTTGCAGCTTCATGGCCTGCCTCACTGGGCTGTTTACAACAACTTTAAAGAACTTTTTCCTTCATCCATGTGTTGTCTAAGAACTCACACAAATTAATACAAGATGAAACACCCTGTACCAGCAAACATCTTTCTATTGACTCTCCAATGTCGCTCGTAAGCTGGAGTTGAGCGCGGGCTCATTCCAAGAGGGAGAGAGCTTCTGAAAGAGGCTGCTGGAGGGGGTCTGCCCAAGGTATGCCCAAATGAAGCAAGGTGTTCATGAGAGCGAATCGCAAGGTAACCCTATCTTATGGGTGGACTTGACCTGATTGGCAGGTGAGGTGACTTCCGACCAGGGTCCAGACAAAGAGGTCACATGGCCCTTTATGTTACAAGGTGGGTTACATATCTTTACATTTGCCACATAAACAGCAGTGCATGACGTGCAGAGTTTCTATGCAAACTGGGCTCAAATAAAACCAGTAACTGTGGATGGGACAGGAAATCTCTCTGGCATGACCTCGGAAACCCTGGCAAATATCTACAGGTGTGTGGTGGAAAGTGGGCTGACCAGCTGCATCGCAGTCTGGTATGGGGGATACCAATATCCACCCAACACAAAGCCCAGTAAAAGATAGTGGACACAGCTCAGGACATCACAGGCAAAACCCTCCCCACTATCGAGAACATCGACAGGGAATGCTGCCATCGGAGAGCAGCAGCGATCATCAAGGATTCACAACACCCAGCACACGCTCTGTTCTCGCTGCTGCCTTCAGGAAAGAGGTCTCAGTGCCCCAAGACTTGCACCACCAGGTCTAAGAACAGTTGCTACCCCTTCTCAACAACAAACTCAATCAGTAGGCCTTTTTATAGTGAAAAAAGAGTGAATGTAAAGGCAGATATTCTCCATCTTTACACCACCTCATTTTCCTTCAAAAAAGCTCCAAGGGTGGATTCAGCAAGCAAACTCTGATCTGTCTGGGGGGGTGAGGGTACACTCAGAAGTTGAACGAGGTTGTCTCAGCCCTTTCATAAAGGCAATGCCGCTGAAACCAGCTGCAAAGGGGACGGCTGATGATGTCATTGACCCAAGGGCGCCATTTTTTAAATCCCATAAATGCACTCAGCAGGAGATCTGCCCGAGTCCTTAGACTGCTTGAGCAGATCTCCGCCTGCACTCTTACGTCACCATTTCGAATGTAGGCTGCTTTCCATTCTCGGCGCATATTTGGCATCACGGCGATGGGCGGTGCTACTGCACCAACTCGCCCCGCCTCCCTCAGCACCAGAAGATGGCACCCGACACTGCTCAGGGTGAAGGCAACACTTGATCAGCCTTGTAGGCCTCCGTAAAAGGTAAATTCACCTTTTTTTTCATTGAGCAGGCTTTAATATGCAGTTGCCACACAAAAAGGGCTAGAGACTCATTTAAACTTTGCAGTTTATGGATTCTTTTCAGTCTATATTGCACAGTTTGTTTACAGTTCTTTATTTGTTTACGTGTACAGTTTTTTAAACTACCAATAAGTGGTAATTCTGCCTCGCCTGCAGGGAAAAGGGTCGTATGCGATGTCATGCATGTATTCTGACAATAAATCTGAAATCCAAATCCGAAAAGCTCTCTCTCCTTAATATCGTGTCCTTCTCCATTTTCATCGTGTTGTTGAGGATATTGACTCATCTTTGGGAGAGGAACTGAAATATTGGGTGAAGTGAGAGGGGTCTGGATTCAAACCCACCTTTATGGATTCACATCCCATCAAAGTCTTAATGTCAGCTGTAGCGCAGTGGTACAGCTGGCTCTGGAGACCCAGGTTCAAAGCTGACCTCAGATGCTGTCTGTGTGGAGTTTGCATGCCCTCCCTGTAACTATGCGAGTTAGCCCTGGGTGCTCCAGGTTCCTAACACATTCATGATTCAAGATTCTTTCACGGTCATGTAATAAAAGAGAAAATATGATATTACGCTAAATGTACTTTAGTTGACCAAAGATTCACCATCAACAGAAATTGCCTGACGTCCATTTCAGTGAGAAAGAAGCAGAAGAGAGACCCCTCAGAGATTGTGGACTCGCCTCCAGTGCTCTCGCAGCCACTCAGACTCCAGTCCAAACCATCAACAACCCGAGCTCCAGATCCAAATGTCTGATGCGATCAGGAATCCCTCAGAGCCCTCTTGATTCCCAGTTCTGTTACCTGGTACCCCTTCAGTCAGTCTCGAGCAGGGTGGGGGGGGTTGGTTTCCCATTTTCTAGTGCCTTTCGCCAGTCCTCTGCTTCCCCATAGTTTGCAACCCCTTGAGGCTGCTGTTGAACCTAGGCACCGCCATTTTGGGCCCAGACCCCGTGGATGCGGCATTTGAAATTAAACTACCGCTGGCTCCTTTCGCAGGTGGTTTAAACTTGTATGAAGCCGGAGGCAGACAGACTGGGCAGTTGGACCCTGCGGGAGAGCACTATGTCTCCACTCACTGATCTCCTGGGTCCACAGCAGCAGCAGGGCTGCCATTACAGCAGCTCTGGGAGCACACTTGCAGAAGAATTACTGGACAAGCCTCAAAGCCATGTGGGTTAATAAGTTAATCCACCACTTACACTGACTTTAGTGTATCTTACTGATAGAATAAGGCAAGGACGGAGTACAAGGAAAGATCAGTGGATGGGACAGGATTAGTTTGCAGCCTCAAGACTCAGGGGAGTAGATTTAGGACAGAGATGAGAATGGCTTCTCCCAGAGAGTGATGGATCTGTGGAATTCTCTGTCCAAGGCTGCTGATATTTCTTCTATTGTAATAAAGAAACTTGTTTTTTTTTGTATTAATTATATTTTATTAACAACTCACAAACTTGTGGGACATCCATTTTGCATCTAACCCGAGATGGAACATTCATCTCCAACACCCTCTAGTGATCAGGATGATCACCAACTCCCAATCACCCCATCCCCTTTCCTTAAGATGTTCAATCTAGCCACATTACATGGTAATACGGTATTCATTTCAAATTAAAGTTGAATACAAAAAAAAAGTTTGTGTTTAAGTGTGCAGTTTTTTTTCTTTTAGAGATTCAACCTGACGGGTGCTTTGATAACGCCTGTGGATCTTCCCAACACAGGTGCATGTGTCAGTTCCACTGGTCCACTATGGTCTAGCACTGGTCGTGTTTCCTCTGTCACTGTGCGGGCTGGATCTTTTGCATTTATCTGTTCTTATAGTGTCCCTCCATTTTCAGCAGGCTCTTTCGATTCCTCCTCAGTATTTGACCATCCCCTGTTCTGACAGTGTAGGATCTTGGATTTACTTCCTCTAGAACAGTGGCCTTCTTGTCCCAGGTGTTGGAATCTCAGAGTCTCATTGTGCCCTAAGCTTCTTGCTGACTTGTCATAGCTTGCTTTTTATCTCCTTTGCAGACGCTTTTGTTTCCATTTGGCATCTGTTGTTTGGGTCTGCAGAGTAGGGAAGTGTGGTGCATGGTCCATGTCCCATCAGAAGGTCAGCATGATCAAGTGGTGAAGGTCAGGAACTCAGAGCTAGATAAGGATCTAAGCCACAGTCTTGTGTTTTCTTCAGCAACTGTTTAACTATGCAAACTCCTTTCTCTGCTTTACCATTTGACTGTAGATGAATATAACCATTTACAGCACAGAAACAGGCCAATTTGGCCCTACTAGTCCATGCCAAACATCTTCTCCCACCTAGTCCCACTGACCCGCATTTAGCCCATAACCCTCCACACTTCTCCCATCCATATATCTACCCAACCTATCCTTGAATATTAACATCGATCTTGCTTCTACCACCACTGCCAGAAGTTCATTCCATTCCCCCTCCACCCTCTGTGTGAAGAAACTGCCCCTTATATTTTCCTTAAACTTTTCCCCTTTTACTCTCAATCTATGCCCTCTTGTTTGTATCTCTGTGGAAAAAGCCTGTCCACATTGACTCTATCCATCCCCCTTATAATTTTTGAATGCCTCTATCAAATCTGTCAACATTTTTCACTCCAGAGAATAAAGTCCCAGCCTACTCAACCTTTCCCTGTAACTCAAACCCTGAAACCCCGGCAACATTCTTGTAAAGCTCCTCTGCCCTCTCTCTATTCTGTTTATATCCTTCCTGTAATTCGGCGACCAAAACTGCACACAATATTCCAAATTTGGCCTCACTAATGCCTTATACAATTTCAACATAACATCCCAATTCCTTTGTTCTATACTCAGATTTATGAAAGCCAACATACTAAATGCCTTCACTAACCTCCCTTAGGGTCCTAGGGAATATTTTGTCAGGACCTGGAGATTATCCACCTTGATCAATATAGCCAACACTACCTCCTCATTAATTCTTATATTGTCCATGAGCTCCCTACCATATTTCTTCTCTTCATCTGTCTCAATGTTCTTTTCCTTAGTGAATACTGAAGAAAAAAATCATTTAAAATTTCTCCCATCTCCTCTGGCTTCTCACAGAGCTTACCCACCCCCCCCCCCCCCCACCCATCAGCTTCAAGGGACCCAATTTCATCCCTAATTATTCTTTTATTTTTAATGTACCTAAAGAAAGTCTTTGCCTGCCAAAGCAGTTTCATATCTCCTTTTAGCCTTTCTAATTTCTTTCTTAAGATTTTTTTATACACTCCTTATATTCCTCAAGCAGGTCATCCCTTCCCTGCTGTTTATACTTGTTGAACACATCCCTCTTCCTTCGAACCAAGTTCCAATATCTTTTGAAAATAAAGGCTCCCTACAGTTTCCAACCTTTCCTTTAATCTTCATGGGGACGTACCAACTCTGAGCTCTCAGAATTTCTCCTTTGAATATCTCCATTTTTCTGCTACATTCTTCCCTGAAAATATCTTATCCCAATCCACACTCTCCAAATCTTGTCTCATCCTCTTGAAATCTGCTCTATTCTTTTCCAAGACAAGCCTAAAACTAATAGTATTGTGATCACTAGACCCAAAGTGTTCCCCAACACAAACCTCTGTCACCCGACCTATCTCATTCCCTAATAGGAGATCCAATACTGCCCCTTCAAGTCAGTTCTTTTACATATTGATTCAGAAAACTTTCCTGAACACACTTAAACTCTACCCCATCCAGCCCTCTTACTGTATGGGTGTCCCAATTAATGTTCAGAAAGTTGTAATCTCCCACAACTACCACCTTGTGTTTATTACACATTTAAGCAAACTCCTTACAAATTTGCTCCTCTAATTCCCTCAGCCCATTTGATGGTCTATAATACTTCTATTAATGTATTCATGCCTCTGCCATTCCTCATTTCTACCTAAGTAGCCTCACTGGATGATCCCACCAAACCATCATGCCATAGTTCTGCTGTCATGTTCTCTCCAATAAGCAATTCAACTCCTCCACCTTTTATCTCCCCTGTTCTATCACACCTAAAACAATGGAGCCCGCCTTGCCCTCAGTGCCCTCTCAAAACCCGGTTCCCATGGGCCAGCCTCCAGCAGCCCACAGCCTGCTGTGAGTCCTTCGACAGTGAGTCGCCAGCTGAATGCAGCCTGTGTGGGTCCTTCAGCCACGGAGTCCTCGCTGTCAGCCACGGAGAGCTCCCTGGAGCATAGAGGAATGAGGTTAGATTTGATAGAGGTATACAAAATATTCACCATTTATGATGGTGTGTTTATAGAGATATCTTATGGCTAATTTAAATTTTGCTACTTTTAATGTTAACGGACTTAATAATCCAATTAAAAGAAAGAGGGTGTTGGCATATATTAAAAAATTGAAGGTTGACATTACCTTTTTGCAAGAGACACATTTGACTGAAAAGGAACATCAGAAATTAAAAAGAGATTGGGTTGGACAAATTATAGCATCTTTTAATTTTAAAGCAAGAGGAGTCGCTATTTTGATTAATAAGAAGTTAGCTTTGAAATTGGACTCAGTTTTTGAGGCAGCTGGTAGATTTTTGATTGTTAATTGTAAATTGTAAATTTTTTTCTGAATGTTGGACTTTAATGAATGTTTACACTCCTAATATAGATGATTTACCAATTTATGGTGGATTCCTTTTTTAATTTAAGTCAGGCTTATGATAAAATTATGGTAAGGGGTGATTTTAATTGTTGTTCAGACCCATTATTAGATAAATCTCCAAAATCAATAATTAGAACTAAAATGGCTAAACAGTTAATGGTATTAATGAAAGATATGAATCTGAAAGAAACATGGAGAAAATTAAATCCTAAGGAGAAATAATTTTCATTTTATTCATTTTGTCATTATTCTTATTCTAGAATAGATTTATTTTTAGTATCAGTATAATTACAAGGTTGAGTTTTTAAGGCTAGAATTTTGTCTGATCATTCCTTGTTGTTAATTATGAGAGAATTGAGAATGCTTATTGTTGGAGATTTAATTCTTTATTGTTGAAAATTGCTGAATTTTGTAAATTTATAAGGGATCAAATTCAACTTTTTTTGATAATAAATATTGGTATATAAAATTATGAGGGGTATAGACAAAGTAAATGTAAGCAGGATTTTTCCACTGAGGGTAGAGGAGAAAAGAACTAAAGGACATGGGTTAACGTTCAATGGTGGAAGATTGGTAAGAACATCTCCACAATCTCTGATAACTCGGTGGTGAGAGCACTGGTCTTGTAAACCAGGGATCGCGAGTTCATTCGTCACTGGGGCCGCATTTCTGCTAGGGGCTCTGGACAAAGTGATGACTCTCTGTCTTCCTTACGGTAGACAAAGTTAAAGAATTTCATGATTGTTACATTCTAAATGTAGTAACAATAATGGAACCTTTACCTTTGCAATCTCCATCAGTTCCAGAGCACCACAGGGCTGCGTTCTTAGAGGGGGCTCTATTCACTAAACACCTATGACTGTGTGACTTGGTACGACAACCTCACACTCAATATTGCTAAATGAAGGGGCTGATTGTTGACTTCAGGAAGGAACGCCAGGGGTGTACGATCCAGTGATCACTGGGGGATCGCAGTTGGAAAGGGTGAGCACATTTAAGTTTTTGGGAGTCACTATCTTGCAGGATCTTTCCTGAAGCAAATACACCAATAGCACATCAGTGCCTCTACTTCCTCCGGAGTTTGCAGAGGTTTGGAATGATATCCGAAGCCCTGGCAAATTTCTATAGAGGTGCAGTGGAAAGTGTGCCAACCAGCTGCGTCACGGACTGGTATGGGGACACCAATACTTCTGAACGTAAAGCCCTGCAAAAGGTAGTGAACACAGGCCAGATCATCACAGCCAAAACCTTCCACGTTATCAAGAACATCTACAGGGAATGTTGCCGTCAGAGAGCAGTAGCAAACAGCAAGGATCCACACCCCCCCCTCCCCCCAGCACATGCTCTGTTCTCGCTGCTGCCATCAGGAAAGAGGTACAGGTGCCACAAGACTGCCACCACCAGGTTCAGGAACAACTCCACCTCCACCATCAGACTCCCCAACAACAAACTCAATCAGGGACTTATTTAAGGACTCTCACTTTTGCACTTTATTGATTTTTTTTGCTCTGTCTTGCAGTTTGTTTACATTTCTTTATTTGTTTACATGTCTACGTACCTTCTTGAGTTCAGTTTTTGTGGTAATTCTGCCTCACCTGCAGGAAAAAGGAATCTCAGGGTTTTATGTGATGTCATGTATGTCCTCTGACAATAAATCTGAACTTTGAACATTGAAAGATGAAATGACCAAAATGAACATTCGGGGGAACTTTTTTCATGCAGAGTGGTGAGGGAGTGGAACGAGCTGCCAGATGAAGTAAATAATTTTAACTGTAATTTTTTTTCTTAAATTGAGACATACAGCACGGTAACAGGCCCTTTTGGCCCACAAGTCCGAGCCACCCAATTACACCCGTGTGACCTAAAACCCGCTTCCCACTCCCCACTCTACCCCCAGTATGTTTTGAACAGTGGGAGGAATCCTGAGCACCCAGAGGAAATAGGGAGAGCATGCAAACTCCTTACAGACAGTGTGGGATTCGAACCCCTGTCCCAGTCGGTGGCGCTGTAACAGCGATGCGCTAACTGTTACGTCAACCAATGAATGCTGGCTCAGTTATAACATTTAAGAGAAATGTGGACAGGTACATGGATGGGAGGGGTATGGAGGGATATGGTCTTGGGGCAGGTCAGCGCGACTGGGCAGAATAATAATTGCAGGTCTTTGGGCCTGGTTCTGTGCTGTAATGTTCTCTGGAAAATATTAACCAAAGTTCTTGCAAAGAAGAATTTGCAGGAAGGTAAAATGTGGCTGAGAGTATGTACTGAGAGGGAGGAGCGGGTGGGGTGAGAACATGCCAAGGAACATAACTGTGATAATAAGCTTTAGAGGGGTAGTGCGGAGGAATACGTTGCTGTCCTCCCTCATGTCGAGCTTAGCCAATGAGCGCTCGCTGAGGAGAGATGATTGGCAGGTAGAACAAAAGAGACTAACAGGACCTTTAACTGCTCACCCTCGTCAATCACTTAAAGCATTTGCAGAGGAATCACAGAGACAGGCTTGCAATTTAATAGAACAAACTGCTCTCGGCTGCCAGTTGTGCTCTTACACCTCGTTGCGACTGATGGTAGGTCGACTGTGAGAGGGTGCGGTCTGCCCCTGAGCACAGGCTTGGGTCTCAGCCGGTGGGATGAGTTGTTAAAACCTTATATACTCGTGTAAAAGGCAAAACCATGTAGAAGTTGAGCCCCTACCTTTGGCCGAAATCCGGTATTTTCCATACATCTCGTGTAAAAGTCGAGTCAGCCTATCACCTCGGGGCCCTGATGCCTCAGTCGTGTACTCACGCCTGGCCACTGCCTCCCGACTCCTTGACCACAGACTTCCAACCCAGTCCCGGACTCCCAACCATCGGTGCACCCAGCGTCTCGGTCACAGACTCGAGCCTTGGCCCTAATCCCCCACCCATTATGGCTGCCAATGCTCTGAACGCAGACTTCCCACCCGGCCCTGCTCCCCTGCCCATCATGGCTCCCAACTCCTCAAATGCGGACTTTCAGCCCAGTCCAGGCCGCCTGCCCCTTGGAGCTCCCAGACACATCTGAAAATGCAGATACCTACTGCAGTCAAAAGTTGTATCCATGTAATTACTGACCCAATAAATTTAATGTTCAAAAATGTTCTGTAGAATTCAGCTTTTATACGAGTACATACAGTAAATAGAAATACTGGAGGAACTCAGCAGCGTCCATGGGAGGAAGCGATATATAACACGTGCTTCAGGGCTGAGCCCTTCCTTAAGGTCTGAGTAAAAAGCAATCAGGCACCTCAATGAAAGGGCCTGGGGAGGAGGTAAGAATGGATAGCGGAGAAGTCCTTTGTGCACGCAACCTGGACATATACCACGGTGAGGACCTTTTGGGTGGAGCTTGGTCAAGTCCTAGGGAAAATTATAGGTAAGGAATTCCTGCAGGACCCTGAGTTGTTCCTGCTGGGAAACATAATGGACATAAGACTTACCTTTCCAAACTCCAAATCCAATTAGTAATGATCGCGTTGGCAGTGGCCAGGAAGTGCATAGCAGCTACATGGAAATCCGACACCTGCCTGAGCGTTGCATGCTGGAACAATCTCCATCAGTTCCGGAGCACCACAGGGCTGTGTTCTTAGCTCCCTGCTCTACTCATTAAACACCTATGACTGTGTGACTCGGTTCACCAACACCATTTCCAAATATGCTGATAATACCACGGTGGTGGTCTGCATAGAAAGGGGTGAGAAGTCAACATAGAGGAGAGAGATTGAAAACTTGGCTGAATGGTACACCAGCAACAACCTTGCACCCAATGGCACCAAACGAAGGAGCTGATTGTTGACTTCAGGAAGGAACGCCAAGGGTGTACGATCCAGCAATCATTGGGGGATCGCAGTTGGAAAGGGTGAGCACATTTAAGTTTTTGGGAGTCATTATCTTGCAGGATCTTTCCTAGAGCAAATACACTAATAGCACATTAGCGCCTCTACTTCCTCAGGAGTTTGTGGTGGTTTGGAATGATATCCTGTGATAGATTATGTTATATTTTATATTGTATATAGAAATGTTTTAAAGGAGATAAATTTTGGGTATTTTTTTTAGTTTAGGACACATACAAACACTTCAAAACAGTTCTCATTTAAAATGCCAGAGCTCTGCTCAAGCCATATAGTCCAGGCTCCGAGTGCCTTTGCAAAAGCTTTGAAGAATGCCTATAAGGACTTCACAAGTAGGTGTTAATTGGACATGGTGTGGAGTAATGGATATTTGTTTGGGAAAGCAGCAGATGAATGGGCTCAGGAGATTGAGTCCGGTGCCATAGTCTGTCTGAGTGCAGTTGGCTGTTCTAAAAGGGTCATGTGGTTTTCTCTGAGAGAGAGAGAGAGAGAGAGGGGGGGGGGAGGGAGGGAGGGAGAGAGAGGGGGGAGGGAGGGAGGGAGAGAGAATTCCATTCTACAGTTCAGCAGCAGCTGGGACTGGAACAGGACAAGCTGGCCAGCTTGTGGAAAAACCCCATTTTGAAGACGGGTTGTGAGTTCTTAGTTCAACCTGGTCAAAGCCCTTGTGGTCCATACAAGAGGAGGTGGCTGGCTGTATGATATTTCACTTGAAATAAGGGAAATAAAAAGGAACTCTGTGGTGACCTGAAAGAAAGTGGTTATCATCTGGAAAACCTTGATGGGGGGCAAGTTTCTTCAGTAAGACACTGAAGTGTCTGGTTACAAGGAATCAGTTGTGTGTGTCCAATGAGCAATAAATCTCTCTCTGAAAACCAACAAGAACCTTCCTGAGTGGTAACCATTTACCTATCAAGCACCAAAGCCTGGTGAACTTTATACATATTAAATTCTGTGCACAGTCTAAGAATTGCCTGCAACCAGTGAACTTGGAGGAGTGAGAAGTGAGATTGGACTGTGAACCAAAGAACTTTTTTGAACTTACACACACCTGCGATTAGAATTAGAAGGGGGTTAAGTTTGATTAGTTAAGTAAATAGTGATAAGTTAAAGTTTGATCCTGTGAAAAGCAACTTTTGTTTAAGTCACCATTTGTCTTGTGAATTTTTATTGCTGCTGGGTTTTGGGGCCCTCTGGCTCATACACTAGTCAATGCTGATTCTGTTAACGTTGACACTGATAATGTTGATAACTGTTTGAGTTTAAGTTAGGAAAACCATAACTAAAATAATCAATTAAAAAATGGGTACCGTCGATGTTACTGCCATCCATTTGGAGGGGGCCAGACAGAAGATGAGGTGTTGTTCCTCCAATTTGTGGGTAGTCTCAGTCTGGCCATGCACGAGACCATGGACAAACATGTCAGGAAGGGAATGGAGCAGGGAATTGAAACAGGTGGCAATAATAAGAGGTGATGTTAAATCCAGTCCCCGGTCTTAAAGGTGGTCACTTCCTCACCACTGAGCCATGCGAATGTGCAGGGGCCATTCAAGACATGGTCCTACAGCATGGGGAGAGAGGTTCGCACATTCACCTTGGCCGTGCCAACATCCCTCCTCCTTTAGTCCCACTTAACTGCATTAGTTCAAGATTCAAGTTTATTATCCTCTGACCGTACATGTAAAACCACGGCATTTCTTCAGACTACGATGCGTACGCACATCTCAAGACTCAAAATTCATTTTATTGACATCTAATAAAACCAGTCTATATGACATGAAATTGGCTTTAGCCTGCTGTAAGGCAAACTAATTTGCCCTCGGCAGAAATTGCCTGAAGCTCTTCCTACAATCAGAGACAGAGAATCCCTCCAAAGTTACCGAGTGTCCCTGGATTCGCCCCCAGCACTCCCGTCGCCTCAGCAGCCACACAGAGTCCAGTCCAAGCCATCAGTGGCCCGAGCTCCAGATCCGAATCTCCGATACGATGTGGAACCCTTCGGCTCCCTCAGCACCCTCCTCACATCCCGGTTCAGATACCTGTTACACACTCAGCCAGTTTCAAGCCAGTCTCTAGCAGACCACTGTGAGGGCCTCGACCTCAGTCTCCAGCTGGTCACAGCCTGAGTGGGTTCCTCGCCTCGAGACACCAGCAGGCCGCCCGCCGCCTGTGTGGGGTCCTTCAGCCGCAGAAGCCATCCCTGGTCACCGTCCCATGGGTCAACTCCTTTGCTTCTACTTCCCAAATGGGGGAGGGTGGCTCCCCGCTCTCGGTTGCCCTGCTTCCCTGGAGTTTGCAATCATTCATGGCTGCTGCCGATCAGAGGCGCCACCGTCTGATGCCCAGACCGTACGATCACGAGATTTTAAATTTAAACCCCCGTTGGCTCCTTTAACAGGCCATTCGAAGCCAATACAAAGCTGACGGCAGTCGGACAGGGCAGCTGGTCCCCGAGGTCCCCGCTCTCTGTGAGTCCTCACCGGCGACAGTGCTGTTGTTACAGCATCTCCAGTGGTGCTACCATTTTCAATATACATCTGGGGGTATAATCGAGCTCAGGTGTCTGTGGAATCCAAAGGAACCTTGGAACATTGGGTGCTGTGGAGAGTCCACTGCCTCTGAGATGAGAATAGCAATATTTTAATATAGTTGACCTGTAATTAATGTTTTGGATTATTACATTTTGGCTTGATATTGAGTTCATGTAATTTTATTAACGACATTGGTATAAACAAAACAGTCCATACACAGACACAATACACAGCGCATAATAATCTCATCTATGCATGCAGATATAATTTAAAATAAAGATATATATAAATAATTTGGAATGATTTACACCACAACAGGGCACTCACTGTTCATCAATCTCACAGCCTGCGGGAAGAAGCTATTCCCCAGTCCTGATGTTGATGTTCCTGTATCCCCTTCCTGATGGTAGCAGGTCAACGATGGATGGAAAGGGTCCTCGATAATCCTTTGAGATCTATTTAAGCAATGCTCCTGGTGAATGTTGTCAATAAAGGGAGACCCCAGGGATCTTCCCGGCCATTTTGATGATCCCCGTACTGACGTCCGGTCCGCTGGTTTGCACCCACCATCCCATACAACGATGCAGCCAGACAGGACACCCTCAATGGTGCTCCTGTAAAAAGTTGTCAAGAGTTGGGTCGGTATCCTTGCCCTCCTCAACCTCCTTAAGAGCCCACGCCATTTATATACACCCATGTGGCCAATCAATCTACTAACCCTGTACCTATTTGGAATGTGGGAGGAAACCAGAGCACATGGATGGGACCCACACAGACATAGGGAGAACATACAGATTCCTTTCAGACAGCGCCAGATTCAAACCCGGGACCAAGCAGTGTAACAAGGGCAGGAGGGCACAACTTCAAGACTGAAGAGCGTCCACTTAGAACAGAGATGCGGAGGAATTCTTTTCACCTTAGGGAGTTGAATCTGTGGAATTTGTTGCCACAGGCAATTGTGGAGGCTGGGTCATCGGGATTATTTAAGGAAGAGATTGGTAGGTTCTTGGTTAGCCAGGGCATCAAAAATTATGGGGAGGTCGGGCAGTGGTGCTGTGGAAAAATGGTTTAATGATGGGGGGCAGACACGATGGGCCGAATAGACTATTTCTGTTCCTATGTCTTATGGTCTAATTCAAAAGTCCAATGTACCTTCCAATCTAGTTTTCAAAGGATATAAATGGTAAATGGTAACGCACTGAGGAGTGGGGTAGAACAGAGGGATCTGGGAATACAGGTAAATAATTCCCTGAAAGTGGCATCACAGGTGGATAGAGTTGTAAAGTGTTGCACATTGGCTTTCCTAAATCAACATACTGAGTACAAGAGTTGGGATGTTATGGTAAAGTTGTATAAGACATTGATGAGGCCAAATTTGGAGCATTGGGTGCAGTTTTGGTCACCGAACTACAGGAAAGATATCAATAAGATAGAAAGAGTGCAGAGAAGATTTACTAGGATGTTGCTGGGACTTCAGGATCAGAGTTACAGGGAAAAGTTAAACAGGTTAGGACTTTATTCCCTGGAGGGTAGAAGAATGGTAGAGGTATTTAAAATGATGAGGGGGACAGACAGAGTAAATGTAGATAGGCTTTTCCTGAGGGGATAGGTGAGATACAAACCAGAGGACATGGGTTAAGACTGAAAGGGGAAAGGTTTTGGGGGAACATGAGGGGGAACTTCTTTCACACAGAGAGTGGTGGAGGTGTGGAACGAGCTGCCAGCTGAGGTGGTGAATGCGGGCTCAATTTTAACATTGAAGAAGAATTTGGACAGGTACATGGATGGGAGGGGTGTGGAGGGCAGTGGACTGGGTGCAGGTCAGTGGGACTAGGCAGAAAAAAAATGGTTCAGCACAGACTAGAAGAGCCAAAGAGGCCTGTGCTGTGATGTTCTAAGGTATTTGTAGGGCACTATCAGTAACCACAAAGACTAGGCCGTGAGAACGATAGTCTTTAATGTACAGAAGAACCTTGCTGGCCCAGATCCAGGTATAGGAATGGTGGGAAGGGAGAGGTGGCTTGAACCTTATGGCCCAGGACCAGGGGGTAGGAGTCATAGGGTATGGGCAGTGGGCAGGCCAGCTCCCTATATACAGTACCCAACAATAACTAAATACAATGGAGGAAATCTATCACCACAGTATTCTTGTTGCTATGCACAGCAGAACCCGTTTCCTCTTTCTCTCCGCTTTTATTAATTGTTCTTTCCCATCTGCCTTTTGATTTCATTCACGTTGCTATGTGAAGGTGAGATGACAGGTTGAGTCATTTTTTTGTCTCTTCCCCAACCTATGGACAAAATCAACAGAAACAACGACAGGACCATAAAAAGGTCCTGAAACCTCCCTTTCGTTTCTCACTGACCATCTCTGAAGAGTTATCTTTCTTTCTGGACATCATGACTCTTTTTCTGCCCCAGCACATTGTGGTGGATTTGATTTACCCCGTTGCAATTGGTGTATCCTATGAGAAGCCACAGCAAGTAAGAATTTTGGTGCATTTGTACCTGGTAGAACATGGAACATTTCAGTACAGATGCAGACCCTCCAGCCCACCGTGCCATGTAAACCTACCCCGCAATGATCTAATCCTTGCTTTTGACACACGTATAATCCTCCATTTTGTAATATCTTGTAGGTTATGGAGCATGCTGTTCGAGAAACCTATGGTGGATGCTTTCGCTGAAGTCCATCTCCAGGCTGCCTCGCCTGACTTGTAATGAATCAATGGGTAGGTTATATTCAAGATTCCAGACTCAAGTTAAAGTTTTCTCTCAATCAAACATTCCATTCATAAATTTCAATTGGGCTGCTTTATAATAATTCTTAAAGTGGGGAAGTTGTAACCCCTCGAAATTCAAACATCCGAGTTAATTTCTCTAGACATCTTTCATCAATTAAATTTAACTCCCCAAAAAATTAAATTTGAATTTAGTAGTATCAGATTTATGTTTTAGATGTGATCAAGAAATTGCTTCATTTTTTCATTCTACTTGGGAGTGTCCTATATGTTAGAGTCCAGAGGATCCCAAAAACCAGCAGGAATAGATATGCATCACAACACAGGGTTACTTAAACAAAAGTAGTTTTTAATCATATTTGAACAAGAAAACAGAATTAAACTTTAACTTATTACTTAACCTACTTAATCCCCCCTCTAATACTAAGCGCAAGTTTGTGTGTAATGTGTATATAAGCTTAGAAATTTTCTTTGGATCACAGTTCAATATCATTGGTTGCAGGCAAATCTTGTACTGTGCACAGAAGTTAGCATTAATAAAGTTCACCAGTCTTTGGTGCTTAACAGGCAAATTGTTACCACTCAGGAAGGTTCTTGTTGATCTTCAGAGAGATTCCTTTTGTTCCAGGACATCCACACCTGATTCCTGTTTAATCAGTCTTGCTGACAAAACTTGCCCCTTTCAGGGTTCTCCAGAGGATCCTTGTTCTTTCAGGTCACCTTTCAGACAGCTAGTCTTCTTCTTTGACCAGGCAGTCTTCCAAATGTTTGCCAGCTTTGTCTTTCTTGACCTGATTTCAGTCTCCTTTCTCTCTGTTTCGCACCCTCCCTCTCTGAGAGCCTTAACTGTACTGTCTGACTACAAAAATCACATGCTCTCCCAGGTGAGCTGTGTGCTGCAACTTTGTTGCTTTTTTTTTTGCGAAAAGCACTCTGCAAAAGTCCTGCAAATATTCTGTGTTTTAAAATGTTTGTGTGCAACCTGCTCTAAAAATCCTTCCCAAAACACCTCTAAATACTCTGAGTATCTAAATATAGAGTAAAACCTTTTACCAGCTTCGCAGCTTGGGGTGTCCTCTTCGGGAGAGCTCCCGGCTTGCGGATTCCAGAAAAGCCCCCTTCTTTGTCGTGGGGCCATTTCTTTGTTTCTTCCTTACCTGTCATTAAGACCTTTTCTTTCTTCGGAGCCACCTTCAGCCTTTTCTTGTACCATTTATTTAACGACTTTTTTATGTTTTGTTTCAAAGCTTTTCCGTCGCTTTTTTTTAACTTTCTCTGTGGTTCTACCTGACCAGCCATTACTCCATCACATGACTCCTCCAAGCAGGCTGGAATCTCGAGCTGGAGGAAGTCGGCGGGTCATGGAGAGAAATTAGGTGCAAGGGTCAGCCCTTAAACCAAAGCGCATGAATGCCGACTTCAGATAACTCCCTCCCCTCTCTCTTTCCATTGCTTCTTTACCCTCCGCTGTACTGCATGCCTCAAGCAGTCAGAGGAATCCTTTGTCCCAACATCATCAAGGAGAACAACCTCCCTGGTAGGAGTCGGAACCTCAGACTCCCAAGAAGGAGCGGGGACGGTAGTCGGGACGGGTGGCAGTGGGGAGGTGTCAGGGGCCAGCGATGACTGACGCTGCTGTGCTGTTTTGGGGTGTTTTTCAGTTTTGTTCCTGTTACAACCTAGACCAGAAGCAATAGAAATTCACCAAGACAATGGCATCTTCAAAACAATGATTTTTATTCATAACTATTAATAATATATCATTTCTAAATTTAACTCTAAACCCTACTATGTGCAAATATGTGTTTGTGTATGTGGGTGGGAAGGAAGGGGGGAATGCAGATCCCAAACCATTACAATTCAGGCACAATTCTGAAGAGATTATTCAAACTTAATGTCCAGTCTTAGAAATCTTTTGTATTGAAACTCTGAGTCTTTAAACTGTTGTTCAGAAGTTCTCAAACTCACTAATTCTTGTAGAGTTGCTTTCAAAGAAACATTTCTTCATACGAATTACTTTTTTTACAATTTTCTCCTGTTGCATGGAGGGTGCAGCACTTGTGATTTCCATGATGATTTCAAGCAAGGGGTTTTAGATGAAGTGACCATTCCAATGGCTGCAGTAGCATTGCTCTCTCTTGACCAAGAGAGACAGTTTAAGGGGCCTTTTTCTTTGAGGCCTCTGCTTCTATGTTCCTTCCCTAACAAGGGAGAACACAACAGAACTTTTCTCACTGAAGGTTACTGCATCTCTGACTTGAAATGTCTTTATCACATGAATGACATCACTGCCAGCTCTGTTTGAAACATCTTCAGAAAGATGAGTGAACAAGCAAATGGTCTTCTGTTTATCCAGGTGTCTTTCTAAGTAAACGTCATTGTCCCAGGTTTCATTGGATAACAATAATCAAACTCCTTAATGCTCTGAAGTAACAGTCAAACTGTCTCTTTGACAAACAGGTTCCCAATTGAACAACGATTACGAGCTTGTTTGCAGCTGGACAAAGGAGACACCTCATCTCTCAAATAGTGTTCTCTGCATGTGTTTGTGTGTGTTTCCAACCCACCCAGTAACTTTACTAAAGATATATATAAAAGATTAATAATAACATAATTCTGTCACAGTTCCGATAACTGAAAAAACCCGAAAACCGAACAACATCTGGTCCAAGCGTTTCGGATACGGGGAACTGTACTGTACCACTATTATTTCACCTCTCGTCCTTTGTCGCTCCAGAGGTTTATGGTTCTATGGTTCAAAGAGAAAAGCCCTAGCTCTGTCAACCTTGCTTCATGTGGCATGCTCTCCAATCCAGGACACATCCTGGTCAATCTCGGTTACACTCTCTCCAAAGCATTTACATATTTACTGCTGGTCCAGAATATGGCAATATTCATATCTGACCATAATCTTTTGCACTGAAATGTCGTCGGGCTTTGTGGAAAGATGAGACATTCTGCTGGGCACGCCAGTTGTTTTGTCTCACCCAGAGACGGGATTCCAATGTCCCACTGGTACCTGAAGCCTCACCATCAGATCTTCCTCCAGTGGTCGTTGGTGATGCCTGAAATTGGGATGAACTGCCATGGAGATGACACTACTTAGGTTGGAGTTTGCATCCAGACATCAAACTGAACGATGTTCTGCTATTCCTATCCAACAGGCCCTGCTCCCTTTGAAGACTCGAGAGCAGCAGATCAACTTCAAAATGAAGAGCTTTCTCACAAGCATTACATGGTATTATTTTCCCCTTTGCAGAAGGGCAAATGACACAAGGCCGCTCCTCATTAGTCTTCAGTCAAACTCCTAGGAAAGGAAATAATCAAACACAGCCTTCATCAAACCACTGCTGAATCAAGGGGACAGCAGGGAAGACTGTTTGGAAGAGAAACTGCAGGCTAGCACATCAGAGAACAAACCCGATGAAATAAACACTCCAACTTAAGGATGATCTATTGATCTGTTGCTGTGGGGAAGTGAATTCAGATTTCAAAGAGTAAAAGCGCCCAGTAAATGCAGGAGGAACTTGGCCAATCTCTTAGCGTCCCTAGGAGATTAATAAGATCTATTGCCGATGTCTTGGACCTGAGCCCATCTTCGAGGTGTGTGCAAGAAACAGGAAGGTGTCTGAATAAAGAATGATTGGCAGGGGGAGGAGTCCAAACCAATAAAAGGTGGTAATTAGATATGATAAGAGGAGAGGTGAACATAGATTTTTGGCTCTGTAAAATGAGACTGAGGGAAAAGAGGAGAGACAGACAGACAGACAGGTGGAGCTGAAGGGAAAGATGGCAGGATGTCCATTTCAATTCCCCATCCTATTTCCTGGATGACATGTTTGTCCATGGTCTCGTGCACTGCCAGACTGAGACCACTGGCAAATTGGAGGAGCAATGCCTCATCTTCCATCTGGGCACCTTCCAACCAGATGGCATTAACATCAACTCCTCCAGTTTCCGTGAAAACCCTACCCCTTCTTCTTTCCACCTGCCATCTTCCCCAGCTCTCTCTCTCTCTCTCTCTCTCTCTCTCTCTCTCTCTCTCTCTCTCCCCCTCTCTCTCTCTCTCTTTTCCCTTTTCCCTCTGCCTCCTTTCACAGAGCCAAAATCAATCCTCACTTCTCCTCTTATCATCTCCAATTAACACTTTTTGTTGGTCTGTACACCTCCCCCAGCCAGTCTTCAGTCTTTATTCAGGCACCTTCCATTCCTTTGCTCAGACCTTGAAGAAAGCCTCAGGCCCGAAATATCAGTGATCTATCTTTGTCTCTTATGGACGCCACGTGACCAGCTGAGTCCTTCCAGCATTTCAGCATGTTTTTATGACTATCACACAGTGTCTGCAGACTTCCATGTTTCACTCCGAGTGAAAGAGATACAGCACAGAATCAGTGCCCCTGGGCAGACTCTCTTTGGCTTCTCTTTTTCCCGTATTGTATTTGTAAGGAGCGGCAGGCGACACTAATGGTAACTGTTTGTCTGCCTTGAAGCGGGCAAAAGTTGAAGTATATCACGTATGTAACATTTTTAAAGTATTATTACATGACAATAAAAGGATCCTTGAACCCTTTTGCCCTCCATTCACACCACCCGTTATCTCTAGTCGTAGAATCAGACAGCCCGAAACAGGCCCTTCGACCCCTCTCAATTGTGCTGTCCATGTTGGCATTCTGAGCTCGACCTAGTGCAGGCAGGTGCGAGTGTAGGGGGTACATCTGTTTGCAGATGAAGTGAAAAGTTGGCGGTGCTGTAATAACGCAGAAGAGTACAGCACAGAATAGGGGGGAGCATGGCATGATGGCATAGGTTGGAGGCGTGAAAATACACCTCTCTCAGTGGAATTAATCAAAACACAACTAAAAGTAATTTTTTTTAAAATTTTCTTAAACTTAAAAACTTTGGGATTTATTCATTAATCAATATATTATGGCCACAAGGAAAGGAAAGATTGAAACGACTAAGAAAACAGTTGCTAAAGAGGTTAGTACAGCTGAAGAAGTCGGATCTACCCTAACGATGGAGCCTCGGGCTCAAGTTTCTCCTCCTCCAAGAGTGACTCGTGCTGCGACGGCAAGGATTCATGTGACTCCGGCACCATCTCCGCCAGCTCCCCGGCGGAGATGGCGCCGGAGTCCAGAAGAAGACGATCAAACTGCAGACATCACGGGAACAGCTGTACGTGCGCGAGAGTTCACAAATGCGCACAACGGAGCGAGCTGTTTCCCCTGAACCGACTAAGGCTGTGGCTACTCGCGTTGCCAGGCGTTGATTCAGGCTCATCTGGAAGTGATCCAGAAGGACAAAAGGATGAAGATCAAGAAAAGGAAGGAAAAGCTTATGAAGAATTGGAGGGAGCAGGAGCAGAAAATGGAAAAGATGAAACAATTCAAGGGATTGAAGCTCTACAATTCAGATATCCTGAAGCCAGAACCCAAGGTATGGAAGGTCCTGAACAAACTTCTATCATTATCAACCAAATGCAGTTAATGAGAAGATCATCCTGAGCTACACATCGATATTGCTGAGTTGGTAAGATGGGAAAAGAATGGGGCGGCACGATTGGGATGGGAATTAGTGCAACCCTGTTACAGCAATTGGGTCCGGGGTTCAAATGCAGCAGTGCCTGTGAGGAGTTTGTACGTTCTCCCCGTGTCTGCGTGGGTTTCCTCTGGGGGCTCCGGTTTCCTCCCACCTTTCAAAACGTACCAAGGGGTGTAGGACAATTGGGCGGCATGGGCTCGTGGGCCAAAAGGGCCTGTCACCATGCTGTATGTGTAAATTTAAGAATTTCATCCCGATGAGATGCATTTTAGAAGAGGGTGTGCCCAATATGTCCAGGTGGACTGAGGAACAGAAGGACGGTGGGAAACAACCTCAAGGATCCCTGAACTTGGCAATATACTGTGCTGAGAAGCCAAATGAGAGATGTGCCTCAAGGTAAGAGCAGAGAGGTTTGTGCGCAATGACATGAACCAGGGTTAGGCCACAAATAGATTGTTCAAAGTCAAAATGTACTGAAAATCTAAAATTAGAAAAAAAATCAGGAAATGCTGGAAAGATTCAGGGGATTTGGCAGAAGAATGCAGGTTGAGTTGGTAGTGAAGAAAGCAAATACAATTGATGATTTCAAGAGGAATATAAAAGCAGGGATGTGATGTTAAGACTTTATAAGGCACTCGAGCAGGGTTTCTCAACCTTCCCTTCCCACTCACATCCCACTTTAATCAATCCCTTACTAATCTTCAATGGCACAGGGATGACTTAAAGTGGGATGTGAGGGGGAAGAGAACCACTGCACTAGTGACACCTTTTTCCTTATTCCACTGTTCTTATTCCGTGAAGAAGGGGCCAGGCCTGAACCATTGGTAATACATCTTACTCTCCTATGGACACTAAAGGACCAGCTGAGCTCCTCCAGCAAGTCGGTGTGTTTTTACTACAATCACAGAGTCTACAGACTTTTGGTTTTTTTCACGCAGACCTCTCTTGGACTAGTGTGAGCAATTTTTTAGACACAAAGACATACGGTAACAGGCCATTTTGGCCTATGAGTCCATGCCGTCCAATTTACACCCAATTAACCTACATCCCCTGTACATTTCTAATAGCGGGAGGAAACCAGAGCCCCCGGGGAAACCCCACGCAGACATGGAGAGAGTGTACCAACTCCTTACAGACATCACGGGATTCGAACCCTGGTCCTGATCACTGGCGCTGTAACAGCATTGCACTAACTTAGTGGTTCTCAATCTTTATCTGTCCACTCACATCCCACTTTAAGTATTCCCTGTGCCATCGGTGCTCTGTGATTGGTAAAGGATTGATTAAAGTGGGATGTGGGTGGACAGAAAAAGTTTGAGAACCACTGGTTTAATCGTCCTTCATTGACTCGTTATGTGCACAGATTCATGACTCCAAAGGAAATGGGCCAATGAGAATTTTTCTCAAGCAAAATAGTTCAGAAACAATAGGATCTACATCAGTGATTCTCAACCTTCCCTTCCCATTCACATCCTACCTTAAGCAAACCCTTACTTATCGCAGAGCACCGATGGCAGAGGGATTACTTAAAGTGGAATGTAAGTGGGAAGAAAAAGGTTGAGCTACACTAACCATGCTGCCCCATTTGGGCTCGTCATTTAAGAAAGGATATGATGATGTTGGTGAGGATTCAGAAAAGGTTCACAAGGATGATTCTGGGAATGAAAGGGTTATTATATGAAGCTGTTGGCCTGCATTCATTGGAATTTGGGAGAATGAGGCGGGATCTCATTGAAGCATTTCAAATGTTGAAAGGTGTGGGCAGAATAGGTGCAGAAAGGTTATTTCCCACAGTGGGAGAGTCGAGGACAAGAGGCCACCACTTCAGGATTGAAGAGCATCCACTTAGAACAGAGGAATTTCTTCAGCCAGAGGGTGGAATTTTTTGCCATATGGGGTTGTGGAGGCCCAGTCATTGGTTGTATTCAAGTTCTTGATGAGCCATCAAAGGAGATGGGGAGAAGGCCGGGCAGTGGGGCTGAGTGGGGAAATGGATCAGCTCATGACTGGTTAGCCTATTTTTGCTCCTATGTCTTATGCTCTTATGGTCTTATCAGGACGTATTTCAGCTGCGAGGAGAGGCGCGAAGGGGTGGGCTTGTACGTTCTCCCCGTGTCCACGTGGGTCTCCACCGGGTGCTCCGGTTTCCTCCCCCCTCTTCAAACGCACAGGGTTTGTAGGTCAATTGGGGTATCTGGGCAGCACGGTCTCATGGGCTGAAAGGGCCTGTTTCTGTGCTGTATGTCTAAATTTAAATTTTTAAGATTATGAGGGGGGGTAGGTAGGGTGCACATCCAGCAACATTTCCCTAGGGAGACAAGTGCAAATCCCAGAGAGCATGTTTAAGGCGAAGTGGAGGAAAGTTGAGGGGAAATGTCAAAGGTAAGTTTTTATTACTCAGGGAGTGGTGGGGGCCTGGAATGCGTTGCCAGGGGCGATGGTGGATGCTGGTACAATATGAACATTGAAAAAATGCTTAGGTAGGCACACGGATGTAAGAAAAATAGAGGGTTAAGGGTGTGAGGAGGGAAGGGCTAGATTGTTTACATAGGTTGGAACAACGTCATGGGTTGAAGGGCCTGTACTATGCTGCTATGTTCAATGTTAAAAGGGATTCATGTCAATGGTACCTGATGATCAGCAGGGAAATAATGGGTCAAAGGGCCTCTGTGCATGAAACAACTGGCATTTCCAGAAACACCCATACTCAAGAATAAATGCAAAAGAAGTTGAATACAGTATTTGCAATAATTATTCCATATTATTTTAATTGAAAGGGAGATTGACAGCGGCTTCTCCCACCAGAATTATTTGAATTATAAGGTTTATCTTGAGGAGCTGTTCACCTTTTCAGAAGGTGTGAATAACCCAAAGTCCCTCGTGCTTTGTCTGAGTGATAGATTCCTTCACCCACGTCAATCCCATTGACAGTGTGAGACATGATAATAATTCTACTGAGGACAAATCTGCCATGGTTCAAAGAAGTCTGCAGAAAGGCTTTGGAAAAGTGGCAAGTCGCACTGCACTAACACCGGCCCTTCTGCCCATCAAATCCATGCTGCCCTCTATCCGTTTGTCCTCTAGATTTTGACACCTCTACATTTGAAAGCCCATTTGTTGAATGTGAGGTAACATAAACCTGTTGGTGGGGAGAGAGAAGGGGAGAGGGGGGGGAGGGGGAAGAAGAGGGCTGGGGAGAGGAGAGGAGGAGCAGGATGGGGAGAGAGGTAGGGAGGGGGAAGAGAGGGGAGGGGAGAGTTAGAGGAGGAGAGAGAGAGGGGGAGGGGAGAGCAGGAAGGTGGAGAAAGGGATGGGGAGAGGGGAAAGGGAAAGAGGAGATGGGGAGAGAGAGGGGAGGAGAGAGGGGAGGAGGAGGAGAGGGGCAGGGAGAGAAGGGAGGGGAGGGAGGGGAGGGAGAGGGGAGGAGGAGGAGAGGGGCAGGGGAGAGAAGGGAGGGGAAGGTGGAAAGAGCGAAGGAAGGGGAGAAAGGTAGGGAGGGGTGATGGGGAGGGGAAAAAAGGCAGGGGGAGAGAGAGGAGGAGGTGGACGAAAGGTGAGGGAGAGTGTGGGGCAGATGGGAAGAGGTGAGAGGTGCAGAGGGGAGGGGGGGAGAAAGAGTAAGGGAAGAAATGTGTGAGAGACGGAGAGGGGCCGGGAGGGAAGGAAAGGGCAGAGAGGTGGGGAGAAGGAAAGAGGCAGGGAGGGGAGGAGGAGAGAGGGGAGCAAAAGGGAGAGTTGGGGAAGGGTTGGGAGGTGGGAGAGAGGAGAGGGGGAGAGGGGGGAGTGAAGGAGGTGGGAGAGAGGGGGGCAGAGGAAAGGAAAGCGGAAATGTGGAAAGGATTTGAAAGGTGTGGAGGGAAGGAGGGGACCGAGGAGCTGGGGAGAGAGGGCAGGAAGGGGGAGACAGGTAGGAAAGTGGGAGAGAGGAGCAAAGAGGAAAATGAGAGGAAGAAGGGAGAGAGAGGAGGGAAGAAGATGGGGTGGGAGAGGGATAGAGAGGGGAGGTGGGATAGAGGGGAGGGGAAAAGAGGTAGGGAGAAGATGGGCGAAAGGAGAGGGAGAGAGAGGATTTGGAAAAGAGAAGCAAAAAGAGAGGAGAAGAGAGGCAAAGAGAGGATGGAGAAAGGGGAGGGGAGGAGGCAAGGGAGGAGGCAGGAGAGAGAAGAGGTGGGAGAGAGGAAAGGAAGATGGAATGAGGCAGGGAGAGGCACCAATGGAGAGAGGAGATAAGGGAGGGATAGAAGTGGGAGAGAATCAGGGAGAGGAGGAGTGGGGAGAGAGGCAGAAGCAGGAAAGGAAGGAGGGGGAAAGAGACTAGAGGTGTGAAGATATGGGAAGAGGAGAAAGACGAGGAGGAGAGGTGGTTGTAGAGGCGGGGAGTGAGAGTTTAGGGGCAGAGTGGGGAGGGGGATGCAGGGAGGGAGGGAGAGAGGCTGTAGAGATAGACAGGGAGTGGTTGTAGAGAGGCGGGGAGGAAGGGAAGAGATGGGGAGGGGAGAGAGGCAGGGAGGGGTGAAGAGCAGGGGAGGAAATAGGCAATCAGGGTGGAGAGATGCTGGGGTGTGAAAATATGGGCAGCTGGGAAAGAGGCAGGTATGATGGAAGAGGTGGGGCGGGGTGGAAGATCGAGACCAGAGTGGAACAAGGCTATGCAGCCTATTCAGTCCACCTTGCCATCCATCACAGCTGATTTACAATCCTTTTCAAACCCATTCCCTTGCCTTCTCCCCATAGCCCTTCCTGATTAAGAACCTATCTTAAATATTCCCAATGACTTGGCCTCCACAACGAATTCTACAGATTATCCTCCTCTGGGATAAAGAAATTCTCCCCAGCTCAGTCCCAAAGGGACATTTTTGTATTCTGAGGCCTCTGGTCCCAGACTCTTGCACCATAGGAAACATCCTCCCCACATCCATTCGACCCAGACCATCGTAAGGCTTCAATGAGATCCTCCCACCTCATGAGAACATAGAACATTCCAGCACAGTGTAGGCCCTTCAGTCATCCTATACAAACCTAAGCAATCTAACCCTTCCCTCCCTCATGCCCATAACCCTCTAATTTTCTTGCATCCATGTGCCAGCCTAAGAGTCTTTTAAATGTCCCTATTGTACCAGCCTCCACTACCATGCACAGCAATGCATTCCAGGCACCCACCACTCTCTGGGTAAACAACTGATGTCTCCTCCCCTCACCCTATACAGATTTCCTTGAGTATTTGCTACTGTTGTCCCCCAGGAAACAGGTCCTGGCCGCCCACCTTATCTATGCCTTTCATAATCTTGTAGACCTCTATTAAGTCTCCTCTCATCCTTCTTTGCTCCAAAGAGAAAACCCCTCACTCTGTTAACCTTTCCTCATAGACATGTTCTCCAATCCGAACATCATCTAGGTAAATCTCTGCACCCTCTCCAGAACTTCCACGTCCTTTCTGTAATGAGGTGACCAAGGCTGAACATAATATTCCAAGTGTGGTCTAACCAGAGTTTTATAGAGCTGCCACACCTCATGTCTCTCGAACTCCGACTAATGAAAGCCAGCATACCATAAGCCTTCTGAAATATGGCATCAACTGTGGGGCTAGCCTTGAGATTTGGACCCTAAGGTCTGTTCTTCCACACTGTTAAAAATCCTACCATTAACCCTGTACTCAGCCTTATGGTTTGACCTTCCAAAATGCATCATCTCACACTTATCCGGATTGAACTCCACTTTTCCGCCCAACTCTGCATCCTATGTACTGTTGTAATGTACGACAACCTTCTATGCTATCCACAACACATCCAACCTTTGCGCCATCAGCAAACTGGCCTGCCCATCCTTCCACATTTTCATTCAGATCATTTTCAAAAATCGCAGAGAGCAGGGATCACAGAAATGATCACTGAGGAATCCTACTAGTCACTGTCCAGCAGGCAGAATATTTTCTGTCCACCCATACTCTTTGTTTTCTACAGACAAGCCAATTCTGAATCCACACAGCCAAGCTTCCATGGATCCCATACTTCGTGGCTTACTGAAGGGTCTACCGCAGAGCACCTTGTCAAAATCCATGTACAACATATAATCCTCGCTTAAGTCCATATACACCATATCTACTTCATCAATCTCTTTTGTTACCTCCTCAAAAAATTCATTTGGGTTTGTGAGTGTGGTAAACCACTGTATGAATATATTTATCTGTTTGGGCACACCCATTGTACCTGTAGCTCCTCCCACGGGCTCCTGCATAAAGGTGATGTCCCACAGCACAGTCAAGCAGCATGGACATGCCTTTGTTCTATAGCAAATGAAAGTCTATCAGTTTGCTCGACTTCAGTCTATTGGAGCCATTGATGTATCAGTGAGGTATGGCCTTCCCTCACAAAGCCTTGCTGACTGTCTCTGAGAAGACTACACTGCTCTGAATGCCCATAAATCCTGTCCTTGAGAATCCTCTCCAATAGTTTCCCCACCACTGATCTAAAATTCTCAGGATTCTCGCTATTACCTTTCTTAAGCAAACGGTCTACATTTACCATTCTCCAATCATTTGGTACCTCCCCTGCAGCCAGAGATCATTGCAAATGCCCCAACAATCTCTCCCCTCATTCCTGTATTCACCTGGGGTAAATATCATCTGGTTCCGGACAACCCAAATATTTTTCTTAGCTCCAGCAAGTGCAGTCCCAGAGCCATCAAACTCTCCTCACATGATAATCCTTTAATTCCAGGGATCATTCTCATGAACCTCCTCTGGACCCTCTCTAATGCCAACTCCCCCTTCCTTGGATAAGGACCCCAAAACTGCTCACAATGCTCCATGTTCAATCTGGCCAATGTCTTACAAAGCTTTCACATAAGACGCTTGCCTTTATATTCGATCCCTCTTGAAATGAATGCTAGCATTGCATTTGACTTACTTACCATCGACTCTCCCCACAAGTTAGCCTTTGGGAAACCTTTGGCTAAATTTAATTGAAACTTAAATTAATTTTTTTAATTTAAATTTAGAGATACAGCAGATTAACAGGTCATTTCAGCCCACGAGTCCCTGTCGCCCAATTTACACCCAATCTACACCCCGGGTGGGAGGAAACCAGAGCCCCTGGAGAAAACCCACGCAGATGCAAGGAGAACATGCCCTCATGGACAGCACAGGACTCGAACCCTGGTCCCAATCGTTGGCGCTGTAAAGGCGTCGCACGACCCGCTACGCCAACCAGGCCACCCGTTATTGGAAGGTGTTCTAAGTGATGGGATATACAAGTATTTGGATAGCCAGGGCCTGATTACAGATGGCTTTGTCCATGATGCGTCGTGTTTAACCAATCTTAGAATTTTTTGAAGAGTTGTCTCTAAATGGATTTTAGTTAGGTCTTTGCCAAGTTTACACATGGAAGATTGGTCAGGAAGGTTCAGTCGCTCAGTCTTCATGGTGAGGTTCTAAACTGGATTATATATTGGCTTTATGGGAATAACCCGAGTGGTAGTGGATGATTGCCTCTCTGACTGGAGCCCTGTGGATGCTGCATGACCTGCTGAGTTCCTCCAGCAACTGTAGACTTTCTTTATTAACTGTCATCTTCATGCATCCATTTTCTGTACACTGTCACATTAATCCTGTAAATTTCTGTGTCTTACCATAGCCACTCCTGGTAGTTACATTCCCCTCCATTGTTTGAGAGGCTTCCCCTCCAGTCTGAGCCCCTCAATGCCCATTAGCAGAAGGACTCTAGGCTGTGGTCCTTCCCCAAAGCTCCCTTGGGTTGCCCACACCAAACCTCAGTGCGTCCCTCAGCCTGGAATGTCCAGCATTCCCTCACCGGCAGCCCCTCGTGCTGGAAGACCGACAGGTTTCTGGGGGACCGAGCTACTGTCTGGCCTTAAAGGTTGAATTTGTGGAACACTGCCTCCACATGAAGACATTTTGACACCCACCCTCACCATTTCACAAATTACTCAGCCAAATGGAAGCCTCCCTTGAAGGGTTAAATGAGTAAACTCGAGATAATTTGCATCACCATGCAAAGTTTAAATAAAAACATGACAAAGAAAGTTTGATTCATGCCTGCAATTAGTTGATCTGTGACACACCTTCTTTGATCTTCCTTATGACCGTGGGTAATGTAATCAGCCACGATCGTCAGTAGACAACCACCCTTCCCCATTCACTACCTAGCCCTATATTCTCTGCTCCAGTGGTGTACGTAATAGAAATGAGTTGAGAGTTTGCTGTCAGGTGCAAAGGTACAAGTTCGAATTCTCATTCAAGCTTTTGATCAGGCATGTAGCACAGTAACAGGCTCTTTTGAAGCTCATGCCTCCAAAATTAACCTTCCAACCCTACACGTTTTTGAAGGAAAACCAAATGAAACCAGAGCACCCGGAGGAAACCCATGTGGACGCAGGGAGTACATATAAGCTCCTTACAAACCGGATTCGGACCTGGATCGCTGGTTGTGGTGGTGGCCTCCATTGCTCTTGGTCTACCATGGGTACTGTGCCTCTAGTAGTCACTGGTAAGCTGGAGTGGCTTCTCCAGGGCACAAGAGTTGATAAAGAGATCCATGCCCATGCAGTGGGACCACCCCCCCCCCCTACTCCATGCTAATGGCAGGTCCAAAGGAACAATGAAAGTCAACACAGTTTGGTGCCAGCAGCATCACAGGAGTTGCCGGGCTGGTGCCGGGCACAGTAGATTCTTTCTCCTGAGAGCAAGGGAGGTTGGAACAAGAGGGCATGAGTTAAGGGTAAGGGGGAAAAACTTTAGAAGAAATATTAGATGATGCTTTTTCACTCAGTGAGTGGTGGCAGAATGAAATGATCTTCCAAATGAGATAGTTGTGGCATGGTCCCTTCTGTCATTTAAGAGAAGGTTGGATGTGTACATGAGGTGAGGGGGTTGGAGGGTTATGGGCAGAGAGAGGGAGGGTTGAGCTAGTGGAGTTTCTCTAGTGAACCGGTGCGGATTCGAAGGGCCGACATGGCTTGTTTCCGTGCCATATATGGTTATATGGGACTCTGCCTCTGGATTTTTCCTCGGGGTTTACTCCCAAAGCCTTTCCCGTGAGCGGGTTTAGCCACAAGGCAGTGGGGGGTTTGGAATCGGAGTTTTCCCTCTCCTAGATGAGTTGCCATCCGTGGTTAACGAGCCCCATCTGCCCAGAGCAACTGGTTTCAAGGCGCCAGTGGCCCACCTTCTCCTGTCAGTGAGAACAGCTACGCCGGGCATAAGAACTAGGTCCCACGCGTGAAGGACAGGAGTTGGGCTTGGTTTTCAGAGACTGTGTGAGACACACGCCACGAAGAGCATTTGTGTAGCAGTGGGAGCGTATCCCCACGACCACCCTTCAGTCATGACAACCTTGCACTAGCTTTGTCAATATACAGACATCAAAAATGCCGTGATAGTGGTTGATTTACGAGCAAACCAGTGGGAAACTCATATTCTGTCCAAGAAGTAAGACACAGTACAAAAGTGAAGAGTTGCAGAGGGAGATAATAATTGGACCATGAGGTGGCCATTTGGCCCATCAAACTTGATCCACCATTCAATAAGAGAGTGGACTCAGCTCTACCTACCTGCCTTTACCTCACTATACAAAATTCTGTTCAACTCTATCTGAAACATATTGACTGAGTCAGCCTCAACTGCTTCCCTGGGCAGAGAATTCTACCACTTCAACACTCTCCATGAGAAGCACTTCCTTCTCACCTCCATCCAAAATCTCGAGACCCTGTCCCTCTACTGTTCACTCGGTTTCTTCAGACCAGTTCGTACAGAGAAAAGACAGCATCATTTTACATTTCGGGGGTCCATTCAGACGTCTGATAACAGGAAAGAAGCTGTCCTTGAACTGGGTGGTGCGCAATCTCACACTTGTGAATTGTCTTCCTGACAGCATGCGATGTAGACGCACCAAAATTCTACCATCGTAGAAATTAAATTACCACAATATGTCAGATAATAAATATAAAAGGATAAATAAAATAAATAGTGCAAGAGAAAAAAAGTGTTATTTCTGTCGAGCAGAATGACCTTTTGGTGTAGGTTCAGGGAAGCAATGATACCCACAGATGAGAACAAGTTGACTGTCATTGTGGTGGAACCACTGTGTGCTGTCTAATATGAATGTACTGGCCCGCCACTGTACCCATAGCTCCTCCCCTGAGAATCCCTATAAAGGCGGCTACGCCCAAACCCCTCCCTCAGTACCTGCCTTGGAACTGGGCCAGCAGCGACGACGGGTATTTATTTCGGCTAAAGAAGTACTGTGGCACAAGGGTTATAAATTTGCTTTTTGATATCCTGCTGTGTTAAAAATCTTTTATCGTAACTTTCAATCTCAATTTTTTGAGAATGACCATGATGCATTATTTTTGTTAATTCATTACCGAATTTACGCGGACATGGAAGAGTTTCGCCACCGTTGCCTAAAAAGAAGGCAAATGGGAATGGAAATGGGCAGAATGGGAAGAATGGAAAAAATGGAAAGAAAGAGGTTTTAACACAAAGTCTTATTGACATTGCAGATCCGGAACAATCATTGGGAATGGAGTCATTGGGTTGAATATATTTACAGTACTGGATTGTATTGATGTGAATGATTTATTTCTGGCTGGGAGGGTGGTGGATGGCACTGAAATCTTTGATAGTCATCTGCCACTAGTGGGGTTTACCACACCTAGTTTTTTAGGGCGTTACTACCTTTGGGTAGGTTTTTTAGTGGGGGGATAATTTTTTAAAAATTATATATACTTTCTTTTTAAAAATATTTAGGGGAGGGAGAGTGGTTTTAACTTACTCGAAGAGGAGCGATATTTTGTAGTAAATTATTATATTGTGGCAGCCACCTCCTTTGAAGAAGACCGCAGAGCCCACCTCACTGACAAAAGGCAAAGGAGGAAAAACCCAACACCCAACCCCAACCAAACAATTTTCCCCTGCAACCGCTGCAACCATGTCTGCCTGTCCCGCATTGGACTTGTCAGCCACAAACGAGCCTGCAGCTGACGTGGACATTTACCCCTCCATAAATCTTCGTCCGCGAAGCCAAGCCAAAGAAAATAAGGATGTCTAATTTGAAATTTGCAACTTTTAATGTTCAGGGGTTAAATAATCCGATTAAGCGAAAGCGAGTTTTGTCTTGTATCAAGAAAATGAAAATTGATATTGCCTTTTTACAAGAAGCACATTTGACTGAAAAAGAACATTTGAAATTGAAGAGAGATTGGGTTGGGCATGTGTTTTTTTCTTCATTTATTTCTAAGGCAAGGGGTGTAGCAATTCTAATTCATAAGAATTTGTCTTTTGAATTGCAAACTATGGAAGGGAATGCTGGAGGGGTTTTAAAGGTGAATGTAAAATTTTTACTGAATCTTGGACTTTGCTTCATGTTTATGCACCTAACGTGGATGATGAGTGTTTTATTTCAGATGCTTTTTTGTTATTAAATAAAGCTAATGAAAATATTTTAGTTGAAGGAGATTTTAATTGTGTCTTGGATCCTTTGTTGGATAGATCCACAAAAAGTATAAAAAAATCAAAGATGTTGATACAAATTGGGGCCTTGATGAATGATTTAAATTTGGTGGATATTTGGAGAAGGGTTTACCCTATAGAGAAGGATTTTTCCTTTTACTCGTCTCGACATGATTCATTTTATAGTATAGTTTTTTTTAGTATCGGCACATTTGCAAGGAAGGGTATTACAGGCGGAATATGAAAACAGGGTTATATCAGATCATTCTTTATGATTTTTTTCTTAAGTAAGTTCAGAGGTGGTACATTCATCTTATAGATGGAGATTTAAAACAATATTGTTGAAAAAACCAGAGTTCGTTATCTTTGTTAAAGAACACATTACTTTCTTTTTGTCTGAAAATGCTAATTCAGTAAAAAGTCATTTTGTGTTATGCGATGCATTAAAAGCTTATTTAAGAGGACAGATTATTAGCTATACCACTAAAGTTAAGAAGCAGTATATGGCAGGAAGTTTAGAATTAGAAAGCAAATTGATGAATTGGAGAAAGAATTTCAGAAGGAAGTGACAGAAGATTTTAAAAAAGTGGCTTTGACTAAATTGAAATTGCGTTAAAATATGTGGGTTATTATGAGTTAGGTGAGAGGGCACATAAGGTATTTGCATGGCAGTTAAAGATGGACCAGGTTTCATGGATTATTAATGCTGTAAAAAAGAATTTAACAGTTACCTATAAACCTTAGGAAATTAATGACCAGTTTTATTCATTTTATAAAAAATTATATACTTCTGAGGGGAAACAGGATAATGGTTCCATTTATTCTTATTTATCTAAGTTAACATTACCAGCATTAGAAGAGGAGAATGTTATGGATCTGGAAGCTCCGTTTACAGAATTAGAGATTAAGGCGACTATGTTGGAAATGCCCAATGTGAAGTCACTAGGTGACGATGGTTTTTCAGTGGAATTTTATAAAACTTTTTATGAAGATTTATCTTCAGTGTTTGAGGAGGTATTACAACAAGTGACTGAACAGCATGAGTTACCAGAATCTTGTTCTAGTGCTTTAATTACCGTCATTCCAAAAAAAGATAGAGACCCGTTCAAAGTGTCTTCCTATCGACCTATTTCTTCATTGAATGTTGAGTGTTAGCAAATCGACTTGCCAAGTATTTACCTAAATTGATACATGTTGATCAAACAGGTTTATTAAAAATAGAAATGCTTCAGATAATATTATTTGATTAAGAGGAGTCACGTGATGGAGTAGTGGCCGGACGGTGAACTCCAGCCCTCTCCAGAAAAGTCGGGAAAAACAAAGGAAAACACAAAGGCACAGAAATAAAAGTTACAGAAAAGTGAGTATAAAGGTGGAAAGAAGATGGCGACAAAAAAAGAAAAATCGAAAGCAACGGTAAAAAGAGAGGAAGAGAAGACAAAGGAGGAAAAAGGTGAAGGCCTTACCTGTCCGAAGAGGCCCGCTGCGGAGAGAGAAACCCGCTCCCTCAGGTCGGTAAATAATGGACTACAAAAATGGCTCGCTGAGCCGAGTAAAAGTGCGCAACCGCGCATGCGCGATTCCTCGCGCATGCGCGATGCGAATGAAAAAAAACACACCGACGGGAGGGGGGACCAGCTGGGGAGTCGATCTCCACAGCCGGCAACGACAGCTGCAGAACACCTGCAGCAAGAAGAGACCACAGAAGACAATAGAAACAAGAAAGAAGAGAAGAAAAGGGCACCAAAGAAACAACAGATGGCCAACCCAGAGGAAGAGGAAGAGGAAGAGTACAGGGAAATAGAAGAAGAAAAGAAAGGCAAGATAAAGGATATACTTTCTCTTATTAAAGGATACATGGAGTCATTTAAAAAATGGCAAACACAGGAATTTAAGGATTTAAGAAAAAGAATAAACAACACAGAAGAGAAAATAAATAAAATGGAGATGACCTTAACAGAATTGGGAAAGAAAATGGACAAGATGGAAGAGCGGGCAGTAGCAGCAGAAATGGAGGTAGAAGACTTAAAAAAGAAATTGGAGGAATCTAATAAAAAAACTAAAGAGACACAAGAACTGTTAGCTCAAAAAATAGATACAATGGAAAACCATAACAGAAGAAACAACATAAAGATAGTGGGCCTTAAGGAAGATGAAGAAGGCAAGAATATGAGGGAGTTTATAAAAGAGTGGATCCCTAAGACCCTAGGATGTCCAGAACTACAGCAAGAAATGGAAATAGAAAGGGCACATAGAGCATTGGCCCTTAAACCACAACCACAACAAAAACCAAGATCTATTGTAGTAAAATTCATAAGATATACTACAAGAGAAAAGGTACTGGAGAAGACAATGGAAAAAGTAAGAGAGGGCAACAAACCACTGGAGTATAAAGGGCAAAAAATCTTCATTTATCCAGATATAAGTTTTGAACTCCTAAAGAAGAGAAAAGAGTTCAATACAGCAAAGGCGATTTTATGGAAGAAAGGGTATAAATTTATACTAAAGCATCCAGCGGTATTGAAAATATTTATTCCAGGACAACAAAACAGACTATTCTCGGATCCAGAAGAAGCACGAAAATTTGCAGAACAATTACAAAAATAGACTGAGGGAGGAAGACGGGTAATGGGAGTAAAAATGATCACGATTGATATGTATGCGGGTAAAGAGGTATAAGAGTGAATAGAGACAATGTGCATACGTGAATGTATCTGTACTTAGAGGAAAATATAGATAGTATAGACAAGAATTAATAAGGGAAGGTAATGGAATAGAGAGAATAAGGAGGGAATTAAAAGAGTGACCTTTGTGACATATGAAAAGTGAAATCTTTTCTGGGGGGGGCGGGGTGGGGGGAAATAGCGGTCACTGCAAAATCAGTTGATGCTTGCGAGTGGATTCGCAAATCCAAATGGAGAGGGGAGATGTGGTTGTCCGACAAGGGATAAAGGACAACTCAGGAGGGGAAGGGGAGTTTGGGGATAAATAAGATAGAAATAGGAGAATAAGGAAAATGTTGGATGTTGTAGGAATGTTGTCTTATAAAGAGTTGAAAATAAGAAAACAGAAATGGAAAAGGAGGAAAGGTAATGATGGAAAAGCGGAAAGAGAAGATAAACAAAATATAAAAGGGCTACGCTGAACTATATGACTTTAAATATTAATGGAATACATAACCAAATTAAAAGGAAGAAACTACTAAATTTAAATGAATAAATGTATTCCATTTGAAAAAATAACATATAGGTTAAGAAATAATATTGAAATATTCGAACAAGTATAGGAGCCTTACATTAAATACAATAGCGAAAACCTACCGGGGACAAACATTACCTAAGTTGATGGAAGGAGAAGGAATGAAAAGAATGGACTCAGTAGAATTTCTGGTGTATTTTTGTTGAATGACAACATTGTCTGACTGGCTTAATGCAACCTAGATTGTATACCTAAAATGGATGGGAGGGGGGGGTGGGGGGTGGCTTGGGAGGAGGGGGGGTGGAGAAAAAGTCACTGTATATGTGTGAAAAAGAAATAGTGTATATCATGGCTAATGTGATTTATGGTGTGAAAAATAAAAAATTAAAAAAAAAAAGATAATATTATTTGATTGATTAGTTTGGTCAATGCATATCGACAGCAGCCCAACCATGGGCTTGGTTGCATGGTTGCGCTTGACGCAGAAAAAGCCTTTGATAGGGTCAAATGGAATTTTTTTTTTAAGGTATTGGAGAATTTTAAATTTGGCCCTTTTTTTATTGGTTGGGTTAAAGCTTTATATACAAACCTGATTGCCAGGGTGGTGGCAAATGGTCAAGTTTCATCATCGTTTAAATTGACACATTCAATGCGACAAGGTTGTCCCTTGTCACCAGCTCTGTTTGCATTGGCTATTGAATCGTTAGCTCAAACAATAAGGCAGAATGAACAGATAAGAGAGATGAGAGTTATAGATGAAGAGTATAAGATTAATTTATTTGCAGATGATGTTTTGATATATTTAGCAAACCCAGAACAATCATTGCCACATTTCCGGGAATGTTTATTACAATATGGAACATTATCTGGATATAAAGTTAACTGGGACAAGAGTTCAATTTTGCCAGTCGGAGAAGGAGATTATTCAGAATATAAAAATATTATAAAACTGAAATGGTCTGATAAAATTAAATATTTAGGAATAATTGTAACTACTGAGTATCAATCTTTATTCAAGTTAAATTATGTTCCTTTATTTAAAAAGATTAAAGCAGATTTAATTAAGTGGAAAGATCTTCCGTTAACTTTAATTAGTCGAGTTAACTGTATTAAGATTAATATTTTTCCTCGTATTCAATATTTATTTCAATCAATACCATGTTCTCTTTCAAAGAGTTTCTTTCAGGATTTAAATAAAGTTACGAGAGAATTTTAATGAAAAGGTAAATTACTGTGGGTAGCATTATATAAACTTACTTGGATATGCATTAGGCAGGCTTTGATTACCACATTTTCAAAATTATTATGAAGCAGGCCAGTTGAAATTTATTAGTAGACTGATGGATTTGGACCATCCCCCGAGTTGGGCTAAAGTTGTATTTCTGAAGTCGAGGTGCATCAATTTATATTTCGATGGAATGTGAACTTGTTGAGGGAATATAATATGCCGATATTAAAACATCTATTAAAACTATGGACTAAAAAAAATAAGATTTTAGGATCAAAAGGTAAATTGTCAATTTTAACTCCACTATATAATAATCAGCTTATTTCTTTTTCAATGTTTAATAGTCATTTAAAGAGTTGGGATTTTAAGGGTATAAAAACATTACAGGATTATTTTGTAGGACAGTTTATTTCTTTTAATCAATTGAAAGAGCGTTTTGATATTGCTGAAAATTCTTTATTTGTTTATTATTAACTTCGAGCTTTGGTGAAAGATATGTAAGGTAGAGAGATTATTTTACCTGTATTGACAGAATTTGAGTCTTTGATTTCTTCTATACCAAAAAGGGGTTATATTTCTGTTATGTACCAAGTATTACAAGACAATATGGATAAGCCGGAATAGGAGAAGTCTAAGATTAAATGGGAAAATTATTTAGCTTTTGTTTTTCCTGAAGATTATTGGGCAAATATTTCTCATTTAGTGTTACTAAATTGACGAATGTGCGGGATGGAATGGTTAATTATAACTTTCTACATCAGTTGTATTTAACCCCAGAGAAATTGAAAAAACATGGTTTTAGTAATTTGGATTCTTGTTTTAGATGTGGTGTATGTACTGAAACTTTTTTACATGCTGTTTGGTCTTCTGTGCATGTAAAACCATTCTGGGATAAAATTAAGTTAATTTTGGAAAAAATTATATAATTTTAAGTTACCATTAGATCCATCTATTTTTTAATGGGTTATATGATTCCTTTAAAGCAGTGGTTCCCAACCTTTTACTTTCTGCTCACATACCACTTTAAGTATTCCCTATGCCATAAGTGTTCTGTGATTAATAAGGGATTGCTTAAGGTGGGATGTGGGTGGAAAGAAAAAGTTTGAAAACCACTATTTTAATTATTCCAAATTGATTCGTTATGTGCACAGTTTCATAGCTCCAAAGGAAATGATCCAATGACAATTTTTCTCAAGCAAAATATTTCAATAATAATTGGGTCTAGAGCAGTGATTCTCAACCTTCCCTTCCCACTCACATCCCACCTTAAGCAATCCCTTACTAATCACAGAACACTTAGGGCAAAGGGAATACTTAAAGTGGTATGTGAGTGGAAAGTAAAAGGTTGGGAACCACTGCTTTAAAGGGATTAGGGTTGGATAAATTTCAAATTGCATTTATATATTTAGCATTATCTGTAGCTCAAAAATGTATAGCAAGTACATGGAAAGATAACATAGTGATTAATATAATGCATTGGCATAATGAATTGAAAGCTTGTATTGATACGGAAAAAATTACATATAATTTGCATGATAATTATTCTTTTTTTTGTTAATAAGTGATTACCTTATTTGGAATATATGCATTTATATATATTTTGATTTATTATATACTCTTAGTTTCTGTTTATATATTTTTAGCTCTCCTTAAGAGAGCTGGCTGATGGAGTGGGAGGGCGGTGAGGATTTGATTTAAATTTTTTCTTTCTTTTTGTTTTTTTTTTAAATTAACATATATATACACATATATATATATATATATATATATATTCATATAAAATTCTCTTTATAGAATGTATCCTGTATTACTACTAATGATTCATCAAATAAATAAAGTTTAATTACAAAAAAGGAACTGGGCCAGCAACACATGAGCCGTGTCTGCAGTTTATGGTGATTAAAGCCTATTAATCATGACTTCTAGTCCGATGCGAGTCATTGAGAGCGTATCGGCCATATACATTATAAAATGCACACTTACATTGGAATTGCTGAAGCCAAACAGCTACAATAAAAAAATTTAAATGGTAGGATTCATAATTTGAATTGAAAGGAGACAATAAATGAAAAGATAATAAATATTCTCAGATGTGAGTGCAATAAAAAAAGTGTCTTTGCACTAGTATGGGGGTGGGGATGGGGGGAGTTCAAGAGCATGATGGTTATTTAATCAAAACTATTCTTGAACCTGGAGGTGCTGGGACTTCAGGCTTCTGGACATTCCACATTGCCACTTCCCTTTGCATTTTGATCAATATATCCTTCAGTGCGATTTATGCAGGTTCTTTATACATTTCAAGACAAATAAAAGGACATGTTGGATAACAGTACAAAAATGGCTTTATTCACACATATAGACACACTTAGGGGAACTTAGATCTTGCAAACTCTGCAAAATGTAACTTGGCCTTGACATATCTGTCCGAGTCCCATTTACTGTCTGTCACATTCGCCGCTCGTCACAGATGACTTCGCTGGGAGGGCGTAGCAAGATGGCGTAAGGATCAGACGTGCCTTCCAGTCCTCTCCTGACTCTATCTTATTGTTTTGTCTAGAAATGCCCGTTAAAATTCTTTAAAAGTTTAGATAATTTCAGTGCTGTTAATTTAACTTATGATGGTACAATTGGTGGAAAAGAGCAAAAAAACGACAATAGATCATCAAAAAACTATATTTTCCAAAAGTTCAAGTTTTGGAGCCTACCTACAGGAAAGACACCGGGACTCAGCGTGAAATGGATCCCAGGAGAGAGGTACAGTGTTCGGATGTAGAGCTCTATGTTACATCGGTAGAGCCCCCTAAAGAGGGCGCCAAACAGCCTTTAGAACAAAGAGTTACTCAAAGGCATTTGTCAACTGTAGAGGTGGTGCTGCAAACTGCACCTCTTGAGATAGAAGAACCTATACAACTTGATGTACTGGGAGAACTTAATACATTATGGACTGGGGAAAACCCTGGCCAGCGTCCTCCAGTTATTGCTGGAGAGGCTGTGGCTGGGGTTTCCACATGCAGTCATACTACAAGGAAGGCAACTAGAATGAAGGAAGGAACAGAAGATCCTTTGGTTATGCAGAAGAAGCAGGAATCTGTTGAGCCAAAATCTCTTCCAATTGAAAAGATTTTTGTGAATCTTGAATCTAAATTATCTTATACAATGCAGGGATTTTCCAAGATTATGACTGAACTTGGTACTAGGTTTAATACTCTGGTGAAAATACATTCTCAACAGATGGCTGAGTTTGGAGCTTTTAAGCTTGAAGTGAGAGATAAATTTAATTCATGTGAAGAAGATATAGACGAAATACGGGATCAAGTTTTTGATGTGACCAAAATGGTCGAAGACTTACAAACTCAAAATAAAAATTTGGTGAAAAAGATTGATTATTTGGAAAACCAATCCAGACAGAACAATATAAAGATTATTGGTTTGCCGGAAGGTATAATACTGGAACGTGCTCACAGAACCCTGCGTAGAAGACCTATTTCAGGTCAAAGTCCAAGACCTGTTTTGGTTCGTTGCTTGAATTATTACAACAGAGAAATAATTTTACGAGTGGCTATTAGAAATGCACAACAGAGAAAATCACCCTTGATGATTCAAAATAATCGAGTTTTCTTCTATGCGGATTTGAGTCAAGAAGTTATGTTCCAACGACGGGAATTCAATCCTGCTAAAGAGTTGTTGTGGAAGAAAGGTTACAAGGCAACCTTTAGATATCCAGCTGTTTTGAAGGTTTTTCAAGATGGTTGCCAACCAAAGTTCTTTGATTCTCCAAAGGAAGCTATAGCATTTGCTCAAGAGCTGCCAATTACTCAGTTTCAACAGAGACATAGTCCGCCGCGATCTCTAAGGAGACAAGAGATGGAAGAAAAGAGCTGTGCTCCAAGAAGGAATGGTTGTAATGGTGACTCGGCAGTTGGAGCTGATTAAAAGAAGAGTTGTCCTTTTTTTTTCTAATGTTTTTTTTTAAAAAAAGGGATATTAAATAATGATGATGTTAGTTTAAGATGAAGTGAGAGTTGGGGGAGAGAACTGGATAGGCACTATTTCCTGAAAGTCATCTGCTACGTGTGAGTTATCTCACACCCATTTTTTTTTGGGAGTTACCGCATTGCGCGGTTTAGACAGGAGGGGGTATTTTTAACCTCCTACCCGTTTTTTATTCCTTTTTTTTTGTATTATTAGATTAAAGAGTGAAGGGGTTTTTTTTTGTTTAAATAAAAAAAAAGCACAAGAAAGTATTTGATTGTTTAAAAAACTAAAAATTGATGTGGTTTTTTTGTAAAGTTTATTCAGTAGATAAGGAATATCTGAAATTTAAATGTGAATGGGATGGATAAGTTTTTTTTTATATTTTTTCTTTAACTTTAAGGTGAAAGGAGTGGTAATTCTGGTGTATATTATTTTGCTATTTTAGTTATAGAACGAAGGGAATAATGGTGAAAGTTATAAATTGAATTGTACAATTCTTAATGAGGCTTGAATTTTGTTTGGGGTTTATGCTCCATTTGTTGAAGATATAGATTTCGTTGTAGATGTGTTTTTATTATTTGGATATCTGAATTTTAACGTAATGATTGGGGATATTTAAATGTGGTATTGGAGCTTTTATTGGATAACTATTCAAGAGTAAAAGGGAAAAATGGTGGAAGAGTACTAAAATTGAATTGTACAATGCTTAATGAGGTTTGAATTTTGTTTTAAGATGGTGGTTTATGTGACTAATATGATGATAGATGTGAAGTTAGTTGATATTTGGTGAAGGTTTATCTCTATAGAGAATGTTTTTTTTTCATCTTTTTTTTCATGCTACAATTTTTTTTAAGAATTGATTATTGTTTAAGAATTTTTGATAGATAATGTTACTAACTTTACTAATTTTTTATATTAAGTTTGAGTTAAATATATGTTTCATCTTAACTCCGTTTGTTAAATATATGCATTTAAGTTTGGTTTAAATATGTTTTTTAATTCTGATATCTTAATATTAATTACTTTTTTTGTTAGTATTTTAATCGGTTATGTTTTTGGTTTTTTTTGTAAGTGGGTATTTTTTTCTCACATATATTATTAACTTTATTAATTCTTCACTCTTTATTTTGGGGGAAGGGGGGGTTGGACTAATTTGAGTTGGGTTATTAATGTGTAATAATTATTGGGGAGGGTATAGTTTATTTAGATTACTGATATTGTATTGTAATTTTATTATTTTATTCTTAATTTTTTTTTAATGTAATCCGATATGTTATTCATGTTATAAAATCTTAAATAAAGTTTAAAAAAAAACAGATGACTTCGCTGGACACCTAGAGTTCAGGGATTCCTGCTCTTCACAAAAGGTTTTTTCCTACCTCAGGTTGGAGGAGGATGGTTCTGGTCCTTGTTGACTTCCCAATTACCACCGGGGTGGAGTTACCACCCCCTCTGTCTTCATTGACCATCAGGGGTTATCTCTAGCTCTGTCTTCACTGACCATCAGGGTGGAGTATCCCTCCCTCTATCTTCACTGACTCTCAGGGTGGAGTTATCACCCCTTCTGTCTTCACTGACCATCAGGGTGGAGTATCCCTCCCTCTGTCTTCACTGACTCTCAGGGTGGAGCTATCACTCCTTCTGTCTTCACTGACCATCAGGGTGGAGTATCCCTCCCTCTGTCTTCACTGACTCTCAGGGTGGAGTTATCACCCCTTCTGTCTTCACTGACCATCAGGGTGGAGTTATCACTCCCTCTGTCTTCATTGATCAGCAGGATGGAGATATCACCCCCTCTGTCTTTACTGACCACCAGGGTGGAGTTATGACACCCTCCGTCTTCACTGACCACCAGGAGTTATCAACCCCTCTGTCTGCTCCCTGTAGATGTTCTTGATGGTGGGGTGGGTTTTGCCCGTGATGTCCCACGCTGTGTCCACTACCTTTTGGAGGGCTTCACAGTCAGGGGCATGCCAGGCCGTGATGTAGCCAGTCACCCCCCCCCCCCCCCGCCCCTCAACCACTTTCCCATCAATGCAGACAAAACCCACTGACCACCATGGCATCAACTGAGAGATTACCTCAGAAGACTGTGAGCAAGAAAAATAGAGAAAGGTCATGTGAGAGAACAGCAAGTTAACAAATCTCCGGTTCCTGCATTTATTGGCCCTTTAAATCATCTCTACTCTCCAAAATCTGAATCACAATAAAAGAAACACTGAAGCAAAATTAATTTGCCATTAATTATTGTATCATTACCAGACAAATATAGCCGAAGGATTACAATCAGTTCCTGCGTGCAATAATATTGTCCTGGCAGAGACAGAATGATCTGTTTACTCTGATTCCTAGTTTAGATTTTGCAAAGCTAAAAATCATTTTCATTTCTTTAAATAAGTTCAGTTCAATCCATTTTACTTTCACGATGTCTAAATTGCAGTTTCCATGGATACTATTCTTGATGAGATAAGCAGTGGGAACATTACCATATAACCATATAACCATTTACGGAGCAGAAACAGGCCATGTTGGCCTTTCGAATCCGCACCGGTTCCCTGATTTTGTGCGCCCTCTTCAGGCATTGGTCCCGGTAGATCTTCATTCGATAACGATGGGCGAATTCAATGCAGGTGGAATCTTGTTGAAATTGAAAGCAAGATTGTTGTCCTGGCACCACACAACCAGATTCTTGATCTCCATCCTGCTTTCTGACTCATGGTCATTAACTTGGATCTCCGAAAATCTTATCGTCAAACATCACCCATCATTTTTTTTTTAAATGATCCCCTTTTGGTTGATTTTCCGAGCCATCGGGACGTTTAAGACGGAGCTGATGGAGGGGAGGTTGGTTTGAGTGACGAACAGGGTGGCTTTCACAACCAGACGATACAGCCCTTCTACAGGCCAGTGCCCACACGGACACAGCACCTCATAATCAGAATATGTATAAAGATATAAGTAGTAGACAGGAGCGGAAATAGGCCATTCAGCCCATCGAGACGGCCCAGCCGTGAGCTGATCCATTCTCCCACTCATCCCCACTGCCCGGCCTTCTCCCCATTACCTATGATGCTCTGGCTAATCAAGAACCTATCAATCTCTGGCTTAATGACCCAGCCTCCGCGACTGCCTACGGGAACGAATTCCATTCGCCACCCACTGGCTAAAGAAATTCCTCCACATCTCTGTTCAATCCAGAAGTTGTGCCCTCTTGTCCTCGACTCTCCCACTTCGGAAAAAATCCTTTCTACATCTACTCTTTTTACATCTACTCATACCAAGCAACTTTCGAGCTGTGTGGCATCTGCACACGATTCTTCCTAGGGTACGCCTGTAAAAATTAGTAGGAGACACTCAGAACATGCTGAATTTTCTTTGCCTTCTCAGGAAGTGGAAGCATTGGTGAGCTTTACATAGAACCTGGAACGTTATAGCACAGTGCAGGCCTTGCAGCCTCAACGTTGTGTTAACCTACAGAAACCTACTCATCATTTCTCACAGGAGGAGACCAAAACCTGCTCACAGTACTCCAAGTGAAGGTCTCACCGGTGCCTCAATATCACATCCCTGATCTTGTATGTTACAATGTGTATTGTATAATGTGTATTTCAATAAACTGATTATCATTTGCATTGTTATAATCATTACAAGATCAGCTTTGTGAAGACACTTTATTTTCAGATCCATTGCAGTTAAATATTGCAATTCTTTTCCACCGTCTTAAAGATGAAAGGGACGTAAAGCAATCAAATGATTTTCCATGGCATTTTATCAGTGATTCCGGTCAAACTTTAACAGCCTGCAATAAATCTTCTACAATAAAAGCATTTATTGTTCACCCAGACTTGGCAGTCATCTTCGCTCATCTCATTGCAATTAAGAGTGACTGAAATATCATTATTAGATTACAGACTGTTAATCTTCCTCTCTGCCTCAATAGTTTATTTGTTGTGTACCTTGGCTCTGTCCACCGCAATAGCGTGGATCTCCCAGTGGCCACCCATTTCAATTCCCTGCCCCATTCCCCTGCAGGCACGTCTACTCAAGATCTCATGCACTGTCAGACTGAGACCACCCGTAAATTAGAGGAAAAACACCACATCTTCCTTCTGGGCATTGACATTGACTCATCTGCTTTCCATTAACTCCTCCATCTATTCCTATTTCTCCTTTCCTCCAGCTCTCACTCTCTCTCTCTCTCTCTCTCTCTCTCTCTCTCTCTCTCTCTCTCTGTCAGAGAAAAACCTGTTTGACTCTCTCTGCTTGCAAAACCACATGACTTCCTAAAAACAGCAAACTGCCTTCAGACAGACTTTGGCACCGGACCCAATCTTCTGAGTCCATTCATCTGTTGCTTTCCAAAACAATAATCCATTATTCCAAAACAATAATCCATTACTCCACACCATGTCCATTTAACACCTACTTGTGAAGTCTCTATAGGCATTCTTCAAAGATTTTGAAAAGGCACTCGGAGCCTGGCATGTCTGCCTTGAGCAGAGCTCTGGGATTTTAAATGAGATCTGTGTTGTGAAGTGTTTGTGTTTGTTTGTGAGCTACACTAAAAAAAAACCAAAATTTATCTCCCTTAAAAGATATCTATATACAATATAAAATATAATATAATCTGTCATACTTTCCCCTACAAAGGAATTTTAACTCAAATTAAAATTCAGTTATAATTAAACTGATTTTACAATCACTAAAGATATAACAATACACATTATATAACATGTTGTAACAATGTAACCCAATATTGAGAGTATATATTTCTATACATGATCAAATTTAACATCTTGACAGACAATCTGCTATTACATTATTTGTACCTCTGATATGATTAATTTGCAGATTATATTCTTGTAATATTAAACTCCAGTTTAAAAATCTTGTTTTTATTCTTCATTTTATTCTAAAACACCAGAGGATTGTGGTCAGTAAATATCACAATTGGGTCATGAGAGGTACCAAGATATACATCAAAATTCTGCAGAGCAAATATTATAGACAACAGTTCCTTCTCAATAGTGGAATAGTTCCTTTGATGAACATTGAATGTTTTTTTTAAATATAGGCAATGGGATCATCAATTTCAACATGTTTTTACAATAAAACTGCACCTGCTGCTCCCTCACTGGCATCCACTGCTAAAGAAAATGGTCTGTCAAAATCAGGAGATTTTAAAACAGGGTAATGGCATAGCATCTCCTTTAAATTTTCCAAAGCTCTCTGACAAACTTTAGTCCACACAAATTTCTCCCCTTTCTTCAAAAAATTGGTTAAAGGAAGAGCAACTTCAGCAACATTTTTGCAAAATTTTCAATAATATCCTGCAATTCCTAAAAACCTTCTCATTGCTTTCTTGCCATTGGAAATAGGAAATTCAGAAATTGCATTCACCTTAGCTTGAATAGCTGTAATTTTGCCATGACCAACTACATGACCTAAGTATATGTCACAGTAGCATGTCCAAATTCACTTTTAGCTAAATTGACAGTTAAGTTTGCTTGCAAACAATTTGTCCAATTCCCTTAGATGTTCTTCCCATGTGACCAAGTCATCAATATAAACATCTGTATGTGTCAAACCTTGGATTACTGAATTAATCATCCTTTGGAATGTTGCAGGGGCATTTTTCATGCCAAAATGTAACATGTTATATTCGTATAAACCAGATGGAGTTACAAAAGCCAAAATATTCTTTTCTCTCTCATTTAGAGGTACACACCAGTAACCCTTCAACAAATCCAACTTAGTAAGAAATTTATCTTTCCCATACTATCAATACAGTCATCTATTGTCAGAATAGGATAAGCATTTGTTTTAGTTATTGAATTAACCTTCCTGTAATCTGTACAGAACCTAACAGTTCCATCTGGTTTTGGTACCAGAACACAAGGAGAACTCCAACCTGAGTTGGAAGGACTAATAATGTCATTTTTGAACATATATTCCACCACCTCCTGATCCATGATTTTACATTTCTGAATGTTGTTCTTTGGGACTTGCCTCTCCCACGTCCACAAAATGATAAATCACTGACATGCAGGAAACAAATTTGTATATTTCAAAATTAATTTTTTCAACTGCATCTGTTCTTGACTTAAGATGTGTCTAACTTTTTCTCCAAATTTTCCAAAACTGTTGAGTTAGACATGTGCACAGGAACCATGGTTTCTTCAAGGTTACCCTCACAGAATTCTGTTTACAAAATCTTATGATCCATAACTTCTTCAACCCTGTCAACAACTAACACCCCTAATACAGATTGTTCTCCACTACCCTTATCCTCATAATGAGGTTCCATTAACAATTCACCCTTCAAGTCATGTCCACAAACCATTTCATTAATCTCTTGTTCACTTACTGCTTTATCTCTTAAATCAGTAAGATCTGTATCTGTCCTTGCTTGATGAATTAATTCTTTCCTTGACAAAGAGAAATCCTTACTCTCACAATTAACCTGCTCTTTCAAGACTATTTCAGAAGTACTGGGCAAGTTTCTATCAATTGGATCTTCCTCTGCTCTCATCATTTACTTTGTCAAGGACCTTGTTACAGCACATGCAGGATATATCTCACAATCCCCCTCAACCTCATCCTTAATAGGCCGATTTGTTAATCTCAAAACGGACCCAACTTTATCCTCTCCCAAATCATTCCCTCATAAAATTGAGACTCCCTGTATGGGTAACTTTCAAATAATTCCTACTACAAAGGGGCCTTTAACTAATTCTGAATTTAGCACTATGTTGTGAAGAGATATTGACTCTACCTCACCTCCAACACCTTTAATCAAAGTCGTCGCCCCTGTGTCTGTCCTTTGATCCACAGATAAAACACTTTCCAACAACAATGACTGAGCAGCCCCAGTATCTCTAAGAATTTTAACTGGAACCTGTGATTCTCCCTCCTTTACTGAATGAAACCAAGCTCTCTGACAGAAAAGGTTTGAAAACATCCATGACCTTCTTACTAGGTTTGGAACATCTGCTCTCCTTAAATTTAACTGTTTGAATACACGCTTCTGGTAAAACGTACTTTTCTCATCTCTTTTTCAACACTAGACAATTTGCAATCACATTTCTTACAAAAGTGACATACAAATCCAGAAGTTCTGTCCTTTCCCACCTTACCTTCATCTTTTAACATTCTCCCTAGACTTAATTTCAAGTTTACTAGTCTACTCCACCTTAACCTTCTGAACAGGGTAATTAATCTGTTCCACATTAACCCTCTGAACAGGTTTACCATTCTGGAATGTATTTTTGTGAATTAGGACAAATTCGTCTGCTAATCTAGCCATTTTCCACCACATCCCCACGTCTCTCTCATCCAGGTATAATTTAATCTCATTTGGAACACACCTTTTAATTTCCTCAATCAATATCAATTCTCTCAATCTAATAATTTTTTTATTCCTTTTGAGGCGCACCAACGGTCAAAACATACAAGTTTCTTCGGAGAAAAATCTATATAAGATTGATTCCATGTTTTCCCTAAACTCCTAAATGTTTGTCTATATGCTCCTGGAACCAACTCATAAACTTTCAGTACTGCTTGTTTAACAGTATCATAATTTGCCACTTGCTTTATAGTCAAACTACAGTATGCAATTTGTGCTTTTCCCTTCAATACACTTTGGACATGAGGCTATTTTTCTTTTGGCCACCTTGAGGTCTCAGAAACCTTTTCAAAAAGCTGAAAATATGTATCTATATTTCCCTCAACAAAAGGAGGAACTCGGTTTACCTCTCTTCTAGCCAAAAACCTCTCCCCAGGAGTCACAGCCTCAATTCTCTTACTTCCCTCCATCTCAATTTTTAATCTCTAATTGAAACTGTCTTTCCCTTTCAATTTCCTCCCTCCATTTTTTCAGCTACTTTAACCCATATTTCCTCCATTTTTCAGCTTCCTCTTCCTCATTTTGTTGTTTCTGAAACTCAAAGTTCCATTTCTCTCTTTCTTCTTCCACCCTCAATTTCTCCAACTCCAATTGCAATTCAACAAATTTTCCCTCACCTATATAATATTTCACTATAATCCTCTGTATTTGTATTTTCCTCATCCAATGCTTGACTTCAGTCAGCTTTAATGCCTTAGAAATGACCATCGGTTTCTCTTTTCTCATGCTCTGCAGGCGAAGGTTGTGACAAAAATGTATCAACATCCATTGCTGCTGTTTTTCCACACACACAAACTTTAAATTAGCTTGGAAAAAAACACAAATGTTTTGAGTTTTTGTGATTTATTAGTTAATTCAAGATCCCAAAACTCCAATTTTCAATCTGAAAAGACGTTCCCCAAATGTGACGGGCCCAGAGGACCCCAAAACTCAGCATCGACAGAGATTCACCAAGATAAATGGTTACTTAAATAAAAGTTGCTTTTAATTTTCTTTAAACATAAAAACAAGATCAAACTTTAACTTATTATTATTAACTTAACTTAACCCCCATTTAATTCTAACTGCATTTGTATGTAATGTGTTCATCATAAATTCAGAAAAGTTCTTTGATTCACAGTCCTAACTCACTTCTCACTCCTCCAAGTTCACCGGTATCAGACAATTCTTATACTGTGCACAGAATTTAACATTTATTAATCTTCACCAGACATTGGTGCTTGAAAGTTAAATGGTTACCGCTCAGGAAGGTTCTTGTCAGTTCTCAGAGATAAATTCGTTGCTCATTGGACACAAACTGATTCCTTTCAATCAGCCACTTCATTGTCTTGCCAAAGAAACTTGCTCCATCAGGGTTTTCCAGATGATAACCTCTTTCTTTTAGGTCACCACAAAGTTCCTTTTCTGTTTCCTTTATCTCAGGTGAAACATTATACAGCCAGCCTTCTCCTCCTGTATGGATCTCAAGTGTTTTGAACAAGCTGAACTCAGAACTCAGAATCCATCCTCAAAATGGGATTTCAAACAAGCCGTCAGCTTGCCATGACTGCAGAAATCAGTTCTCACTTTCTCTCTCTCTCTCTTCCTCTTAGAGAAACCCTCTTTTGTCTCCACTCTTGCTCTCTGCTTGAAAAACCACATGACCTTCTTAGAACAGCAAACTGCCTTCAGACAGTCTTTACCCAATCTTCCGTTCAACTATTGCCTTCCAGAACAAAAATTCATTACTCCACAGCGTGTACAATTAACACCTACATGTGAAGTCCTTCAGCAAATTAGTTACCATTGTCTTGACAAAGGAACTGGGAGCTGGACTGTCCAGCTTGAGCAGAGCTCTGGCATTTTAAACGAGATCTGTGTTGTGAAGTGTCTGTTTTTGTTTGTGACCTACACTAAAAAAACACAATTTATCTCCTTTAAAACATATCCATATATATATTATAACATAATCTGCCACATAAAATTTGTTTATTAATTAAATTATCATTAAATTAGATTTCAGATTTATGGTCAGAGTGCATACATGACATCCCATGTAACCCTGAGATTCCTTTTTCCTGTGGGTGCAGTAGACTTACCACTAATTGGTAGTGCAAGTAATAAACTGACCACAATAGTTATGAACTAACAACCTTTTCAATCATTTTTGGGACTAAAGAGACTTTGTTGGCACTAACACAGGAACAGCAATGGATAATTCACTAGAGAATGTTAAAATTCAAAATAATAGGTTTTTTAAATTAAACTGTTAATAATGTAACACATCTTACTTATCTCTAAACTTACTTAACTCTAAAATTAACCCCCACTATACACAAATGTAAATGCGTGTGTGTGTGTGTGCGTGTGTGTGTGTGTGTGTGTGTGTGTGTGTGCGTGCATGCGTGTGTGTGTGTGTGTGTGTGTGTGTGTGTGTGTGTGTGTGTGTGTGTGTAATTAAAGTCCAACTCTGAAACGCCAATCTTTAAAAGTTCAGATTTCTTTTAGTCTTGCTTGAAGGACTTAAATTCTCAGTTCAGAAATAATTATAAAGCACTTTTAAAAATTTTGTCATGCCTTTTTGCTCACAATGTGGCTATTTTCTTCCATGATCAATTCACAAACCCAGACAAGGGTTAAACAAATGTGATTATCTCTTTCCACAATGAAGTCACAAACCAGAAAAGGGTTAAATGAAGTGGCCAAACACAAAAAATAGACCCAGTAGAAATCTGTCTTCTTTTCCAAAGAGACAGCAAAATGGTCTTCCTTATTTCAAAAGCCACTGATTCTGTGTTCCCCTTTTCCCAGGAGTAACATACAACAACAATAATTCTGGTTACTCTAACTCAACCCTGTCTTTCACAAGGTTTCAACCCCTGTGTCATATGGGGTTTTGACTTCTGTACTCTCCAAACTGAACTATTCCAAAACTGAACTAAAAATGTCTAATTCAGTAATATATTTCTCCAAATCATGTGCTGTCAACATCATCATCAAGGTGAGTCCCAATTCTTTGAAAGCACATGATTGTAAGTTTTATTTCTACCAAAATTCTGTTCCTTTTCAAAAACCATTCCACATCCATAACAACTTTTGAACTCATCTCTATTCAAGAGGCTTTAGTGGTTTTGATTAAAAACAGTTGGCCTCCTCAGCAGTTTGTGAATAATTAAAACACACTTAAAATCCATTAGCTCTGTCTGTCCAAGATATGTCAACTCCAAAACTGAACTCTCTTCTCAGAAAACAATGGCTCTCTAATAATGTGGTGTGATCAGTGTGTGATCCTGTACCAGCCCACAGCTAACTTACTAAGAATACAGATACAATATTTTAATTCTATAATTTACTTTACTAAGACGTTTTATAAAAGAAATATAGTTTAATGTTAAATTAAAGGTTAACACAAATCTGCTCCACCTCCTTCGCACGGAGAAATTTTGAAATTCTAAAAGGTCATGATTTTAGACTGCAATCTACCATTTGTTTTTAATAGATTTCACAGCCTTAAGTAAAATAATATTTTAAAAAAATATAGCAGAAATATAAATTCAACTTCTAGATAATCAATCAGCAATAACACTGTCTCTTAATGTCATATAATATCTTATACCTCTCATATTCTTGCAAAATTAAGCTCCGGTTCAATAATCATCTCTATTTATATTTAATTTTACTCACATTATCCTCTTTCTTTCAGGTCACCTTTCAGACCGCCAGTCTTCTCCTTTAACCAGGCAGCCTTCCAAAGTTTGCCAGCTCGTCCCTCTAGAACTGATTTATTTCTGTGACTCCTCTCTCTGTTTTCACACCCTCCCTCTCTGGGAGCCAAACTGTTCTGTCTGCCTCCAAAAGTCACATGCTCTCCCAGGCAAGCTGTATGCTGATACTTTGTTGCTCCGCTGCAAAAAGCACTCGCAAAAATTCTGTGTTTTAAAATGTGTGGGCAAGCTACTCTAGAAATTGCTCCCAAGCCACCTCTAAATACTCTGTCACACCAAATTGCCCACCTCGAAGTGCTTTACGAGCCATGTTCAAAACTCTCATCTCTTTCGGCTCCAGGAGCTACAACCTGGTGAACCACTGCCCATTCTTCGTTCGCTAGAATCTCACGTAACCTCTATTTTCTCATTACTAAACTTCTTCTAAAATAATATTATGGTCAATGTAAACAATGCTTAATCCCATAGCAGTGCAAACATATGCTTCAAAATGTTGCCAAGCTAATACAAGTGGCAATAATTATTTTCCAATAGCAGAATAACTCTTCTGAGTGTTTCTTGAATTTCTTAGATATATAAGCCACTGTATATTAGGGAAGAACAATGTCAACAAAGTCTTCACAGAATTTCCCATCACATCCAACCATTCATGAAAATCTCTCAATAACTCTCTCACCCGTGAGCATAGGAAATTCAGAAATTGTCTGAATTTTAACCTGAACATGCTCCAATTTCCCTCAGCCAACAACATAAGCAAGATAACTCACTTGAGCATGACAAAATTCAATCTCAGCTAAATTAACATCAAAATTGACCTTCAATAGTCTAACACACAGCCTTGTCTTCAAAGTCCCATGTGTTGTCACATCTCTCAAGAGATTTAACTATGTTGTTAGCTTTCTTGATCTTAGATGTTATCTCATTGAACCCAGTAAATCTTGCACTAAGGTACTGAGACATTGTGCAGAACAGAATTAAAACTTTATCTCCTGGTTTAAAACTTCACTGTTTTGCTTTTCTGTCATTCCAAATCTTCATTTTGTCTTGGGCCACTTTTGAATTTTCTTCAGCTATGTTACAATTTTTTTTTCACGGTGATCTTTAAACTTCGAAACATAATCCAACAAATTCAACTGTACATCATCATTAACCCACTGTTCTTCTAACTGCTTTAAACGTTTCCTAACTCTCTTATGGAAAGAGAGAAATCAGGGCCAAGGATTGAGGTTTTTGATTGGGGAAAAGCTAGATTTGAGGAGATGCAAAAGGACTTGCAGGGTGTGCATTGGGACAATTTGTTTTATGGGCAGGATGTAGTAGAGAGATGGAAGTCTTTTAAAGATCAGATTTTGAGAGTGCAAAAGCTTTATGTTCCTGTTAGGTTAAAAGGAGGGGCAAAAGGTTTGAGAGAGCCGTGGTTTTCAAGGAATATTGGAAACTTGGTTCGAAGAAAAAGGGAGGCGTACATTAGATATAAGAAGCATGGAGTTAAGGAGATGTTTGAAAGATACATTGAATGTAAGAGGAATCTTAAGAGAGGAATTAGGAAAGCTAAAAGAAGGTACGAGAAAATTATGGCAAGCAGGGTGAAAACTAATCCAAAAGAGTTCTACAAATATGTTAATGGTAAGAGGAAAGCTAGAGACAAAATTGGTCCCTTAGAAAATCAGAGTGGAAAACTGTGTGTGGAGCCTAGAGAAATGGGGGAGATATTGAACAGTTTCTTTTCTTCGGTATTCACTAAGGAGAAGGATATTGGGAGATGTGGGATAAAAAAAGCAAATTGGGTAAATATGGGGAATATAGAGATTACAAAAGGTGTAGTTTTAAGGCTTTTGAAGAATATAAAGGTGGATAAGTCTCTGGGACCAGACGGGATCTTCCCCAGGACATTGAGAGAAGTGAAGGAGGAAATAGCAGAGGCTCTGGCGGTAATTTTCCAAATGTCATTAGATATGGGGATAGTGCCGGAGGATTGGCGCATTGCGCATGTGGTTCCGTTATTTAAAAAGGGTTCAAGGAGGAAGCCTGGCAACTATCGGCCTGTAAGTTTGACGTCTGTGGTAGGTAAATTAATGGAGAAAATTCTTCGAGATAGTACTTATAAACATCTGGATAGACAGGGTCTGATCAGGAGCACTCAACATGGATTTGTGGGAGGAAGGTCATGTTTGACCAATCTGATTGAATTTTTTGAAGAGGTGACTAGGAATGTGGATGAGGGTAGCGCAGTGGATGTTGTCTATATGGACTTCAGTAAGGCCTTCGATAAGGTACCACATGGAAGGTTAGTTAGGAAGGTGCAGTCTTTAGGTATAAATTTTAAGATAGTCAAATGGATTGAACATTGGCTGAAAGGGAGAGGCCAGAGAGTGGTAGTGGATAATTGTCTGTCAGGTTGGAGGCCGGTGACCAGTGGTGTGCCTCAAGGATCTGTATTGGGCCCATTGTTGTTCGTTATATACATTAATGATCTAGATGATGGGGTGGTGAATTGGATTAGTAAATATGCAGACGATACTAAGATAGGTGGAATAGTGGATAATGAAGAAGGTTTTCAAGGATTGCAGAGGGATTTGGGGTGCTTAGAAAAGTGGGCTGAAAAATGGCAGATGGAATTTAATGCTGATAAGTGTGAGGTGCTTCATTTTGGTAAGAAGAATCAGAATAGGACATACGTGGTAAATGGGAGAGCATTGAGGAATACAGAAGAGCAGAAAGATTTAGGAGTAACGGTACATCGTTCCCTGAAGGTAGAAACTCACATGAATAGGGTGGTGAAGAAGGCTTTTAGTATGCTGGCCTTTATCAATCATTGCATGGAATATAGGAGTTGGGAGGTGATGTTGAGATTGTATAAGACGTTGGTGCGGCCTAATTTGGAGTTCTGTGTGCAGTTCTGGTCGCCTAATTATAGGAAGGATATAAACAGAGTGGAGAGAGTGCAGAGAAGGTTTACCAGAATGTTGCCTGGGTTTAAGCATCTGGAGTATGGGGAGAGATTGGACAGATTGGGTCTTTATTCTTTGGAGCGTAGAAGGTTGAGGGGGATTTGATAGAAGTATTTAAGATTATGAAAGGGATAGACAGAATGGATGTGGATAGACTATTTCCGTTAAGAGGAGGAAAGATTAAAACAAGAGGACATGAGTTAAGAATTAAGGGGCAGAGGTTTAGAGGTAACATGAGGGGGAACTTCTTTACTCAGAGAGTGGTAGCTGTGTGGAATCATCTTCCGGGAGAAATAGTGGCGGCGGAGTCAATTGTATTATTTAAGAAAAGGTTGGACAGGTCTATGGATGAGAAGAAGATGGAGGGTTATGGGCAATGTGCAGGGAGGTGGGACTAGAAAGGGGTGTTTGGTTCGGTGCGGACTAGAAGGGCCTAATGGCCTGTTTCCGTGCTGTAATTGTTATGTTATATTATATTAACTTCATGTCCAGGTAGCAATTCCCTTACTTCAAACAAAAGTAAATGAACATTTTCATCCCAATTCTGTTCATTTTCACAACAATAAGTTCTCACCATAGTTTTCAAAGTTGAATGGAACCTCTCCAAATCTCCCTGAGATTCTGGGTGATAGGCAGACAATGCGATTTGTTTAGTTCCCAGTTTATAAACTAGCTGTTGAAATATACCTGATGTAAAATTCTTTCCACCACTCAATTGGATAGACCAAACAAATGGAAAAAAAAAATTTCTAGAGCCCCAGACACAGTTTTTCCTTTAATGTTCCTGAGTGGTATGGCTTCTGTAAACTTGGAAACGGCGCACTAATGGTCAACAGATATGTATTTTCAGCTTTTGTTTTGGGCGTTGGACCAACATAGTCTACAATTACTTTAGAAAAAAGTTCTCCAAAAACAGATTTTAAAGAGACCTTGATTAAGTTTCCATGCAACTTGACAAGTCTTACAAAATCTCTTAACATCTTGTTTGTTTTTAAATTAGGCCAGTAACATTGTTTCGTCGTTTTGTCGGTAGTTTCCTCTACCCCAAAGTTATGGAGTCCAGAGGACCCCAAAAACCATCAGCAATAAATATGCCCCACAACACAGGGTTACTTCAACAAAAGTAGTTTTTAATTATGATTCAACAAGGAAACAGAATTAAACTTTAACTTATTACTTAACATACCTAACTACTTAATCCCCCCCCCCTCTAATACTAAGCGCAGGTGTATGTAATGTATATTTAAGATTAGAAAAGTTCTTTGTATCACTGGTTGCAGGGAATTCTTGTTCTGTGCACAGAAGATAGCAATAACAAAGTTCACCAGTCTTCGGTGCTTAACAAGCAAATGGTTACCACTCAGGAGGTTCTTGCTAGTGTTCAGAGAGAAATTCCCATTCCAGGACATCTGCAAATGATTCCTTCTCAATCAGTCTTGCTGACGAAACTTGCCCCCTTCAGGGTTCTCCAGATGATCCTCTTTCTTTCAGGTCACCTTTCAGACCGCCAGTCTTCTCCTTTAACCAGGCAGCCTTCCAAAGTTTGCCAGCTCGTCCCTCTAGAACTGATTTATTTCTGTGACTCCTCTCTCTGTTTTCACACCCTCCCTCTCTGGGAGCCAAACTGTTCTGTCTGCCTCCAAAAGTCACATGCTCTCCCAGGCAAGCTGTATGCTGATACTTTGTTGCTCCGCTGCAAAAAGCACTCGGCAAAAATTCTATGTTTTAAAATGTGTGGGCAAGCTACTCTAGAAATTGCTCCCAAGCCACCTCTAAATACTCTGTCACACCAAATTGCCCACCTCAAAGTGCTTTATGAGCCATGTTCAAAAATTTCATCTCTTTCGGCTCTTGGAACTACAACCTGGTAAACCACTGCCCATTCTTCGTTCGCCAGAATCTCACATAACCTCTATTTTCTCATTACTAAACCTCCTCTGAAATAATATCCAACTGGCACTTTTTTTTAAATTCCATCGCCAGAGAGTGCTTTCTCTCTAACTTCAACAAGATCACTATCCACACTTTGTTTTAATCTGGAGTCCAATAAATCCTTTTTCAGCTGCTGTGCACAGTCACAGACTTTTAAACCATTTTGGACATCACCGTCTTCACTACCTCTTCTGACTTAATAAAGAAATATTTAAAGTGACTGGTGATTCACAGTTCATCTCTTTGATCTCACCATCAGTTTGCTTCTGCACCTGGAAGCTTATTTCTTTTATCTCACAGCCTGTTTCTTTTGGGACCTGACAGACTGCTTCTTTCCGCTGCTATATCTCGCAAGCTTTCTGTAAATCAATCTGTCCAGTATTTTCTCCACTGGCCAAGGTTTTTAAACTTTAAATCAGTCTGTCCAACAGTACCCCATTCATAGAAACATAGAAGATAGGAGCAGGAGTAGGTCATTCGACCCTTTGAGCCTGCTCCGCCATTCAACGAGATCATGGCTGATCTTAAAGATCAGTACCCCGTCCCCGCCTTCTCTCCGTAACCTTTAATACCCTTATAAGAAATAGATCTAATTCCCTCTTAAATATATTTAATGAACCTGCCTCTACTGCCATCCTTAAACTTAATTGGATACTTGACTGGAGAGACAACTTTATCTCTTGACACAAACAATTTAAATTCCTTCTTATTTTTAACCAACCAATTTCTTTTGTCTCCCTTGTATTTCACCTCTTTTAACACAAACTTCCTCCTCTCAGGATTTAACATATCATAACAAGCTGTAACTTTATTTTTCAAAATCTCAATTTCTCTCTTAAATTCTTTTTTTTCTCTGGGTCCCTCAGCTCTAAGTTTTTCTAAGTCTACCTCAAACTGCCTCTGCCCCTTCAGCTTCCTTTACCTCAAATTTAAGTTTGTGCTTCTGTAATTCAAACTCCCATTTCTCTCTTTCTTCATCCACCCTCCGTATCTCTCTCTTTCTCCAACTTCTGTTTTTCTCTCTCTCTTTCTCCAACTCCCGTTTCTCTCTCTCTTTCTCCAACTACCCTTTCCCTTTCTCTTTCTCCAACTCCTGTTTCCCTCTCTCTTTCTCCAACTACCATTTCTCTCTCTTTCTCCAACTCCTGTTTCTCTCTTTCTTTCTCCAACTCCCATTTCTCTCTTTCTTTCTCCAACTCTCGTTTCTCTCTCTCTTTTTCCAACTACCATTTCTCTCTCTTTCTCCAACTCCCATATCTCTCTTTCTCTCCAACTCCCGTTTCTCGCTTTCTTCATCTACCTTCCATTTCCCTCTCTCTTTCTCCAACTCCTGCTTCTCTAACTTTCTCTCCAACTCCCATTTCTCTCTTTCTCTCCAACTCCCATTTCTCTCTTTCTCTCCAACTCCTGTTTTTTTCTATCTCTCTCTCTCTCCAACTACCATTTCCCTCTCTCTTTCTCCAATTCCCGTATCTCTCTCTCTTTCTCCAACTGCTGTTTCTCTCTTTCGAGCTCATGCACCATCAGCTGTAACTGCTGGTCAAGATATCTACTCTCAAAAGTTTATTTTAACTCTTTCTCTTCAAAAATACCTTCTTTTACATAATTTTCTGAATCACTATCGTTTTCATCAACACTTTTACCTCAGTGAGTTCCAACTCTTTAGCAATAAACAACAACTCCTCCTTTCTTGCCTTTTTCATATCTGCAAAGTATGGTGATTCCAAAAACTCTTTAATATCCATTTGGACAATTTCACTTGGCCGACACACAAGTTTTGTTTTTAAAGCACAGTCTCCTGCACTTCTTTAAGAATCTGACCAAGTTTGGAATTTTTCATTTGGCTCACACTTAGTTTTGGGGATTTAAAACATTTTCATTTGCAAATTTCCACATAATCTGACTGTGTGTGTGTTTAATTATAGTCCCACTCTGAAAAGTCAATCTTTAAAAATTCAGCATCATTTTAGTCTTGCCTGAAGGTCTTAAATTCTCAGTTCAAAAATAATTATTAAGTGCTTTTAAACAGTATATCTTCAGGCCTTTTTACTCACTATGTGGCTATTTTCTTTCAAGATGAATTCACAATGAAGTCACAAGCCAGAAAAGGGTTTAAATGAAGTGGCCAAACACAAAAATAGTCCCAGTAGAAATCTGTTCTATTTTCCAAAGATACTACAAAATGGTCTTCCTTATTTCAAAAGCGACTGATTCTGTGTTCCCCTTTTCCCAGAAGTAACACACAACAACAGCACCAATTATGGTTACTGTAACTCAACCCCGTCTTTCACAAGGTTTCAACCCCTGTGTCTCATGGGGTTATGATTTCTGTTCTCTCCAAATGGAACTCTTCCAAAACTGAACTTAAAATGATTGAATTCGGTGATATATTTCTCCAAATCATGTGACCATTACATCATCACCGAGGTGTGTCCCAATTCTTGGAAACCACATGACCATCAGTTTTATTTCTACCAAAATTCTGTTCCTTTTTCAAAATTGTTCCATACCCATAACAACCTCTGGCCTCATCTCTGTTGAAGAGGCTTAAGTGATTAAAAACAGATTGCTTTCTCAGCAGTTCTTGAATAATTAAGACCCACTTAAAATTCATTAGCTCTGTCTGTCCAAGATACATTGACTCTGAGAATGAACACTCTTCTCAGAAAAAAAAATAGTTCTCTAAAAAGTATTTCCAAAAATTGGGTTCAGAGGACCATTATAAGCCTCTAACAAATAAAAAAAACTGAAATACAATGTGTTCCAAACATATTGTATGGAAAAGGCCATAATGCAGTCAAAACAAAAATACTATGAATTGGAAGAGAAAGCCCATAATGTCCTCCCTTGGCAGTTGAGGACACAACTAAAGCAGATTAACGAGACCTTCAGGGAATTCTATGAGAATTTATATCAGGGGTGGCCAAACCACAGCTCACGAGCCACATGTGGCTCTTTGACATGTGGCTCGCGGGGAGGGTAGGTGTCGGCAGCATTGAGGGTAGGTGTCCACAGTGGGGAGGGTGGCTGTCAGCGGGCTGCCAGTTGACTGTCAACAACCTTCCCCCTGCTAGGCACCTGAAAGCTGCTAGCCCTTTGCTGCTTTCAGGTGCCTAGGGGGAGCACTCGGAAGTGGAGAATATACCTCCCTGAGATGGGATGAGTAAGTACACCTCGGGGATGGGTTCTCCGCTTTCAGGTGGCCTCCCGACAGCCGCATTCAGGTATTTTAGGCGGCTTTACATTCAGGTATTATGGTCACTTGAAAGTGTTAGTGGGTGTGGCTTGAGATCGCGTGATTACTATTGCTCTCAATCATCTGAAGTTTATGGAATGCGGCTCTTATGTTAAGCAAGTTTGGCCGCCCCTGGTTTATATAGATCAGAGGTAACAGGGGGATCCAATAAAGCGAGAGTTACCAAATTTAGAACCAGAAGAACAGGAAGGTGCAGATCTTCCCTTTACAGAGGAATAGAGAAAGAAAGCAGTGAATTCGCTGCAGACTAACAAGTCTCCAGGGGAAGATGGATTTCTACCTGAGTTTTATAAGGAATTTAAAGATTTACTAATGCCTCTTTATATAGAGGTGGTAGACCAGGCAATGGAAACCCATACCCTCCAGGAATCTTTTTTGACAGCAATCATTATAATGAGCCTTAAAAAAGACAAAGACCCACAAATGTCATCTTCTTATTGACTCATTTCACTGCTAAACACAGACTATAAGATACTTGCCAAAGGCCTGGCAAATAGATTGGAGAAACATTTGCTGAAACTAATAAATGAAGGCCAAGCAGGCTTTGTGCAAAAAAAGACAGGCAGCAGATAACATTGTGTTACGAGCCCAAAGGACCTCAAAACCCAGCAGCAATAGACATTCACCAAGAAATGTAGTTGCTTAAACAAAAGTTATTTTTAATTATCTTTAAACATGAAAACAAAATCAAACTTTGACTTATCTCTATTAATGTAACTAACCCAACTTACCCCCTTCTAATTCTAAGCGCACGTGTATGATGTGTGTGTAAATTTAAGAAAAGTTATTTGGTTCACAATTTCATCTCACTTCTCATTCAATCAAGTTCTCTGGTTGCAGGCAATTCATAGTATGTGCACAGAATTTAACATGTATAAAGTTCACCAGGCTTTGGTGCTCGAAAGGTAAATGGTTACTGCCCAGGAAGGTTATTGTAAGGTTTGCAGTGAGAGATGTGTTGTTCCAGGATTTCCACAACTGAGGTACCACCATTAGTCACCTCAAGGTCTCACTGATGAAACTTGCCCCATCAGGATTCTCCAGATGATAACCTCTTTCTTTCAGGCTATCACAGAGTTCCTTTCTGTTTCACTTATTCCAAGAGAAACATCAGACAGATAGCACTTCCAGCCATCCTCCACTCTGGAGCTTCTGTTTCAGTTCCAACAAGCTTCTCCTGGCTTGCTTCAGCTGTGACTCTCTCTCCATTCAGATTCCAACTCCAGCCACATGTCCTTCTCTCTCTCACTTGCCAAACCCCTCACCTTCTCCAGAAAACAATAGGAGTTAGTCTTCTGCTCCCATCTGTTGTTTTAGGTAAACAAACCTCTCATTGACCTTTGAGTGAGCACTTTGCAATAAGTTCAGAAATGTTCAACACAGCCGACCTGACTCCCATCCAAGACAATGGTCTATTCATTTCATGGCATCATTTCAATTAGCCCCTACTTGTGAAATGTGTGTAGCATTCTCCATAATTTCTGTAAAGTAATTGAATATGAATTCTTCAGTATTTCAAATAAGTCTATTTCAAAATGTGTGTATGTATGCAACCTACTCTAATTTTACAATTTATCTCCCAAATAAATCTACAAATATTACATCACAATTGACAGAATGTATCTGGCGCAAACCAAAAATGAGAGAGGTTTAGCTGTGGCACTGGATGCAGTAAAGGAATTTGACAGACTTGAGTGGGATTTTCTAATCAAAGTACTGGAAAAGTTGGGGTTAGGGCCAACTTTTATAAATTGGTTAAATTGCACCATGCGCCCAAGGCTAAAGTTGTGACCAACGGGCAAATTTCTCCAGCTTTCCTATTGACAAGATCAAGAAGATAAGGGAGCCCTCTCTCTCCAGCCCTGCTCATTCTAGCCATGGAGCCACTAGCCAAAGCTATTTGCCAGGATCCAGACATCAAGAGTTTTAGAGTAGGCCAGGAAGAACATAACATAAACTTATTTGTCAATGACGTTCTGAATATCTGACAGACCCAAAAGACCCGTTGTCCAAGCTGCACTCTACTCTAGAGAACTATGGGGAGATTTCCAGCTACAAGGTTAATTGGGACGAGCAAAATCATGCCAATTACTAAAGGGGATTACAGTCAATATCAAGAAAACAGTTATTTAAAGTGGCCACAAAACAGGATCATATATCTAGGAGTCAGAATAGACAATAACCTAAATAATTTATAAAAACTAAATGATCTTCCCTTGCTTGAGAGAATTGAGGAGGACTTAAATAGAGGGATGTCCCTGCCCATAACTTTAGTGGGCAGGGCCAACTGTGTTAAAATGAATGTGTTGCCAAGGCTTCAGTACCTCTTCCAAACACTGTCCATGGTGTTGCCACAGAGTTTCTTCCAAAATTTGCTCTCACAAATAAGAACATTTTTATGGAATGGAAAAATTTACCTGAGATTACAGTCTGGGTGGATTACGAATGCCAGATTTCTAGAAATATTATTGGGCAGCCCAGTCGAGATACATCACCTCACTTTTTGAAGGGGGAGGTGTACCATCCTGGGCATAAATTGACCTGCACGCGGTGGGTGAGAAGGTAGCAGAGAACTTTATTTATAAATGGGATGCTAAATTCTTATCTAGGAAAGCAGGCAGCCCTGTACTAAAACAAATAATTCTCATTTGAAATAAAATTAACCAATATCTAGGAATTAAAGTGGGACTGTCCCCAAAAACCCCCTGACTCGAAATAGATTAATACCACTGACAGTAGATAACAAGATTCTGGACACCTGGCATCATAATGGCATCAGGTGCATTGAGGACTGTTATGAGCAGGGGAAACTAATGTCGTTCAAACAACTCAGGCATAAGTATGATTTATCAAATAAGACATTCCACTGCTACCTTCAGATCTTTTCTGCAGGACAAATTAAGTCCAACTATGTCTCTACTAATGTGCAGTGATATAGAGGCCATGATTTGAAGGGGGAACACACGGAAGTTCATCTCCACAATGTATTTTTTGCTCCAAGAAGGACCTAAACCAGGCCTTCATAAATCAAGGCAGAGGTGGGAGTCGGACCAAGGAATAACAATTGCTGAGTGGTCTTGGTTCGATTTATGCTGGATCAGCATGCGCAGAACAGGCTAGAACAATAAAACTTTCGATATCAGCTGTATCTGACGTCGCAAAATTGAAGAAATCCAAACCAGAATTGTCAGACCAATACTTCAGATGTGGCATTAAGACAGGAACTTTGGTGCTCACAACCTGGACATGTACCAAGTTGAGACCATTCTGGGTGGAACTAGGCTAAGTCCTAGAAAAAAAATCATAGGTAAAGAATTCCCACAGGACCCAGAGTTGTTCCTCTTGGGAAACATAATGGACATAAGACTTACAATGAACCTGTCCAAATTTCAAATCCAATTTGTAATTATCACATTGGCAGTGGCCAGGAAGTGCATAGTGGCTACTTGGAAATCTGACTCCTCCTGAAACATAGAAATGCAAAGGTGTGTTCCCCAGGAGAGAATCATTACAACTTAAAAAAGTGTGATACTTTAAAAAAATTTTGGCAACCGTACTTAAATTCCATAGGAGCACAACTATAATGTGGACCATCTTGCCTCGCTGATCTACCTTCCCCATCTACCCCTCAATTGGTTGGGGGGGGGTGGTCTATCCCATCCCAACCAGGAAAAGTCAAGAGAAGAAAATAGCCTGAGCATTGGCTGCCAGTCCATGACAAACCCATAAACGCCCAATATATGTTTCACATCTTTGTGGTGAGTATCCTCAATGTGGTGTATAACTGTGGTTAGTTAAGTATTAAACGTTGAGGGTGTGGGTGGAGGGCGGTGGGGCGGTGGGGCGGTGGGGGGGGAGAACGGAAAGAGTTTGAACTCCGCAGAAAATTTTGTATAGAATATACAACTGTAAATTGAAGCCAGTGCTGATTCTGTTAACATGGACACGGATAATGTTGATAACTGTTTAAGTTTGAAAGATCATAAATAAAATATTCAAAAAAAATCAATGGTTCTCTGTAAATGTGCTGTGACCTGTATGTGGCCCTGTACCAATCCACAGTGAACTTACTGAGAATAGATACAATATTTTAACTCTTACATGTTTCTTACGTCCAGGTGCCTTAAGAGTCTTTTGAACGTCCCTATTTTAACACCCCCCCGCCCCCCCCCCCCCCGTCCCCGGCAATGCATTCTGGGCATTGAATGGTGTAAGAAGTCATTGAATGGTGGGAACACTTGGGAGGGGATGAATATCGAATTGTTTCAATTTCTCAATCTAGAACCTATCAAATTACATAGATTTACCACCCTTCTGGCTGAAGAAATTATTTTGCATCTCTGATCTATGGGAACGCCCTTCAATCTGTAAGTTGTGCTAAAATTAAGCCAATTATTTAAGTATTACAGGCCACTGTACTGACAATAACCACACCAGCAGTGCAAGTATAAGACAGCTTTAATAAACTAATATGTACACTAAGAGGTCTTGTCTCTCTGCAAGACGAACCTGGAAGGCTAGACTGTAGCTCTGGACTGCTTTATAGACAAGGTCACCGGGATGACCCCTGGTGACTGAGTGGTGTAATTACATATCACCACATACACCCCTCCCTTAAAAAATTGCTATTTCCCCCCCCCCCAACGTCCTCCTTTTCCCTTGTTTGTAAGTTAATAAAGTCTAAAATTTTTCGTAGCTTCCGTGGCCTTCTGGACCTCCTCGGTAGTGGTATAGGGGTGGGGAGTGCGGTCTGCCTTTTGGCCTATCTTGGTGGAGGTGTGGGAGTGGGAAGTACTGGTTGGTCATGTGGCCGTGTGGGCTGGGGATCCTTTGTACGGTATTAGGTCCTGCCATCATCTAGGGTGGTGATATTTTGTGGGGCGGGCATTCCCAGGGTCCTGATTTCCGGAGTGGGTGGTAGAGTCCTCTGGGGTGACTCGATGGACGACTGTTCTAGTGACTGCTGGTGCGTTCCTTGTTGATCCGAGAACATCTGTGTTTCCTCCGCGTTGTTCACACATCCGGCCTGCGTGAGATCCCTGGTGGCCACCGAGTCTTCTCTTCCATCTAGGAATGTGACGAAGGCGTACTGAGGGTTCACGTACCTCAACTCCACTTGATCCACCAGCAGGTCTGCTTTGTGGGGTCTGCAGTGGTTCCGGAGGAGAACAGGTCCCGGTGTCATCATCCATTTAGACAGCACTGTGCCCGTCGTGGCTTTCCTTGTGAAAGCCAATGCTGTTAACATTGGGACAAACATCACACTCCTGGACTCTCTAGCCCCACAAAAAGAAAAGTATGCTGCCTCACAGGAATTCACAGGAGAAGCAGCACACCTTGAGGGTCCCAAGATCTTTTTCTGTGGATAAAGAAAGCACCCCAGAGCCCTCTGCCCTGCCAGAGAAAATGTCTGTTCCAACTGTGGAAAATGTGGGCATTATCCAAAAGTCTGCAGAAGCCCCAAGGCCACAGCCAAGGCCCATTCTCATGCCAATGAGAGGCGGGAAAGCTCTTCTTTCTCCACAGACAAACAGAAGAAGAATGTCATGTGTAGCCGGCCATTTTCCAGATAGTGGCATTTTCCCTTTCGACTTGTCCATTCCCCCTGGGATTGTAACTTGTAGTGCGGCTGGTAGCAATCCCTCTCTCATGCAGGTATTGCTGTACTTCTGTGCTCATGAATGCAGCTCCCCTGTCCGTGTGCATGTAGTTCAGGTACCCAAATATGCTGAAGATGGGTTGGAGGCATTTTATAACAGTGGCTGTTACTACATCGGAACATGGGATTGCGAAGGGGAAATGGGAATATTCATCTATTACGTTTAGGAAATAGACATTTCTATTATTGGACGGGAGCGGGCCTTTAAAATCGAGGCTGAGGTGCTCAAAAGGTTTGGTAGCTTTTATCAGGGTGGCTTTGTCTGGCCAGTAAAATTGCGGTTTGCATTCCACACAGATGGGGCAGCTCTTGTTCACTGACCTCACTTCCCCTACTGAAAATGGGAGGTTTGGGGTTTTAATGAAGTGAAACAGTCTAGCAACCCCCGAGTGGCCCAGCTCATTGTGCAAATTCTGCAACTGGGGCGTGTGGTTAAGGATGGCACAATTGCCTCTGGACAGCGCATCCGGGGGCTCATTGAGTCTCCCGGGGTGGTATAGAATATCATAGTTAAATGTAGACAATTCTATCCGCCAGTGCAGGATTTTGTTGTTTTTAATTCTCCCCCTGTTCTGGTTATCGAACATAAAAGCCACAGACCATTGATCCGTGACGAGGGTGAAGTGTTTGCACGCCAGATAATGTCACCAGTGCCTTACTGCTTCCACAATGGCTAGGGCCTCCTTCTCTACTGTCAAGTGAAAAAAAGGCCACGTCTTGGTTTAGGGTGGCTGCCAGAGCCACATCGGATGCATCCGTTTCTACTTGAAATGGGATCGACTCATCTATGGACCGCATGGTAGCTTTAGCGATATGGTCCCTAATGTCCCTGAATGCTCTTGTGGCTGCTGGGCACAGTGGGAACACTGAGGCTTTTATAAGTGGGTGGGCCCTGTCGGCATAGTTGGGGACCCATTGGGCGTAGTAAGCAAACAACCCCAAACACCTTTTTTAGTGCTTTCAGCGTGTGTGGCACTGGGAGGTCTAGGAGAGGGCACATACGGGCTGGGTCTGGGCTGATTTCCCCGTTCTGCACTATGTAGCCCAGGACTGGCAACTTCCTGCCACTAAAGATGCATTTGTCCCTGTTGTACGTTAGGTTCTTTTCCTCGGTTGCCTGGAAGAAGCATTTTAAATCCATGACATGATCCTCCTGAGTCTAGCCACAGATTGCCACGTTGTCTAAGTAGGGGAACACCGCTTTCAGTTGGAACTAATCTACTATTCGGTCCATTTCTCTCTGAAACAGGGATACTCCATTGGTGACACCAAAGGGGAGTCGCAGAAATTGATACAGCCTACCATCTGCCTCAAATACCGTGTAAATGCGATCGCTGTTTCTAATGGCTAGTTGGTGGTATGCTGCCTTCAGGTCTATGGTGGAGAACACCTTATGTAATGTTGTTGACCATGTCTGCTATGCGTAGCAGGGTGTAGGCATCTAGTTATGTAAATTTGTTGATTGTCTGGCTGTAATCCACTACCATGCTCAGTTTTTCTCCTGGGCTCTCCAGGGGCTGGTGCTCTGCTCTACGATGCCCTCCTGTAGTAGCCTGCGGACCTCTGTCCTAATGAAGGCTCTATCCCTCCGGCTATACCTCATGCACTTTGTGGCTGTGGGTGTGCATTCTGGGGTCAGGTGTGCGAACAACGGAGGGGGTTCTATGTTGAGGACAGACAGGCTGCAGTGTTGTTTCTTGGTAAGGCGTAGTGGGGGGTGAGGCCCGTTGTGCACTATTGTAATGCTTTCTAACTGGCACTGAAAATCTAACCCCAATAGTACTGGGGCACAGAGGTGAGGGAGTTCTAGTAATTTGAACCCTTTGTATTTTGTGCCCTGGATTTCTAGAGTAACCCTGCAAAACTGTTTTACCTCAGCCGCAAGGCTGCTGGCTGCTAACAAGATCCAGTGCTCACTTGGGCGTGTGGGGAGGGCAAGGCGGTTGACTAACCCCTGGTCAATAAAACTTTCAGTGCTTCCACTATCTATTAAGCAATTTACCCTCACATCATTAATTTTGATGCACACAGTGGGATCAGATAAATTGTGTGGACTCACCTGATTCATGCATAGGGAAGCAAGTCTGCTGTGTCCTTCGTGTCCTTCCATCCGATAGTACTCGGCGTCATATTCATCTCCTGAAGACTGTGTCCTCTGCTCTGTAGCATTTGTCCAAGATGGCCGGCTACACATGGCATTCTTCTTCTTCTGTTTGTCTGTGGAGAAAGAAGAGCTTTCCCGCCTCTCATTAGCTGAGAATGGGCCTTGGCCCACATTTTCCACAGTTGGAACAGACATTTTCTCTGGCAGGGCAGGGGTGGGGTGCTTTCTTTATCCTCAGAAAAAGATCTTGGGACCCTCAAGGTGTGCTGCTTCTCCTGTGAATTCCTGTGAGGCAGCATACTTTTCTTTTTGTGGGGCTAGAGTGTCCAGCAGTGTGACGTCTGTCCCAGCCCCAGGGTCCTGTGAGTACTCCTCCAATTCTTTCCTGGTGCTTTCTAAAGTTTCTGAAATAGTCTCTGCCTCATCTAGCCCCACCATTCCTTTCTTCAGCAATCGATGTCTCATCTCAGTGGACCATATGCCCGCAACAATTCTGTCCCTAATAAGGTCCTCCGCATACTCCTGAGCTGATACTGCTTTAAAGTTGCAGCCTCTCGCCAGGTCTTTCAGAGAGAGTATAAAGTCTCTGGCAGACTCCCCTACTTGTTGTGACCTGGTCATGAGTCTGTACCGGGAGTGGAGTTCACTATCCCCCTCACTGTAATGCCTCTGTAAAGTGCTCATTGCCTCTTGGTAGGACCTGGCATCCTGTGTAAGGGAGTAAGGGTGGTCTCCCAGCTGGGCTAACGGCAGCATTAATAACTCTTTATCTGATGCCTTAGCACCCTCCACGTAATTCAGAAAGCATCTCTGCCAGCGGCCGAAGAGCGTGCCGGCTCTGGGATTTCTGGGGTCGAGCTCCAGCCTGTCTGGTCGCAGCACATGGCTAAGCCGCAGTCTCTGGTCCCTTAGGTACAGGAAGTATGGACCCTGGGGTACTGGGAGCTGCTGGTAGAGCCTCTGTGGGGCTTGTGTCTGCTGGAGGAGTAACCTGGGTGCTTGGGGCTGTTGGCTGAGTCTCCGGCTTTGGGACTTTTGCAGCGGGCTGAGGGGGTATCCCAGGGGTAGCGTCAGGTCTCCGTGGTACTGGGGAAACTGCTGCTGGGGGAGTGATGGTAGCGGTGTCTGCTTTTCCTGGTTCTGCACATACATGGTAATCAGGAGCACGGCTTGTGGAGATCCTTCCACCGCACTTGTAGTGGCCCCTTTCTGATCGGATCGGGATTTAGGGTCGGCAGTGCCTGTACCTGCGAACCAATTGGAAGGCAGGGCTCTTGGCCATTTCTTACCTGCCCTATTGTACTTTTGTGGTCTTCCCTGCATTCCACCACAATTCCAGTACAGCGGTTCCTCGCCGTCTCTGTCCTTGGAAGCACGTGCGTGCTAGTCGTCCCCGGATTCCATTCCTCAGGAAGAGTGTCCAGGTGGTCAGGAATGCGCGTTGGAGCAGAAACAACTTCCATCCTAGTAGCTATCATATTAGTTTATTAAATTGTACTGACAACAACCACAACAGCAGTGCGAGTATCAGACAGCTTTAATAAACTAACATGTACATTAAGAGGTCTTGTCTCTCTCCAAGACAAATCTGGAAGGTAGACTGCAGCTCTGGACTGCTTTATATACAAGGTCACCGGGATGACCCCTGGTGACCTAGTGGTGTAATTACATACAATGAGAAATTGAAACAGTTCGATATTCAGTCCCTCCTGAGTGTTCTCACCATGCAATGACTTCTGGCACAGAGAGCCATGGGTGCCTGGAATGCATTGCTTGGGGGTGATGGTAGATGCTGGTAAAATAGGGGGATTTAAAAGATTCTTTGAACCATTGAACATTACAGCGCAATCCAGATTTTATTCAAGGGTATCTGTATACATTATGGTTTGACCATGAAGAGATTACAACACTTTGTGTACATAGTCCCATCATTACAACATAGAAACAAACCTCTTTGACCCTTCTAGTCTGTGCCTAGTCCCACTGACCTGTATCCAGTCCATAGCCCTCCATACCTCTCCCATCCATGTACCTGTCCAAATGCCTCGTAAATGTTAAAATTGCGCCCACACTCCCCACATCAGCTGACAGCTCATTCCACCATTCTCTGTGTGAAGAAGTTCACAAGAGCACAAGATCAAGGAACAGAAGTAGGCCATTCAACCCATCAAGTCTCTACCCTGGACTAGACCGTTCTCACATCTACTTCCAAATTCTGGCCTTTTCCCCATATTCCTTGATATTAATGGCATGTATATACCAAGTAGTCATGTTTCATACTTTGTTGCACACCCCTTGTATGTAACGACTGCTCGAAGTCTGTGATTCATAGATATCACCAGGTGCTGAGTATCTTCTCTGGTGATGCTCTCCCAGGCCTTCACTGCAGCCATCTTCAGCTCCTGCTTGTTTCAGACGCTAGTCTTCAACATATGGAAGGCGTGCTCAGTTGGACTTGGATCGGTGACTGACTTGGCCATTCAAGAATTTTCTAGTTTTTTAATCTTTGGATAAACTCTTTTGTTGCTTTAGCAGTATGCACCAGCCAATGTGCTTGGAGGCATTTGCTCGAAATGGAGATGTTTCTATACCCCTCAGAATTAATTTTGCTACTGCCCTCCGCAGTTACATCATCAGTGAAAACAAGTGTGCCAGTACCTGTGGCAGCCACACATGCCCAAATCTTGAAACCCCCTACCCCCATGTTTCACCGAAGAGGTGGTATGCTTTGGACCTTGGGCAGTTCCTCTTCAAGAGACCTTTTTCCAGAATTCTGCAGGCTCTTTTAAATACTTCTGGCCATCCTGTTTCTGAGGCTAACTAATGGTTGGCATCTTGCAGTGCAGCCTCTGTATTTCAGTTCATGAAGCCTTCTGCGGACAGTCGTCATTGACACATCCACACCTGCCTCCTGAAGAGCGTTTCTGATCTGTCGGACAGGAGTTTGGGGATCTTTCTTCATTATGATGAGAACTCTTCAGTTATCAGCAGTGGAGGTCTTCCTTGGCCTACCAGTCCCTTTGCGATTACTGAGCTCACCAGTACGCTCTTTCTTCTTAATGATGTTCCAAACAGTTGATTTTGGTCATCTTCAGGTTTGGGCGATGTTTTATTCTTGTTTTTCAACCTTATAATGGCTTCTTTGACTACCATTGGCACAAATCTGGTCATCACGTTGAGAAATGCCAACTACCGACTCCAAAGGTGATCAAAAGCTTGGAAGCAAGCCTCGCTCTCTTATACGTGCACCAATGAAGCAAAGTCACAAAAAATCCAGAGATCTTTCTTCTAAGTAATATAAGAAATAAAGAATTTGGACTCGATTTGGATGGAGCACAAAAAAGATTTGTTATGATAGCCTTAGATGTAGCAAAAAAATGTATAATATCAACTTGGAAATCAAGAGAGCCTGAGAATACAGCAATGGTACATAGAAATGAATAAATGTATTCCATTGGAAAAAAATAACATATAATTTAAGAAATAACATCACAGTATTCGAACAAATTTGGGAACCGTACATGGAACACAGCAGAGAAGTCCTACCGCGGACCTCCACCCCCTAAAATGACACAAGAAGACGAAATGAACTGACCGAGTATGTAAAAGTAGATGACACAAATTTCGTGTTTATTTGCATTGTGTGATGACATTGTTTAATGGGTTTAATGTATCATATAGGTCGAACGTTGAGTGGATGGGGAGGGGGGTGAAGGAGGGAGGGAAGGGAGGGGGTAATGGAAGATTTAAACTGTGTCTTTTACTGCAAGGCTGAGAACTTGTTTGGAATCAGCAGACATAAGCTAAATTCCACCATGAGCCCAGGATGCATATTTAGTAAACACCCACCATGGGGCCCAGGATGCAAATTTACACTTATGAGGCCCAGAGCAGTTTACATTTGTTGGTCGAAGACTGTCAGGAGACCTTGAAGATAATTAAACCATTTGTTCAAAAAGAGATAGGATTTCAGGTAAACAACTTTTGGGTAATATAAGCCCTGGTCCCACTGCTGAAGAGAGAGACTCTGGAAGAGGTGGCTACCTCTCTCAGCAAGAAGAAGAACTTCAAGAGTTCAGCTAACGTCCTGGTCGAGGGAGGTAGAGAAGCTGCTACCGGCACCCCGACAACCTACTACAAGTGTGCAGTCGTTGCCTCGCTTTGGCAGTTGGGACCAGTCCAGGCATTGATAAGTATAATTGGGAAGGGCTTGCACTTGTACCGCTTCTTTGGTGCACCTCTGTCTCGGTGGCCAGTGGAGAGCTCGCCATATAACACGATCTTGGGAAGGTGATGGTCCTCCATTCTGGAGACATGACCTACCCAGCGCAGTTGGATCTTCAGCAGCGTGGATTCGATGCTGTCGGCCTCTGCCATCTCAAGTACTTCGACGTTAGGGATGAAAGTGCTCCAATGAATGTTGAGGATGGAGCGGAGACAACGCTGGTGGAAGCGTTCTAGGAGCCGTAGGTGATGCCGGTAGAGGACCCATGATTCGGAGCCGAACAGGAGTGTGGGTATGACAACGGCTCTGTATACGCTAATCTTTGTGAGGTTTTTCAGTTGGTTGTTTTTCCACTCTTTTGTGTAGTCTTCCAAAGGCACTATTTGCCTTGGCGAGTCTGTTGTCTATCTCGTTGTCGATCCTTGCATCCGATGAAGTGGTGCAGCCGAGATAGGTAAACTGGTTGACCATTTTGAGTTTTTCAAGCTCTGCTGGGACCAAGGAAAACTGCCTCAGGACCTTCGTGATGCCATCATCATCACCCTGTACAAAAACAAAGGTGAGAAATCAGACTGCTCAAACTACAGGGGAATCACGCTGCTCTCCATTGCAGGCAAAATCTTCGCTAGGGTTCTCCTAAATAGAATAATACCTAGTGTCGCCAAAAATGTTCTCCCAGAATCACAGTGCGGCTTTCGCGCAAACAGAGGAATTACTGACATGGTCTTTGCCCTCAGACAGCTCCAAGAAAAGTGCAGAGAACAAAACAAAGGACTCTACATCACCTTTGTTGACCTCACCAAAGCCTTCGACACCGTGAGCAGGAAAGGGCTTTGGCAAATACTAGAGCGCCTCGGATGCCCCCCAAAGTTCCTCAACATGGTTATCCAACTGCACGAAAACCAACAAGGTCGGGTCAGATACAGCAATGAGCTCTCCAAACCCTTCTCCATTAACAACGGTGTGAAGCAAGGCTGCGTCCTCGCACCAACCCTCTTTACTATCTTCTTCTGCATGATGCTGAACCAAGCCATGAAAGACCTCAACAATTTACATCCAGTACCATACGGATGGCAGTCTCTTCAATCTGAGGCACCTGCAAGCTCACACCAAGACACAAGAGCAACTTGTCCGTGAACTACTCAGTGTCCGTGTAGTGTGAATTCAGCTTTAGATTTAGTAATAAAGACTTGTATAAACTGAACTGCTCTCGGTGTGTGTGTGTGTGTCTATTTTCTTTCGGTAGTTCGAACACTGTGACCAATCTAAAATGAACAAAATGAGAGGTATAACTTTACCCAAGACAGAGGGGGAAAAGGGGAGAAAATGACACTGTGTATATTCAAGAGGGAAATGTTTGTGTGTATTTTGGTCACTAAGGTTCATAGTGTGAAAAATTTTAAAAAACATACCTGAGTATGCACAAACAACTGTGAAACATTATGGTGCCCTGAAATAATTTCTACATGGTCAAACCAAAATGTATACAAATAACTTTGAATAAAATCTGGAATGTGCACTTAAATCACATGTGAATTGTTCTAATAGAAATTTAAAATTGTGGAGAACAGGGACAAATAAAGAAAAAAATTCTCTTTGTCCCAAACTTCATGGAGGGCTCTGTAGATTGGAGAGGGGGGACGACTAGTTGCTGAGTACCAGGACACCGACCACTTCCTCGATGTCAGCAAGACTAAGGAGGTCAATGAGTCCGGGTTGGCAGTAAAACCTCAAGTCCCATCAATGGCGAACCTCAGCGCTGTGTGCTCAGGCCACCACTGTTCACGCCGCTGACTCACGACTGCTAATGGCCAATTCAGATCAAACAGAAGCATCAGGTTTGTGGATGATACAATAGCAGCTGGCCTCATCGGCCACAATGATGGAAGAGGAGGTTGGGAGGCTCGTAAAATGGCGCAAGAGTAACAACCTAGGTAGCTGCCAAGCATCGGACTGGAAGTCAGTCCAGAGGTTCTTCAAAATGGCCGAGAGGATCACTGGGGACCCTATTGATGACATTCACCAGGAGCATTGCTTAAATAAGGGTCAAAGATTATTGAGGACCCTTTCTATCCAGCACACAGTACCATCTAGGAGGAAGAGGAGCATCAAAATCAGGACTGCCCCACGTACAGTTCTGAATGTAGAGCCTGTGGTAAAGAAAGCACTGGGCGAAGATGTGCAAGTCTGGTATGAAGAAAACAGTAATACTAGTGAAGAAAAAAGACAAGAAGAAGATCCACCACATAAAAGGAAACAACAATGAGGACTCTGACACCCAGATAATGGATATAGAATCCATGCACCTTCATGAGTTGTCGGGTGAGATGAAAGAAGGAATTGAGTTGCACACAAGGATCCAAATACAGAGGACAATCCAGAACAAGCCTACGATATTTAACCTAAAGGTGAAGCTGGATACTGGATCACAAAGCAACATCTTTCCACTCAGACTCCACCGCCAGATGTTCCCAGAGAAAAAGGGTATCAAAAAGACAATGCATTGGACACAGCAAATGTCACATTAATGGCCTATGGTGGGGCCATGATCAAGCAGCTAGGGAGAGCTAAGATCAATGGCTGGCATAAGGGATAGAACATCCTCTGTACGTTCTACATGGTAGATGCAGATGGACCAGCAATTCTAGGTCTGGGAGTTGCAGTTCATCTCCATCAATTATGAGATCCCAATGAAGAATATACCCAAAAGGATCAACAGAAACACAACAAAAAGACGAAATGATTTCCAGAGAAGTATCTGCCAGGCCATGGTACACAATGGGAGTAGACTTGTTCACCAAGAATCAAGAGTGGTAGTAGCCTGTTACTACTCTAAGTTTCCATTCGTCAAGAGGATGAAAGAACTGAGAGCGTCAACTATCATCTCAGAAATAAGAGCACCCTTTGCTGAACAAGGAATGCCCGAGCAAGTAATATGTGACATGGAACCCAGTTCACATCAACAAGAATTCAGGAAGCTGGCTGCAGAGTATGCGTTTATTATCACTACCTCATCCCCATACTACCCCAAAGGTCATGGGTTCATTGAAAGACAAGTGCAAACTGTGAAATGCCCACTAGTTAAGTGTCGCAAAACATTGGCGAGCCACTGGCCCGCCACTGTTCACGCCGCTGACTCACGACTGCTAATGGCCAATTCAGGTCAAACTGAAGCATCAGGGTTGTGGATGATACAACCTCGCTCATCTATCATTATGAGCTACACCTTTAAGGGCTGACACAAAGTCCCTGGCAGAACTTCTAAATGGCAGGAGATATAAAGCAACTCTATCAAGCAGAATACACCCTCCAGAAGACCAGGAGGAAACCAAAAGAAGACTGGCTGATAAGCAAGAAGAAGGATGCCAGCATTTTACAAACATTGCCAGAGCTCTCCAGAGGGCCGAATGTGCATATTCAAGAGCCGATATTGAAACATGGATCTCAGCAAAGGTCATCAGAGAAACTGAGACACCAAGATCTTACAATGTCGAGACAGACTCTGGCGATCAGCTGAGGAGGAACAGAATTCACATCCGGCCGACTCAAGATCTGATGAAGCAGAAAACTTTGATACCAGCAAAGTCTCCAACTCCAATATCAAGTGAGGTATCAAGTGAAGAGACCGCGACCACTAATACCGAAACATCAACACAACAAGCTACATCACCTACACGTGGACCAGCAGCACAGAGCCCAACAGTGGCAGCCAAATCCACAAGATGGGGAAGCAACATGTTGCCACCAGTGTGATATCAATAAGAACTATTTAAAAATAGTCGTGTAAATAAACCAGAGTACAAGTTCAGTTACTTAAGTTGCACTGGAAAGAAAGTGATAAAGAACTCTAAATTTTTCTTTATCTTGAGAAGGAGGGATGTTATACAGTCAGGATAATGTGAACTATTTTGTAACCGTGTAAGAATACACTCTTCTCACTGTAGTAACTGTAGTGCCCCACTGTGGGATGTGTGTGAACAGTTTCCTGAGCTGGTGGAAGACATCAGTAAGTAAAGTCTCTTCTGTTATTTGAATCTTGCATCTCTAAGTTATTTGAGAAGCCTCCCCAGTAACACAGAGACATAACAATGGCCATTTCAAATTTACCAAAATGGAGGACATGCAAGTCAGTGTCAGAAACTGTCTCAGTGGTTGGGGGAGGGGGGTGGGAGGTGATGCTTACCTGCCATGTGCCACATCACGCTTCCCCTCATCGCACATGCACGCGAGAAGAAACTTGGCAGGAGTTAAATTAACATCCTGCTGGAGATGGTGCTAGGTGAGGACAGAGGGCTCAAAAGCCACATTGTCTGGCCTAAAACTAGACGTCTGGCCACCCTGCTTTCCATCCCCTTAGGCACTTCCCACTGTAAATATTCAAGAACATTGTATGGTCCATTTATCTTTACAAGAGGGGGAATTCTGCAAGTTCAAACTGTATGTACTTAAGAATTCATGTGCTCCGGTTTTGCTGGGTCTTGATTTCTTGTGTCACTTTAAAAACGTGACCCTGGAGTATTCTGGTCCTCTCCCTCCCATTACAGTTCGGAACAGAAGGTCTTAAAGTTCTGATGCCATTTGCCCTGCTCTCTTGCTGTCTCTCCACACCAAATATAGGTCCACCTCCTCTGTTCCCCAATCTGAGCACCGATTGCAAAACAATTGCTACGAAAAGCAGGTGCTACAGCTCAGAGGGCCGGGCATTCATCAAGGCTGAGACACAGCGATTGCTTGATGAGAACATTATCAGACACCGTACCAGCCCATGCAGAGCATAGATGGTCGTCGTAAAAGGGGAAGAAAAGTCCAGGCTAGTAATTAACTATGTCCAAACTATTCATCGCTTCACATTCCTAGATGCATACCTCTCTCCCTCGCATTTTGGACATGGTGAACGAAATTGCGCAGTTCAAGGTCTATTCGACCATCGACCTTAAAGCTGCTGACCACCAGTTGCCAATCCATTCCAAGGACCGTCCCTACACCGTTTTTGAGGCTAACGGGAGACTATCAGTTCCCGGCTTGGCTTACAGCACCAGGTCCAGTGCTGCTCCGAAAGCACGTGAAGAGAAGTAAATCCGACCCCCTGCTCGAGAAGGTGCACCTACACAATGCCAACCCCACGCACACACATGGTATACTCAGATGGCAGGGAGGACACTGTCTTGATCTGGAACCTGACACCCACCAAAACCCCAGTTCAGTCCACAGACCATATGTGCCATTGTTACTCTCTCTGGTCTTCAGTCCTCTCTGCCGTGCTACAGGGTATGAGGTTTAGTTTGGCACAACATCGTGAGCCAAAAGGCCTTTACTGTACTGTAGTGTTCCATGTTCCATGTTCTCTGGTTTGAATCGCACCCACCCTCAGTGGAAAAACCCTACCTAGACTTACTCTGTCTGTCCCCCTTATCATTTTAAATACCTCTATCAAATCTCCCCTCATTCTTCTACGCTCCAGGGAATAAAGTCCTAACCTGTTTCACCTTTCCCTGTAACTCAGTTCCAGAAGTCCCAGCAACATCCTAGTAAAATCTTCTCTGCACTCTTTCTATCTTATTGACATCTTTCCTGTAGTTAGTTGACCAAAACTGCACACATTCAGGGCTGGATTAAGCTAGTGCGGGGCCTGTATCATATGTATAATGGGCCCCTAAATTTTAAATATTAAAGCACATAAATCTGTGCCGATGTGTGCGACACTTAACCACGTGAAAATACATTTTTAAAGCTTGCTTTGCGCAAGTATAGACTACCCGTTGTTATAAAAAGCCTTTCTATAATAACAGGTAGTCCATTGTTGTGTAAAACAATTGTTAAGAATGTATTTTCATGTGGTTAAGTGCCGCATGCACAGGCACGGGTCATCTTGTGAGTGAACAGATCGTTAAAGAGCGTTCCTAATCAAAGTTTGTACATTCAAGACATAAACATAGAATGGAAAAGTCGAAAATACATTGTGTTCTAGAATTCAGAGGGTTCTGTCCACAATTTTTAATGTTTGAATTGAAATATTCACATACCCCGGGCACGGGTATAATTCACTGCTTAAATCTTACAGAATCCCGCCGCAATCACCAAATGAGTTGGGTTCTGTAGCAAATTCCGTGAAGAGCACTGATGCAGTGGGGTGGGGTGGGGGGGGGGGGGCGCTTCGTTGATTCCCGGAGACCAGGTGGAATTTTCTTTAGGAATGACACCCTATGACTTTATCGGTTTTATGAAAGTGACCTCAACTAATTAGGACAGGGTCTGCGCTCAACGTTCGTTACTGTCTTCTATTTTTGTCATGCCACAGATCCCAAGCTGTACCCTGGTGGTGCTACTGTTCTTAGACATATAGCAGTCAGGAATTTATTCTCTTCCTCATTTCATTTCTGCTACAGCATTGATGTAGCGACGGAATTCATTGAGTTGCGGAGCTTGACAAATTCGTTCATCTAATTTATGCACACTCACGGGTTGGCCGCACACTCCCGACACACATCGCTCAGTACAGACTCCACAAAAGGAAGACTTCATTAAGAATTGCCTGAGAATCTCTGTAATCTTAATCAGGGAGAGAGGTGCAAAGAGGAGCTCAGCAGAGTCGACGTGTACTCCATGAGTATAGTCCTACTAGCTCTTGTCGCGGTAAATAAATAATTGAAAATGACACATGAAGTTTGAAAATGCACAGCTTGTAGCATATCCCACTTTGGCTATTAGGCCAATCTGGCCCTGCACACAATATTGCAAATCTGGCCTCACCAATGTCTTATACAACTTTACCATAACACCCCAACTCGCGTACTCAGTACTTCGATTTATGAAGGCCAATATGCCAAAAACTCTCTTTACAACCTTATCGAGAAGCATCAGGACACCATCTTCAGGGAATTATGTATCTGTATTCCCAGATCCCTCTGTTCTACTGCACTCCTCAGTGCCCGACCATTCACTATGTACTGTCCTTCCAAACTGCAACACTTCACACTTGTCTGCATTAAATTCCATCTGCCATGTTTTAGCTGGGAGAGCTTGAAGGGGGCATGAGAACTTGGGATGTAGGATTAAGGAGAACCCCAAGGTGTTCTGTGCATATGTGAACAGAAGGATGATGAGAATAAAGGTGGGGTCACTAAAGGATAAGGGAGACAACATGTACCTGGAGGTGGAGGAGGTTGGGGATGTCCTAAATGAATACTTTGCCTCAGTATTCACAAGAGAAAAGGATCTTGATCAGGGTGAGGTCAGAATAGAACAGGCCTATGCACAGGACTGTGTTGAGATTAAGGAAGAGGAAGTGTTGGATCTTAAAAACATTGATTAATAAGGGGCCAGATGCGATATATCCCAGGCTGCTGTGGGAAGTGAGGGAAGAGAAAGCTGGGGCAGTAGCTATGATCTTTCAGTCTTCTTTGGTCAAAGAAAAGGTGCTGGAGGATTGGAGAATGGCAAATGTGGTCCCCTTGCTTAAAAAGCTTGTTATGTCTGTGTTACTTGGGAGGCTTCTTAAATAACTTAGAGATGCAAGATTCAAATAACAAAAGAGACTTTACTTACTGATGCCTTCCACCATCTCAGGAAACTGTTCTCACACCATATATATACGCCCCACAGTGGAGCACTACAGTTACTGCAATGAGAAGGGTGTATTCTTACGCAGTTACAAAATAGTTCACATCATCCTGGTTATAGGGAGAATCCTGGGAATTATAGTGCATTAAGGGTGTGCAAACTACTGGAGAGGATTCTTAAGGACAGGATCTATGAGCATCTGCAGAAGTCCAGTCTACTCAAGGATAGTCAGCATGGCTTTGTGAAGGGAAGGTCATGCCTCATGAGCCTAATTGAGATTTTTGAGGGGGTAACAAAGGAAATTGATGAAGTTAGGGTGGTAGATGTGGTCTATATGGATTTGAGAAGGCATTTGACAAGGTCCCCCATGAGAGGCTTTTTCAGAAAGCCATGGGGCTTGGGATACATGGAACCATGGCTTGCAGGTAGAAAGTAGAGAGTTAAAGTGGATGGAAAGTATTCTTCCTGGAGGTCAGTGACTAGTGGAGTACCGCAGGGATGTGTTCTGGGACCCCTGCTCTTGGTGATTTTTTTATAAATGACCTGGATGAAGAGGCGGAAGGATGGATCAGTAAGTTTGCAGATGATACAGAGACTGGAGGAGTTGTAGAAGTTTACAAGAGGACATAGACAGGATGCAGAGTTGGGCGGAAAAGTGACAGATGGAGTTCGATCCAGATAAGTGTGAGGTGATAAATTTTGGAAGGACAAACAAGAAGGCTGAGTACAGGGTTAATGATTGGTTACTTAAGAATGTGGATGAACAGAGAGACCTTGAGGTCCAAATCCATATATCCTTCAAAGTTGCCACGCAGGTTGACAGGATAGTTAAGAAGACCTATGGGATCCTGGGCTTCATTAATAGGGGTACTGAGTTCAAGAGTAGAGAGGTGTACCAATCTCTGGTGAGACCACACAAGCTGCATTGTGTTCAGTTCTGCCCACCTAATTATAGGAAGGATGTGGAGCATATGGAGAGGGTGCAGAGATTTACCAGGAAGTTGCTTGCATTGGGAAAAACAAGGTCTTACGAGGCAAGGTTAAGAGGAGGCTTAACAGAGGTCAACAAAATTATGAGAGGCATAGAAAGGGTGGAGAGCAGCACCTGTTTCCCAGGGCAGGAATAGTAAACATCGGAGGATATCAGGGGTACGTATTTTACACCGAGAGTCTTGGGGGCCTGGAATGCCTTGCCAGGGATGGTGGTGGAGGCTGAAACATTGGGCATTTAAGAGTATCTTAGGCAGGCACATGGATGGAAGAAAACTAGAGGGTTACAAGGTAGGGAGACTTCTGTTTAGCATATTTTTTAAGGAATATATAGCTCAGCACAACATCAAATGCTGAAGAGTCTGTACTGTGCTGTGGTGTTCTATGTTCTCAGAGCATGAAACCACAATGGATTTGACCCCAGACCTTTGGCAAGACTGTCACGAAAAACGACTTTGATAAGTTCCCAATGGGTTTGAAGCCACGGCGAGCTCTGCACTATCTCCAAGTTGTTGCAATGTAATTGTTGGGTTTCATGTAATTATATTTCCAGTGCTGTCCTTAAGGAGTTTGCACATTCTCCTCATGTCTGTATGGGTTTCCTCCAAGCACTTCGGTTTCCTCCCACCCTTCAAATACATATGGGGTGGGGGGGCTTGTAAGTTAATTGAGTGTAATTGGATGGCACAGGGCTACGGGCCGAGAGGGAGAGTTTCTGTGCTGACTGTCCAAGTTTAACATTTATATGTGTGGCAGAATTTTCAGTGATGCTGGGACAAGAATCCTAACAGATGGCCTTCAATGGTTCAGGCAGTCAGTGCGACATTAACAGCATCTCCTTCTGAGTTTATTGATTTGCCTCAGTCACATTGAAGTAAGATCCTCAGGAGTTCAGATTGGCTTTGAACGTGCAGTTTATTTGAGCCTTGGATTGACAGGGTTGAAGTTACTCCATCCCTCATCCTCTGCCTCCCCTACGTCTATGTGGCCAGTTGAGCCAATTCCTAAAGGACTCTTGCAGAACGAAAACAAGTTAAAGTTCCTCTCAGATGCTGGCAAGGTGGAACTATTTTCTTACATAAGTTGGTGATGGCCCCATGGGGACACTGAACACTACTCTGAGACCATTAGAGCAGAATTAGGCCAATCAGCCCATCAAGTCCCCACTGTTCGAATCATGTACTTTTCCTCTCAGCTCCAGTCTCCCCATAACCTTTGACACCCTGACTAATCAGGAACATATCAACCTGCGATTTAAATCTACCCAATGGTGTGGCCTCCACAACCGTCTGTGGCAACAAATCCCACAGGTTCACCGAACTCTGAATGAAGACATTTCTCCTCATTTCTGTTCTGAAGGCACATCCTTTTATTCTGAAGGTCCTTGACCTTCCCCACTACTGGAAACACATCCACCACTCTATCCAGTCCTTTCAATGCTTGGAATGTTTCAATGAGATCCTCCCTCGTGCTTCTAAACTCCAGTGACTATCGGCCCAGAGCCATCAAACATTCTTCATCCGTTAACCGTCTCAACCCTGGGATCATTCTTGTAAACCTCATCTGGTCATTGATCCACACCAGTACATCCTTCCTTAGATACGGGACCCAAAACAGCTCCAAACTGACCAATGCTTTGTAAAGCCTCAGCAATGCACCCTTGCTTTAATATTCCAATCCTCTCAAAATGAATGCTAACCACTTGCCTTCCTTACCACTCACTCAATCTGCAAGTTCACCCTTAGGCAATCCTTCACAAGGATTCTCAAGACCCTCAGCACCTCTGCTTCCTGAATTCTCTCCCCATTTGGAAAATAGTCGACTCCTTTATTCCTTCTCCCAAAGTGCACGTCCATACACTTCCCAGCTTTCCATTCCACCTGTCACCTCTTTGCCCATTTCCCCAACCTGTCCAATTCCCTCTGCGGACTCCCCTGGTTCCTAAACACTACCCGACACCCCACCACCCCCATCCCCCAGCCCATCTTGCATCATCTGCTAACTGATGAATTCCATCAGATCAATGTCAATGGACGAGCAAGGCATTCGATAAGGTTCCGCACACTAGGCAGTTCCAGAAGGTCAGATCATGTGACCCACCCAGCGCAGCTGGATCTTCAGCATGGACAGAAAGTTGGCTTCATGGAAGAAAGCAGAGGGTGACAGTGGAAGGTTGTTTCTCCAATTGGAAACCTGTGAGTAGTGGTCTGTCACAAGGTTCTATACCAATGATTGAGATGAAAACATACGTGGCCTGATCGACAAGTTTGCAGATGTTAGGAAGTGTCTAGGATTGTAGTAGATCGGTGGTTCTCAACCTTTTCTTCCCCACTCACCTTAAGTAATCCCTTACTAACCACAGAGCATCTCTCTTCTTTCTTTGGCTTGGCTTCGCGGACGAAGATTTATGGAGGGGGTAAAATGTCCACGACAGCTGCAGGCTCGTTTGTGGCTGACAAGTCCGATGCGGGACAGGCAGACACGGTTGCAGCGGTTGCAGGGGAAAATTGGTTGGTTGGGGTTGGGTGTTGGGTTTTTCCTCCTTTGTCTTTTGTCAGTGAGGTGGGCTCTGCGTTCTTCTTCAAAGGAGGTTGCTGCCCGCCGAACTGTGAGGCGCCAAGATGTACGGTTTGAGGCAAGATCAGCCCACTGGCGGTGGTCAATGTGGCAGGCACCAAGAGATTTCTTTAGGCAGTCCTTGTACCTCTTCTTTGGTGCACCTCTGTCTCGGTGGCCAATGGAGAGCTCGCCATATAACACGATTTTGGGAAGGCGACGGTCCTCCATTCTGGAGACGTGACCCACCCAGCGCAGCTGGATCTTCAGCAGCGTGGACTCGATGCTGTCGACCTCTGCCATCTCGAGTACTTCAATGTTATGGATGAAGGCGCTCCAACAGAGCATCTGTGGCACCAATAAATGGTAATTCTGTCTTGCCCTCAGGAAAATGAATCTCAGGGTTGTATGTGATATCATGTTCTTCCTCTGACAATAAATCTGAAACCTGCCTTAATGTAGAATTGGTGGAGGTTGGACGAACTGTCAGCATGGACAAAAGACCAGGAGAACAGAATTAGCCCATTGATCCCACCATTCCACCATGACTGATTTACAGCCCATTCTCCTACTTTCTCCACATCACCCTTGATTCTCTTCCTGAAGGTGTTTCCCACAGTGTGTCTGTCGATCAAGATTAATGTAACAGCTATAAACATTTATTATCCTAACCAAATACATTTCCACTGTACATTGCTTCACAATTAATGCATTTTTGTGTTGCCATGGCAGTGAACTGAAGCTCAATGTGAAGCTTTTTTGTGGAGAGTGCATCCACAAGACATAGGACCAGAATTAAGCCGTTTGGCCCTTCGAGGGTGCCCCGCCATCCATCATGGCTGATTTACGATCCTTTTCTACCCCATTTTCTTGCCTTCTCCCCGTAACACTTGATTCCCTTCCTGATCAAGATCCTATCTACCTTAAATATCCCCAATGACTTGGACTCCACGGCCATCTGTGGTGATGAATTCCACAAATTTGACACCCTGTGGGTAAAGAAATTCCTGTTCTGGAAGAAGGTTTTTGTATTCTGCAGCTGTGCCCTCTGGTCCCTGACTCCGCCACTGTAGGAAACATGCCCAGTCTATCGAGTGACTGTGTCTTGGGGGTGTGTAACTCTATGACTCCACGCCAATAGAGTAGCTTGCACAATTCTAAGATCTGGGCTGTGGGACAATACACCGTGCTCCGGTTGTTTTGCTGTCACACTAGTTCTAAAGCAATTCTCCACACACGCATGGATATTCATGAATATTTGTTTTCCTTCCTTGACAGAAGTGAGATTCTCCTGACCCTGGAAGAATGTCCCCTGAGTTCCTGTCAGCGGCATTGATGTATCTTGGCACTTCCTCGATATGTCACTCTCCAATCATTTACAAAGAAGTACTGCATCACATATCATTTAGAAGATGATGAGTCCCCCAGCTGCAAAGCATGTCACACAACCGCTCGTGCATATAAACGAACCACCTCAAGCTACTCATGTTCAAAGGCAGTCAACAAACAAAACTCCAATGGGCAATTCAAGAGAAGCTTTGTTCTTCTCCGCTTTGACCCAAGTGTTAGAACCATAGAACATTACAGCACAGTAACAGGCCCTTTCAGCCCTTCTAGTCTGTGCTGAACCGCACTAGTCCCACTGACCTGCACTCAGTCCATAGCCTCTTAAATGTTAAAATTGAGCTCGCATTCACCACCTCAGCTGGCAGCTCATTCCACACCCCCACCACTCCCTCTGTGAAGACATTCCACCCATTTTTCCCTTTCACCCTTAACCCATGTCCTCTGGTTTGAATCTCACGCACCCTCAGTGGATAAAGCCTACCTACATCTACTCTGTCCCCCTCATAATTTTAAATACCTCTATCAAATCTCCCCTCATTCTTCTACACTCCAGGAAATAAAGACCTAAACTGTTTAACCTTTTCCTGCAATTCAGTTCCTGAAGACTTGACAACATCCCATTCTCTGCACTCTTTCTATCTTATTGATATCTTTCCTGTAGTTAGTTGACCAAAACTGCACACAATACTCCAAATTTGGCCTCCCCAATGTCTTAATTCCATCTGCCATTTCCAGCCCACTTTTCTAACTGGTCCGGATGCCTGTACAATCTTTAAAAACATTTGCTGCCCAAAACGCCTCCAGTCTTCGTGTCATCTGCAAATTGCCTGATCCAATTATAAGGAGTCTGCAGGCATCACTGATTACCCTAATCAAACTTCTGCCGACGCACTGTGGGAAGAATATCGACTCATTGCATCATGGCCTGGTTTGGGAACTCGAGTGCGGAGGAGCATAGAAACTGGCAAACCTAGTCAGGTCCATCACGGGCACCAACCTCCCATCCATTGAAAGCATCTCCATGTCAAGAAGGCAACCCAACACCATAAAAGACCCCCATCACCTCTTCTCACTGCTACCTTCGAGCAGTGAACCTGACGACCAGCACCTGCAGTTTTAAGGACAGGACACGCTCTGTTCTCACTCCTGCCATCAGGAAAGAGGTCTAGGTGACACAAGACTCACACCACCAGGTTCAGGAACAGCTGATCCCCCTCCACCATCAGATTCCTCAACAACAAACTCCATTAGAGGCTCATTACTTTACACATTAGTTATTACTGATTTGTTTCTCTCTATCTCACTCATTTTGGCTGTTTCTTTCATTGTTTACATTTCTCACTTTTGTAAACGTATCTTTCCTTGAATAGTGTTTTGCAAGTAGAAGTATTTTGGAGCTTTCCGGAATTTAGATGTCCGGAAAAAGGATCGTGTACCTGTACTCTGGCAATAAACCCGAACTTTGAACTTGAGTTTCTTTCCAACTGTAAATCTAGCTCATGAACCTCCCTGCACTGCCATAAAATTAACACCAAGACCACCAAAGATCTGCCTGTACAACAGACACAACACATTCTCTGCCATAATTGTGAATATTTCTTATTTATTTTCATTTCTCTTCTTTTTTTATAATATGAACAGGAACAGAGTCTGGACTTGCCGCCAGCTGAAGTGGTGAATGAGGGCTCAATTTCAACATCATGAAAACTTGGTACATGGTTTGGACATGGAGGGCTATAGACTGGTTGATGGAAGTGGACAGGATAATAGTTCAGCACAAACTAGATGGGCTGAAGGGCCTGTTTCTATGCTGTAGGTGTTCTATAGATCTATTATCTTTTTTTCTCTCTACAGAGTTTGTAAATTTGTATCCATGAGTGTGGTGATACAACCACTGGACTGTCTGTGACTGCCTGCGTCTGTTTGCATTCCTACCTGCCTACTGCAGGGGGCGACCCACTGTACCTGTAGGGAGGGAACCTGGGAGGCTGGCCCCACCTACTCCCTGCCAATCACCGGCCCCATATAGAGGCTCACGCCAGCCCTTGGGCAGGAGTAGAGCACATGGAGCCAGAAGGGATACTGAACCTTATGTGCAAGTTTAAAGCTAATTAAAGCCTGTAGTACAGCCTTCATAGTTTGTGCTTGTAGTTGGCCCTACAGCCCATCATGATGTGTTATACATAATCGGGAAGCTTCAGGAATTACAACTTTCCTTGCTCCTGCTCATTGTACTAATGTGTATGATAGTAAACTCTCATTGATTGATTCATTTTGGTCACCTCTGAATCAACTAAACCAGAATGAAGTCCTACAACTGTGTGACTCGGTACAAGAATAACACCATCTACAAATTTGCCGACGATACCACGGTAGTGGGTTGTATAAAGGGAGGGGATGAGTCAGCGTACAAGAGGGAGATTGAAAACTTGGCTTAATGGTGCACCAACAACAACCTCGCACTCAATATCACCAAAACTAAGGAGTTGATTGTTGACTTCAGGAAGAGAAAGCCAGAGGTGTGTGATCCAGTGATCAAGTGGGGGATCAGAGGTGGAGAGGGTGAGCACATTTAGGTTCTTGGGAGTCACTATCTCAGAGGACCTTTCCTGGACCCAACACACCAATAGCATTATAAAGAATGCATGACAGAGCCTCTCCTTCCTCAGGAGTTTGTGGAGGTTTGGTTCGACACCAAAACCCCGGCAAATTTCTGCAAAGATCTGGTGACTGGCTGCATCATGGTCGGGTATGGGAACACCAATACCCCTGAGTGTAAAGCCATGCAAAAGGTAGTGGACACGGGCAAACCCCTCTCCAATATTGGGTGCATCTACTGGGAATGCTGCCATCAGAGAACAGCAGCAATCATCAAGGATCCACACCATCCAGCACACACTCTGTTCTCGCTGCTGCCATCAGGAAAGAGGTATAGATGTCTGGTGCTTCATTGTCCATTCAGAAATCTGATGGTTGAGGGGAAGAAAGTGTTTCTCTTGCTTTGGGCATTCAGCTTCAGCCTCCTTTACCTCCTTCCTGATAGTCTATCTTCTTCTTCTAGATCAGGGGTGTCAAACTCAAATTCACGGAGGGCCAAAATTAAAAACTTGGACTAAGTTGAGGGCTGAACAAAATATTTATTGAAAATTTTCAACAACATCTGCATGTTTTCTCTTCTTTCAACATATGTAATGTTAAACTTTTTCTTATTAAAATAAATGTTTAATAATAGTTTTGGATAAACTCTTTCCAGAAGCATTAACAAATGAGAAATAAAATATTCAATAAATAATATTTCTCTATAGAGGATTTGTCAAATGTTGCTAGTGTGCTGTCGAGTAGTAAAATCTGAGGGCTATTGAGAATGTGGGAGAATAACATGATTCCTGAAATAATCAAATGGGTGACTGATTGTGGGCATGAACTCTAGCAGGGTTATTTGCCATGCCCTTTTTCCATTGGTACAGATATCCTTTGATTTACACACTTTTCATGCCTAATGAGCTTGTATCCAGATGCAGGACCATTTTTAACCAGGAATATATTTATCACTGTGACATGAAACTATTGGAAGATCGTTTTATCCTGAGATTAAAGTTCATAATACTTACTCAGGCCTGTGTGCGGTAGGGCGGGGTTTGCGGGCGATCGGGTTGGACAACGACAGTGCGGGGGCATTGGCTCTCGCTGCAGGGCGACATCTCGGCGGATCAGCGGCCCCGTCACCGTGAGTCATGGGTCGGCCTGCGGCAGGGAGGGGGAGTGGGCAACGGTCCTGGCGAGGTCAGGCCCGAGGCCTCCGGTTCCGGGCACTGGGAAGCGGCCTTGGCTTCCCCTGACACCGGCCAGGCCCCAAAACCAGAGTCCACGGTGAGACCCTGCAACGTAAACAGAGGAGGTGGGGGCGATTAGCGGGCTGACGCCAATGCATTCTGGGATTTGTTGTATTACTGTGCATGCGCTATACTGGCGCGGCGGCCAGCGGGCCACCTCTAATACATTTTTGAAATTATCTTGCGGGCCAAATATAATTATATCGCGGGCCAGTGACCAGAGTTTGACATGTGTGTTCTAGATCCTTTCAATCAGTTTGTGAAAGGATACCCCACTCCTCAGAAAGGAACAGTGTGGGGGTTGCACAGGTCCAGACCCACCCTCTCGACATCCCCTCCCAGATCCAGGGGCACATTGAGGTCCAAGATGGCTGGGGGAAGTTCTGTGCAGTGAACGCCCAGACCAAGCTTCGATGTAAGGGATGCCCTTTCCGCGCTTCATGGCACGTGTTTGCTAGATGGCCGTTAACCCTGTGAGTGGGTTCATCCTCCCTTTGACAGGTCTTGTTTTACATCGTACAGGGTGTCCAGCCACCCTCCGCAGCAGGCAAGCCTGGTGGGGGAGCCATTTTAGTCACCGACCATCCGGCCGTGCACCAGTAGCACTCAGACGAGTGACCTGAAAGTAGCGGTGGGAAGAAGGCATGGCCTGAGTGGTGGAGATCCTTAAGGATGGAGTGGATCCATTTCGCTTGTGGTGAGGTTCTGCTATCAAGATAACCACTGCCTTAGTTCTTTATGAACAGAAGCAGAGGGAGAACTGTATCCTATTCTCCTTGAAAACAGATATTAAATCTTGGAGAGAATACAGCAGAGATATGTCAGAATGGATGCAGAGATGAACAGTCCCAGTACTTGGAGAAGCTGGGATTGTCTCCTTTTAAAGCAAGCAATGGAAGGGATTTAACAGAGCTCAAAAATCACAAATGATTTTGATTCAAATAAACTCTTTTTTTGTGGCAGTAGGAAGGGAGGTGTGCAGAAACCCAGGGTCAGAGTTATAAAAAGAAAGATTTTGTTTTAAAATTAGTACATTGATATGCTTTCAGATCCAATAGACATGTTCAAAAGCTAACACGTTTCAAATGCTCTGATCATGTTGGGATGTAAAAGGCGATCTGGAAATGCAAGACATCAATCTCCTGTCCCATCCGTGACAGAACGAGGGGCAACGTTGGCGCAACACTACTTACAGTTCTGGTGACCCAGGTTCAAATCCGCCGCTGCCTGAGATAAGGAGTTTGTACGTTCTTCCTGTGGCCTCTGGATGCTTTGGCTTCCTCCCACTCTCCAAAAAATCGTACAGAGTTAATTGGGTGTGTTGGGGGTGGGGGGGGGGGGGGGGGGGGACACGGGTTTTGTGGGCTGGAAGGGCTGTGTCATTCAAAAAAAATTGTCATGGAGAGAGGGATCGGGAAAGGTTTGTCAAAAAGGGTTGAAACACACAAGATCCTTGGGGGGCAGTGCAGAGTAAATGTCAGGATGTTCAAGAAGGAGATAATCCAGGAAATGAAAGACCAGTAAACAATACCAGGAGCAGGGGAACTATTCTTTCTTCCCTGTTCAATCACTTTATTAATCATATTCTAGGTAAACAATGCATGAGGAGAATAAGAGAACATGATCAAGGAGGGAAAAGAATATAACTATATGATAGAACATATTGCATTACACCTCAATCAACGAATATGTTCTCATCTCCTGAAACTGAAATCTTTAAAAAAAAAATTCCATTCTATAAACCCCAAACTAATCTAAAAAAAAAACCACAAACAAAACCAAAATTTAAAAAAAAGGCCTATCCTGAGAATTTATTAATAAATCTAATCGTCTGGTCTTCACCAAGCAAAAGAAGTAAAATTAAATATAGTCCAGAAGGGAAAATAACGAAGTCATGTGGAAATAATTCAAGTCTCTTCAAATTCAACAGAAGCATGAAATGTGCGACTCCTCACTTTCTCCGAACTTGAACATGACGTAGTTTGAGAGAGCCACTGAGTCAAAGTAGGTGGATGAGAATCTTGCCACTTCAATCAACGTAGAAAAGGCTTCAACCCAATGTGCGGAAGTGGGAGCTCGCCCCACTTCTGGACGCATCATTCCAAAAGGAGCGTCAATAGGTTCAGTTGCAGGGAAGCAATTGAAAAGGATAGCGTACCTTCGGAGAGTCCCGGTCAGATTCGGGACAATGAGGCTTTGTGAGGGGAAGGACATGACTTACTGTGATAGTACAGACCTATCACCAATGTACATAGTGTATATAGTTACTGTATCTAGACTGTGCTTACAGCGATTGGCTGAGAGCTAAGCCACGCCTACTGTCTGGGCCTTAAAGGGTTGTGTCCCTCGCCAGGTCGGATCATTCCGGACTGGTCGGCCACCTGTGAAGGGCTCCTGTCTTTTGCTAATAAAATTGTAGAGCTCGTCGAAAGAACCAAAGACTTGTTGATCCAAACCAAGGCTTTTATTAGCAAAAGACAGGAGCTCTTCACAGGTAGCCGACCAGTCCGGAATGATCCGACCTGGCGAGGGACACAACCCTTTAAGGCCCAGACAGTAGGCGTGGCTTAGCTCTCAGCCAATCGCTGTAAGCACAGTCTAGATACAGTAACTATATACACTATGTACATTGGTGATAGATCTGTACTATCACATTTACCAACTTGACTGAGTCTTTTGAAGTCATGAGAAAGGTGGTCAATAGGGGTAGGGCAGTTGATGTTCAACAAGTTCCTCACAGTTCACTAATCCAGAAGGCTAAGAGGCATGGGATCCATTAATATCCTGATACTGATGACTCAGTGCAGGCTTTAAATGGTTGACAATGGGGGGTTTTTTAATTGTGCAACCAGAGGGTCTGTGCCCAAGATGCCAATGCCTGTGCTGGGAAGTATACCACAAGAGGCTGCAGACTCCGGGGGAGCAGTGCAGGGCACCAGAATATGGGAGAAGACCCCTTCCCCCACCTCCGTTGCAAAGGAGCAGCAGAGGAGACAACCTGACAGGATGGTGACCACTGAACCGGACCAGGGAGGGGCTCAGCAGCTGAAGGCGCTACACAGGCTGCAGGTAACTTGCTCTCGATGGAACCACACCAGGCTGCGGGCTGCTGGAGACTGGCTCATGCGAATCAGGATTCAAGAAGGCGCTGAGGGCAAGGAAGGCTCCCGAGGGGCCTCGGGTGCCGAAGGGTCCAGGTGGGGATCTGGAGGTCAGGCTGCCAATGGTTTAAACTGGAATCAGAGGCTGTTGGGGGGGGGGGTGGTCTGGAGACGAATCCACGGATAATCAGTGTCACTCTGAAGGGACTCTTCTGCTTCCCTTTCTCCTATTTTCAGGGACACCGCGCAATGCTCATGGTGACTCTTTGTTTGCCTTACACCAGAAAAAGGTTGAAGCATAATAAAACCCCTGGTATCCAGCACCTGCAGGGATTGGAAGATAAGCATGTTTTCCATTCGCTTGAGCCTTGCTGTTACAATGGCAAACTATTACACCTGCATTAAGAATAAACAGTTTAAATTACAAAAATACTACACTGTACTTTCACTGAACAAACTTCACTTGCATGAATATATAAACCTTAAAGATTTTTACTTTATTTTCAGTCACATTCTTTGAAAACATTTAACCGTCGCTGCATCTGCAGGTTCCTCCCCCTCCACGGAGCCGCCGAAAGATGAACAACATTATAGATAATTAAACCCCCCCCCCCCACCGCCTTCCCCAAGTTGACAGATAAAGCCTTACTAAAGTGTAGGAAGGATTAAAAAGAGCTCAAAATAATATGCTAATAAAGACTTACTAGGCAGGGAGAAGGAGAGTTACCCCGATGGCGAGCGGCATCAACCTGGTCGACACCATTTTATTCAAGCATCTTTTATTGAAGCATCTGCTACGAGCAAAACACGACTAAGGCCCTCATCTGCAACAAAGGTTCATGGCCTGCTCCAGAGAATATTTACTTTTAAAATTTTAAGCTTTTATTTTTTTTTAATTATTCTTATTTATTTTAATTTTTCATTTTGTTATTATTTTCCTTGATTTTTTTTGCCGGTTGCTTGATAACCCTGGATAGCAGGGGTTTTACCATATATCATGTAATTACATTTTTATGTCTTATTAGGTGACAAGAAAAGGAACCCTGGACCTTGAATTTATTGTTTGGATTCAGGACAGCCTGGTCATAGAACACAGGGGGTAGTGGTGGAAGGATATTATTCAGGCCGGAGGTCCATAACCAGTGGTGTTCCACAGGGATCAGTGCTGTGACATCTGTTGTTTGTGATGTTATAAAATGACATGGATGATAGAGTGCGTGGGTGGGTTAGTAAGCTGATAGATGACACTAAGATTGGGGGAGTTGTCACTGTAGAGCAATGGTTTTCAAACTTATTCTTTCCATTCACATACCACTTTAAGTAATCCCTAATATGTGATTAGTATGGGATTCAGGTGGGATGTGGGTGGAAAGAAAAAGTTTGAAAGCCATTGTTTTAATCATCCCTAATTGACTCGTTATGTGCATGGTTTCATAACTCTGAAGTTGTGATGCACGGCAGTAGCAGGAAGCAGACACAAACTTGAAGGCTGTACAACAGGCTTTATTTGGCTAAGAGTCTCTGCTACAGTAGTGGCTGTGATGGTGGCTCCCGAATGACTGGCTCGCGAGAGCCTGGCTCAGGTCTATATCCCAGTCGGGTGAGTGACAGCCAGCCAGGTGTAGTCAGTCCTCCGGTGGTCTTCCTGCAGATACAGAGATCGCCCCCTGAAGTCGGCTAGTGGTGTATCACCACAACGGGAAAATGGGGCAATGACAATTTTTCTCAAGCCAAATATTTCAGTAACAATTGGGTCTAGAGCAGAGATTCTCTACCTTCCCTTCCCACCCACATCCCACCTTAAGCAATCCCTTACTAATAACAGAGCACCGATGGCACAGGGATTACTTAAAGTGGTATGTAAGTGGAAAGAAAAAGGTTGAAAACCACAGCTGTAGATAGTTATCAAAAAGTACAACTGGATGTAGATCAGACGCAGATAGTGGCAGGGTAAAGTCAGATGGAGTTTAATTGGAACAACTGTGGGGTGCTGTACTTTAGATTGTAGATTTAGTCATGCAATGCAGTAACAGGCCCTTTCGGACCACGAGCCCGCGCCACCCAATTGCACCACAACCCCCAGTTCATTTTGAAGGGTGGGAGGAAACTGGAGCACCCTGCAGAAACCCACGCAGACACGGGAGAATGTACAGACAGCAGGGGCTTCGAACCCCAGTCCCGATCGCTGGCGCTTGTAACAGCATTGCGCCAACCACTACGCCAACCGTACTGCCCCTTTTGGAGGTGAAATGTAAGGGGAGTGCATAGAGTTTCCATCAATTACCATCAATGGGTCAGTGTTCGCCAATGGAGAGAAATTCTGCTACTTGGACTCCACCATGACAACAACAAACTCACTCGACGCAGGGAAAAGTATCCACTACCTTCGGACACCTCCATGCCCGCGTGTGGGATAACTGCCACCTCTCCACCAAATTGAAGATCCGAGTCTACGAGGCCTGCACGCTGAGTACTCTTCTCCACGGCTGTGAATCCTGGGTCACGTACAGAAAGTAAGAACACAGCCTTAACGCATTCCATTTCCGCTGCCTCAGATCCATCCTCGGCTACTCATGGCACGACAGAGTCACAAACATCCAAGTCCTGGAGAAGACTGAAAGTACGGGCCTCTACTCAATCATTCACGCTCACCGCCTGCGGAGGGCTGGCCACATCATCCATATGGAGGATGGCTGATTACCCAAAGATGTCCTCTACTGTGGGCTACCAGATGCTCCTGCCCTGTCGGCTGCCCACGTCTTCACTACAAAGACGTAATCAAGTGCAATCTCCAGTCATTCCTTGCCAACCATACTGACTGGGAGGACCTCACAAAAAATCACACTGCATGGCGTTCCACGATTCGCAGAGGCACATCACAATGTGCCAACAATTACATAAAGTTCTGTGAGGGCAGAAGAGCTACAAGGCACCGTGTTCTCGTGAAGGGGTGGGCCACGGTGATGATTGCATACAGTTGATGGCAGGAATCTTCATAACATTGATTGCCAGAGGGATTTGGGGGTTCAGATCCATCATTTAATTAAAAGTGACAATGGTAGAGAGGGTGGTAAAGAAGGCATATGGTATGGGTTGTCTTCTTGGGGTATAAGAGAAAGGAAATTACATTGCAGTTATATAAAATTTTGGTTAGGCCGCACTTGGGATATGTGTGAGGTTCTGGTCGTCCCATTCCAGGAAGGATGTAGAGGCTTTGGAAAGAGTGCAGAGGTGATTTCCCAGGATGAAACCTCGCTTAGAGGATGTGAGCTATTGGGAGAGGTTGGACAAACATGGGTTGTTTTCTCTGGGGTGTTGAAAGCTGAGGGGAGACCTGATAGAAGCTTATAACAATTATGTGAGGCATTGAGACAGTAGACAGTCAGAATCTTATTCTCAGGGTAAAGGTTCACATGTTCATGCATCTCTCTCGAAGCTGGTTAAACACTCCTGTCGGATCTGCTTCCACCACTACTGCAACAGGCCCTTCCTGCCACCCACCACTCTCAACCTGCCCCGCTCATCCCCTAGCTCCAGCTCTGCAGTCACCATCTTGCTAGCCCTCACCAACTCACAACTTGGAGTCTTGGGCCTGATGGATCCCTTCGGGGGTCCGAATACTGCTCACCCAGGATCGGGGAGCCTGGTCTGTGGGGGAGGGGGGTGGGAGGGGTCACTTGATGTCAGCATCTCTGGGGGTCCAAAAGCTAGTCACCCAGGTTCGATGGGCCTGGTCTGGTGGGACATGTGACATCAGCATCTCCGGGGGTCCAAAAGCTGGTCTCCTGGGGTCGAGGGGCCTGGTCAATGGGGGATGTGAGGTGAGCATCTCCAGGGGTCTGAACACTGCTCACCAGGGATTGGGGGGTGGGGGGAGATAGTCTGTAGGGAGGAGCATGATATCAGCATCTCCTGGGGGTCACCCCATCTCTCTCATTCCCTATCCCTCACTCTCCTTTCCATCATCTCCCCTCCCCTTCTCTATCTCTCTCTCTCTCTCTCTCTCTCTCTCTCTCCCTCTGTTTCCTTTCCTCTAGCACTGCATCCACAGAGCTACCCCTCCCCTCATCTATTCTCAGCTTTTCTCTCCCGCCCTCCTATCCTATCCTTTTGCCTGTGGGCTTCTCTCCCTGCCCCTCCTTCCCTCCTTCAGGCACCTGCCTACATTTTGTCCAGTCCTTTATGAAGGGATGAAGGGCTCAAGCCTGAATCGTTGGTTCTGTATCTTTACCGTTGCTATATAAGCTCACACCAAGACACAAGAGAAACTTGTCCGTGAACTACTCTTTGCAGACGATGCTGCTTTAGTTGCCCATTCAGAGCCAGCTCTTCAGCGCTTGACGTCCTGCTTTGTGGAAACTGCCAAAATGTTTGGCCTGGAAGTCAGCCTGAAGAAAACTGAGGTCCTCCATCAGCCAGCTCCCCACCATGACTACCAGCCCCCCCACATCTCCATCGGGCACACAAAACTCAAAACGGTCAACCAGTTTACCTATCTCGGCTGCACCATTTCATCAGATGCAAGGATCGACAATGAGATAGACAACAGACTCGCCAAGGCAAATAGCGCCTTTGGAAGACTACACAAAAGAGTCTGGAAAAACAACCAACTGAAAAACCTCACAAAGATAAGCGTATACAGAGCCGTTGTCATACCCACACTCCTGTTCGGCTGCAAATCATGGGTCCTCTACCGGCATCACCTACGGCTCCTAGAACGCTTCCACCAGCGTTGTCTCCGCTCCATCCTCAACATCCATTGGAGCGCTTTCATCCCTAACGTCGAAGTACTCGAGATGGCAGAGGTCGACAGCATCGAGTCCACGCTGCTGAAGATCCAGCTGCGCTGGGTGGGTCACGTCTCCAGAATGGAGGAACATCGCCTTCCCAAGATCGTGTTATATGGCGAGCTCTCCACTGGCCACCGTGACAGAGGTGCACCAAAGAAAAGGTACAAGGACTGCCTAAAGAAATCTCTTGGTGCCTGCCACATTGACCACCGCCAGTGGGCTGATATCACCTCAAACCGTGCATCTTGGCGCCTCACAGTCCGGCGGGCAGCAACCTCCTTTGAAGAAGACCGCAGAGCCCACCTCACTGACAAAAGGCAAAGGAGGAAAAACCCAACACCCAACCCCAACCAACCAATTTTCCCCTGCAGCCGCTGCAACCGTGTCTGCCTGTCCCGCATCGGACTTGTCAGCCACAAACGAGCCTGCAGCTGATGTGGACTTTTACCCCCTCCATAAATCTTCGTCCGCGAAGCCAAGCCAAAGATAAGGACTATATTTGACCTGCTGAGTTTCTCCAGTGTTGCGATTTTACTTCAATCACTGCATCTGTAGACTTTTGTTTTAAATTTTAAATTTAAATTTGGACGTACAGCAGGGTAACAGGCCATTTCGACCCATGTGTCCGTGCCGCCCAATTTACATCCCATTAACCTACACCCCCGGTACGTTTTCAGCGGTGGGAAGACACCAGAGCCCCCGGAGAAAACTCACGTAGACACGACTCAAGGGTTATGGGATGCTGACCTCAATTGGTAGGGGGATTGAATTCAAGAGTCGAGAGGTAATGTTGCAGCTCTATAAAACTCTGGTGAGACCACACTTGCAGAATTGTGTTTAGTTCTGGTCGCCTCATTACAGGAAGGATGTGGAAGGAGTGGAGAGGGGGCAGGAAAGACTTACTAGGATGTTGCCTGGATTGGGAAACTTGTCTTATGAGGCAAGGTTAGCAGAGCTGGGACTTTTCTCTTTGGAACGAAGAAGGATGAGAGGTGAATTAATAGAGGTCTATTAGATTATGAGAGGCATAGATAGGATGGACAGCCAGTGCCTTTTTCCAGGGTAACAGCAGCAAATACCAGAGGTCATCTGTACAAGGATGAGCAGAGGAACGTTTAGGGGAGACGTCAGGGGTATGATTTTTACACAGAGAGTAGTGGGCGCCTGGAATGCATTTCCAGGGGTGGTGATGGAGGCTGGTGCAATAGGGATGCTGGAAAGACTCTTAGGCAGGCACAAGGATGCAAAAACAGAGGGTTACGGGTTTGAGGTTGGGAAGGTTTCGATTGTTGAGTAGGTCTACACAGGTCAGCACAACATCGTGGGCTGAAGGGCCTGCATTGTGCTGTTCCAATTCCCCCAGTCCCTCCCCCTGACTCCTCGGTTGAGATGAGATGTTGTTGAAGGCCCAGCACTGATATCTGCTGCACGGCTTGTTGACCTGAAGATGACCCAACCCCTAGTTTATCGCAGTCAGGCAGCAGAGACGTCTCTGTACTGCAAGCCACCTTTTTGAATGACATTTAAAAATGCAAATATTGTTCTCATATCAGTCCATTCAACTAGTTACATCCTCAAAGATATAATAAATTCATCAAGCACGCATTTCATTTCTGAAAAGCTTGTTAACCCTGTTTTTGATTTTCTAAATTTCCTGTTATGATAACCTGAACCGTGAATTCCCGCATTTCCTAACGATTGATGTTAGACTAAATGATATAGTTTCCTATTTGCTGTCTCCCTTGTTTGTGAGGGTCGTACACCATGGAAACACTCTCCAGAACCTCCAGCCAGCACCAACCTCGTCGCCTGTCTGAGCAAGTCCCATTTGCTCTCTAAACCTTCCCTTTTCACATCCCTGTCCAAGTGCCTTTAAATACTTGCATCCACCACTTCTCTGGCAGCTCGTTCCACATACCCACCACTCTCCGCATGAAGGAGTTGCCTTTCAGTTCAGGCCCCCAGGGCATCAAAGGTCATGGGGAGAAAGCCGGGCAGTGGGGCTGACAGGGTTGAATGGTGTCTCTCCTGGGTCCCTACCAGTGACTGTGTTGCTGTTACAGTAGTTCCATCTTCTTCATCAACGATTTAGAACAGTGCTTCTCAACTTTTTTCTTTCCATTCACATCCCATTTCAATTAATCCCTGTGCCATCGGTGCTCTGTGATTAGGAAAGGATTGCTTAAGGTGGGATGTGAGTGGGAAGGGAAGGTTGCGCATCACTGCTCCAGACCCAATTGTTACTAAAATATTTGGCTTGAGAAAAATTGTCATTGGCCCATTTCCTCAGGAGTTGTGAAACCATGCACATAATGAGTCAATTAGGTACGATTAAAACAGAGGTTTTCAAACTCTTTCTTTCCACCCACATCCCACCTTAAGCAATCCCTTACAGATCACAGAGCACCTATAGCACAGGGATTACTTAAAGTGGAACGTGGGTGGGGGAAAAAAAGGTTGAGAACCACTGATTTAGATGACAGTGCAGTTGATGTGATTTTTGATTTAATTTTCATGATTTAGCAAGGTAGAAGTCCCTTCCAGTCAATGAAACTCATGCTGCCCAATTACGCTCAATTAACCTACCAACAGTTTGAATGTGGACCCGGAGAAACCCTATGTGGACAGGGGGAGAGCATATAAATTCCTTACGGACAGTGGTGGATGAGTAAATTTGCAGACGATGCCGAAATTGGACAGGGCGGAAGGATATCAAAGCTCACGACAGAACCTAGATTAGTTGGGAAGGTGGACTACGGAATCTAACTCTGACGGGAGTGAGGTGTTCCACTTTGGGAAGTCAAACTGAGGTTAGGAGAGATTAAAATGAGGAACTGGGTCAAGTTTTAACGGCGGCAGGGTTAGCGTCGCTCTTCATGCGCCCCTATTACAGCGCATGTGACCCGGGTTCGAATCCAGCGCTGTCTGCAAGGAGTTTGTACCTTCTCCCTGTGATCTGCCTGGGTTTCCTCTGGTGCTCCGCCTTCTTCCCACCCTCTAAAACATACGGCGTTTGTAGGGTGTAATTAGGTGGCATGAATTAAATGGCCAGAATCAGCTTCTATCGTGTTGTAAATAGGAAACAGGGGAACTTCTTCTCTCAGAGAGTGGCAGGAGTGTGGAATGAGCAGCCAGTTGAATTGGTAAATACAGGCTCAATTTTGACATACCCTGTATAAGTTAAATTTTCAGAATCAAGATCAGAATTTATGGTCATGAACAAGTCACGAAATTCAGGGGTTTGCAACAGCGTCAAAGTGTAAACATTCATATTATAACCATCTTACAACAATAAATAAAAATAGCGCTCGAAAACTCAAGGTTGGGCAGTGTCTATAGTTCATTGATCTTTCAGGAATCTGACGACAGCGGGGAAGAAGCTGTCCTTGTGCCGCTGAGTGCTCACCATAAGGCTCCTATACTTTTTTCCTGATGGTAGCAGAGCGAAGAGGGCTTGGCCTGGGTGGGGGGTGGGGGGGGGGGTGTTGTCTTTGAGGATAGAACCTGCTTTTATAAGACACTATGCCTTGTAGATGACCTCAATGGAGTGAAGATTCGTGCCCATGATGTCACGGGCCGAGTAAACAACCCTCTGGAGTTTTATCTTGTTCTGTGCATTGGAGCCTCCGTAGCAGACAATGAAACCTGCCAGAATGCTGTCCACGGTACACCTGTAGAAGTTTTCGAGTCTTCGGTGACATACCGAGTCTCCTCAAACAGCTCACAATGTATAGCCACTGGCGGGCCTTCTTCATACCACATCAACATGGAGGCTCCTCGGAGATGTTGACACCTAGGAATTTAAAGTTCTTGACCCTCTCCATTACTGAGCCGTTGATGAGGACTGGAAAACCTTCATCTGACTTCCTCCTGAAGTCCACAATCATCTGCTGGGTTTTGCTAATGTTGAGCACAAGATTGTTGGCATGACACCAACAATTGATCTGACTCCCTCCTGTATGCTTCCTCATTGAAATTTGTGATTCTGTCGATAATCGTGGTGTCATCGGCAAATTTGTAGATAGCATTGGAGTTGTGCCTGGCCACACAGTTATGAGTGTATAGTGAACAGACCAGTGGGATAACCATGCATCCTTGGGGTGCGCCTGTGTTGATAGTCAACGAGGAGGAGACGTTTCCAATTCGTACTGACAATGGTCTTCTGACGAGGAAGTCAAGGATCCAGTTGCGGAGGGGGGTACAGAGGCCCAGGATTTGGAGATTCTTGGTGTTGAAGGCTGAGCTGTGGTCTATGAAGAGTTACTGTTTTCGAGGTGATCCAGAGCTGAGTGGAGAGCCAGGGATATTACGTCTGCTGTGGAGGGGTTATGACGATGGGCAAATTACAGTGGGTCCAGTCCTTTTCTTAGGTACGAGTTAATTCTGTCCATGGCCAACTTCTCAAAGCATTTCATCACAGTAAATATTAGGACTACTGGGCGGTAGGCATTGAGGCAGCTCACACTGCTTTGTGGACAGGTAGAATTTGGACAGGAACATGGATGGGAGGGGCATAGAGGGATATGGTCTGGGTGCAGGTCAGTGGGACTGGGCAGAATAATAGCTTGGCATAAACTGGAAGGACCAAAGGCCTGTTTCTGTGCTATAATGTTTTATGCCTCTTATGGTCTATGGCAGGACTTGCATGGTGAATACCAGGGCCCTGGAGAGTTTTGTAGAACAGAGGCACCTAGGTGTACAAGTGCATAATTCCTTGAAAGTGACAATGCGTAATGACAAGGAAGTGAAGGTGTTTGACATGTTTTCCTTCATTGGGGAGGGCAACTGAGTACAAAAGTTAGGGCCACTTGATTCAACTGTACCAGACAGTGAGACCACACTTGGAGTGCTGTGTACATTTCTGGTCACCCAGCTATAAGAAGGACACAAACAAATCAGAAGGGGTGCAGAGGAGATTCATCAGGATCTTGCTGTGACCAGAGGTGTCGAGTTATAGGGAGAATTCGGATAGGCTGAGTCTTCATACCCGAGAGTGAAGGAGGCTAATCTTATAAAGGTTTTATAAAACTAGGAGGGGTCTGGACGAAGTGAATGCTCATAGTCTTTTTCTTTCCCCAGGGTAGATTTAAGGTGAGAATTAAGAGGGACCTGAGGGGCAACTTTTTCATTCAGAAGGTGGTCCACATCTGGAACTAGCTGCCGGAGGGAACTGAAGTTGGGGGAGTCAATTTCGAGAAGTGCAAAAGACATTGGGATAGTAAAACGACAAGGCTGGAGAAACTTAGCAGGTCAAACAGTTTACTTTATGGAGCAAAGATAACATGTGTAACCACATATAACATGTATAACAAGATACGTAACCAATGGTTTGGGCTTGAGGTATGAGCAAACTGTAGGCAGGCGCCTGAACAAAATGATGTATGGATAGAAAGGATGAATGAATGAATGATTGGGAAGGAAACGTTTAGAACAGTTCCTTTCCACTCACATCCCACTTTAAGTAATCCCTATTCCATTGGTGTTCTATGATTAGTAAGGGATTGCTTAAGGTGGGATGTGGGTGGAAAAAAAAGTTTGGAAACCCCTGTTTTAATCATCCCTAATCAACTTGTTATGTGCACGGTTTCAGAATTCCAAAGGAAATGGGCCCAATGACAATTTTTCTCAAGCCAAATACTTGAGTAAAAATTGGGTCTGGAGCAGTGATTCTTAACCTTCCCTTCCCACCCACATCCCACCTTAAGCAATCCCTGACTAACCACAGAGCCTCGAGGGCACAGGGATGACTTAAAGTGGGATGTGAGTGGGAAGAAAAAGGTTGAGAACCACTGGTTTAGAAGGGTAGCGCTCAAATGCAAGTTAATGGGATTTGTCCGATTTGGTCAACACAAATAATATGGGCCAAAGTACCTCTTCCATTCTATGGGACATGATCACTTGTCAGCCCCGTTCATTTTTCCAGGCAGTATTTCCTTGTGGTAGTTTTTCGCTCCCCCCTCCCCCTTCCATTTATCCCCATTGATTTTTCTACCAATATTTGGTTCCTTCTGCAGTGAAGTCAGATACAATATATTAGTTCCAGGCCATTTCCACATTTTCCATTAACAATTTTCAGGTCACTCGCCCTAAATTGTATTTTTTTACTTTCTTCCGATATGCATTTAAAAACACCTACTGCTTATTCCCATCACCTAAGTTCTCCCTCTATATTTTTCTTATCATCCTTTGTTTCCAAAATTCTTCCCGTTTTTCTCCAATCTTTGCAATTTCTCATGCCTTCCTTTCCAATTGTACACTTTCCACCACTTCTTAACTCAGCCGTGAGCAGATCTACAAAGGGAGGTGGGAGCCTTTATTTCTCAGGGAAGTTATCCTGGTTTGAGAATCGTGAACAACAGGAGGCTGGAGGTGTCGTGGACAGTGTAGAAGGTTGTCGTAGGGCATTGTGGTTGAATTCCACAGATTCACCACTCTCTGGGAAAAGCATTTCGTCTTCATCTCCGCCCTAAATCTATTTCCCACCCCCCGGATCTTCAGGCTACATCCCCTAGCTCCAATCTGTTGAAGTATATCTGTCCACAGTATTAACTACTTCCTTTCAATCCTTTGATTTCTTGATTCTGCAGCTTAACAACTGTTAGGAGATCTGAAGCCTTTACCCACCAGAGACTTCCTTCCACTTACTACTTCTTTCTCCACCAAGCTGATTCAACGATCTAGGTCAAGATCGTATCTCACTCTAACCACATCCTCCATTAACAGATCTTACCTCTCTCATTTTCAAGTCAACTCAAGTTTATTGTCATCTGATTGTACAAGTACAACCCAATGAAACAGCGTTCTCCGGTCTCAGTGCAAAATACGCAGACACACAAACAGACATAAACACACATGCAGACAAACAATACTTATGCAGGACCAGTATTCACATATACAAATAAATATTGTTTCGTGAACATGAGAGTCTCGGATGGTTAGCGTAAGCAGTTCCTTTGGTGGTTCAGTATTCTCACTGCCCGTGGGAAGAAGCTACTCCTCAGCCTGGTGGTGCTGGCTCTGATCCTTCTGTCTCTCTTCCCCAACGGGAGCAACTGAAAGATGCTGTGTGAGGGATGGAGGGGGTCCTCAATGACTTTGCCAGTAGATCATATCAACAGAGAGTGAGAGAGACTCCAGTGATCCCCTCTGCTGGTTGACATGATGGTGCTTCAGTCTTCTCAGGGTGGAGGGTGGTCATTCCTGGTCCTCCTGAAGTCCATGATCATCTCCCTCATATTGTTCACGTTGAGACTCAGGTGGTTACTCTCTCACCGTTTCGCAAGATTTTTCTCTCTGCGGTGTGACTCATCGTTGTTGCCGATGAAGCTGACTCCTGTCGCATCACCTGCAAACCTGATGACACTGTTGGAGCTGGATCTGGCCATGGGTCAGTAGCGTAAACAGGAGCGGGCTGAGCCCACATTTTATCTGCCTGTTAACTCGTTACTATCCTTGGCTCTGCTTCAATACCTTTGTAATGGCTACCAGATCAAGCCCAGTAGTTCATCCACTTCGTTATGAGTGCATTACAAAATCTGGTTTCTTGTTTAACCTTTGTAATGGCTACCAGATCAAGCCCAGTAGTTCATCCACCTCGTTACGAATGCATTACAAAATCTGGTTTCTGGTTTAACCTTTGTAATGGCTACCAGATCAAGCCCGGTAGTTCATCCACCTCATTACGAGTGCATTACAAAATCTGGTTCCTGGTTTCACCTTTGTAATGGCTACCAGATCAAGCCCAGTAGTTCATCCACCTGGTTACGAGTCCATCACAAAATCTGGTTTCTGGTTTAACCTTCTAAGTTGACATTTAAATGTATTTGTCACCAAATACTTTGTACAGAGACGAGGGTTCTTTAGCAAGCGGACCAACAGGTTATCTCTAACATTCATACAGCCGTGTAATGAGCATAATTTACAGAGTGTAATATTACCAAGAAAAGGTCATTAGCACCAAGCAAGGGCAGCGTGAGAGCACTGTTGTCGGGTTCATCCGGGAGCCTAATGGCTGCAGGGAAAATCGATCTTTGAGACTGTTGGTGTCCACTTGCGCACATTTGAGCTTTCCCCCTGATGGGAGGAGGGAGAAGAGAGTGTGTGTCTGGGGAGTGATGGGTCCTGCCTTTCCCAGGCTGTGAGGGGTAGCCCCTCAAACAATAGAGGGGGAAAGTAACAACAAGACGCCACAGTGTCCTGACAAAACAAATGGAACAATGATGAGAATGTATAGATCTGACTGATATTATGGGTGTAAAAAGACTTTGAAAGGTTTTCATTTTTGTTAATAATTTAGTGTGAACAAAGTATATTTTTGGTTAAAAAAATAGTTTCGATAAGATCCCCTCTCATTCTTCTAAGTTCCAGCAAGTACAGTCACTCCTCATGGGCCAATCCCCTCATCACTGAGTCAACCAGGATGCTGCCTGGATTAGAGGGCATGAGTTATGAGGAGAGGTTGGACAAACTTGCGTTGTTTCCTCTGGAGTGTCAGAGGCTGAAGGAAATATATTCAGATTGTTTTTCCCAGGGTAAAAGTGCCACATGTATTTAAGCTGGAGTGAGTGTGGGGTGAGTTTAAAGAAGATGTGTAGGTCGAGGTTTCTCTTCATGTATCTAGTGATGGGTGCTAGGACAGGCTGGCAGGGGTAATTTGGGTTGGTGCGGCCTAATTTGGAGTTCTGTGTGCAGTTCTGGTCGCCTAATTATAGGAAGGATATAAACAGAGTGGAGAGAGTGCAGAGAAGGTTTACCAGAATGTTGCCTGGGTTTAAGCATCTGGAGTATGGGGAGAGATTGGACAGATTGGGTCTTTATTCTTTGGAGCATAGAAGGTTGAGAGGGGATTTGATAGAAGTATTTAAGATTATGAAAGGGATAGACAGAATGGATGTGGATAGACTATTTCCGTTAAGAGGAGGAAAGATTAAAACAAGAGGACATGAGTTAAGAATTAAGGGGCAGAGGTTTAGAGGTAACATGAGAGGGAACTTCTTTACTCAGAGAGTGGTAGCCGTGTGGAATCATCTTCCGGGAGAAATAGTGGCGGCGGAGTCAATTGTATTATTTAAGAAAAGGTTGGACAGGTCTATGGATGAGAAGATGAAGGGTTATGGGCATTGTGCAGGGAGGTGGGACTAGAAAGGGGTGTTTGGTTCGGTGCGGACTAGAAGGGCCTAATGGCCTGTTTCCGTGCTGTAATTGTTATGTTATATGTTATGTTATGGGTAGTGGTGGAAGCTGATACAATTGTAGCATTTAAGAGGATTTTTAGGAAGATACATGAATATAAATGGAATGGAGCAGCAGTTATACAGATTGTCCCTGACTTACAATGGGATCCCATTCCGGCACTCCCACTGTAAGTCGAAAAAATCATAACTCGATAAAGTATACCCCATTTCCCATTTCTATAATTCAAGGTTGAATCTACCATGCTGAATGCTGAATACAGGGACTGTGAGCGTGGTTGAGTCAGCCTCGCGAGAGAGTATGCTGTACACGAGGCCCCCATCGCCCTGAGTTGAGTGAGAATAGCGTGCAACATATTGCAAGCGCGGGGTTGGACCGTCGTAAGTCAGGGACTAACTGCAGTTTGATTTGGCCATTGTGCACGGCACAGACACGTGGGCCCAAGGGCCTGCTCCTGTCCTGTTCTGTTTTCAGGTTCTATGTTCTGGAAAATGCAACCCAGAAATTTTCAACAAGATCTTCTCCAAAAACGATGAAGCATCGTCAAGACCAAACTCAAGTAAGATGACTGCAGGAGAAAAATTAAGGCCTTCTGATTCAAATCTGCTGAAGAGAAGAAGTATCTGATGCCTGCAACTTCTCAGAGATCACAATAACTCTGCTTCCGTTTGCTCGATTTACAAGCAGAGGATCTGGGTGAAGAAATTATCAGGGGATTTTAATCTGGATAAGTGCAAAGGGCTGTGTAGCACTACTTACAGACAGGAAGTAAAGGCCAAAGGTGTTATTGATCTAAAGATTCAAGCATGCCACTACATGCTGTTAGCTCAAGCTCAAGGGTAGGTATGAGGGAGGAGACTTGGGCTCTCGGCCTTTATTAGAGATCTTGGGGGAAGGGCTATTGGTTCAGCAGTTGGGCCAGGCTGCCCAGATCAGTGGGAAACGTGCCAGCAATCCCATGTTCCACACATCCACCCCTCCTTTTTAGATAGAGTCTGGCGGGGTGATGCGGGGCACTGTCTTTGAGTTGCACAGTAAGGTTCACAGGTTTAGTCTCGCCGGTGGTCTTACCCGTCGTTGGGACCTCCGCAGTCCTGCTGGCTGTAGCCTGATGGCTGTAGCCTGATGGCTCGGTCACTGGGATGGCTGTTGGGGGTCTGAACCATGTCAGTGTCTCCCAGGTCCGTGAGAATGTGGGAGTTAGTTAGTAACCGAGGAGGGGAACCCTCCAGCGGGGGGAAACATTTGGGGGACCAGGCTGGGGGGGGGGGGGGGTGGGTAAGATCTCTAAGTCCTCAACCCGGGTGGTCCCCAGGGCTGGCTGGTCACTGCCCAAGGGTATTGGATGCACCTCCCACTCGCGCCAGGTCTTGGATGGACACCGTGTCGTCCTGTCCATCTGAGTACCTTACCAGTGCATACTGGGGGTTTGCATGCAGGAGGTGCACTTCCTCCTCTACCTGCCTTGTGGGTCATAATGTGCTTCTGGAGGAGCACCGGCCCAGGGTCATCAGCCAGACTGGCAGCATGGTTCCCAACGCCGACCTCCTAGGAAAGGAAAACAATCTTTCATGTGGCATTGCATTCGTACCCGAACAGAGTAGGGACCTGATAGGATGCTGTGCTTCTGGGAGTTCCTCTTGCCAGTGGGACACATTCATCCCTCTCGCCTTAAAGGCCAACAGGACTGCCCTCCAAATTGTGCCATTTTCCCTCTCTACCTGGCCATTCCCTCAGGGGTTGTAGTTGGTGGTTCTACTCGTTGCTGTGCCCCTGGAGAGGAAGTAACGTTGCAGCTCCTCACTCTTGAATGCTGAACCCGGTCATTATGCCCATATGCGGGGTACCCGAACAAAATGAATATGGTGTGGAGTGCTTTAATGACCATGGTTGTGGTCATGTCTGGTCAGGGAATGGCGAATGGGAAGCGTGAGTATTTGTCCACAATGTTCAGGAAATAGCAGTTCTGATTCGTGGATGGAAGGGGCCCCTTGAAGCTCAAGCTGAGACATTCAAAGGGGCGAGTGGCTTTGATGGGTTGGGCTCTCTCTGGTCTGTAAAATTGCATTCCGCACAGATCGGGCAATTGCAAGTCAGCTCCCTGACTTCCTCCACTGCGTAGAGGAGGTTATGGGCCCTCACAAAGTGGTAGAGTCTTGTGACCCCGGGTGGCAGAGGCTATCATGGAGGGCGTGCAGGTGATCTACTTACGCCCTGGCGCAGGTTCCCCTGGACAGTGCGTCAAGGGGCTCATTGAGCTTACCCAGCCGGTAGAAGATCTCATAATTATATGTGGACAGCTCAATTCTCCACCACATGATCTTGTCATTCTTAATTTTGCTCCACTCTTTGTTATTAAACATAAAGAAGACAGCTCTCTGGTCCGTCAGCAGGGTGATGCCGGTCAAGTAGTGCCTCCAGTGGTGCACCACCTCCACTATAGGCTGTGCCTCCTTTTCCATGGTGGAGTGCCTGCGTTCGGGGCCCTGCAGGATGCACGAAAAAATGCCACTGGTCTGCCTGTCCGGTTCAGCATGGCGGCCGGGGCAAAGTCAGAAGCATCACTCTCTGCTTGGTACGGGACCGACTCATTGATGGAGTGCATTCCTGCCTTGATGATCTCATTCCTGAAGCTCTTGAAAGCCTTACGTGCCACCGCTGATGGGAGAAAGGTCGTGCATAGTTGGGACCCATTGTGCGTAATATGAAAAGAGCCCCAGGCACCTTTTTAAAGCCTTGGGATTCTGTGGTAGAGGTAATTCCAGAAGGGGGCGCATGCGCTCAGGGTCGGGGACAATCACACCATGCTCCACCACGTATCCCAGGATCGCCAGCCACTCCATGCTGAACACGCACCTCTTCTGGTTGTATGTTAGGCTGAGGGCTTTTGCAGTGGCCAGGAACCTCCGCAAGTTGCGGTCGTGTTCTTTCTGGTCATGGCTGCACGTGGTGACATTTTCCAAGTATGGGTAAATGGCTTTTAACCCATTGTCATCCACCATGGTCCATTTCCCTTTGGAACACTGACACCCATTTGTGAGGCCGAAAGGGACCTGTAAGAATTGGTACAGTCTACCAATAGCTTCAAATGGTCCTTTGGGTGGATAGGAATCTGATCGTACGCTGACTTGAGATCTATGACCAATGCGATCTCATTCACCATGTCATCAATTCTGGGCAGAGGGTAGACATCCAATGGGATGAACTGGCTGATGGTTTGATTGTAGTCAATCACCATCCTGTACTTCTCTGCCCCCTTTACCACCAGCACCTGTTCCTGCCATAGATTATTACTGGGCCCTCCCTCAGCAACCGTTCCACCTCGAACAATGAATCCCGTCCTCCAGGCTGCACCGTCTACTCTTAGTGGCCATTGGCCTACAATCTGAGGTGAGGTTTTGGAACAGTGAGGATGGAGGGACCTATAGGCTGTCTTTCCGGCTGTCCACCCCATGTCCTCCTCACTCTGGGGAAAAGGGACAGGAGGCTGAAGACGAGCACTCAGTGGCCCAAGGACAGCGTCTTCCCCGCTGTCCACCCCATGTCCTCCTCACTCTGGGGAAAAGGGACAGGAGCCTGAGGTCGAGCACTCAGTGGCCCAAGGACAGCTTCTTCCCCGCTGTCAAGGCCATGCCCTCCTCACTCTGGGTTAAAGGGACAGGAGCCTGAGGTCGAGCACTCAGTGGCCCAAGGACAGCGTCTTCCCCGCTGTCCACCCCATGTCCTCCTCACTCTGGGGAAAAGGGACAGGAGCCTGAGGTCGAGCACTCAGTGGCCCAAGGACAGCGTCTTCCCCGCTGTCCACCCCATGTCCTCCTCACTGGGGAAAAGGGACAGGAGCCTGAGGTCGAGCACTCAGTGGCCCAAGGACAGCGTCTTCCCCGCTGTCCACCCCATGTCCTCCTCACTCTGGGGAAAAGGGACAGGAGCCTGAGGTCGAGCACTCAGTGGCCCAAGGACAGCGTCTTCCCCGCTGTCCCCCCCATGTCCTCCTCACTCTGGGGAAAAGGGACAGGAGCCTGAGGTCGAGCACTCAGTGGCCCAAGGACAGCTTCTTCCCCGCTGTCAAGGCCATGCCCTCCTCACTCTGGGTTAAAGGGACAGGAGCCTGAGGTCGAGCACTCAGTGGCCCAAGGACAGCGTCTTCCCCGCTGTCCACCCCATGTCCTCCTCACTCTGGGGAAAAGGGACAGGAGCCTGAGGTCGAGCACTCAGTGGCCCAAGGACAGCGTCTTCCCCGCTGTCCACCCCATGTCCTCCTCACTGGGGAAAAGGGACAGGAGCCTGAGGTCGAGCACTCAGTGGCCCAAGGACAGCGTCTTCCCCGCTGTCCACCCCATGTCCTCCTCACTCTGGGGAAAAGGGACAGGAGCCTGAGGTCGAGCACTCAGTGGCCCAAGGACAGCGTCTTCCCCGCTGTCCCCCCCATGTCCTCCTCACTCTGGGGAAAAGGGACAGGAGCCTGAGGTCGAGCACTCAGTGGCCCAAGGACAGCTTCTTCCCCGCTGCCATCAGATTCCTGAATGATCAATGAACCACAGACACTGCCTGACTTGTTCTTTTTCTTCAACTGTTTTGATTTATTTTGCGAGGTGGTTTATGGAAATGTTTGCCCTGTGATGCGGTCGCAAAACAGCGAATTTCGTGGCCATAACATCCGATTCTCTCTAAACTGGGAACGTGCTGGAGACACCGAGGGAATTGCACTCGACCCCCGGCGTCCGCAGAGTCCCGTGTATCAGATACCTGAGGCTCCCGCCCCCTTCACCACGCTCTCATTGGCGCAGGGCGAAGGCACCTGTCCTCTGATTGGTCAGATCCACTGCCAATCAGGGTGCCACTATAAAGAAGTAGCCCGCCGCACCTTGAGCTCAGAGAGCGGGTCGGCGGGGGACGGTGAAGGATGTGCTTGTGAAGGGCGGGGGACGGTGAAGGATGTGCTTGTGAAGGGCGGGGACGGACTTTGCCGCCTCGTTGCTTCAAGGGCTTTTGGTTTGCACCCCCAACTAAATAAACGTTGTCTTCTTGCTTTGCTTCGCGTGGCAGCAGCCCCGTGGAAGGGTGAGGGGCGAGCCCACCGAGAGCCCCTTGTGTGCGGGGAACGGGATGGCTCCGTGGCCGCTCCTCCGGGCCGGCGTCTCCAGGTCAGGTCCCAGCCGCTGCGCCCTGGTTTACGCGCTGCTGGTCCCCCTCCTCACGCAGGTGAGTCGGTCAACGTTGAAGTTTGTCAAGCAAATCTCTTATACAACTTTGTTGTGAACAATCAGCTCCCTCATTCAACGCTTGATGCACGTTGCAGGGAAGGGTTGACATTTATAATTGTTTTATACTATCTCACTAAATCAGTCTGTAAAGATATAAAATAACATAGGAAGCTCGTAATTAGCAATGTCAGTCTGTTACTTATCTGTTTATAACCTTCAAGAATTTTTATAGATGATTCCCACGCGAGAAAAACTTTCTGCTTTTCAGTGGTGCGTTTCAAGTACATGTTTGGTGTAAGAAGTGGGCCATTCAGCCCATCATGGCTGATTTACTCTCCATTTCCATGCCATTTTGCCTTCTTCCCGGTGTATCGTCCTCCACCTTAAATATCTCCCCCACCCCATGGCGTGGCCGTCCGCGGCAAACACCTGGGTAAAGAAATTCCTCCTCGTTCTGAAGGGATCTTATTGTATTGTGGTCCCAGACACTTTCTTTCCCCCCACCCCACACCATAGGAAACAATCTGCTTCACGTCCACCGTCTCCAAGCCTTTCAGTATTCGATGGGTTTCAATGAGATCCTTCTCTTCCCCCCCCCACTGCATTTTTCTAAACTTTAAGTCCCAGAGCCTTTAAACTCTCCACCTGAAAGAGTTCCTTCCTTCCTGATCATTCTTATGAACCTCCCTGTGGATCCTCTCCAGCACCAACACATCTTCCTTGGATGAGGTGCCCTAAACGGCCCAAATGTGGTCTGACCAATGTCTTGTCGAGCCTTAATGTTGTATCCCTGCTTTTATATTCTATCCCTCAAAATGTCTTCCTTATCACTGACTCTACCCAAACGTTGACCTTTAGGAGGATCTTCCACAAGGACTCCCGAGTCTCTCTGCACCTCCGATATCTAATCTTCTCGCCTGTTCAGAAAATAGTCTGCATCTTTACAGTAAACGATCGTACACTTCTTCACACTGCATTCCATCTGCCATTTCCTGCCTCAATCTCCTAACCTACAGTCTGTGCCATTCTTCCTTCTACCAAAGTGCTTGATCGTCCACGTTATTGTACAGAGGTTTGGATCTGGAGCATGGGCTGGTGATGAATCGAACAGGAATCCTTGCAGCCACAGAGGCTGTGGGAGCGCTGGAGGCGAATCCACAAACACCGAGCGTCTCTGAAGGGAACTCTCTCTCTCTCTTGCTTATCTTTCTCCCATTGCTAGGGACGTCGGGCAATGCTCACGGCGACTCATCGTTTGCCTAGCGGCAGGTAGAATTTGAGGTGTATCGCGTATGTTACATTTTTTTAATTAATGTGATCATGAAAGGAGCCTTGAAACAACAGCTTTCAGCACTGAGACTTGCAGAACACTACTGCTCACAGACTTTAAATCAGAAAATACTGTTACTGTTTGCCTGCTCGGGGGGGATTTGTCCCACTGAAAGATCACTCCAATCAGTACCATTCACCTGCACTACCCCAAAAGCTATCCATGTATCTTTTTGCCGAAGGTTAAATTATATTCGGCTTTCCCTGTATGTACAGACTTTGCTTTCCAGTTTGCAGAAGCTCGTGGTGTAAAGAAGACATTTTTGTGGGTTCTTTTGCTCATTGACTTTCGCTGCAGTTTTAAGGACCAAGGTGCCAGTCATAAACCCCTTGAGCCAGAGGGATAGGTTTGCTATTTCTGAATCTGTCGCGAGACAGAGGCGGGATAATGCGTTTAAAATAAGCAAAAACCTTGTGAATATGTTTGCTGCTGTTCTGACCTCAATGGGACTGTTGTCGCCAGGTGCTGGCCGCCCCTCAGGAGTGCGACGCCTTGGAGAAGATCGCACGGCTTCACGAAGAGTGTCTCTGGATGCTTGACAGAGGTGACCTGAGTCCGGAGGCAGGTGAGAACTGGAAGAGCTGTGGGGATCGCGCCTGTATGGTTTGGGCGGAAGGGAAGGGAGGACAAATTGAGGTAAGAGCTTTAGGAGAATGGGCAGAGAAGGAGCAAGTGAAATACAATGTTGGGAAGTGGATAGTAATGCAATTTGGTGGAAGAAATCAATAGGGATAAAATTAAAAAACACCCAAATGCAAAGTGAGTTGGGCAACCTTGTGCAGAATAGCTTAAACGCAAACTTGCAGGTTGAGTCGGCGATGAAGGCGGCAAGTGCAATGCTGGCATTCATTTAAAGAGACTATAAGGGCAGAGATTCAATGAGAGTTTATAAGGCATGGGTGAAACCTCACTTGGAGTATTGTGATCAGTTTGAGAAAGGATTTGCTAGAGGGGATTTAGAGGAGGTTTGCAAGGATGGTTCTGGAAATTAAAGGGTTATTGGATGAAGAAGGTTTGTTGGCTCTTGGTCAACACATTGGAATTTAGGAGAATGAGGGAAAATCTCATTGAAACAATTCAAATGTTGAAAGGTGTGGACAGAGTAGATGTAGGAAGGTTGTTTCCCATGGTGGGAGAGTCTGGGACAAGAGGGCACCACTTCAGGATTGAAGGGTATCTGCTTGCATTATTTCTCTGAATTACAAGTGTTTTTAGAGTGAAAGATTAACTGTGAGACAACTTTACCAGTACAATCGGTAAGATACCAATGATACTGTAGGCCCGTGGTTCTTAACCTTTTACTTTCCATTCACATACCACTCTAAGTAATCCCTTTGCCATCGGTGCTCTGTGATTAGTAAGGGATTGCTTAAGGTGGGATGTGGATGGAAAGAAAGAGTTCGAACGTTTTAATTGTCCCTCATGGACTCGTTATGTGCACGGTTTCAGAACTCCAAAGGAAATGGGTCAATGACAATTTTTCTCAAGCCAAATATTTCAGTAACGATTGGGTCTAGAGCAGTGATTCTCAACCTTCCCTTCCCACTCGCATTCCACCTTGTGCACTAATGGTATAGGGATTATTTAAAGTGGGATGTGAGTGGAAAGAAAAAGGTTGAGAACCGCTGCTGGTGCCAAGATGGTCAGGGAGTGTGGGCTTGGGTATGTATCTGAGGGAGTATGTGAACATGTGTGTTTTGGTTTTTTTGGCCAAAATAAAAAGAAAACAGGATCAAGAGGGAAGTCCACCCCATAATTTTTGTTAATATTTCCCCCAAATGTATCCACAGAGGACTTAACCAGGTAGAATGTATAAAAGTACCAATATCTCTGCCACACCTAAAACATTTGAGATGATTTGAGATTTCCCATTTACTATCATGTAGCTTTTGAGGTGAGAGATACATAGTTGATGTAAATAAAAATGAAATGTATCATTTTATATCTTGAATTAGTAAGAGCTACCGTACTATCGAGGCATAAATTTGACCAGCATCGTTGATCAATTACAATGCCCAAATCCGATTCCCATCTCTCCCGAGATCTATATAACCTGATTTCTGGGTTTTGCTCTTGAAGCAGGAAATACAGATAAATTTAGATGCATTCCCCTTTTGAATTAGTGTCTGTGTGTATAAAATGTATGTATTTGTGTGTTTGTGTGTGCAATGTGTGTAAAATGTGTCTTGATGCTTGATATATATTTTGTGGGGGGAAAAAAATGTCGGAATTTCTTCAGCCAGAGGGTGAATTTGTTACCATAGGCAGTTGTGGAGGCCAGGTCATTGGGTGTATTTAAGGCAGGGGAAGATTAAACAGGTTAGGACATTATTCCTTGCAGTGAAGAAGAATAAGAGGAGATTTGATAGAGGTTTACAAGATTGTGAGCAGTATGGACAGAGTGGGTGCGATTAGGCTTTTTCCACTTAGATTGGGGGAGAAGAAATGAGGAGTCGTAGTTTTAAGCTGAAAGGGGAAAGCTTTAGGGGGACTTTTTTTTAAGGGGAAAGTTCCTCACTCAGTGGTGGGAGTGTGGAATGAGCTGCCATCTGGTGTGAATGTAGGCTCAATCTTGAGTTTTAAGAATAAATTGGATAGTTACATGGATGGGAGAGATCTGAAGGATGATGGAATGATAGTAGATCAAGGGGACTAGCGAAATAATGGTCAGCACAGGCTAAAGGGGCTGAATAGCCTGTTTTCTGTGCTGTAGCATTCTATGGTTCTAATATAAATCCAACACATGGAGGTCTTTAATTGGGTGTAATGCAGTCAATACAAAAGCCAATTCACCCACAGGAAGGGCTAACAAACAGGTTGTGTTAGTAATGTTGACTCGGGCCTCACAGGCAGTCTCCTGTCTATTCTTTGAAGTAAAATAGTTGCACCGCATCAAGTATTGGTTTAGCTGCGTATGGATTGCAGTGTTCAATTCTGGTCGCCCCCATTACAGAGGATGTGACGGCTTTGGAAAAGGCACAGGAGATGTTTACCAGGATGTTGCTTGGATTGGAAGGTTTAAGCTATTAAAGAGAGTTGTTATCTCTGGAGCATCTTCTGGTAAATCTCCTCTCCAAAGCTTCCCCATCCTTCCTGAAATGAGGTGACCAGAACTGAATACAATGCTCCAAGTGTGGTCTGACTGGAGTTTTACAGAGCAACTTGATGTCCGAATCAAGCAGTGTTTCTATCTTTCAAAAGGAATCAAAACCTCATTGATTTTTAACAGGTAAATGTAAATGGACAGAGGCAAATTTATGTACATAACATTAATTTGAACACTTTCCCACTGGCTGTGTTTGTCTGTCTGACCGTGTGTCATTGATTTACCCGGGGCAGGAAGCTTCAGAATAAAAATCAGGTTTATTATCAGGAGCGTCTGTCGTGAAATTTGTTTTGTGGCAGTGGTATTCAGCAGAACGAAGTGCAAAATTAATATAAAAATGTCAGTTGTGTAGATACAAGATACTTTTTTTAAATGAGTAGATCCAAAAAAGTGAGGTTGTGTCTGTGGTTCATTGTCTGTTCAGAATTCTGATTGTGGAGAGGAAGAAACTGTTTTTGTAATTTTGGATGTTCATCTTCAGGCTCCTGCTGGGAGCAGTGAGAAGAGGGCATGGCCTGGGTGGTGAGGCTCCTTGAAGATGGAGGCTGCTTTCTTCAAGATTAATGGAGGGAAGACCCTTCGTGCTGGCTGAGTTCGCAATTCTCTGTAACCTGTTCCTGTCCTGTGCATTGGCACCTCCCAACAAGTCAAAACGCTCTCCACGGTACATCTGTGGAATTAATTTTTTAAGTTAAATTTTCAAGGGTCTTTTGGTGGCGCACCAAATCTCCTCAAACTCCTAACGAAGTATAGCCTTCTTCATTAAATGCATCAACATGGAGGCCCCAGGATGGGTCTTCAGCGATGTGGGCATCCAGGAATCAAACGTTTCTTACCCTCTCCGCTCCTGACCCCAGATGAGGACTGGTTTGTGTTCTGCCAGTTTCCCCTTCCTGAAGTGCACAATCTATTCCTTAGTTTTGCTGATGTTGAGTGCAAGATTATTTTGCGACACCATTCAGCAAACTGATCCATCTCACCCCTCGTTATCCTCTGTGGTTCTGCCAACAACCATGGTGTCATCGGCAAATTTATCGATGGGATTTGAGTTGTGAATACCCACACAGTCGTGGGTGTAGAGAGCAGTGGGCTAAGCGCGCATCCTTGAGGTGCATTCGTGTTGATTGTCAGTGAGGAGGGGACGTTGTTATTGATCTGCACGAACTGCAGTCTTCCGATGACTAGGTCAAGGATCCAGTGGTAGATCCCCAGGTTTTGGAGCTTGCTGACCAGTACGGAGGGGATGACGGTGTTGAAAGCTGAGCGTAATTGATGAAAATCAGCCCAATGTTGGTATTTCCCTTGTCCAGTTGATCCAGGACTGAGTGCCGAGCCAGTAAGATTGCGTCTGCTGTGAGGCGATTGCGCATCTATCCATTTCCATTTCTCCAGAGTCTTGTAAACATTTCCTCATTACTTTTGCCTCGTTAATATCTCATTACTTATTGTAAAGTCCCTTGTATCTTGAGTATTTGGAAGCTCAGACTCCCACGTACTCCCAAAGTGATGGGTATCTGTTTCTTATTAGCAAGAAATATTGATCCAGGTAACGCAGACCCAGGCCTTTCAGGTTCAAAAAGCAGACTGCTTCTTGGGTATTGTAGGATGACCTGACTCCTTCCAATGCTCACGGTTTCTGGGTTCAAACGGCCCACTGTCAGATCAACTTAGATTTAGACATGCAGCACAGTACAGGGCCTTCCAACCCATGCTGCCCATTTACAACCAATTGACCTTCAACCCCTGGTGTGTTTTGAAGGGTGGGAGGAAACCGGAGCCCCCGAAGGAAACCCTCACATACACAGGGAGAATGTACAAACTCCTTAAAGATAAGGCCAGACTTGAACCCAGGTCATTGGTGCTCTAACAGTATCCAGCTGTCCCTATAGCATTAACCACTGGTTCCCCTCTGTTTAGAGAGTGTGGAGAGTTAGTGCAATTATCCACAACAAATGTCAAGATTAAAGGCATGGCAATGAGGTCAAAGTTAACGACAAGGCATTGGTTTCTTTTTAAACTGCTTCCATTACTAAGCCCTAGGCCACTCAGCTGCTTGAATCTACCATTCAACAAGATTGTGGCTGACCTGATTGTAACCTCAACACTAAGTGAAAGACAGACGTCTGGAGACATTGTGATTGGGGTAAAAACAAGCAGAAATGCTGGAGGAACTCAGCCGGTCTCCTCCCACAGAGCCAAAATCAATTCTCATCTCTCCCCTCATCACGTCCACTTAACGTTGGTCTGGACTCCTCCCCTCCCATACTTAAGTCTTTATTCTGATGCCTTCCTGTTCTTTGTTTGCACCTTGAAAGAAGGCCTTGGGCCTGAAACGTCGATACGATATCTTTACCTGATATGGGTGCTGCGAGGCTGGCTAAGTTCTTCCAGCATTTCTGCAACCTCAGTTCCTAGAAACTTATCACTCCCTGACTTAGCAATAATCTCTCTTTAAAATGTTGTTATCCATATTTAATATATAAACAATTGAATAATACAATTATACAATGTGCAATGCATTTAAAAATATATAGGAAAAAGATTTCAAATATGAACATAACTAAAAGAGCCAAGTCACATTGTTAATAGTGAAATGAAATATAACACCAACAAAAACCCCAAACCCAAAGGAAAGAAATGAAGGAAAAGTGAAGTTAAAAGCAATAATCCCTATCTCTGCTTCGAGGGGCTTGAGGAATTCTGGAGGAAAATTTCACCTTCCTCTCAGCTGCCTTAAATGGGGAGGGGGGGGTGGGTGGATGTGGCTTTATTGTTTATTTGTTCAACGGTGACCCCAAGTTCTTGGTTTTCCCCCAATCAGAAACTGCCTTGGGACATCTGCCCTGTTTATTGCCAAGTACCAACAGGTTTCATTAAAAATAGACGTTCTTCTTATAATATCCATAGATTTCTAAATACTTTCTACTCATAACAATGAATCTATCTTATCCTTGGACCAGAGATTCTCAAGGTGGGGCATGGGAACATTTTGGTGAGGTGTGGGAATATTTTGGGAAATAATTTAAAAGTTGGTTTGACCATTTGAAAATGTTGGTTTCCGACTTCAATTATACATTTTTTGATTTTAAAGGCAATGGATTTTTCCTCTTGGTTAACTCCGCCATTGCTGGTGGGCTTATTTGAAGTTCTAGTGCAATACCAAGAGGAGTTATCGGAGTTGTAACATGATGAATCTGTGGAAACTGTTCAAAGTGAGAGGAACCATGATGTGACTGTCTAACAAGATCGAAAAGAAATACCCAAACTCGACTACTTCAGCAAGGGAACTATTGATAGATTTTCCATCATTTCAATGCTGTTAGTGATTTGATACAAGCAAAGAGAAACTGATTGGAAATTACAAAATGTGGAAATTTAAGGTTGAAACTAACAAAATTAGTCCCTCAAATCAAAAAAAAATCTGCAGCCAGGATCAGGGGCAAGATTCCCACTGAAGTGACGACAATTGTTAAATATGTGTTTGAGATGGTGGGCATATTGAATATGAAATGTGTGTCCAGTGTATTCCCAACCTTGATTGCATTGAAATACACTTGCAGTAAATTATTTAATTAAAACTTCTTTTGAATTATAACTTTTTTCTGCTAATAGTGGGGCGCACGTTTTTTTTAATTAAAGTGGGGCCTAGGGCAAAAAAGGTTGAGAACCACTGCCTTAGACACTGAAAAAGCACTCAACAGAGTAGAATGGGAATACTTATTTGCCACCCTAATAAATTTAATTTTGGCCCAGCTTTTATTACATTGGATAACACTTTAATATACATCAATAGCCTCAATTCTCAGCAATCCAAGCTTTTTAAACTACATTGTCAACAGCCAACTGTCTCAGGGTGGAGGTTGGGGTTAATGGGGGTGGGGGGTAGTTGGGAGAGTGGGCGGTTGATGGAGAGGATGTTTATTTGGGAGTTAGCACTGGGATGGGGGTGGTGAAGGAGCTACTAGAAGCTTGGAGGTCATTTGAGGTGGGTGGGAAGGGAGCAGGAGAGAGAATGTGGTGGAACCATAGACATGGGAGTGGAATTGGGCTGTTCGGTCCTTTTCAACCCTATGCTTCCTCATCAAAACCTTATCTACCTCCATCTTAACTATGCCCAGTGACTGGGCCTCCACAGCTTTGTGCAGCAACGTTTTCCATGGATTCACCAACCTCCGGGTAAAGAAGTTCCTCCTCATTTGTTCTAAAGGAACGTTTTTGTATTCTGTGCCCTCCGGTCCCAGACTTCTCTCCCCCCCACCACATTCACTCTATCCAAGTAGATTTCAATGAGATTTCACACCCCCCCCCCCCCCCCCCACACTTATTCTGGATTGGAAAATAAGTCTTGTGAGGCAAGGTTAGCAGAGCTGGGACTTTTCTCTTGGGAGTGGAAAAAAATGAGAGGAGACTTAATAGGGTCTACAAGATTCTGAGAGGAGGCATGGATAAGGTGGACAGACGGCGCCTTTTTCCCAGGGCAGGATCAGCAAACACGAGAGGATGTCTCCTCAAAGTGAAGTGAGGAAAATTTAGGGGAGACATCAGGGGTGGGTTTTTTTTTTAAAACAGAGTTGTGGGTGCTTGAAATGCCTTTCCAGGGATGGTGGTGGAGACTGAAACATTAGGGGAATTTCAGAGACTCTTGGGCACACAGATGAAAGAAAAATGTAGGGTTACCAGGGAAGGGAGGGTTACATATTTTTTGGTGGGAATATTTGGATCGGCACAAGTTCGAGGGCTAAAGGGCCTGTACGGTGCTGTCGTGTTCTCTAAGAGCAGAAATAGGTCATTCAGCCAGTGCTGCACGAATACTCCAGTTAACCTACAACCCCCCCACCGGCAGGAAGCCAGACCACTCAGGGGGTAACTGTGTTGCGCTAACTGCTACGCTAACCTTTCCACCCCCTACGCGAACTGTGAGCTCCTCCAGCGCGATTGTGTATTGCACTTGACCCCAGCAGCTGCAGACGTGCTTAACATCTACCTCTGACTGATTGTAATTACAGAGAAGGGTATTTGTCAAATTTGTAAAAATTGTATTTAATAATTCTGCCCTCAGACCACGCTGTGGACCCTCGCATTACTTTGTAACGTTGGCATGTGCAGCAATTGTTTTATACACTGCAAGATCCCATAATAGTCCCGAAGCAATTGGACTGTTCTCACAGTGTTGGTGTAAAATGTCACAGAACTGAGCAGATGATATGAAGACAGGAGGTGTTGGGGATAGTGTAGAAGTTGGTTGCAGGTTACAGTGGGATGTAGGCAGGATACAGAGTTGGGCAGAGAAGTGGTAGACGGAGTTCAATCTACATAGGCGTGAAGTGATACATTTTGGAAGGTCAAACTTGAGGATGGACTCTGGCCAATGGCAGAATTCTGAACAGCGTGGAAGAACAGAGGGTTCTTGGAGTCTAAATCCGCAGACCTCTCAAGATTGCCGCGGAGGGTTGATAAAATAAGGCTTGTTTTATGCTGGGCTTCCTTGGGGGATTGAGTTCAAGAGTGATGAGGTAATGTTGCAGCTTTATAAAACTCTGGTCAGACCACACTTGTAGCATTGTTTTCAGTTCTGGTCACCTCATTACAGGAAGGATGTAGAAACAATGGAGAAGGTGCAAAGGAGATTTACCAAGATGTTGCCTGGATTGGAGAATGTGTCTTGTGAGGTAAGGTTAACAGAGTGGGGGCTTTTCTCTTTGGAGCAAAGAAAGATGAGAAGTGACTTTGAGGAAGGTCTACAAAATTATGAAATGCAACCAGCGCCTTCTTCCTTGGGTGACAATTGCAAATACCAGAAGACCTCAGTTTAAGGTGAGTGGAGGAAAGTTTAGGGGAGGTGTCAGGGGTATGTTTGTTTACATAGAGAGAGGTCGGTATCTGGAAAGGATCGACGGTGGTGTAGGCTGGAACATTAGGGACTGTTAAAAAGACTCTTGGATAAGCACAAGGATGTAAGAATAATGGAGCAGGGGGTTTGTATGGTTAGATTGTTGTGGAGTAGGTTTATATATAGATCTGGACGACACAGGGGGCTGAAGGGCCTTTTCGGTACTGTGATGTTCTAACTGGGAGAGCTTCCTGTCAAACACTAGCATTTATGGATGGGTACGGCCTTGATCTTTGTGTCATGGCGATGCTGTGGTGGTCTCAACAATGAAGGGGGCTTGGAATCACAGTCCGCTGCCTTTCAGGATGGAGCCAGGTTTGGATTAGGTGCAGATAACTTGACAAGCAACCTAAAAAGGGAGTTGTTTTGTGAATAGGTATCCTTGGGTTATTACAGTCCCAAGGTCCAATCCCCGGATCATTTCTATCAACAAATGCTCCCTTGACAGAGTTCCTCCATCCTCTCGATGTTCCGATCTTGGAAAACCTCTCTCCGCTCTCGCTCCTGTACTTGACCCCTGATGCTTCGTAGTCTGGTTTCAGAGCTAACTTATTACAAGAGCAAATGTACTCATTTTCAGGATGTAAATGGATGTGGGACAATCTAACGTGCTGGCCACCTGCCAGTGTTGGAGAGAGGGTTGTGATGCCTTGCCCACAGTTACCTGGCCTTTTCCTGGACACTGCAGGTAATGATGTGTCTGTTGTCATAACCATTGTTACCACCTGCATATACATTGAAATTCTTGCTTGCTACATCTAAACTGGTACCTTGTTTTAAAGAAAACACTGCAATATCGTACATTGAATTACAGAGGTAACAAGTATAAAAGATAGATAATATTCAGTTGTGTGGAAAGAAAAAAGTGGCATAACAATGATCCTTCTGTGGTAATGGAACAGTCCTTGCTTAATGTAGTGGGAGGAGGGGGGGGGGGAGGTTCAAGACCCTGTTGGAAGTCTGGAGAGTGGGAAGCAGAGTCCCAGCACTGATCCGCAGGGCCTAATCGCCTGGTCCTATAGCTGACAGATCTCTTCAGGCTTTAAATGGCCTTTTTAAAGGAGCTGATGGTGCTTTGTAAGTAAAACTCTGCAACCGCGAGGTCTGTGGCCAAGATGGCAGCGCCCATGCTCGGCAGTGTCCACGAGGGGTTGCAGACTCCAAACTGGCGCAGGGCAGTCACCACCCCATTGTGAAAGGGGAGCGCGGGAGATGACCCTACAGGGAATGTGACCACGGCAGTGGACCCGCGAGGGGCTCAGCCGCTGAGGGACCCACACCGCTTGTGGTTGGGGGACCTGCACAGACCACTGGAGAACCAAGAGCCGGGATTCACGAGAAGGGCTCCCTCTTTTAATCTATTGACTGCGTTTTATTGAACAAGCACACATTGTATAGAGAACACAAGCTTACCAAATATGTACATTTCCAAAAATAAAACAATAGTGATAAACCCCTTCCCCCCATACAATGTTGTCAGAATGACAAGTAAAAATCAAAGAACTCTAACTCCCTACCGAAAAACCCTGGGATGTTTTGACATAAAATTAAAGGTGGGATACTTCTGCTGAATCTATAAATGTTACTAACTAAAGGAAAAAGCAGGTACATAAATAAATACATTCAATGATCAAAATAAACAGACTTAATGAGCATGAAAATAGTCCATAAAAGGAATCCAAATTTGTGTGTGTTACACCTGATCTTTTCTAAATTAAGGCAAGACATGGCATGACCACTGGGTACTAGTGGGTGGAACAGGATCTTTCCATCTCAGTAGGATCACTCTTCATGCCATAAAAGTTGTAAATAGTATGACTTGACGATCAGGTAAAGAAAATCGCTTGTTAATATCATCTAACGCTCCAAATAAAGCCATTAAAGTATTAGGTTCAAGATTAACACCTAATATTATTGATAAAACATGAAAAAATCTCCCTCCAATAAGGTTTAAGAGCTCGACAAGGCCAGAGCATACTTATCAAGGTTGTTTTCCCCTGTCATTACATCTGTCACATCGAGGATTAGATCAGGAAGTACACGAGATAATTTGTCTTTAGACATGCAAGTCCGATGTACAACCTTAAGCTGAATAAGAGAATGTCGAGCACATAGTGAAGAAGTGTTAACTAATGTAAGAATCTTTGAGATGGAAAACTGTAGATTATGCTCCCATGCTCTTCTAATCTTATCGAAGGAAACCCAGTATGATTTTTGAAACCATATATATAAAGATTATTAAACACTTCTGGAAGGGTTGTAATTTGAAAATCACATCCAGTGTTAGATTCACAAGTCGTGGGAAAATTTGGTAATTGGATCGAAAACATTGAATACCATTAAGCCGAAGTCTTTCTGATTGTGTTGGAGGTTTGGATCTGGAACTCAGGTTGCCAGTGGATTGAACAGGAGTTGGTGAGGCTGCAGAGATTGCGGGAGCGCTGGAGGAGGGTCCATGGACACTCAGGGACTCTGAAGGGACTCTTCCCTTGCTGTAAGGGGAGCTGGGTAACACTGGTGACTGTCTGCCTTAGAGGAAATTTTGTGTAATATTACATGTTCTGTTCTATTACACAGCAATGAAGAAAGGAATATGGTATCTTGGAATAAAAACTGTTTGTAACAATATAACAATTATGTCACAGAAACAGGCCAGTTGGCCCTTGTAGTCCATGCTGAACACCTTCTCCCACCTAGTCCCATTGACCTGCGTCATGTGGAAGTGGCATTAACTGTAAAATTCAGAAGATATTTAGACGGGAGCAGGGATAGGAAAGGTTCAGCAGGATCTGGGCCATTCGCAGACAAACAGGACCAAATTAGTAAATGGCCCGTTTCCAAAGTTCAGATTTATTGCCAAAGAATATGCATGATATCACACAACCCTCAGAATTTTTTCCCCTCCTGGACCAGGCAGAATTTCTACCTATTGGTCTGGCTTTTTAAAAAAAAAAATGTACTCAAGAAAAGATGCTGATATAAAAAAAAAAGAAATTTAAACAAGAAGAAAGTGCAAGCTAACTCTGTGATGCAGAAAATAAATATTAAGAAAGAAATAATGTGCAAAATAAAAGCCCCTGACTGAGTCTCGTCAAAAACAATGCAGGAGAAACTCAGCACAGATGAAGGTACATAACAAACATTTCGGGGTTGAGTCCTTCAATGTCTGATCAATATGTTTTAACCCCCTCTGATAGAGTTTGTTGTTGGGGAGTCTGATGGAGGAGGGGTAGCAGCTGTTCCTGAACCTGGTGGTGCGAGTCTTGTGGCACTGACATCTCTTTCCTGATGGCAGCAGCGAGAACAGAGCGTGTGCCGGGTGGTGCGGATCCTTGATGATCGCTGCTGCTTCCCGACGGCAGCGTTCCCTGAGAGAATGTTCTCGATAGTGGGGAGGGTTTTGCCTGTGATGTCTTGGGCTAGGTCCATGTGGAACATGGACGATGAATACTCCATCCGATGCAGCTGTGGAAGAGGCTGTTCCTCTACTACACTGCTCTATGATCTGAAAATGAAAGCTTACCTTTATTGGTTCCTGTCATTTATTTATGTGGTGATAAAAGCAACTTGTTTCATCACTCTTGTTCTCTGCCCAAAACTAATTAACCCGCCCAAACTGTTTGCCTTGCAGCCAACATCAGCAGGAACTGCACCATTACAGGATGGACACAGCTCTCTGTCCACTATTTCTTGGCCTGCGGATATAACAAGAGCGGAGCTCCATCTGTTGAAGAGGTTTGTCCACCTCCAATCGCCAAGCCCGACTCGGAGTGGTAACCAATGACTACCTCTTGATCTCATCACGTGGACCAAGCGCCGTCTGGTGTTTCGAGGGCACTGGAGTAGAAACATAGAAATGTTTTGGCTATGCCACAGCTTCCCTTCAGTCTACCACAGAGTGAATGTAGGGCATTATCCCTGTGCAGTAATAGCTCGGGGGCTATTTGGTCAACGTGCAAGAAACCAGAAGGCTGGAGTCTGTGCTTTCATTCATTCCCAATAACTGTGCCTGATCTGCCCTGGTCCCTCCACTCCTCTTCTGTCTTCGTTCCTCTTCAGTGTCCGCTCACTCTCTCCCCCCCACCCCCCATCTCTGACGGTCTCTGCTCCCCAATGTTCTAAAAGTTCCTCTACTAGTTCTTTCAAGGCCTTCAATAATCTTGCTCCCGGGTAGAGAATCACTGCCCCCAACAAAAAGAAATTTCTACATCCTTCGTGTTCTTAAAAATGCTCTCCCTCTTGTCCTTGACTCTCCCACTAGTGAAAGCATCTTGACCCCAACCCATCATGATTTTTTTAAAACTTTGTCTTAAGATTGAATGCATGTTCTTTAGAAGAATGAAGATCAAAGTGTATGGCTGCCATTCTATTGGGCAATAAAATCAGCCTTGCTTATTATTTCCTTATGGGTTGTATTTTAAAGGGCACACCAGAACACTAGGCTGACAGGGAGCTGGGATTTTCTGGTCACCTCTATGATGGGGGGTGGGGGGGCTTCCTATCTGCACAGAAACTCACTGAGTGCTGCTGCCCCAGTTGTCCGCACCCCCCGCCCCCCCACCCACATTAACTGCCACCTTTCTCCAACATCACCAAACACTGGATCAACAGAATCCTGATCTACTGGCTATGTGTCCTTTCTGCTGGCCAGTGAGTGATCACTGGCTACTGCTTGATTTTCTTTGGCCAGTGAAGACTTGTTGCCCTCTGTCAGTGCGCTTCATTAGTCGGTGATCTGACTGAGGTCATTCACAACCTCCTGTGTTCTCTCTCTTGCTCCTGCTTTCTCCCTTGTTCTCTACAAGGCCCAAGGGTGTGAGGACAATTAAATGGGTCATGTACCAGTGAGGGCCAAATGCTTCCTTGCTGCAGCTGAACAGGTATTTGTAAAGAAAAAACAAAATCCTACACTAATAAAGAGTCAATAATCATGAAAGATGATAAATATTCACACTCATCCTTGTGCAAAAGAGTGACTTGCAAACAGCCCTCATTAACCTCACTCTCCTCCCCATCGCTCCAACTAGAAACCCCTTCGCTCTGTCAACCTTGCTTCGTGTGACATACTCTCCAATTCCAGCAACGTCCAGGGTAAAGCTCCTCTCCTGTGTGTAGGACAAGTGCTGGTTAAAGGCAGAGACTGTTAATGCCGAATTCCCCACTGGAAATGAACATTGAGGCAGACTTTCCCCAAAATTAAAAATCTGTAGGAGGAAGCAGATGAAGGAATAATTAAAACACAACAGGGAATTGGGCCAAAGAATTGGAAGGATCCTTTAGTCAGAACGGATTGCCTCAGATTGAATGGGCTCTGTGACATTGTACAGTGAACCAATCGCATTTTTTTAAAAATCCTGATTCCACTGGAACAGGGTGGGGTGTATTTAGACAAATGGCAAGAGTTGCCTCAAATGTTTGAATTGAGAAGAATAGGAAGGGTTCTTGCAGAAACAATAAATTTTAAGAGGTATTGATGAGTTGTTTCCAATGGTAGATGAAGACTAGAACTAGGTGATACAGCCTCAAGATTCAGGGAAGTAGATTTGACGGAGAGTAGTGCATCTGTGGAATTCTCGGCCCGTAGAAGCAGTTGACAGTTAGACAGATTTTTGCAGAGTAGGGGAATTAAGAGTTCTGGGACAAAGAACACAGCACAGTACATGCCCTTCAGCCCATGATGTTGTGCTGACCTATGTAAATCTACTCCACAACAATCCAACCCGTCCTGGCCTCACACCCATAACCCTATTTTTCTGACATCCATGAACCTGTCAGTCTTTTGACTGTCCTTGTTGTACCAGCCTCCACCACCACCCCTGGCAATGCATTCCAGGCACCCACCACTCAAGAATTTTAAGAAAAATTTGCCTCTGACATCTCCTCCAAACTTGAGCAGATGTCCTCTGGAATTTGCTGTTGTCGCCCTGGGGAAAAGATGTTAGTTGTCCACCCTATCTACACCCTCGTGATCTTCGGCACCTCTCATCTTCATTGCTCCAACCTTGCTTCATTTGACATGTCCTCCAATCCAGGCAGCATCCTGGATCCTCCTCTCCAATTGTTAGGTCTGCTTTGTTCATGAATGAGTGAGACAAACACCAGGCTGAGTCGAAATCAGGGTTCTTTGTTCTTTATTACCGGATTGTAACACTTGCGACTAACCATGTTAGTCGGAGAATGCATTCTGCCGTTATCAGCAAAATGGTGATTTTTTTTATACCCTTGGATATGTGCTTAGAACATCATCATATCATTACTTGTCCAATGACTAAAACTGTTGCTATCCTTTCCCTGCTAGCTTCCTGCCTCTCAATCCATCAATGTCTCTCTTATCTTGTAAGTACAAGGATGCATTCACATCTTGTTACAGCCCTGTACATTCCCATCTCATGATGTTTTACCTAACAGGAGTACAAGGACACCTCCCCTTCTTGTTACAGCCCTGTACAGGGTAACTCCCTACACATTCCCATCTCATGATGTTTTACCTTACACAATGCATTCACAACCTTCCGGTAATGAGGTGACCAGAACTGAACATAATACTCCAATTATGGTCTCACCGGAGTATGAAAGAGCTGCAACGTTAGTTCACGGCTTTTAAATTCAGTTCTTCACTGGTCTATAATTCCCAGATTTCTCCCTTTGTTTTCTCCTTGAACAGTGCCTATCCCAAGGCCAGGAAGGATACAAAGTTCATTGTCAGCACCCTAGCAATCTCTTCCTTCACTACCTGGTGTGTATCTCATCTGGTCTCAGATCTATCCAAATATTAAGAAGATTGAACACTTCCTCTTCTTAACCTTGCTATGTTCCATCCCATTAGCTTGTTCTAATTGACCTCGCATTCACTCTCTCTAGTGAACACTAAAGCAAAGTAATCATTTAGGATCTCCCTTACCTCCTCTGCCTCCAGGCACATGTTCCCTCCCTTATTCCTACCCTAATTCTTGTCATCCTTTTGTTCTTCACGTATGAGTAGAAAGCCTTGAGGGTTTTCTTCACCCTACTTACCAAGACCCTCCCGTGTCCCCTTCTGGCTCTCCCAAGTCCTTCAAAAAAATGTACAGGGTTTTAGGTCAATTGGGTGTAAATAGGGCGACACAGGTTCGAGGGCCAAGTGGGCCCGTTTCCACATTGTATGTATGTGTGTGTACATACATAAATATAAATTCTTTGTCATTGAATGGGAGGATGGGGTGAACAGTCGACCCTTGCTCTTATTTCTTGAGGAGAAGGGATTTTCACTTGTGCACTTCCACAATCAGACAGAAAACCGTGATTAATAGGCTTTAGCCACCTTAAAGAGTCAGCATACCTTGCATGTGGCTGGCCTGGTTCTAAGGCAGGTACTGAGGGAGAGCCTTTATGGGGATATTGCGAGGGAGGAGACACCGGTTCAGGGGGAGGGCCAGCCCATACAGGTGTATATATGCATCTATGTACAATAGTGGTAGCACCACAACCTGCAAAAGCCCAAAACCTCCTACCTGAGGTTTTGCACTAGCAACATTTTCCATCCATGTAATTGTATACTTTGACATAAAATTTGAAATTACAAGCAACATCGGTACTTGTTTCTAGAGCAGAAAATTAATGATGGCAAAAGAATTCATTTCATATTTCTACCTTTGATTGCACAGTCAATAACCAGACATTCCTCAGTGAGGCCCTATCTCCTGCAGAATTTCATTGCCAGCTCGAACCCAAGGGAGTTTCGAGGTGAAATGTTCCACTACTGCGTGGCACCTGCCCTGTTTATAGGACCAATAAATCTCCATTTGTCTGCAGTGTCAATAAAATAGTTGCACATCAGAAGGCAGTGCAGTTGGCTGAAGATCTGAGTCATTTTAATTCTGACTGTTAATGTTCCTTGTCACTAGTTCTTCCAGTTTAAAATAATCCCCACAGTTTTCTTGCCTCGTGTCTGCCACAACTCCACCCAAAAGGTTTATATGAAACTGATTACCATAGCAAACAGCCCAGGATTCCTTTGATTGCAACTCTACGACAAGATGTGTGCAACCAGTTGTCAGAGTTCTACAGCATGGAAACAGACCATTCGGCCCACCTTGTCCATGCTGACTGAATTAGTCGCAGCTGCCTACATTCAGCCCATATCCCTCTAACACTTTCCTATTCGTGCACCTATTGAAATAGGTTTGAAATGTTGCCATTGTACCTGCCTCTGCCATTGGTTGTTCCATTTCCACACCACCTGATGTAGTTTGGGGTTAGGGGAGCAAGGGGAGGTGCAGGAGATAAAATGTTGTTGGGGTGGGTGGGTGTGGGGGGGGGGGGGGGTAACTGTTCTTGAACCTTCAGGCTTCTGTACCTTCTGCCTGAAGGGAGCAGCGTGAAGAGGTTGTGACCCGGGGGTGATAGAGGTTCTTTATGATGTTACATAGAGCAGTACAGTACAGTAGAGGTGCTTCAGCCCACTATATTGTACTGACCTGTGTGAGCCTAAACCACAACAATCTAACCTGTCCCTACCTCACACCCTTGGATCTTGTGCCTATCTAAGAGACTCTTGAATGTCCCTATTGCACCAGCCACCACCACCACTCCCAATGCATTCCAACCACCCACCACTCTCTATATGGGGGGTTGGGGGGCGGGGTGGGGGGGGGGGGTGGAGAAAAACTTGTCTCACCTCACCTTCATTAGGTGTCCTCTGGTATTTGCTGCTGTCTCCTCAACAGAGTGCCGGCTGACCGCCCCATCAAAGCCCATCATACCCTAATACAGTAAAACCCCCTGGTATCCAGCACTTACGGGGATTAGTAGATGCTGGATAAGTGAGTTTTCCAGTTGCTTGAGACTCTTACAATGCCTAACTAGTACACCTTCACTAAGAGTAAACGGTTTAAAAGGCAGAAGACAGTAGAAAATGCCAAGTAATTTGAAATAAAATCCAGAATTGTCGTCCTTAATAATGTAAAGTTTACCTTAATCAGGTAATTTATTCCTGTAACTTACCAAATTACAGCAATAATGGTAGCAAGGCAATAACATGGAAATCGGATCATTTTATAAGATTGGACAGGTGGCAGACTGAAATACAAAATTGTACACCTTTGGAAAAGATTATATCTTCTTCTTTGGCTTGGCTTCGCGGACGAAGATTTATGGAGGGGGTAAAAGTCCACGTCAGCTGCAGGCTCGTTTGTGGCTGACAAGTCCGATGCGGGACAGGCAGACACGGTTGCAGCGGCTGCAGGGGAAAATTGGTTGGTTGGGGTTGGGTGTTGGGTTTTTCCTCCTTTGCCTTTTGTCAGTGAGGTGGGCTCTGCGGTACAGTTGAAGGAATTGTCTTGGAAATTTTTGTGATTTGGCAACCGTACATGGATTTCATTGGTAAAAGTCCACATTTCCTGCTCCTCCCAATTGATATTTAGAAGATAAAATAATTATATTAGAATAATATGAATAATGATTAATATATATTCAGGTGTTTTTTTCTTTTTCTAATTTGGGGAGAGGGTTGAGGGAGGGAAGAAAAGGAAAATTTTGAGTATCATTTTGCATCAATCTTTATTGTATTCTTAGCTGAGTGAGTAATTATTTCTATTTGGTGCAAATGAAAAAAATAAAATTCTCGAGAAAGAGAGCAGAGTCACTTGATAAGCACATGGTGTATTGGCCTTTGGGGGATTGAGTGAGGTCATGTGGCAGTTTTCTATAACTTGGAATATTGTGTTCCATTCTGGTTTTGGAGAGGGTGCAGAGCAGATTTAGCAGAATGTTGCCTGGATTGGAGAACACGTCTAATGAAGCAAGGTTGACAGTTAAAGGTTTTCTCTTTGGAACCACGAAGGATGAGAGGTGACTTAATACTTAATACGATTATAAGAGGCATCGATAGGGTGGGCAGCCAGCACCCTTTTCCCAGGGCAACGGTAACAAATACCAGAGGATATCTGAACAAGGTGAGTGAAGGATAGTTAAGAGGAGACGTCAGGGGGTAAGTTTTTTTTTACACAGAGCGTCATGGGTGCCTGGAATGTGTTGCTGGGGATGGTGGTAGAGGCTGGTACAATAGGGACATTCAAAAGACTCTTTGATAGACACACGGTTGTAAGAAAAATAGAGGGTTATGGGTCTAAGGTAGGAAGGGTTTTATATTTTTACGTAAAAATTTTCCATCCATGTAACTGTATATTTTGACATAAAATTTGAAATTACAATGGTTACATGATGATTTATCCCACCTTACCCTCCCTCCTCTACCCCCACTAAAAGAACACAGTAGTAGAAATAGATATAATGTATAGTTAATGAAAAAAAATTAAAAAAAAAGATAATATTATTCTGGATTGTACAAAGGATCGGCTCGCACATTAGGATCTTAACGGTATATAGCAACTTGAGGGAAGAAGATTATTACAGGTTTTAAGAGGCCGGAAGTACATTTTTACATATTTATCCCTGCACTTTGCATACAAGGGCACAAATTTGAAAGAAAATTGCATATTTATTTCTTAAATTATATGCAATATTCTCCAAAGAAATATAACTTTGAATTTCCGTGTTCCATCCCTCCATACCTAAACGAGACACTGATACACTTCCTTGCCACCACTACTGCTACTTTCATAAATTTCACTTGATAAAATTATTATTTTAATTCAGGTTCTGTTCCTTCTATGTTCCCCAATAATAAAATAAATCTGGATTTTGTGGAAAACAATGCCAGTAATCTGTTCTAAAAACTTGCCTAAATCAACCCAGAAGGTTCTAACTTTAGAACATAAACAAGTAGAGTGTAAAATTAGTTCCTATTTCTTCACCTCATCTAAAATATTTATCTGATAAATCTGATTTTTTTTAAATGCAATTTTTGTGGTGTTAAATATGATTGATGTAAATAATTATATTGAACCAATCTACACCTTACATTTATAATATTTGTTAGACAGTCTTGACAAAGATCTGCCCATCTTTTCTCGTCAAGTGTAATGTTTAAATCTCCCTCCCATTTCTATTGAGATTTTGGAACTCCCTGGCTAATAGTGCCTGCTAGTAATAAAATATTTTTTTTAATATAGTCTCTTCTAGTAAGAACTTCCAACTCACTACAAGCTGGTAAGTACATTGTCGAACCTAATTTTTCCAGCAAATATCTTCTCAATTAAAGATGACAGAAAAGTGCATTCTGGGTTATTTCATATTTCCTTAATTGTTGAAATGACATCAATTGGCCTTGTTCATAACAATCTTTGACATTTTTAATACTATTATGAGACCAGATATTTAAAAATTGATTATCTTTAGTAAAAGGTTGTAGCGGCTACTACGGTAGAGCTACAAACACATGCCAGAGTAGTCAACTGAAGACTGATTTATTCAGGGTTTACAGGCTTCTTTTATCTACTGTGTCCCCCGGCTCCACGGGACAAGGTGGGATGTCACTATGAGGTTGCTGCCGATCCTAGGGACCGGTAGGTTTAAATTTAGCCTTGTAAGTGTCCCGCGCCTTCTGGCAGGAGACTCGACAGCTCATCATATTGCAGTGCACGTATTATGGTTCTGCACACCCACAGAACCACACCAGTGACCGTTCACATTGCCGTGCTGTCTGCCAGCTCTGCCCTCTACACAGCTGCTACAAGGTATAAGATTATTTTAAATTAAAGGTGTCTTGGGTGATGTATTTTTTGTTCTAGATAATAATCAAATGTTTAAACAAACGTGCTTCTTTCACACCAGTTATTAACATTGAGTCCCATCTATATTTAAATTCCTCTGCTAATACTTCTCTTATTTTATCCATCTCTCTTTTGACTCATGCTGGTTTTCCTGACCCCTCAAATAAAGAAGTAAGAAATCTCAATTTAGCCACTTGATAATAATTCTTAAAGTTAGGAAGTTGCAAACCTCCCCGTTCGTATTTCCATGTTGATCTTTCTATAGATACTTGCATGGCAATTGAAATCCAAGCAGGTCTAAAGAACAATTGATGCAGTTAAAAATTATTCAAATGTGATTAGTTATAAAACTCAAGAAATAAATGAAACTATTTAAAAAAATTATTCTAAATTATATAGTTCAGGCACCTTAAAAGATGATAATAAAATAGATATTTAACAAGGATAAATTTACCTCCTTCAAACCTGGAAGAACAAATAGATTTAAGTGCACAACTTAGACAATCAGAGGTAAAGGCAGAAATAGGTTCATTACAAAGTAACAAATCTCTGGGGGAAGATGGTTTTCCACCTGAATTTTGTAAAGAATTTAAAGATTTATTGATCATTATTTTCTTGGAAATGTTGGATCAAACATATAGAACTCATACTCTTCCAGATTCATTTTCAATAACAATGATTATTGTGATACCAAAAAAGATAGAGATTGTTTAAAACTTTCTTCTTGTAGACCAATCTCATTACTGAATGCAGATTATACAATACTGGCTAAAATATTGATGACTAGAGTTACTAAATTATTGCCAAAATCAATAAACATGGATCAATCAGGATTTGTTAAAAGGAGACAGTCAGTGGACAATATAGCCAAATTAATTAGTATTATACATGCAGCACAAAAAAGGAAAGATCTAAGTGTAGCAGTGGCACTAAATACGGGGAAAGCATTTGATAGATTGGAATGGGTCTTTTTGTTCAAAGTACTAGACAAATTTGCGTTTTGACAAACTTTTATGAATTGGATCAAGGCATTTATATAATGATCCTAAAATAAGAGTAGTAACTAATAGACAAATATCTGATCCATTTTATTTGATGAGATCCAGTTGACAAGGTTGTCCTTGGCTTTGTTTATTTTAGCTACAGAGCCACTGACAGAGGTAATTAGGAGTGATTTAGAAATTAGGGGGTTTAAGGTTGGTCAGGAGGAGTATAAAATTAGTTTATTTGCAGATAATATTTTGATATATCTGGCACAACAGAGACTTGCTTATTCAAATTACATTTGAATTTGGAAGAATATGTTAAAATTTCAGGTTATAAAGTAAATTAGGATAAAAGTGAAGTTGTGTCCCTTACAGAAGGAGATTATATTCTTTGCCAAAGAAATACTCAATTTAAATTGCCAAAAGAGGCAATCAAATATTTAGGGTTCTGGGTAGATAATAATTTAAATGATTTATATAAATTGAATTATTTACCATTGCTTAAAAATGTCGAAGAGGATTTAATAAAATGGATGACCTTGCCATTAACATTAGGAGGTAGGGTTAACTGTATTAAGGTAAATATTTTTCACGGATACAATATTTTTTTCAGACTTTACCAATATTTCTACCATAAAAAATTTTTCAGGAATTAAATAAACATAAGAAAATTGGAAAGGGAAGGGTTAGATTGATGTGGAGTAGGTTTACATAGATAGGTACACCATCATAGGCTGAAGGGTCTGCACTGTGCTGGAATGTTCTATATAAGATCATCCGAGGCACTCAAGATGTTGCTACAATGACACTCCAAGAGCTGGTGGAACTCAACGGGTCAGGCAGCATCTGTGAATAGTAACGGACGGATGATATTCAGACTATGACCATTATAGATTCTGCTTGATCCCAGAGTCTCTCACATTGCGTGTTGCTCCAGCTTTTCCCCCCGTGTTGCCAGGGTTTCCGGACTACTGGATGATAGGAGTCTTACTGGACCAGCATGGTGGAAGGTGAAACTCGGGGATTTCTTTCTGTAGACGTGGACAGACCTGAGGCAGTATGAATGATTTGGGTCTTCTCCCTCCTTCCCTTTCTCCTCAGGCACAGTTCTACAGAGCGCTGAAGGCGGGTTACACCTTTGGGCACAGCTTGTCCCTCCTCTCTCTGACAGTGGCCATGATCATCCTCTGCATCTTCAGGTAGGATGCCAAGCCCGTTGCTTTGGGCTCAAGCCCACCTTACACCAGCAAGACTTTTCCCATTGGCCTGAGAGATCTTTCATTCTCCCAATCCCTGCTATCCCAAAATGGCAGCACTGCTGCCTGCGCAAACTCAGCAGCGCAGCGAGTGAAGAAACAGTGCTGGTAAGCAGGGTTTTACTGCCTGGTCCTGATGCCAATGGGCTGGAAACAACCTATTTAGGAAGCCAGCAGTATCTGTTTAAATCCTGCAACTACAAAGGTCTGTGCTCGAGATGGCAGTTTTTGCGCGGGGCAGAGAAACCACGAGGGGTTTGCAGACTCTGGGGGAGCGGCGAACCAGGGCAGAGCACCAGAAATGGGGAGAACACCCCCCCCTTTCCCACCCCAGCTCCGTGAAGAGGCATAGATGATGCTGCAGGATGATGACCCTAGTGGAGTATCAGTGAGGGGCCCAGCAGTTGGAGGACTTACACCAAGCTGCGGGCTGCTGGAGACTGGCTCATGGGAACCAGGTATCTGAACTGGTGCTGAATAGAAGGAGGGCCTCAGAGGGCTGAAGGCTTTCTTATTGTGTCGGAGATTTGGATCTGGAGCTCCAGTTGTGGAAGGATTGAGCAGGGGTTTGTGCAACGGCAGAGGCTGCAGGAGAGCTCGAGGCAAATCCATGGACACTCAGTTACTCTGGGGAAAATGTATTTTACTTCTTTCTCCTATTGTTAGGGGCATCGGGCAATGCTCATTGGCAACTCTTTGTTTGCCTTACGACAGACAAATGTTGGAATATATCATGTATGTTACAATTTTGCGTTCCTTTGACATTCAAAGGAACTTTGGGGGAAAAAAGGAACCTTGCTAGAGTTCTTTGCTGACACAAACAAATTTGGGAAACATTTGGAGCTGAAACCAATTTAAAAGCATAATTTAAAAAGAAATAAATATTTCAAAGTTGAGTTTCTCATTTCCTCATTTCCTATTGATGGGACCATTCAACCCAGCAATCCCAGACTTGAAACATCCCTTCCGCCACATTTGACTTGAATCGTGAGGGGTTTGTCCAATCTTCCTACCGAAAACTAAAGGGCAAATATTTAAGGTTGAGGAACAAGCTGTCGGAGATTCAGCAGATGGACAGAAGGGCCTCTTTCTGTTGGTCCGTGGTAGAGGTGGGACGATTACTTCAAATAAGCAATGACACAGATCCATGGATCGGTGTGGTTTGAAGAGATACGGGCTAATGCAGGCAAATGGGACAAGCTTTGGTGGACACCTTGGTCAGCTTAGATGTTGGGCTGAAGGGCCTGTTCCTGTGTCAGTATCTGATGCTATAACTTCATTCCCCCTCATTCCATGAACACCCCTCCCTGGTTCTCCTACCACTCAACACATTCCCAATGAATCTACCAGCCAGCAGGTCTTTAGGATGTGCAAAGAAACCTCCGCGGTCACAGGGAGAACGTTCAAACTTGGCCCAGGTAGACAATAGTTGATGTATATCATGTATATTATATTTGTATGTCTTGTTACGTGAGTGTAGGACAGTTGCATTGCCTTTCTGAACAAAGCAAAAACCTACCTGGAGACCAAACAGGGGACTGGGTCTAGAACAATGAGTGTGTTGCACTATCCACCTGCCTGTTGCTGGTAACTTTTTGTCTGCCTCCATTTCTTCCTCTGGAAGTTTGTTCTTTCTTGCCACTATCCTGTGTTTAAAAATGTCGTCCTCCAATTCCCTTTAAAACACTTGGTGGTTCTCAACCTTTTATTTCCACACACATTCCACCTTAAGTAATCCTTTATAAAGCACAGAGCCCCTATGGTGTGGACCTTTATGTGAATGGGGGGAAAAAAATAGTTTCAGAGCCACGAGGAGAGGTTTAAGTGTAGGACACGTGTTGCCTTTAGGTAACCGATGTTCGATAAGGGCAGTTTGGTTGATGTAAAAAATGTAGACTTTGGCAATAATTTTCAGTATCCATACGGCAAGCTAGTTCAAAATTTGGAAGCCCTCGTGACCCACGGCAGATTGGACCTTAAACTGGCTCAGTGGCCTGAAAAGGGAGAGGTTGGGTGTGTCTCTGTGATTGGAAGGCAGTTACCATTTGGGTTCCACAGCCCTCATTTTTCAATCCTCCCCAGCTCCCCACCCCCTTCGCGTCCTTCCTCCTGTCAGAGTGCAGCTTTCTCAGCCTTTGTCTTCATCGTCACTCCAGCTATCTCTTCCCTTGATTCCTGTAAATACCTCAAGTTCATCCCCTCTGGTCCTGGGGACTTGTCCATTCTGACATTTTACACGTTCGAATGCTACCTTCTTTCTCAACGTTGGCCACTCCAGTGCATTGGGCTGCTCTACGATGTCCTCACATTCATCAAGGACACTTTCCCTGGTGACACTAAAGCAGCAGACCTCCTCGACTTCCTCCACTACAGGCACCCATTCCCCTTCGTCCTTGAGCAGTCCTATCCGCACTCTGGTCACCTTCATGTATATGAAGAATGCCTTGGAGTTTTCCTTAATCCTACTTGCCAAGGCTTTCTTGGCACCTATCTAGCTCCTCTGTCCCTTCTTTCAAGATGAAAGATTCCTTTATTGTCAGATAATAAAAATGATGAAATATTGCACAAAATGTCATTCAAGGCAAAGATTTGCCATCAGCAAAAATTGTCCGGCGCCCCTTAGAGAAAGGGAAGCAAAGGATAGTCCACTGGGAGTCACTGAGTGTCCGTGAATTCGCCTCCAGCGCTCCCATGGCCTCTGCAACCGCAGGGCCTTCAGTCCGAACCGTCGGCAGCCCGAGCTCCAGATGCACAGCTCTGACATGGTCCAGAAGCCCTCTCGCATCCCAGTTCTGATGCCACGTACATTTTCAGCCAGTCTCCAGCAGTTCGCAGCCTGGTGCGTGTCCTTTAACCACAGTCGCAAACAGCCTGCCGTCTGCATTCTTCATCCTCGGAGCCCCTTGCTGGTCTGCTGCCATGGTTACCAACTCCTCTAGTATTTCTCAAGTGGGGGTGGGGGATGAACTCCCATTTTCTGGTTTCCCACACCAGTCCTTTTGCTTCCCTGGAGTCTGCATCCCATAGAGGCCACTGACATCTAGGGCCCGGACCCTGTGGTCGCAGGATTTTAAAATAAACCACCATCAGCTCTTTACAGGCCTTATAAACTGTACGGAGCTGACGGCAGGCAAAGAGTAACATGAGTCTTTACATGGGCGAGACGAGAGAGATGATCGGGGACTTCAGGAGAACCAGGAACAACCACCCTCGATTACACATCAACGACTCTGTAGTAGAGAGAGTAAAGAGCACTAAGTTCCTTGGAGTTCACTTAACCAGTGGCCTATCGTGAACAATCAACATCTCCCTTGTCAGGAAGGTGCCACAGCAACTGCACTTCCTGAGAAGACTGAAGCAGGCAAGGCCATCATTATGTCAACCTTCTACAGGAGGTCAGTTTGATGTGATAGAGCGACAGCTGCCGTTCCGAGTGCAGGGTCCCGTCAATAGCCCGAAACACCGCTCCTCGCTTCATAATAAGTGAATAAATTGTTGTAGCTGAACTGTTAGTGCCAAGAAACAATTATAATTAATGTTTAAGGCATTGGTGAGGCCAGCTATTGTGTTCAGTTCTGGTCTCTAAATTATCGGAAGCCTATAGATAAGGTGGAGAGGGTGCAGAGAAGATTTCCAAGGATGTTGCCTGGCTTACAGCATCTAGAGTGCAGAGAAAGATTAAGGAGACTGGGACTTTATTCATTGGAACTTAGACGACTGAGAGGGGATTTGATGTTTAAAATTATGAAGGGAATAGATAGACTAGACATAAATAGACTCTTCCCCTGAGGGCAGGGGAGGTTGGAACAAGAGGAGAAATGCTAGAGGATGCTTTTTCACTCAGAGAGTGGTGGCAGAATTGAATGATCTTCCAGAGGAGATGGTTGTGGTAGGGTCCCTTCTGTCATTTAAGAGAAGGTTGGATGTGTACGTGGATGTGAGGGGGTTGGAAGGTTATGGGCGGAGAGCAGGAGGGGGGAGTTAGTGGAGTTGTTCAAGTGAACCAGTGCGGACTTGAAGACCCAATATGGCCTGTTTCCGTGTTGTAAACATACAGTCATATGGTTATTATATTTAATGAAAATTATAATAAATTGCATGCCATGTCTGTCACCAAATGTGAAACCCAGTGCCAAATTGCAGATGCCAAAATGTCAGAGGGGCTACAAAAGTAATTTTTTCACCAAAATGTCCTGCGCCAAAATATCTGGTGCCAAACTGTGGGCACCAAAATGTCTAATTCCACACAATAACAACCCGGCGTTGCCAGGTTAGAAATCACTCCACTCAAATCCTTGACTTTGGCAATGAACTCTACATTGTCCTTCCAAGCGAAGAAACACTTCTCTTGTGAATCTGTGGGGTCGTCTACGGCATCCGGTGCTCCCGTTGTGGCCTTCTCTACGTCGGAGAGACTGGATGCAGACTGGGAGATGGCTTCACTGAGCACATCGACTCTGTCCACATCAACAGCAGGGATCTCCCTCCCAGTGGCCAACCATTTAAATTCTGTGGCCCATTCCCCGCGCTGAAACATCCGTCTGTGGTCTCAGACACTGCCAAACCAAGGCCACCCTTAAATTGGAGGTGCAACACCGATTATTCAGCCTGGGAGCTCTCCAGACACATGGCCTTGACATCGACTTGTCTGGTTTAGCCAGCCCATTCCTCGTTCTCCCTCTGTCTTCTTTCCTCCAGCTCTCCACCCCCTTCCCTCTCCATTCACAGGGCCATCCCCCCCTCCTCCTGTTTGCTGGTGTGTTCTACCTCCATTATCCACCTCTTACCTTTAAGCCTGTTCTCCACCTACCTCTCCCCCCAACCCCTGCCTACATTTTGCTCATATCTTGACCAAGGACTCTAGTCCAAAATGTTGGTTATGTGTCTTTGCGACTGTTTGACGTGCTGAGTTCCTCCAGCATTGTTCTTTTACTTTTATGATGTCTACGTTGTTCATTTGGGTGCATTATTTAATCAACAGTGTTCTCTTTATCCAGCAAGTTACACTGCACTCGGAATTACATCCACATGCACCTCTTCATGTCATTCATCTTGAGAGCCATCGCTGTCTTCATCAAAGACCTGGTTCTGTTTGAAGCTGGTGAATCAGACCATTGTTCCATTGCTTCGGTGGGTATTATAATTCTTCCCATCAATCCTCGTTAGGTTAGATTTATGGTCATGTAATAAAAGAGAAATGTAATATTACATGAAATTGCCGTTAGCCTGCCATAAGGAAGACCGAGATTTGCCATCAGCATTGACGCGTCCCTTACAGTCAGGGAAAGAGAAGTTCCATAGATTCACCTTCAGCGCTTCTGCAGTCCCTGCAGCTGCACTGTTCTCTCATTCAGTCCAAACCATCAGCAGTCCAAGCCTAGATCCAAACCTCTGACGTAATGAGGAAGCTTTCAGGGTCCATTGGGAGCCCACCTTTCCATCAGCATCCTCTCCGGCCCCCAGGAACCAGCCTCCAGCAGCCTGGGGTGAGTCCCTCGGCCTCCAGTCGCCAGCAGTCTGCAGCCTGCATGGGTTCCTCACCTGCAAGTCGCCAATAGCGTGTGTCCTAAAGCCATTGTTTCAGAAGAAGGCAAGTCTTGAAAAAGAGTACTTTGGTTTTAAACCGCACCCGACTTTAATAGAAGGCACTCTTCTGATCATTTCCCTCGAGTAGTCCCACTTGCAATCTCACTGAAGCACCACACAATGTGACAACTTTGGTGTTCATGTACAGAGCACTGTGCGAGGAGCACTCCCTGCTGTTCTGGACTCCTTGAGAAAGGGTATGAAGCCAGGAAGTCCACAGATACGGTGATGGTAGTAAATACACAAAGTTGCTGGAGAAACCCAGCAGATCCTGCAGCGTCGATAGGAGGCAAAGATACATAACTGACGTTTCGGGCCTTACCTTGATGAAGGGCTTAGGCCCAAAATAGTGGATGCTGTGGGACCAGGTGAGTTTCTTCAGCAACCTTGAGAAAGAGAGTCCCGGCTTTGGAGATGGGCAGAAGATGAGGGGATTGGCCCGCGAGGAGAGATGGAGGCAACCGGGACGGATAAAATTGTGAAAGGAATAGACAAGGTAGAAATGGGGGAAGTTGCTTCCACTGAGAGGTGAGACTAGAACTGGGCAACACAGTCTCAAGATTCAAGGGAACGGTTTAGGATGGAAATGAGAGTGATTCCATAATTTCAGCGGGTCACCCGAAACATTGTCGGCCATTTATTTCCCATAGATGCTCCATGACCATGCTGTTCTCCCTGTCACCGTGTGGGATTCCCCCCCCCCCAGACCTCAGGATTCCTCCCACGTCCCAAAGACGTGGTCAATGGGATAAATGGCTGCAGTAAATTTCCCTTTACTGCAGGTCATTCATAGAACGATGGGAGAGGATAAGGTAAATTGAAGGGAAAATTGATGGGGAGGCGAATGGGGTCGATCTATGGATCACGGGAGTATGGAGAATGGGTGGCGGACAACATGAAGTCTGGAATCCGCCCTACAGACTGAAGAGGAGTGCTTCTCCGCACCACACCCAATTAGCGTCTTCAGGTGGTCTCTCCTGTGCGGAAGAAACCACACAGTCAACACAATGCACTGCCCTACGTTGGGAGAAATGCTGCTTCATTTGGAAATATCATTGGTGCCCACGAACATAGAATCTGCAACACAGTGTTGTGCAGACTTAAATCTACAACCTACTGCCTAGAATTTCCCTTCTGCATGACCCTCCATTTTTCTCAGTTCCTTGAATCATCTCTTAAAACACCCTATTACACCAGCCTCCTCCACCATAGCCAGCAGTGCATTCCATTCACCTGCCATGCTCGGTGTGGGGGGAAAACCTGCATCCCCCGGGTGGTGGGAAGGATCAAAGTTATAAAGGACATCAAATGTTCAAGTTTATTGCCATGGGGATCAAGATACATTGATGGAAGTTGCTCTCACCCTCCCAGATTGTAGGGAAAGAAGGCCCAACCTTTCCTGATAACTCAACCCAGCAACATCCTGGTGAATCGCCACTGCACCCTTTCACTAATGACCTTCCTATAGCCGGGCAACCAGAATTTGGTCTCACCGATGTATTGCTCTGTGGTGGCTCCTTTGGGATGAAGCCCCACTCTAGAGACTGGTCCTTGGCACAGTGCCAATGCACCACCACAAGTATTCTCTTTCAGCCATGGCGGTCAAATTGAGACCCTGCCTGCCCTCCTCCCCGCGACTGGCCGTCAAAACATCCCACGGCCCCATTTCAGAGGTCTCCCTGGGGTCCTGGCCAGTATTTATCCCGGGTTCATGTTACTTGCATGGGGTTGGAGTTGGGGGAAGAAATCTGATCAGCGTCACTGCCCTTTCCCTCAGTCCTGACAGTGACTCTTGCTACTGGACAACCTTAGGATGTGCTGAGGTTACTCTCACCGACACAAGCTCTTCAAACGATCGTGAGTTTATCATCATATGCAATTATTGCACTGAAATCCTCACTTGCTGCCGTATTTTTTGGGGGAAAAATAATATAATTGCAATTTTAATTGAGGTAAAAATGACAATAAATATGAGATATTCACAACCATGTAGGAGAAACTCAGCAGGTCACCCAGTATCCGTGGGAAATGAAGGATTACCAGCGTTTCGGCCCTGACCCCCTTGTCAAGGAATAATCAAAAACAGGCTGGTGCCTGAATAAAGAGGTGGGGGTAGAGGAGGGAGGAAGGGGCTCAGGCTGACAGGTCAAGGGTGGATGCAGGTGGGAGGGGAGGAGAGAGAAAAGCCGGGAAGTGATGGGGGGGAGGGGGTAACTCTGAATGGAGAGGGAAAGGAAAGAGGATAGGGAGCTGGAGGAAAGGAGACAGAGTGATGGGGAAAGGGGGAAACTCAGCAGAGGAGCTTGATGGAAATTGGAGGAGACGGTGTTAGTGCCGTCTGGTTAGGGAGTGTTCCTCCAATATGCGGGCAGTACACGGAAGGGCCACATATTGTAGGAACAACACTTCATCTTGCATGTAAGGGCCAGATTTTTAAAAAAAATTTAGACAAGCAGTATGTAACAGGCCATTTCAGCCCATAAGCTTGTGCTCCCAATTGGCCTACAACTCCCGGTACGTTTCGAACGACGTGAGCAAAAGCAGGCAGGTGCCGGAATGAAAAGGTTTGGGGTAGGGAAGAAGGGGCAGGGAGAGGCGAGAAGGCTGACAGGTAAGAGTAATTCATGTTTTCCTCATTCCTGACAAAGGGCTCAGGACCAAAACATTGGTTTCCCTTTACTTCCTGTGGATGCTGTGTGACCTGCTGAGTTTCTTCAGCATGTATGTGTGTTGTCCTCGACTCCAGCATCTTCAGAATTTCTTGCTTAATTGGTATTCACACTGGTCGTGTGAGAGGCGAAGCCCCGTGATCTCGGTCGAGCACAAAGTCTTGACTCCATCCATCCCAATGTCCAGTAGGACGGCATCAGAAATATTGGCGGAAGCCTCAAGGAGAGCGGTGAAGGTTTGAAAGGGATAACAGGCCCTCCCATCCCCTGCTGGGACAGAGGACAGGATTATGAGGAGACTACCTTTGTGGGATGAAATCTAAGCTCTGCTTCTGTCCCAAGGTAACATCTTGCCCCCTTTTTCCCTCCAGGCTGGTTGTAAAGTGGCGATGGTCTTCTTCCAGTACAGCATCATGGCAAACTTCTTCTGGCTCTTGGTGGAAGGCTTGTACCTGCACACATTGCTTGTCATTTCCTTCTTCTCAGAGAAAAAGTACTTCTGGTGGTACATCTTCATTGGCTGGGGTAGGTACACATGAATGCAGGTCCATATGTCAGACAGTTTGGCAAGGAGTAGCCAAAATAAGACCCAAGGGCCATCTGCAGCCCATTGCTCATTTTAGTGGCCTGTTAGAACATAGTCTCTAACAATAAATTGAACGATGTAGACATTGCATTACTTAGTTTCAACACTAGATGTCGCTGTCATTGTGAATAATACGAGGCTACCATTGCATTACTAAGTTTCAACACTAGATGTCGCTGCTGTGGTTTTAAAGAGTTATTGTATTCATTTAAATTGAAATGAATAGCAGAAGATACAGAAATGCACATTGTAATGTGTGAGCACGTCAATAAACCTCTGCAATGTCAACAGTTAAACTGTTCAGTAAGGTCATATAATTACTTTGATAGAAAATGAAATTTTGATGACACAGTGGTTTCTGGTCTAAAAACATTGTTTTTTTTTCTTGCCTTGTAACTGGCTAAAAACTACTGGGCCAAATTGTTTGGCCCTGACTCTTTATACTTTTCTGTATATGGCCCACAACCAAAACAGTTGGGTTTTATTTTCCCTGAGTAGGCTGTGAAGGATTGCGGAGAACTTCTGCTTCGCCCCATACTCTAAACGTTGGTTAGCCCTTCCTTCCCGTGGATGCTGCGTGGCCTGCTGACTTTCTTCAGCACACCTGTGTACTGGCCTTTGACCCCAACATCTGCAAACTCTCCTGTTTAACTCCTGTTTTTTTTCGCCAAATTGATCCCAGAGATGAAGGATTAGCCAATGAGGAGAGATTGGGTTGCCTGGGAGAAGAATGAGAGGGGATCTTTGAAAAGCATCTATAAATGCCATAGATAAATTCCAAGGGCCTGGCAAGATAATTCCTCAAATCTTGAGGGGATTTAGTGCCAAAAATGTAAAGCGTGAGCAGAGATATTTACAATGTCCTTTTCCGCGGGTAAAGTGCCAGAGGATTGGAGCTCTGAGAATTATCCAAGAAATTATAGGCTGGCCTCAGTACTAGGTATGTTATTGGAAGGTATTCTAACAGATCGGTTTTACAAGTATTTGGATAGCCAGGGACTGATTAGGGATAATCAATATGGCTTTGTGTGTGGTAGGTCGTGTTGAACCCATCTTGTCGAGTATTTCAAGGTTACCAGGAAAGTTGATGAAGTAAAGGCTGTGGATGTTGTCTACGTGGACTTTAGTAATGCTTTTGACATGGTCCCCACGTGGGAGGTTAGTCAGGAAGGTTCAAACACTTAACATCCACGATTAGATTAGACATTGGCTTTGTGAGTAAAACCAGAGTGATAGCAGATGACTGTCTCGCCGACTGGAGGCCTGTGATGAGTGGTGTTGTCTCAGGGATCGGTGCTGGGACCATTGTTGTTTGTCATCCATATCAATGATCTGGATCTTAATGTGGTAAATTGGATCAGCAAGTTTGAAGATGACCCTATGTTTGGTGGTGCAGAGCAGCCATTCTCACTGGGGGCCACACAGCACATTTAAGAGGGGTCATGGACTGAAATTATTTTTTGTTATTTATGGTAGGAGAGAAGAACAGTAGAAATAACTGAACTTGACTGCTTCACAGGGAAGGGGCCTATCAATTTTGAGCAGAGTCTTAAGAGAGCCATAGCCAAAAAAAGGTCGGTGGGGGGCAAAGGGGGAGTGTTGGTTGGGTGTGGAGAAGGTCAAGAAATTCAAATTCGGGGGATGTCATGTAGGATCAACATGCAAGGACTTGACTCCCTTTGTAAATTAGTTTTTAAAAAGTGTTAATTATGTTTTAAGTTAATTAATCCCTTTAAATATTTTTAAATACTTCTACTTTGTATTAAAAATGCTTCTGAAAAAAGATAAATTACCTGCAGCTGTATCTGGAGCCCGACAAGAAGAAGAGATGTGAGGCCAACTTTGACGGCGAAGCAGGGAGCTAGCGCTCGGGCTGCTCCCCAGCTGAGGGGCACTCTGCTGGCTACAGCAGAGAGATGGTGTCAGAGAAGTTGTTGGACCTGAACTGCGCACGCGCGAGAAGGTACAGGACGGAATGCAACATGTTGAAGACAGGGTATCGACTGTGGAAAATACAACTACTTGCTTAATTACAGTGAATGAAAGAGAAAGTAGATGTTCTGGAAAACTCCAGTAGAAGGAAGAATATTAAAATAGTAGGCCTTCTGGAAGGAAAAGAAGGTCCAGGTGCAATTTGCTTCTTCAAAAATGAATTCCTGAACTTCTGGGAGAGCAAAATTTTGAAAATCCAATTGAAATTGAAAGAGCTCAGAGACCAAAACCTCTTCCAAATCACAGACTCTGTTCTATATTAATTAAATGTTTATGTTTTCAAGACAGAGAGAAGGATTTAAGTCTTGCTGTGAGAGGGGCAAGGGAACGGCAAGGCCCTCTTTTATGGGATGGAAATAGGATCTTTCACTATCTCTACTGAAGAGAAGGAAAGAATTCAACCCAGCTAAGAAAGCTCTTTTTGAAAGCTACGTTACCCTGGACACCTGGGACCAGAAGTGATGCCATTGCGACCCTGTGAAGCATGCAAAGAGCGCGGGGCTTTAATTGGAGATGATGGGAGCCCCGCGCCATCTTATGGGCAAGTCCCTAGCTGCCCTGGGTTCTGCGATTCGGCCCATGGTGTTGCATGGCCGCTTGGCCGGCTGCACCAATGGCGATCAGGCCCGCTAAGTTTTGTGGCCACTCGGTCCACGAGTGTATTAAATGCACCAGGGGAGTTGAGAAGAGAGGGAAGTGCTATTCGCTGCGAGATAATGTGTGGTTTTTGTGACCTCAGTCATAACCTGTAAAATGAGGGAGGTAGTGTTGTAAACACAGGGCAGGTTTTCCTTTATTTAAATATAGTTATAAGTGTGGGATTAAATATTTTTTAAATGTCTATTCTATTTGGATTGCTGGAGGAGATGCATACTGACGTAGGATATTAAACAATGGAATTAGGAGGTGACTTGCGGGGGGAGGTAACGGATGAGTAAATTAATGAAGTTTGTAAATTTTAATGTTAATGGATAAAACGGACATGTAAAAAGGAAGAGAGTGTTAACACATATTAAGAAAATGGGAGTTGATGTAGCTTTTCTTGACTGAAACCTATTTGACTGAAAAAAGAACACTTGAAATTAAAAAGGGATTGGGTTGGATATGTAGTGTCTTCCTCGAGCAAGGAAGGCTTTCAAATCTTGCAGCGGGATCTGGACCAGCTGGAAAAATGGGCTGCAAAATAGTAGATGTAATTTAATGTGGTCGTGTGTGAGGTGTTGCATGTCAGGTGAACGGAATTGAATTGAGTTTTTGTGGTGCATACTAAAATACAGAAAGAAGCTTGGTTTTGTGTGCTGTCAAGCTAAGTCAGCTCAAGTGTGCAGGGTGTCATGTGGAATGCATTACCAGAGGTGGTGGTGGAAGCCAGTACATCAGGGATATTCAAAAGACACTTAGACAGGCACGTGGATATTACAAGAGAAATTGTGGGTTATGGGTGAGGTGGGGGAAGGTTTAGATTGTTGTGGAATAGGTTTACCTAGACCAGCACATTATTGTAGGCCAAAGAACCTGTACTGTGCTGTAAAGTTTTGTCAGAATTAGAATTTGTCACGAAATCTGTTGTGCTCTATGAAATGGAATTAATGCCAGTGTATGGAATAGGTATGATAGTTGGCAGAGATGCCATAGATCCCTCAATACTGCCACTCGATAGGGTGGTTAACAAACCTCTGGTATGTTGTCTTAATCACAAATGACTTCAAGAACCATGATGTAATGTTGCAGCTCCATAAAACTCTAGTTAGACCACACTTGGAATATTCTGTTCACTTCAGGTCAGCAAATTACAGGAAGGATACAAAAGATTTGGAGAGGAAATTTACCAGGATGTTGCCTGGATCAGAGAACATTCCTCGTGAAGCAAGGTTGACAGAGCTGGGGCTTTTTTATCTTAGGAGTGATGAAGGATGAGAAGTGACTTAATAGAGGTATAAAAGATTGAGGAGCTTAGATAGGGCGGACAGCCAGCATCTTTTTCCTGGGGCGACAAAATCAAATACCACAGGTCTTCTGTTTAACATAAGGGGAGACGTCAGAGGTAGGTTTTGTACACAGAGTAGTTGGTGCCTGGAACACCTTGTCAGAAACGTAATGCAGGGAAAACAACATACAAACAGGAGCAGGAGTCGGTCACCTCGCTCGTCTAGACTACTCCACCATTCAATGATCATGGCTGCTCTGGCTGTACCCTGTGACCCTCAATTCCCTGTGATAGTACAGATTCTATCACCAATGTGTCTATGTACAGATGTACAGAGGGTCGTGTAGGATGACTGTGATTGGTTGAGAGTGTAGCCACACCTACTGGCAGGTCTTAAAGGATTGCTCCTAGCCAGACCAGGTCATTCTGGACTGGTCGACCTACTTGTGATATGCTCCAGTCTTTTAGTTAATAAAAGCCTTGGTTTAGATCAACAAGTCTTTGGTTCTTTCGACGCGCATTACATTCCCCATCTAGACAACAGTACCCCTGTGATCCAGAATTTAAGCAACCGGCAAAAAAAATTGCAGGAAATAAATAGGTAGAAAATATGGAAGTTTAAAATTGGCTTGCCTCGCCATTAGTTCACAATCTCAAGTAACCTGAAAATTCGCTTATCCAGCATCTACCATTCCTCATAGGTACTGGTTTATGGGGGTTTACTGTATAGAGAAAATTAAAATTTTGAAAAATAGTGCAAAGGCGTGTTCTTTAGTGAATGTGAGACGCATCTAAGAATGGGATTAGGGATGGATACTTTGGGTAGGGGGGGATGTGGTGTCGTTTGACATGACTGCTCTGTCCTGCATGAGGTCTAAAGTGAATTGGTCTGTGCTCTTCCACAGGGACTCCACTGCTGCTCATTTTCAGTTGGATCATCACCAGGGTACATTTGGATGATGATGGGTAAGTGTGTGAAGTTGGGAAGATGGCAATTGCTGCAGTTCTATGGACCCAGGGATTGGCGCTATGCTGTGTGGTCTCTTAAAACCCACAATAATGATTACAACTGTTAAAAACTATTCAACAGGATTAATTTATAACTCCTCTGCCACTATGTGGGCGTCCTTGTGCACCTCAGCTATTCAGTGCCTAACAGGCCTTTCAGCCCATCTTACCTATGCCAAGTCTGGGCTCATCCCATTGGCCTACGTTTGATCAATATGCTTCTCGGCCCTTCCTATCCACAGATCTATCTAACAGTCTTTGTGTGTTCAAGTTTATATAAACGTCCTGTTACGTACCAGACAGCAGTGATTTTTAAAAAAAATTATCCCAGCATTGTGTTTAAAATAATATTTTTACCTGATAATAAATAAAAGTATAATGCTTCATCTAATTTAACTAACTTAACTAAATTTATTTACACTTATCTAACTGAAACCCCAAATATGCACGAATATATATGTGTGTGTGTGTGTGGACTACCCCAAGCCACTACAGGTCAAGGTCCTATTCTCAGAAGGCAGTTCAAAGATCGTTTTCGGAAATTCATTAATGACATGTGGGCTTTAAATTGATGTGACTTGCGGGCCTTGGATGAAATGAGCAGCTCATGAAGAGGGTGAAAGGGACCCGGGTGACAGAATGTTGATTAACTCACAAAACCCTTGTTGAGGTGCTTCAAGGAAATGTGCTTTTTAGACGAGTGCCAACTAAAGTTCCCTTCTTTGGAATAGGGGACATGAAGCAAGTGATGCTCATGAAACTTCCACATCCTTTTTTGTGGGTCAGCCAAACTCATGTCCTTCACTCTTTTGGATCACAAAGTGGTCTTCTCTTCCTCTAAACAAGAGAAGGAAATTTGACAATTTGTCTATAACCACACAGAGGTCAAGTGGGTTTCTCATTCCTACAAGGAGGTCAAAGAGCTCTTTACTCATGTGCTGCCTTCTTAAAATGGCCTCCTGAGCAATCTATGTACTATCTTTTCAATAAGCTGATCGCATGGTCTCTGCCCCTGGCTTCTCTAGGGCTTTTTCCCTTCACTGCAAATGTCTCAAATTTCAGAATGTGCTGTCTCTGAGTCCTGCTGCTAGTTCACAGTCACTTTCCAAAACCTGCAAGCTTTTGTTAAATCTGTTCTCTTTAAGGGACAGTCCCACATCAATAGAATGAATTGAAAAATGGGAGAACGTCACAATCCATATGCCACCAGACAAAACAGTGTTTCTCTGAACCACGGTGCACACACACACACAGTACACACACAATTCTTTTCTTTGGCTTGGCTTTGCGGATAAAGATTTATGGAGGGGTATGTCCACATCTGCTGCAGGCTCGTTGGTGACTGACAAGTCCAATGCTGGATAGGCAGGCACGGTTGCAGCAATTGCAAGGGAAAATTGGTTGGTTGGGGTTGGGTGTTGGGTTTTTCCTCCTTTGTCTTTTGTCAGTGAGGTGGGGTCTGCGATCTTCTTCAAAGGAGGTTGCTGCCCTCCGAACTGTGAGGCGTCAAGATGCACGGTTGGAGCCGATATCAGCCCACTGGCAGTGGTCAATGTGGCAGGCACCAAGAGATTTCTTTAAGCAGTCCTTGTACCTCTTCTTTGGTGCACCTCTGTCTCGGTGGCCAGTGGAGAGCTTGCCATATTACACGATCTTGGGAAGGCGATGGTCCTCCATTCTGGAGACGTGACCCACCCAGCGCAGTTGGATCTTCAGTAGCATGGATTCGATGCTTGCGAACTCCACCAGCTCGAGTACTTCGATGTTGGTGATGAAGTCACTCCAGTGAATGTTGAGGATGGAGCGGAGACAGCGCTGATGGAAGCGATCTAGGAGCCGTGGGTGATGCCGGTAGAGGACCCATGATTCGAAGCCGAACAGGAGCGTGGGTATGACAACGGCTCTGTACACACTGATCTTTGTGTGTTTCTTCAGGTGGTTGTTTTTCCAGACTCTTTTGTGTAGTCTTCCAAAGGCGCTATTTGCCTTGGCGAGTCTGTTGTCTATCTCGTTGTCGATCCTTGCATCAGATGAAAAGGTGCAGCCGAGGTAGGTAAACTGGTTGACCGTTTTGAGTTCTGTGTGCCCGATGGAGATGTGGGGGGGCTGGTAGTCATGGTGGGGAGCTGGCTGATGGAGGACCTCAGTTTTCTTCAGGCTGACTTCCAGGCCAAACATTTTGGCAGTTTCCGCAAAGCAGGATGTCATGCGCTGGAGAGCTGGCTCTGAATGGGCAACTAAAGCGGCATCGTCTGCAAAGAGTAGTTCACAGAAAAGTTGCTCTTATGTCTTGGTGTGAGCTTGCAGGTGCCTCAGATTGAAGAGACTGCCATCCGTGCGGTACTGGATGTAAACAGCGTCTTCATTGTTGAGGTCTTTCATGGCTTGTTTCAGCATCATGCTGAAGAAGATAGTAAAGAGGGTTGGTGCGAGGATGCAGCCTTGCTTCACGACGTTGTCAAAGGAGAAGGGTTCAGAGAGCTCATTGCTGTATCTGACCTGACCTTGTTGGTTTTCGTGCATTTGGATAACCATGTTGAGGAACTTGGGGGGCATCCAAGATGCTCTAGTATTTGCCAAAGCCCTTTCCTGCTCACGGTGTCGAAGGCTTTGGTGAGGTCAACAAAGGTGATGTAGAGTCCTTTGTTTTGTTCTCTGCACTTTTCTTGGAGCTGTCTGAGGGCAAAGACCATGTCAGTAGTTCCTCTGTTTGCACGAAAGCCGCACTGTGATTCTGGGAGAATATTCTCGGCGACACTAGGTATTAGTCTATTAAGGAGAATCCTAGCGAAGATTTTGCCTGCAATGGAGAGCAGCGTGATTCCCCTGTAGTTTGAGCAGTCTGATTTCTCGCCTTTGTTTTTGTACAGGGTGATGATGATGGCATCACGAAGGTCCTGAGGCAGCTTTCCTTGGTCCCAGCAGAGCATGAAAAACTCATGCAGCTTGGTATGCAGAGTTTTGCCACCAGCCTTCCAGACCTCTGGGGGGGGGATTCCATCCATACCTGCTGCTTTGCCACTTTTCAGTTGTTCAATTGCATTATATGTCTCTTCCTGGGTGAGGACCTCATCCAGCTCTAGCCTTAAGGGCTGTTGAGGGAGCTGGAGCAGGGCGGATTCTTGGACTGAGCGGTTGGCACTGAAAAGAGATTGGAAGTGTTCTGACCATCGGTTGAGGATGGAGATCTTGTCGCTGAGGAGGACTTTGCCGTCTGAGCTGCGCAGCGGGCTTTGGACTTGGGGTGAGGGGCCGTACGCAGCCTTTAGAACCTCGTAGAAACCCCTGAAGTCGCCAATGTCCGCGCTGAGCTGGGTTCGTTTGGTGAGGCTAGTCCACCACTCATTTTGGATCTCCAGGAGTTTGCGCTGAAGATGGCTGCATGTGCGACGGAAGGCTCGTTTGTTCTCTGGCCAGGACGGCTTTGCAAGGTGAGCCTGGTGGGCAGATCGCTTCTTTGCCAGCAGCTCCTGGATTTCCTGGTTGTTTTTGTCGAACCAGTCCTTGTTTTTCCTGGAGGAGAAGCCCAGTATCTCTTCAGTGGATTGCAGTATGGCAGTTTTCAGCTGATCCCAGAGGGTTTCAGGGGACGAGTCCGTGAGGCGGATTGCATCCTCAAGCTTTGCTTTGCCACTTTTGTGGCATTACACAGAAGTGTAATCATCGTTACACAGCACATAATGATCACATATAATTTAGAACAAATTTATATAAATATTTTGGGTTAGTTTACTCAGTGACAGGATACTGTTCATCAATCTCACAGCCTGTGGAATAAAACAATTTCCCAGTCTAACAGACTTATTTTGATGCTCCTGTACCACCCTCCTGATGCTAGTGGATCAAAGATACCGTATGCTGAATGGAAAGAGTCCTCATCAATTATTTGAGCCCTATTTAAGGAACACTCATAGTGAATGTCAACAGTAGAGGAAAGGGAGCCCCAGTACATTTGCACTGAAATTCTCTTGCTGCAGCCAAACAGGTGCTTTATATTATTTTTAATTTATTTTAATATTTTAATTTCATTCTTTAAAACTTTAATTTCTAAGTTATTTTTTTTATTTACACTTGTGGTACGGTGACAGACTTTTTCAGTCCACAAGCCCGTGCCAACCCCAATTTAAACCCCATTGACCTACACCCCCCCCGGCCCGGTACGTTTTGAATGGAGCTTCCGCAGACACGGGGGAGACGTGCACAAACTCCTTGCGGACGTTGCGGGATTCGAACCCCAGTCCAGTCCCGATCGTTGGCACTGTAACAGCGTTGCACTAACCGTGATGTGGGAGGAAAAAAATAACAATGGTTGTTACCCCCATGACAGAATAAATGTAGAAGAAAACAAAGATGAGCAGTGGGGTTCTCTTCTTTGCAGGTGTTGGCAGAATATCGACTCTCCACTCTGGTGGATCATACGGGCTCCGATTGTTATATCCATCTTGGTAAGGATTCAGGCTTCAGTGGTACTATCGGATCTCAAGATTCAAGATCCTTTCATTGCCATGTAATAAAGCAGACAGATTTGTTCCGTGCCCCTTGCAGTCAGAGGAGAAAGGGAAGCAAAAGCAAATCCCCTCAGAGACAATGAGTGTCCGTGGCTTCGCCTCCAGCACTCCCACAGCCGCCCAGACTTCAGTCCAAACCGTCTGCTTCTACCACTACCTCTGTTCAAGGCATCCACCACATCTGTTTTATTTTTTTTAAACTTGCTTTGCGCATCTCCTTTAAACTCCTCCCCAAGCTCTGAAATGCATGTGCACTTGTAGCTTTTTTTTTCTCGGGGAGTGGGGGGAAGGATTGTGACTGACAAACCTATCGACGTCTCTCCTGGTTTTAGAAAACTTCTACCAACTCTCCACTCAGGCTGTGTACTATCAGAGATGAGTTTGTCCAACCTCTCCCCGTCACTCTGAGACAGGACGTCCAGGGTGGTGATCTCAGGAGTGCTACCTGTGCCACGTGTTAGGGAGGCTAGAAGTAGGAAGTTAATGCAGCTAAACATGTGGCTAATTAGATGGTACGGGAGGGAGGGCTTCATGTTTCTGGACAATTGGCCTCTGTTCCAGGGAAGGTGGGATCTGTTCCAACAGGACAGTTCACACCTGAACTGGAGGGGGACTAACATCTTTGCAGGAAGGTTTGCTAGTGCTGCTCTGGGGGGGGGGGGGTATAAACTAGATTGGCAGGGGGATGGGAACCAAAGTGTGAGAGTAGATAGTGAGGTGGAGGAGGGTAAAGGTCATGCAAGGACTGCAAGTACAGACAGAAATCAAAGGTTTGTATGTGATAGAAATGTTATCAGGTGTATTTATTTCAATGCAGGAAGTATTGTTGTTAAAGCAGATGATCTTGGGCGTGGATTTGCATGTAGGATTACAACCTTGTTGCTATTAGTTGGTTGGGGGTGGGGGTAGGACTGACAGCACAATGTTCCATTGTTTCCATTCCATTGTTTCAGATGTGATAGAGGGGGAGGGATGAAAGGGGGAGGAGTGGCATTGCTAGTCAGGGAAAATATCACAGCTGTGCTTAGGCAGGTCAGCCCAGAGGGCTTGTCTACAGAGGCCATATGTATGGAGTTGGAAAGGTGTGACACGCAGATTGGGTTGTATTATAGATAGCCCAGTAGCCAGAGAGAATTGGTGGAGCAAATCTGTGGAAAGATCAGACCAATGTAAGAAGCACTAAGTTGAAAGTTGTGATAGAAGGAGATTGTAACTTTCCACATATTGACTGGGACTTCCATCCTGTAAAACGGCTGGATGGGTTGGAGCTTGTCAAATGTGTTCAGGAAGGTTTTCTAAATCAATATATAAGTGATACAGACTAGAGAGGATGTAATACTTGATCTATTAGGGAACCAGACAGGTCAGGTGACAGACATATGTGCAGGTGAACATTTTGGGTCCAGTGACCATAACTCATTAGTTTCAAAATAATTCAGTTTTTTTTTTCCAGACTTTCTGATTTATTGTCAGAGAGTATACATAATACCACATACAACCCTGAGATTCCTTTTTCCTGCAGGCACAACAGAATCACCACTAATTGGTAGTGGAAAAATAAACTGTAAACAGCGTAAACAAAAGAACAGTAAACAGATAATGAATATAAACAAACTGTGCAATACAGAGAGAACAAAGAAAATCAATGAAGTGCACAAGTTGGAGTCCTTAAATGAGCCCCTGATTGAGTTTGTCATTGAGGAGTCTGATAGTAGAGGGGTAGCAGCTGTTCCTGAACCTGATGGAGTGAGTCTAGTGTCCCCTATACCTCTTTCCTGATGGCAGCAGCGAGAACAGAGTGTGTGCTGGGTCATCTGGGTCTTTGATGATTGCTGCTGCTCTCTGACGACATCATTCCCTGCAGATGTCCTCAATAGTGGGGAAGGTTTTGCCTGTAATGTCCTGGGCTGTGTCCATTACCTCTTGGATGGCTCTACCCTCAGGGGTATTGGTGTCCCCATACCAGAATGTAATGCAGCTGGTCAGCACACTTTCTGTAGAAATTTGCCAGAGTTTCTGGTGTCAAACCAAACCTCCGCAAACTCCTGAGGAAGTAGAGGAGCTGACGTGCTTTCTTCACAATGCCATTAGTGTGTTGGACCTGAGATAGTGACTCCCAAGAACCTAAATGTGTTCACCCTCTCCACCTCTGATCCCCCAATGATCACTGGATTGTATCCCTCTGGTTTTCCCTTCCTGAAGTCAACAATCAGCTCCTTAGTTTTGGTGACATTGAGTGCGAGGTTATTGTTGGTGCACCATTCAGCCAAGTTTTCAATCTCCATCCTGTACGCTGACTCATCCCCTCCCTTTATACAACCCACTACCGTGACATTGTCGGCAAATTTGTAGAAGGTGTTGTCATACCGAGCCACACAGTCATGGGTGTAAAATGAGTAGAGCAGGGGGCTAAGAACGCAGCCCTGTGGTGCTCCGGTACTGATGGAGATTGTGGAGGAGAAGTTCTTGCCAATCCTCACTGATTGTGGTCTGGAGGTGAGGAAATCCAGGATCCAATTACACAGTGGGGTGTTGACTCCCAGGTCTTGGAGTTTTCTGATCAGTTTTGAGGGGATGATGGTGTTAAATGCCGAACTGTAGTTGATCTATGCATCTTTGGTTTCCAGGTGTTCCAGGGCTTTGTGTAATTATGGATAAGGATAGGTCCAGTCCTCGAGTTGAGATTCCAAATTGGAGAAAGGCCAATTTTTTTCTGGTGGGGATGTGATCAGTATGTGGATGGCCTTCAAAGGCGAAATTATGAGAGTTTGCATGTTCCTGTTGGGATTAAAGGCGAATTTAACAGCCACAGGTTTTCAAGGGATATTGGGGATCTGGTTCAGAAGTAGAGGGAGGTGTACAGCAGGTACAGGTAACAAGGAGCTGATGAGGTATAGAAGAGTATAGAAAATGTAAGAAAATACTTAAGAAGGAAATCAGGAAGGCAAAAAGACCTGAGGTTGTGAAGGTAAACCCGAAGGGGTTCTATAAATATTAAGAGTAAAAGATTGGTCCCCTAGAAGGTAAAGTGGTCATCTATCTGTGGAACTTAACCAGATGAGATCTTAGTTTTTTTGCATCAGTATTTATTCAGAAACTGACATGGTGTATAAGGAAGGAAGGGAAACCAGTGGTAGTGGCATGGCACAGATTGAGATTAAAGATGAGAAGGTGCTTGCTACCTGACCTTTTCCCTCAGATCTTGAGGCAGACTAGTGTAGAAATTGCAGGGGCCCTGGCAGAAATGTCCTTGCCCATGGGTGAGTTTACAGAAGATTTGAGGGTAGCTCATGTTGTTCTTTTGAAGACAGAGTTGGAAAGAAAGCTTTTGCATCTGGCCTTAATAAATCAAATTATTGAGTGCAGGAATTGAGATGTTACGGTTGTATAAGACATTGGTTAGGCCAAATTGGAGTATTGTGTGCAGTTCTGGGCACCTAACTACAGGAAATGAATCAGTAAGAGTGCAGAGAAGATTTACTAGGATGTTGTTAGATCTTCAGGAGTTGAGTTGCAGGGAAGATTAAACATGTTAGGACTTTATTCCTTGGAGTGTAGAAGAATGAGGGGAGATTGGATAGAGGTTTGCAAGTAGCTCTGTCCACTCCCATTTTTTTGGCCCATTCTCCAGTTGGTTCAGATGCCTCTGCAGGCTTTGAAAATCTGTCCACAACACCACCTATCTTTAAATGCAAGAGGACATGCACCTCGGGTGAAAGGGGAAAGTTTAAGGGGAACTTTTTCAATCATACGTGGTAAATGAAGGCTCACTCTTGAGTTTTAAGGATGAATTGGATAGATGCTTGGATGGGAGAGATCTGGAAGGTTATGGAATGGGTGCAGGTCAATCGAACTAGAGGAATGATGTTTCGGCACAGACTAGAAGACTGAATAGCTTGTTTTCTGTGCTGTAGTTTTCTCTGATTCTAATCCAGGCAGGATCCTGGATGGAGATAGAGAGTCAATGTTCTGGGTCGAAACTTCTTCATAGAGGAACAGCATGAATCAGGTGGACCTGAATAAAAGGTAGAGAAGGGAAAGAGGGTGGAGTACGGGCTGGCAGGTGATGTACGAATCACAGGCTTACGAGCAGCTGGAATCCTGGAGGTGCAGTGAGAGAGGTTCTCTAACGGGGAGGGGCAGTGAGAGGTTCTCTAACGGGGAGGGGCAGTGAGAGGATCTCTAACGGGGAGGGGCAGTGAGAGGATCTCTAACGGGGAGGGGCAGTGAGAGGATCTCTAACTGGGAGGGGCAGTGAGAGGATCTCTAACGGGGAGGGGCAGTGAGAGGATCTCTAACGGGGAGGGGCAGTGAGAGGATCTCTAACGGGGAGGGGCAGTGAGAGCTTCTCTAACGGGGAGGGGCAGTGAGAGGTTCTCTAACGGGGAGGGGCAGTGAGAGGTTCTCTAACGGGGAGGGGCAGTGAGAGGTTCTCTAACGGGAGGGGCAGTGAGAGGTTCTCTAACGGGGAGGGGCAGTGAGAGGTTCTCTAACGGGAGGGGCAGTGAGAGGTTCTCTAACGGGGAGGGCAGTGAGAGGTTCTCTAACGGGAGGGGCAGTGGGAGGTTCTCTAACGGGGTGGGGCAGTGGGAGGTTCTCTAACGGGGAGGGGCAGTGGGAGGTTCTCTACGGGAGGGGCAGTGGAGGTTCTCTAACGGGGAGGGCAGTGGGAGGTTCTCTAACGGGGAGGGCAGTGAGAGGTTCTCTAACGGGGAGGGGCAGTGGGAGGTTCTCTAACGGGGAGGGGCAGTGGGAGGCTCTCTACGGGGAGGGGCAGTGGAGGCTCTCTAACGGGGAGGGGCAGTGGGAGGTTCTCTAACGGGGAGGGCAGTGGGAGGTTCTCTAACGGGGAGGGGCAGTGGGAGGTTCTCTAACGGGGAGGGGCAGTGGGAGGTTCTCTAACGGGGAGGGCAGTGGGAGGTTCTCTAACGGGGAGGGGCAGTGAGAGGTTCTCTAACGGCGAGGGGCAGTGAGAGGTTCTCTAACGGCGAGGGCAGTGAGAGGTTCTCTAACGGGGAGGGGCAGTGAGAGGTTCTCTAACGGGGAGGGGCAGTGAGAGGATCTCTAACGGGGAGGGGCAGTGAGAGGATCTCTAACGGGGAGGGGCAGTGAGAGGATCTCTAACGGGGAGGGGCAGTGAGAGGATCTCTAACGGGGAGGGGCAGTGAGAGGATCTCTAACGGGGAGGGGCAGTGAGAGGATCTCTAACGGGAGGGGCAGTGAGAGGATCTCTAACGGGGAGGGGCAGTGAGAGGATCTCTAACGGGGAGGGGCAGTGAGAGGATCTCTAACGGGGAGGGGCAGTGAGAGGATCTCTAACGGGGAGGGGCAGTGAGAGGATCTCTAACGGGAGGGGCAGTGAGAGGATCTCTAACGGGGAGGGGCAGTGTGAGGATCTCTAACGGGGAGGGCAGTGAGAGGATCTCTAACGGGGAGGGGCAGTGAGAGGATCTCTAACGGGAGGGCAGTGAGAGGATCTCTAACGGGGAGGGGCAGTGAGAGGATCTCTAACGGGGAGGGGCAGTGAGAGGATCTCTAACGGGAGGGGCAGTGAGAGGATCTCTAACGGGGAGGGGCAGTGAGAGGATCTCTAACGGGGAGGGCAGTGAGAGGATCTCTAACGGGGAGGGGCAGTGAGAGGACCTCTAACGGGGAGGGGCAGTGAGAGGATCTCTAACGGGAGGGGCAGTGAGAGGATCTCTAACGGGGAGGGGCAGTGAGAGGTTCTCTAACGGGGAGGGGCAGTGAGAGGTTCTCTAACGGGGAGGGGCAGTGAGAGGTTCTCTAACGGGGAGGGGCAGTGAGAGGTTCTCTAACGGGGAGGGGCAGTGAGAGGTTCTCTAACGGGGAGGGGCAGTGAGAGGTTCTCTAACGGGGAGGGCAGTGAGAGGTTCTCTAACGGAGGGAGTGAGAGGGGGCAGTGAGAGGTTCTCTAACGGGGAGGGGCAGTGAGAGGTTCTCTAACGGGGAGGGGCAGTGAGAGGTTCTCTAACGGGGAGGGGCAGTGAGAGGTTCTCTAACGGGGAGGGGCAGTGAGAGGTTCTCTAACGGGGAGGGGCAGTGAGAGGTTCTCTAACGGGGAGGGGCAGTGAGAGGTTCTCTAACGGGGAGGGGCAGTGAGAGGTTCTCTAACGGGGAGGGGCAGTGAGAGGTTCTCTAACGGGGAGGGGCAGTGAGAGGTTCTCTAACGGGGAGGGGCAGTGAGAGGTTCTCTAACGGGGAGGGCAGTGAGAGGTTCTCTAACGGGGAGGGGCAGTGAGAGGTTCTCTAACGGGGAGGGCAGTGAGAGGTTCTCTAACGGGGAGGGGCAGTGAGAGGTTCTCTAACGGGGAGGGGCAGTGAGAGGTTCTCTAACGGGGAGGGGCAGTGAGAGGTTCTCTAACGGGGAGGGGCAGTGAGAGGTTCTCTAACGGGGAGGGGCAGTGAGAGGTTCTCTAACGGGGAGGGGCAGTGAGAGGTTCTCTAACGGGGAGGGGCAGTGAGAGGTTCTCTAACGGGAGGGGCAGTGAGAGGTTCTCTAACGGGGAGGGGCAGTGAGAGGTTCTCTAACGGGGAGGGGCAGTGAGAGGTTCTCTAACGGGGAGGGGCAGTGAGAGGTTCTCTAACGGGGAGGGGCAGTGAGAGGTTCTCTAACGGGGAGGGGCAGTGAGAGGTTCTCTAACGGGGAGGGGCAGTGAGAGGTTCTCTAACGGGGAGGGGCAGTGAGAGGTCTCTAACGGGGAGGGGCAGTGAGAGGTTCTCTAACGGGGAGGGCAGTGAGAGGTTCTCTAACGGGGAGGGGCAGTGAGAGGTTCTCTACGGGAGGGGCAGTGAGAGGTTCTCTAACGGGGAGGGGCAGTGAGAGGTTCTCTAACGGGGAGGGGCAGTGAGAGGTTCTCTAACGGGGAGGGGCAGTGAGAGGTTCTCTAACGGGGAGGGGCAGTGAGAGGTTCTCTAACGGGGAGGGGCAGTGAGAGGTCTCTAACGGGGAGGGGCAGTGAGAGGTTCTCTAACGGGGAGGGGCAGTGAGAGGTTCTCTAACGGGGAGGGGCAGTGAGAGGTTCTCTAACGGGGAGGGGCAGTGAGAGGTTCTCTAACGGGGAGGGGCAGTGAGAGGTTCTCTAACGGGGAGGGGCAGTGAGAGGTTCTCTAACGGGAGGGGCAGTGAGAGGTTCTCTAACGGGGAGGGCAGTGAGAGGTTCTCTAACGGGAGGGGCAGTGAGAGGTTCTCTAACGGGGGAGGGGCAGTGAGAGGTTCTCTAACGGGGAGGGGCAGTGAGAGGTTCTCTAACGGGGAGGGGCAGTGAGCGGTTCTCTAACGGGGAGGGGCAGTGAGCGGTTCTCTAACGGGGAGGGGCAGTGAGCGGTTCTCTAACGGGGAGGGGCAGTGAGCGGTTCTCCAACGGGGAGGGGCAGTGAGCGGTTCTCCAACGGGGAGGGGCAGTGAGCGGTTCTCCAACGGGGAGGGGCAGTGAGCGGTTCTCCAACGGGGAGGGGCAGTGAGCGGTTCTCCAACGGGGAGGGGCAGTGAGCGGTTCTCCAACGGGGAGGGGCAGTGAGCGGTTCTCCAACGGGGAGGGGCAGTGAGCGGTTCTCAACGGGAGGGGCAGTGAGCGGTTCTCTAACGGGGAGGGGCAGTGAGCGGTTCTCTAACGGGGAGGGGCAGTGAGCGGTTCTCTAACGGGAGGGGCAGTGAGCGGTTCTCTAACGGGAGGGGCAGTGAGCGGTTCTCTAACGGGGAGGGGCAGTGAGCGGTTCTCTAACGGGGAGGGGCAGTGAGCGGTTCTCTAACGGGAGGGCAGTGAGCGGTTCTCTAACGGGGAGGGGCAGTGAGCGGTTCTCTAACGGGGAGGGCAGTGAGCGGTTCTCTAACGGGGAGGGGCAGTGAGCGGTTCTCTAACGGGAGGGCAGTGACGGTTCTCTAACGGGGAGGGGCAGTGAGCGGTTCTCTAACGGGAGGGCAGTGAGCGGTTCTCTAACGGGGAGGGGCAGTGAGCGGTTCTCTAACGGGGAGGGGCAGTGAGCGGTTCTCTAACGGGAGGGGCAGTGAGCGGTTCTCTAACGGGAGGGGCAGTGAGCGGTTCTCTAACGGGAGGGGCAGTGAGCGGTTCTCTAACGGGGAGGGGCAGTGAGAGGTTCTCTAACGGGGAGGGGCAGTGAGAGGTTCTCTAACGGGGAGGGGCAGTGAGAGGTTCTCTAACGGGGAGGGGCAGTGAGAGGTTCTCTAACGGGGAGGGGCAGTGAGAGGTTCTCTAACGGGGAGGGGCAGTGAGAGGTTCTCTAACGGGGAGGGGCAGTGAGAGTTCTCTAACGGGGAGGGCAGTGAGAGGTTCTCTAACGGGGAGGGGCAGTGAGAGGTTCTCTAACGGGGAGGGGCAGTGAGAGGTTCTCTAACGGGGAGGGCAGTGAGAGGTTCTCTAACGGGGAGGGGCAGTGAGAGTTCTCTAACGGGAGGGCAGTGAGAGGTTCTCTAACGGGGAGGGGCAGTGAGAGGTTCTCTAACGGGGAGGGCAGTGAGAGGTTCTCTAACGGGGAGGGGCAGTGAGAGGTTCTCTAACGGGGAGGGCAGTGAGAGGTTCTCTAACGGGGAGGGGCAGTGAGAGGTTCTCTAACGGGGAGGGGCAGTGAGAGGTTCTCTAACGGGGAGGGGCAGTGAGAGGTTCTCTAACGGGGAGGGGCAGTGAGCGGTTCTCTAACGGGGAGGGGCAGTGAGCGGTTCTCTAACGGGGAGGGGCAGTGAGCGGTTCTCTAACGGGGAGGGGCAGTGAGCGGTTCTCTAACGGGGAGGGGCAGTGAGCGGTTCTCCAACGGGGCGGGGCAGTGAGCGGTTCTCCAACGGGAGGGGCAGTGAGCGGTTCTCCAACGGGGAGGGGCAGTGAGCGGTTCTCCAACGGGGAGGGGCAGTGAGCGGTTCTCCAACGGGAGGGCAGTGAGCGGTTCTCCAACGGGGAGGGGCAGTGAGCGGTTCTCCAACGGGGAGGGGCAGTGAGCGGTTCTCCAACGGGAGGGGCAGTGAGCGGTTCTCCAACGGGGAGGGGCAGTGAGCGGTTCTCTAACGGGGAGGGCAGTGAGCGGTTCTCTAACGGGGAGGGGCAGTGAGCGGTTCTCTAACGGGGAGGGGCAGTGAGCGGTTCTCTAACGGGGAGGGCAGTGAGCGGTTTCTCTAACGGGGAGGGGCAGTGAGCGGTTCTCTAACGGGGAGGGCAGTGAGCGGTTCTCTAACGGGGAGGGGCAGTGAGCGGTTCTCTAACGGGGAGGGGCAGTGAGCGGTTCTCTAACGGGGAGGGGCAGTGAGCGGTTCTCTAACGGGGAGGGGCAGTGAGCGGTTCTCTAACGGGGAGGGGCAGTGAGCGGTTCTCTAACGGGGAGGGGCAGTGAGCGGTTCTCTAACGGGGAGGGGCAGTGAGCGGTTCTCTAACGGGGAGGGGCAGTGAGCGGTTCTCTAACGGGGAGGGGCAGTGAGCGGTTCTCTAACGGGGAGGGGCAGTGAGCGGTTCTCTAACGGGGAGGGGCAGTGAGCGGTTCTCTAACGGGGAGGGGCAGTGAGCGGTTCTCTAACGGGGAGGGGCAGTGAGCGGTTCTCTAACGGGGAGGGCAGTGAGCGGTTCTCTAACGGGGAGGGCAGTGAGCGGTTCTCTAACGGGGAGGGGCAGTGAGCGGTTCTCTAACGGGGAGGGCAGTGAGCGGTTCTCTAACGGGGAGGGGCAGTGAGCGGTTCTCTAACGGGGAGGGGCAGTGAGCGGTTCTCTAACGGGGAGGGGCAGTGAGCGGTTCTCTAACGGGGAGGGGCAGTGAGCGGTTCTCTAACGGGGAGGGGCAGTGAGCGGTTCTCTAACGGGGAGGGGCAGTGAGCGGTTCTCTAACGGGGAGGGGCAGTGAGCGGTTCTCTAACGGGGAGGGGCAGTGAGCGGTTCTCTAACGGGGAGGGGCAGTGAGCGGTTCTCTAACGGGGAGGGGCAGTGAGCGGTTCTCTAACGGGGAGGGGCAGTGAGCGGTTCTCTAACGGGGAGGGGCAGTGAGCGGTTCTCTAACGGGGAGGGGCAGTGAGCGGTTCTCTAACGGGGAGGGGCAGTGAGCGGTTCTCTAACGGGGAGGGGCAGTGAGCGGTTCTCTAACGGGGAGGGGCAGTGAGCGGTTCTCTAACGGGGAGGGGCAGTGAGCGGTTCTCTAACGGGGAGGGGCAGTGAGCGGTTCTCTAACGGGGAGGGGCAGTGAGCGGTTCTCTAACGGGGAGGGGCAGTGAGCGGTTCTCTAACGGGGAGGGGCAGTGAGCGGTTCTCTAACGGGGAGGGGCAGTGAGCGGTTCTCTAACGGGGAGGGGCAGTGAGCGGTTCTCTAACGGGGAGGGGCAGTGAGCGGTTCTCTAACGGGGAGGGGCAGTGAGCGGTTCTCTAACGGGGAGGGGCAGTGAGCGGTTCTCTAACGGGGAGGGGCAGTGAGCGGTTCTCTAACGGGGAGGGGCAGTGAGCGGTTCTCTAACGGGGAGGGGCAGTGAGCGGTTCTCTAACGGGGAGGGGCAGTGAGCGGTTCTCTAACGGGGAGGGGCAGTGAGCGGTTCTCTAACGGGGAGGGGCAGTGAGCGGTTCTCTAACGGGGAGGGGCAGTGAGCGGTTCTCTAACGGGGAGGGGCAGTGAGCGGTTCTCTAACGGGGAGGGGCAGTGAGCGGTTCTCTAACGGGGAGGGGCAGTGAGCGGTTCTCTAACGGGGAGGGGCAGTGAGCGGTTCTCTAACGGGGAGGGGCAGTGAGCGGTTCTCTAACGGGGAGGGCAGTGAGCGGTTCTCTAACGGGGAGGGGCAGTGAGCGGTTCTCTAACGGGGAGGGGCAGTGAGCGGTTCTCTAACGGGGAGGGGCAGTGAGCGGTTCTCTAACGGGAGGGCAGTGAGAGGTTCTCTAACGGGGAGGGGCAGTGAGAGGTTCTCTAACGGGGAGGGGCAGTGAGAGGTTCTCTAACGGGAGGGGCAGTGAGAGGTTCTCTAACGGGGAGGGGCAGTGAGAGGTTCTCTAACGGGGAGGGGCAGTGAGAGGTTCTCTAACGGGGAGGGGCAGTGAGCGGTTCTCTAACGGGGAGGGGCAGTGAGCGGTTCTCTAACGGGGAGGGGCAGTGAGCGGTTCTCTAACGGGGAGGGGCAGTGAGCGGTTCTCCAACGGGGATGGGCAGTGAGCGGTTCTCCAACGGGGCGGGGCAGTGAGCGGTTCTCCAACGGGGCGGGGCAGTGAGCGGTTCTCCAACGGGGCGGGGCAGTGAGCGGTTCTCCAACGGGGAGGGGCAGTGAGCGGTTCTCCAACGGGGAGGGCAGTGAGCGGTTCTCCAACGGGGAGGGCAGTGAGCGGTTCTCCAACGGGGAGGGGCAGTGAGCGGTTCTCCAACGGGGAGGGGCAGTGAGCGGTTCTCCAACGGGGAGGGGCAGTGAGCGGTTCTCCAACGGGGAGGGGCAGTGAGCGGTTCTCCAACGGGGAGGGGCAGTGAGCGGTTCTCCAACGGGGAGGGGCAGTGAGCGGTTCTCCAACGGGGAGGGGCAGTGAGCGGTTCTCTAACGGGGAGGGGCAGTGAGCGGTTCTCTAACGGGGAGGGGCAGTGAGCGGTTCTCTAACGGGGAGGGGCAGTGAGCGGTTCTCTAACGGGGAGGGGCAGTGAGCGGTTCTCTAACGGGGAGGGGCAGTGAGCGGTTCTCTAACGGGGAGGGGCAGTGAGCGGTTCTCTAACGGGGAGGGGCAGTGAGCGTTCTCTAACGGGGAGGGCAGTGAGCGGTTCTCTAACGGGGAGGGGCAGTGAGCGGTTCTCTAACGGGAGGGGCAGTGAGCGGTTCTCTAACGGGGAGGGGCAGTGAGCGGTTCTCTAACGGGAGGGGCAGTGAGCGGTTCTCTAACGGGAGGGCAGTGAGCGGTTCTCTAACGGGGAGGGGCAGTGAGCGGTTCTCTAACGGGGAGGGGCAGTGAGCGGTTCTCTAACGGGGAGGGGCAGTGAGCGGTTCTCTAACGGGGAGGGGCAGTGAGCGGTTCTCTAACGGGGAGGGCAGTGAGCGGTTCTCTAACGGGGAGGGGCAGTGAGCGGTTCTCTAACGGGGAGGGGCAGTGAGCGGTTCTCTAACGGGGAGGGGCAGTGAGCGGTTCTCTAACGGGGAGGGGCAGTGAGCGGTTCTCTAACGGGGAGGGGCAGTGAGACACTCATAGAACCGTAAACCATAGAACCATGGAACACTACAGCATAGAAAACAGGCCATTCATCCCCTCTAGTCTGCCAACCATCATCTCGCTAGTCCCACTGACCTGTTCCACTCCATAATCCTCCAGACCTCTCCATCCAATGAACTTTAAACACACAATTGAGCCCCCATTCACCACATCAGATGGCAGCTCATTCCACACTCCCACCAGTCTCTGAGTGAAAAACTTTCCCCTAATGTTCCCCCAAATCTCTCCCCTTCAGTTTAAAACTATGACCTCTCATAGTTATCTACGAAAAAGCCTACTTGCATCGACTCTGTCTATACTTCTTATAATCTTATAAACCTCTATCGAATTTCCTCTCATTCTTCTTCGCTTTAAGGAATAAAGTCCTACCTGCTTAATCTTTCCCTGAAATTCAATCCTGAAGACCCGGCAACATCCTAGTAAATCTCTTTCTATCTTATTGATATCCTTTCTGCAGTAAGGCGACCAATACTCCAAATTTGGCCATTCCAATGTCTTCACACAACATCCCAACTGCTATTTTCAAAATTTGAGTTATAAAGGCTAAGATACCAAAATCTTTCTTTACAACCCGGTCCACCTGCACCACCACTTTCAGGGAACAATGTATCTGTATTCCAAGATCTCTCCGCTCCTCCACGCTCCTCATTGCCCTGCCATTTACTGTGAATGTCCTACCTTGGTTTGTCCTTCCAAAATGCAACACCTCACACTTGTCTGCATTAAACTCCATCTGCCATTTTTTGGCCCATTCTCCCAGTTGGTCCAAGTCCCCAATCTTCTTTGCTGTCCACAACACCTCCTACCTTTAGCCCCTTTCACACTTGCATCCCTCTAAATTGGCCGCTCAGTGTCCTGGAATAGGAATGGGGGTTTGCTTTTCACACTTGACCACTTCTAACTGGGGCACTGAACACGTTCACACTTGCAAGGAGCCATCCCCGGAGTTAGGACTGCTCTACCTTCTACTGGTGATGTCATGATGGTGGACCTGCCCTAAATCCTGACCAATGTATTATGATCTTATATTTGAACAAAATTAATCATGCCTAATTATAACATAATTATCTTTATGTACAGCACAGTGAGCCCTTCAGCCCCTGTTGCTGTTGTGCAGACCTATATAAACCTTTATAAAGGACCGTGGGAAAGTACTAGCAATAGCGGGCAATTTTTAAACAGGGTGGGAAAGTTGGAAGCGCTATTGTGCACAATATATAAATACTGTGGGGGGGGGGGGGGGGGAGTGATGCCAGACCTGCCCTCCCAGAATGCTGTGTGGGAGAGAAAGGACTGTATGCATAGCTGCATGCATGGAGCATTCATGGAGGTGTTTCTCTGCTGCATGGCATTCTGGGAAGTCAGGTCCACCATTGCTTTTTCCTCATGGTCTTTTTAAATCGTATGCTATAGCGCTACCAATTTTCCACGCTGTTTAAAAATTGTCCGCTATTGCTATTTATTTCCACTCTCTCTTGCTGTGACTTCCCACGGCAAAGTTTATACCTTCATTTTATTCTTTTCTTCCTTCAAATTCCTGCACTCACACAAAAACTTGGGTAATTTCTATCTCAGAATGTAATTGCCCATTCTACACTTGCCTGATTGCAACGCCGGTGTCTGCAGATGCCAGGGATTGTACTCGGGGTCGAGGCTATCTATCCCGGTGAGAGATAATGTCAGCGTTGAGCTGATTTTGCTTTCACGCCAGACACTTTAAAGTCCGATTGGCCGTTAATTCCTGGACCACTTGCAAGTGTGAAAGGGGCTTTTGTGTCGTCAGCAAACTTGGGGAAGCAGTGAGAGAGGTTCTCTACTTGTGGAGGGGGGGCAGGGAGAGATTCTCTCAACCGGGGATAGCAGTGGGAGAGGCCCTCACAGATAGGACAACTTCAGGCTAGCATCGCTCGTAGAGAAACAGTACAGCAGCAAAACAGGTAAGAAGAGAGGCTGCAGATGCTGGGAATCTGAAGCATCACACAAAATGCTGGACGAGCTCAGCGGGGCAGGCAGCATCTGTGGAAGGCAATAGACTGTCGATATTTCAGGCCCAAACACCCTTCTGTTTTGTTTACATCCTGGTAAAATCTCTCCAGTGCCCTTTCCAAAACCTCTACACCCTTTCGTGTCATGGGGCGACCCTGAATGTCACTTGGCAGAAGCCTGATCTCCAAGAGTCCCAGCCAGGATGCCTCTTTTAACTTGTCCTCTCGTCCAGAGCTGAGGGACCCTGAGACGTTAGGGGGAAGGAGATTGGGTTGGTTAAAGGGAGAACCTTATCCCTGCACCTCCGCTCTAACGTGGTTTTCTGCTCTTCAGGTGAACTTTATTCTCTTTGTGTGCATTATTCGAATACTGATCCAAAAGCTGCACTCCACGGATATTGGACTGAATGAATCCAGCCAGTACTCGTAAGTACTTCTCTGATCAAATAAAGGCAAGGAAAAGGGAAGAAAGAACAATTCTCTGGGACTAGAGGTTTGAGTTCTAGGAAGAAGTTAGATAGGGTAGGGGATTCTAGGACCAGAGGCCACAATTTCAAGATAGAAGGGCATCAATTTAAAACTGATGTCTTTAGCCAGAGGGTCGTGACTATGGAACGTGTTGCCACAGGCAGCTGTGTAAGTGAGGCCATTCGATGTATTTAAGACCAAGATCGACAGGTATTTGATTAGTCAGGACATCAAGGGTTACGGGGAGTGGGGCTGAGTGATAAGGATCACCTCATGATTAAATGGCAGAGCAAACCTGATGGGCCAATTGGCCTCGTTCTGCTCTTGTATCTCCTGAAAATCTTGTGAAAGGCTGGGTCTTCGTTCTCCGGTGCAGCCATCCTCAACCCAGTTTTTGGTCCTGGCCCCCTTGGGTCTCTGCTCAAAGTTTATGGGCCCCCCTTCCCAGTGAAGCAGTTTAGTTGGTTTCTTCCATACGTCTCTCCTACTTCCTTGGGCCACCCTTATTAAGGGTTTCAGTTTGTGCCCCCCGCCCGGGAGGGGGTGGGGATGAGTGGCCCTCATTGAGAATGACTAGCTGAGAGTGTAGGAGGCTTGAGGGGAATCAATAAATTGCATGTTCAGTCTTTGTCTCAGGGTAGACAATTCTAGAACTGGAGGGAATGGGTTTAAGGTGAGAGGGGAGCAACTCATGAGGGACCTGAGGGGCAACTTTTTACATTCAGAGGCTGGTCTGTCTCTGCCAGAGAAGTGGGCACAATTGCAAAGCTCAAAAGCCATTTGGGTGGATTTATGATTGGGTAGGGCTAGGTCACCCCTTTCCACTGAGGTTGGGAGAGATTTAAAAACTAGAGGACATGTGTTAAGGGGAAAAGGTTTAGAACATAAATATGGAACAAAGGGAACACTAGGGGGAACTTCTTGTGATCTAGC